>NC_064573.1:86768523-87457273 GCF_937001465.1 Orcinus orca
TGTGTGGTTTGTTGAGCTTTAATAACTTGTGTGAAAACTGTCATACTTTTTCTAGATTTCCCCACTCAGTTTTCTCAGGATTCAAGATTTGGAAGAACAGATATGTTTCTCATGACAGGCTGGGAAGAAATTCCTGCCTGGGAACGCTAACTCATGCTGTCTGGGTCAGAGGAGCAGCTGCGACTTTGGACGTGTTTTCTAACCTTCTATGGGACTCCATTTCCTACTCTGAAAAGGGCATAAAAATTAGCACCCATGTCATGGAACCGCAGTGAGATTCAATTCTTGAATGTACAGAAAGCAGTGAAAACAGCGTTCGGCATGTCATTAGCACTGAATAAATGTTAGCTGTTGTTAAAAAGGTTACAGTGGGGGATTGCTAAAGACCACCTACAGATGACGAGGGATGGAACGCTGAAGAGACTTACTATGTGTTTGCATATGTGTGTGCGTGTGATCAGTGCCTATAGAATTCAGAGAGCTTGATCAGAAGGAGAGACAGCAGGAGAGCCACACACACACAAAGACCTATTAAGGTGATTATAAAGACCTTATTTCCCATTGAGGGGCTGACGAGAAGTACATGTTCAGATGCCTGTGGCTATAAAGGCAAACCCAGACTGCTGGAGACAGAGAAATGGAAGTGAAGTTGAGAAGCAGGTGTGTGGAGCAACTCACTGGATATCAAGCATGCATTAAATGAGCCGAGGTGATGCGGGCTTGTCGGATGTGAACGGAGGTGGTCCTCGAAGAGGTAATGGGGCTCTCTGGCTGCCAAGCTCATCACTGTGAGTTTAAGTTACGGCAGAGCTGGAAATTTTAAGGCAACTCTGCTGCGCAAGGCTGAAGGTGACGGGGGCGTCCAGTCAATGTAACGATGAAGAGTAGAGGCTTAGAGGAAACCAGCTGGATGGAGGAGGGAAAGACAAGAAAGAGCACAGAGGCTTGAAGTTCAGGATATTTTTACTGGAAGGTTCCGTTCAGGAAGATGAAGCAAAAGCCAAGAAAAAGACCGAGAACCAGAAAGGGGACTCCGAGAGCAAAGCCACGTGTCATCGGCTAACCTGAGCTTTTCAGGGGATGCGGCGAAAGAGATTTGAACAGAAGCCCTTAGAGGGCAGGAGCCAAGATGTGGATTGAGAAACCAGACCCAAAGGCTCTGTTAGTCCAGGGGCCTGAGAGGTGAGAGGGGTGTTTCGTTTGTAGATAGACATAGATGGACTCATATGCAAAAAGTAAATACAAAACAAAACAGAAAAACCAAAACCCAAAGAGAAACCAGGAAAGTGAGACAAAGTCTTCATCCTTGTGTCTCATGAAAGGATCAATCGAAAATTCCATGTTCCTTCTGACTCATTCATTTGTCTTTTTGAGGGTCTTCACATCAAACTGGAAAGGCTCGAGGGAGCTGAGCAGATGTGTAAGCTCTTCTGCAGAGACCAAGGAAAGAAGAGAAGAGAACCAAGTGATGGGTGGTTGGTACACACAGGTAGATACATACAGATGAACACGTTCTTCTCAAAGACGGAAGGTTCAGTTCAAGACTAAGCAAGGAGGCATCACAGGATAGACATTCCAGGAAACTCCAAGACCATATCTCAGTGGATTCTCCAAAATTCCAGAAGGTAGGCGTTGCTATCTCGTGTCACAGGTAAAACACTTCAGTAGGAAGAGTTAAGCGACTCTCACTCCAGGCTTCAGAGCCAATAGGTCGTGAGCGGGGATTTGAGTCAGATCTGAATGACATCAAAACCCAGGGCATTTCTCCTAAGAGGAGTCCCCAGGCAGAAGAGGTAGGAGAGAAGAGAAATTCACAAACCGAGGAGAAGTGAATCTTTGGTGTGAGATCACTGTAGGGGCCTCTTGTTCTGAAAGTTTAAAGAGAGGTATGAGGGGGAGATGCTGTTTCAAGGAGTGCTTACGAAGCTCATTCCATAGCAGGAGAAAGAAACAGAGACAGAGACCAACAGAAGGCGGCAGAGATGGGAAAACAGAGAGAGGGGACCATGGAGGAAACCTAAAAGGAAGGAGGGCGGTTAACTTTCATCTTAAGACGGACAAGGAATTTGAAACATTGAAATGGTATCACAGCCCAGAAAAAAAAAAGTGTTACAATCTGAGTTGTAATTTTCGCGTTTGTATGATGGAAATAAAATGATGCTCAGGACAGGGTTTTATGGCCGCCTTTGCAAAGGAAATTATTACGAAATCTATGCGGTTAATAAACGCTATTCACATTACCGCTCTCTCAGCCCTCGGACTATTGTGGAGGTTGAAGCATAACACACCCAATTAATTTCACAATGGCACTAAATATCCCTCTTTGTTAGACAGAAATTGCCTCTGCACAAACAAGGCTCCAGCACTTACATTTTGGCTACCCTTGGGATACGGTAATAAAGAATCCTTTTGTCCAATTAACAATTTCAAATTGATTATAAACGGGACTTGGCGAATGGGAGGTCAAGGCAATAGAGAATTCACCCACTGAATTCCAAGCCTTCCATGGAATGAGACGCGTAGTCCATACATACCCTGTCCATCTTGTGTCTTTCACTGTGTTTATGAGAAGGGAGGTCTTGGCAAATAGAGAGGCAGGCTCCGTCGCCTTTGCTTCAGGAGACCTAATCCAGGAATTCTCAGAGCCCACAGCAAACCCCAAAGATCTTGAACTGACAAACACCTGAGATTCTTATTTTAAGAATTCTGACCTAAGGGACACACAAAGGGACACTGGGTCCAGCCAACATCACTTGCTGCTTTGGACAAGAGCTCACAGTGGAGACAGTCCTTCCTGGGATCAAATTTTGGTTTTCTCTCCTACTAGCCTTGAGCGAGCATATCCCCTTAACATCGAATGAACTTGGTCAAGATGAACAGCATCCCCTAGCCCCATTTCTCTCATTAAAAACAGGGATATTCATAGTTTCTGTATCGCTGGATCAACGTCAACAGTGATTGACACAATGCAAGTCAATCGCTCGGCACAGAGAAAGCACTCCACAAATAACAAACCACTGCTAGTTAAGAATATTTTTGTTGTTGTCACTTGCTACATGCCCAATCCAATTAAATGTCAAAGACTGTCACGTCTGGTCTCCCATTCAAAGTTGGTTTGGCAGGAAGGACTGGTGTAACACTGGTTGGTTGAGGAGACTTTTAGGTTTCATATAAAAATTTACTTATCTGAGCCTCAATTCATCACTCCTTCTCATAGTAATAGCTGTTATGAATCTTCTACTACCTATAATAGCACTTGACAATGACATTCACTCATTAACTCACTCATTCAATGAACGTTTATTAAATACACTCCATGGGGGAAGCACTGTCCTGTAGGTACTTCAGAGATCATTTGGGAACACTGGACAGTCTTCCTGCCGTGACGAATTATGTGTATTTTCCCCCAGATTCACTATGTGTGCTCTTATCTGTTCTCACACATTAGTTCCTTAGCCTGGAATGCTTAGTCCCTGGTGGCCTGTGTAGGAAACTCCTACTCATTCTTCAACATGTAGCTTACATGTCACTACTTCCAGGAAGTCTTCTCAGATATATCCAGGGTTTCATGAACAAGGTAGATTCTCCAAAGTGTCTAGTGAGATACTTTGCACCGCTGTAATTATTTACATCTCCCCCTTTAGTCATTAGCCCTTAAGAGGTAGAAATCTGACAAACAGGGAATCCGACAGATACTATGTACTTAATAAAAATGTATGTTAAATGAATAATTGAGAATAAAAATTAAAATATGCATTCATGATTATAATCCAGCCAAGAAAATAAGTACTACTGCTTTTATAAGTACCTGAATGAAAAAGTCAGTAACGCAACTCTGGCTTAGACCAAAAAATTAATAATAATTTATTGGATAATATTCCTGGGAAATGCAAGTGGTGAGTCTTGATCCAAACCTGGCTGAATTTAGAGTTTAAACTCTGTCTTCAGGTCGTGCTTCTAGCCGTGCTTTTCTCTATCTCAATTTTATTCCCAAGCAGATTCTCAAAGATGGTGACTGAGCCCTTCCAAGATTAAGTGATATCAGCTCCGTACCACCCGTGCAATGAGAGCTATTTTCCTAATAGCTCCAGCCAAAGTCCTGGGATGGGATCTTATTGGCTACGCTTGAGTCACATGATCATCCCCAACCAATCACTGTGGCCCAGGGGAGTGGGCTGTTCTGATTGGCTGAGGCTGGATTACCTGCCCACACCTGTGAAAGGGAGCAGGCTCCCCTCACACACTCAGGATGCAACAAGGGTAAGAAGAGGCAGGGATGCTGGGCAGCCAGAAGAGCAGACCTCCACCTTTCAAACCTTATAAAGAAAATGAGATGCAGCATAGGAATTCGGAAATGATGACAGGGCGGGCATGGAGGGGTCAAGGCATTTGCCCTTGGCCTTCAAACCAGGAAGAATTTAGACAGGTACACGGGGCTCTTATGGGAAGAAGGCACAACGGGGTGATGCGTCCAGTTTTGCGTTGGAGCAATTATAATGGGCTAAACATTTGGAAATGCAGTTTAGAACCAGCTCCCCAAAGGCCTTGAGTGCTGGGCTGCAGGCGCTGACTTTTACTTGGAAGCCAGCGGAAGACCACTGGAGCTCTTCACTTGGAAGGAAGAAAGCTGGACCCTATTCGTGCTTTCGAAAGATGAATCAGTCAGCTGCGCGCGCTATGCCCTGGGCGGGCATGGAGAGAGCGTTTCAGTCATCCAGGTAATAGGTAATGAAGGGCTGGCGTTCTAAGAAAAGCACACGGGACAAGGGGGTTGTAGAGCAGCTGGGTAGGGAAAGGTCGCTCCTGAAGTAGTTTTTCCATCCAGGCCAACTCCGCACTTCAGCCATTCGGCGTCTGGGGATGGCATTTATGAGAAAAGCCAAGACGTTTCCAAGCGCTAGCATACGAGACATTACGCACAGCTGCATTTTTTTTTCTGGCTTCTGCCTCCCAGGGGTTGCTTTTGCTTTCTCTTGCAGAGAGAAGAGGGCGGTGAGCTGGGAAGGTGAATTCCGTCACTCTCTGGGGCGCTCGGACCCTGAGCAAGGCCACTCGTGGCTGATTCCTCCCAACGGTGATGACCAGAGACAGAGAAGGCAGAAAAGCACATTCCTGGCTCCCTTCCTGGACGCACATCAGCATTTATTATTGCAAAAGACACGTGGAAGATGCCAATGCAAATGTCACCCAGGCATCATTCCTGCATCCCCCGGAAGGTGTTGGGGGGGGGGGGGGACAATGAAACAAACAGAGTTCGTCCCCAACCCCGGCCTCAGAGAAGCTCCGAGCATCTACCCAGCCTCCGGAGACCTTCCGTCCACAGACTCTGGTTTTCGTTTTTTCACCTTTTTGCCTTTCCAAAATGCAAATCATGAGGGCTTCATCAAAAATGCAACTAGATCCATAAATGTTTCCCCAGTTGTATCTTGGTGATTACACTTCTTTCAAACGCTCCTTAGCAGCCCCTGCGTGTCTCTCTTCACACTTCATGAAACAATGTTTTCCGTAACGTACTTTGCAAACCGCTCTCTCCCCCGACAGCCGTATATTTCTAATGACACCAGGCCGAGGGTGCGTGCTGCACGCTGCATTTTATCTTGCTTTATCTTTACGATTAGATAAACCAGTTTTAACGTCACACCTTTAAAGTCTGGCTTCTTCCCGATGGAAACAGATTTTTGCTTTCTTGAAGGTGCCTTAATGAGGCGTTCTCTGAAAGAGGCCCAAGTGGTAAGACAGGCTACTTAAATTCTCCTCTCTTACGCTGTGCTCCAAACCTGCATGTCACCTAACAGGGCGGTCCCCAACCTTTTTGGCACCGAGGACCGGTTTCATGGAAGACAGTTTTCCCGTGGAAGCAGGTGGAGGGGGGGATGCTTCAGGTGGTACTGCGAGCGAGGGAGAGCGGGGGGGAGAGGCAGGTGAAGCTTTGCTCGCTCGCCTGCCACTCATCTCCTCCTGGGCAGACTGGTACTGGTCTGCGGCCCCGGGGTTGGGGACCCCTGACCTAACACATTAAAACAGCAAGAAAACAAAACCTTTCCTCCCTGACTTAATGAAAAAAATTGGCCCACAAACAAGGGACCTTAAGATCAAAAAGAAAGAGTTTGGTTACATGCTGTAAAGATACAAGAGACTGTATCTTTTAAAAAAATTTTTTTTTTTTTTTCCCCCCGGTACGCGGGCCTCTCACTGTTGTGGCCTCTCCTGTTGCGGAGCACAGGCTCCGGACGCGCAGGCTCAGCGTCCATGGCTCACGGGCCCAGCCGCTCCGCGGCATGTGGGATCTTCCCGGACCGGGGCACGAACCCGTGTCCCCCGCATCGGCAGGCGGACTCTCAACCACTGCGCCACCAGGGAAGCCCTAAAAAAATTTTTTTTAAATAAGGTTTTTAAAAATTATTTTCTTATTTCAAAGTAACATACGGTAATTGTAGAAAATTAGGAAAATGCAAATAAGTAAAAAGGAACAAGAATCAGCCACAAATATACCGCTTGTATATAAGTTTTTTAATATAAAACAATTTGGGTATTTTCTTTTTTTACTTTAAACTGTGTGCCTTTGTAATCTATCTACCTACCTGTCTATCTATCATCTATCTCTTTTCAATGAGGTCAGACTATACATACTTTGGGCGGTTTCCTTTTTTTCCTTCAACAATATGTCATAGATAGCTTCAAAAGAATTACTTTCAAGTAGTTCTTTGCTTTTCCCCCATTCCCTTTCATAGAAAGACCTGATAGCTCTTTAATACTGTACATTCATTTATTTTGAATTATTTGATATAGTTTTTTAAAAAGTGTCTTGTGAACAGCCTCATAGTAAGTTCAATTGGTTTATGAAGAATTTTAACTGAGAAAGTGTCAAAGCAGGCAACGAAAGCAGAAGCAAAATGACCAGGACTAGAGAAGTGTTAACTAGAAACATAATATTCTGATATTTAAATGAAAACAAACCTCCAATTCCCAACCTGTCTCAGAGCTCTTGTGACTTATATTTCAATTCAACACCCATTATTCATAAATTGCTATTGTCATTGTATTCCTATGGGTGACACGAGGGCCAGTAGTCCCACAGAATGATTGCCTTTTAGATATTTACTGCATGTTTCACCCATATGAGGCTGTATCTTATGCAGTCATTCAGAGAGAGCAAGGTTGCTACTTTTTTGTCTCCGTTAGTACAACAGACATTTATTCATTGCCTCAAATCAGGAGGTTAAAAATGTCTGTCTTGATGAATAGATAAAGAAGATGTGGCACATATATACAATGGAATACTACCCAGTCATAAAAAAGAATGAAATAATGCCATTTGCAGCAACATGGATGGACCTAGAGATGATCATACTAAGTGAAGTCAGACAAAAAAATATCATATGATATCGCTTATATGTCAATTTAAAAGAAATGATATACAAATGAACTTATATACAAAACAGAAATAGACCCACAGACATAGAAAACAAACTTATGGTTACCAAAGGAGAAGAGGGGGGAGGGATAAATTAGGAGTTTGAGATGAACAGATACACACTACTATATAAAATAGATAAACAACAAGAACCTACTGTAGAGCACAGGGAACTATACTCAATATTTTGTAATAACCTATAAGAGAAAAGAATCTGAAAAATAATAGATATATACGTATATGTATAATTGAATCATGTTGCTGTACACCTGAAACTAACACAACACTGTAAATCAGCTATACTTCAATTAAAAAAAAGTCTTGTCTTTTCTAGTTTCTATGCATGCAAGACATTTTTGCTTTCAAGTCTACAGATGTTTAAAACAATTAATGGGATGAAAAGTGATAGGAGTTCTCAAAGTGTGTCCCCAGCACCAACTGGGAGCTTGTTAGAAATGCAAACTGTATGCTAACACATATATATGGAATTTAAGGAAAAAAAATGTCATGAAGAACCCAGGGGTAAGACAGGAATAAAGACACAGACCTACTGGAGAACGGACTTGAGGATATGGGGAGGGGGAAGGGTGAGCTGTGACAAAGCGCGAGTGAGGCATGGACATATATACACTACCAAACGTAAGGTAGATAGCTAGTGGGAAGCAGCTGCATAGCACAGGGAGATCAGCTCGGTGCTTTGTGACCGCCTGGAGGGGTGGGATAGGGAGGGTGGGAGGGAGAGAGATGCAAGAGGGAAGAGATATGGAGACATATGTATAGGTATAACTGATTCACTTTGTTATAAAGCAGAAACTAGCACACCATTGTAAAGCAATTATACGCCAATAAAAAATTTTAAAAAAAGAAATACAAATTCTCCAGACCTGTTGAATTAGAAACTCTGCGAGCAGCCCCAACGATCTGTGGTTTCACAAGCCCTCCAGGTGATTCTGATAAGTGTTAAAATTTGAGAACCACTCCTGTCGGGTAACTGAGAAATTAAAAACAGTCTAATAAGAGAACAGAATGTTTATTCCATCCATCACTCAAGCAATCACTGATCACCTGTTCTGTTCAAGATACACGACGTTGACCATGCCACCGGGCACAGAGAGTGAGAATAATACTCATTATTGCTGCTGTAGTATAGCTCTTCCTTTCTTACAGAGCCAGACAGAATGACCCTTGTATGCTTCTGAAATTTACGCAACACCTTCAGATTACAAAGGGCCAAACACTGCGGGTTTCCCGCTGGGGCAAATCTGTGTCAAGGGATTTTCCCCTCAGGAAGCTGAACGGACAAACTTCAGCTTCAGTCTTCACATCACTTTGATTTTGTCACTTGTTGTCTCTGTTGAAGATCAAAACCCCAGAAGCACCTCTAAAGTGGCATCACAGACAATGTCTGGCAAGCTGAAGCTAAGAAACTTGAAACTGAAATTCCCCAGCCCCTGCTGGACGCAAAGATAACCTCTATGAACTACCTCCTCCCCGTCTCACTGCGGTCATATTCCCCTTCAAGCCTTTAGAAGACACGCTGAGTGGAAAAGGTATTGACTATGTAATTTTGAAGAGGGATGGAGTGTGGCTGCCGGGCCGGTGTATAGTATGTGAATCAACCTGGAATCTATAGATGGGAAGATATCGGGGTGATCAATCTTTATTCCCATGCAATGAAGCAAAGTAGCGTCTTCAGCTCTCCCCATAGACACCTCCTAAAATGGGGTAGTGATCAAGGGGTCCAAATTTGTAGTTTTGACTATAAAAGCCATTTGTTTTGTGGAACTGTCATAAAAGATGAATGCATTAGGGTGACGCACTTCAAAAACAATTCCTCTGGGTCACTCTGCAAGGCTCTGCCGCAGGTTTCTTTATGAAGTTACCACGCAGTTTTCAGGTATTTTTATGGGCGTGTGCGTGTACATCATTTTAGGCGACTTAAGTGCCTACCAACACATCTGGAAGCGTAATTCATACTTTGCGATCCTCTGAATGACACGAACTAGCATTTATTAAGGACTCTCTATTTTGCGTCAGGCGTTTAATGGGGTTTTGCTTATGATTCCTGATTTAATGTATCCTCCTGATAATTCTATGTGTGGGGTATTTACTTTCGTCTTTATTTTTCGGGTGAGGAAATTACTGCTATAGCAGCGACGTAACGTGCCCAAGGCAACATAGCTAGTAAGCCAAGAACGGACTCAAGGCTGTTTGTCCCTAAATCCCGTATTTCTTAAGGGGGTTGCAAATATTGCGGCAGCTGTACATGCCGGGTTCCAGGCCACACGACAACATGCAACGATGCGTACAAATCTAGAAACAGCTTCTTCCCTCAAAAACGGACATTTATGAAACGAGTTGCTCCTTCAGGGCGCTCAGACGAGCCCATACGTTGTCTTAGCACCTTTTGCCCCTAGCAAAGCAGAGGAAGGTTGCCATTTGTGGTGAGAGTCTGCAGGTAACCAGGGCTACGTGTAAGTTAGTAAATGATCAGAGAACTAGTCCGCAGGGTAAGAAGAAAAAAGGAGAATGTAATAGAGATGAGGAATCATGAGGACCCAGAGAAACAGAGAGAGATGAGAAAGTAGGTACCCGAGAATTCTGGGGACCTATGAAAGCTGACCACGTGTCTTCCACTGATTTGTAAGTATTTGGATTTTCAGCATGAATCCTTGATGACATAAGCAAGCATTTGTGAGTTTCTGCTTGTGACATATCCACTTAACTAGGATATAAACTACAGTCTATGAGCTACAAGGAAGCAAACATTCAATCTTTCTTCTTCACCATTGTTTCCACATGCCTAGCGCAATACCGGGTATATCACAGGTACTCCACCAAAAACTGACCAATGGGTGAATTAATTCCTTAAATACGTGTGGTTGGAAACCACGTTTCTGTACAAACAACACAAGCCAACTCTGAACCCCTGATCTGTGCCTTTTGGGTGGAACTCTGGAGACTTAAACAACAGGGCTTTCCAAAATGCAGACACTGGCAAAGTGGATCAGTGTGCGTCCCCTTTGTTTTCCTTTCAAAGATCTGTCTTCTCCCCTTCTAACAGTTCCGATGCCTGTATTAATTCAGGTCAATGGATGACAGAGTTATTTCTCAAAGTTAATCCTTCAAAGGCATCTGCATTATAATAGAGGATTCTGGGATACAACGGTCTTCCAAACTGTAGAAACACTATTAATAACTACATGTGTGCAGAGATGCATTCTCTTCTAAAATATTACCCATTAATTTGTTGAGTGCTTGCTCTGGTCTAGGTCTAGTGACGCTTTAGGTAATTTATTATGTTTGATTCTCACATCAATCCCTCAATCGGGTGAAGCTGGTGTGATTATTCTCTTGCTAGGGCTGTAGAAACTAAAGCTTAGAAGTGAGATATTTTGTATAAGTTCACAGAAAATAAGTAGAATAATTGGTGCTCAAATGATGTCCATGGCACCAAAGTGTGTAGGGCTGACATCCAGCTCACTGTCCTTTTGTTCAGACCAAACCAGTGTCTCTACTGACCCACTGGAGTGGAAGGGATCCAGTGACAGAAGGCTGGACGGATACACTTAACATTGTGCCACACCGGGAGGTGAAAATTCCATCAACTTGCATGGCTCACGTCGACCATCTCTAACCTACAGGCCACGGCAGGGGCAGTTACAGGCAAAGACTAAATCATAGGGTATCTCTACCAGCTCAGTCTACCGGTCCATTTGTCCAACTCATGTACCTGACTGTCATGCCAGGAGATATTTCCTGGAATGTGTGACATTGACCTGTAGATGTTGGTACCATATTCTAGCTTCTCAATATCTGAGAGAGACAGAAAAAGAGAGAGAAGACACATGGAAAGGCTAAGGTTCCAGGTAGACTGTGCTGGGGGGGAAGAAGCTTTCCTCTGCCCTTCTAGGTTCATCTGGCTGGTCTAAGACTTGGGAAGCAGATAAAGAGGAAAAACTCAAACAAAAGTTTAATCCCATGTATACTTGGAAGAGACCCAAGAACACTGAATAACTCACCCAAATGGCCGAGACCCTCACCTTAAATACCATCTTCAGCTAAAGACAAAAGAGGATATTGGGGTAGAGGTTTGGGACCTCAAAGGGGAGGGAAGGCAATTCACATGGAGATGGAAAAGGAAATGTTTGGTAAACAGATGTTTGCTGGGCCAGACAGAGACAATGGAACACAGAGAGGAATTTAACAAACAGACCTTGCACGTTCCCCCCTGTCTCCGCGGCTAGTTCAAACTATGGTACAGGTCCTAGACCTACATTCTTTAGGCAACTAAGGGGAAAGGTAAAAACTTCCTGAGTCTTCTGTTTCTTTTTAAAAGAATAAACCTAAATGAATCGTCATGCCAAAGAAACACATTTTGGGGTGGCCTATTTTGCTCTCCTACAGTTTTTGGTTCACTGAATATTTCCTCTGTCCCTACTCTGCGCTAATATCACAGTCACTCCTGAGCATACAAAGGTGAATAAAAGACTTTAGGAAGCTTGTACGTTGGAGGAGTTAACAGGAGACACACAAGGGGGCAAGACCCATGTGTATAATTACAAACTGGGTCATTGCTATTAGCAGGCTGGGTCTTGAGAATGCACACCAGGGGGACCCTTTCACTATATTAACAAGAAAAGTGGCATTAACTGAGATCATAAAGAGTAAGCTGGACTCTGCCCCATAAGTAGTGAGGGGCCAGCATAGATGAAGATCCTGGTGTAGAAACAGCTCAGTGCTTCAGGAACCTCAGAGAAGGCCACTGTGGCTGGACTTTCCCAGATGTGGGGAAGGTGGGACGTTGAACTTAGGTAGGCATCTCCCATCTGCCATCTCCCAGTCCTGTGCTACTCATTCTGTGCACACGACTCTTCATGCAGCCGGACCTGTAGAAACAGGCTTCCCTCCACAAACTGCTTCTTCGATTCAGGGAAGATAGAAGAGAACACACATAAGGCACAGAGAGGGAAAATAATGGGGTCAGACCTTCTTGAAAAGTAGATTTTGCCTTCAATCTGTCCAACACAGTATTTTCAATGCCCCCTCTTTGTAACAAATATTTTGTTTTGTCCTCTTTCATCTCTAAAGTGAAATTCATAGATAAGGGGATTATCTACATCCATAATTCAAACGAAATATAATGACTTAACCATAAGATAATGGATCAGTGAAAGTGATTTCTAATGAAATAACACGCGTGTCAATGTGAAGAGGCATCACATGACTACTCTGAAAGGCACGAAGAAGTCGTCAAAGGCTTTTGCCATTTGAAGACGTATCATGAATGTGATACCACGTAAAGTGATAGAACTCTCTGGAAAGCTATACAACTTTTGAAAAAGTTCTGCATTCAGTGGAATGCAATCTTGTTTTGCCCAGTGATTGCATCCTCAAAATTTGGTGTAGAGTAAAACGATGCAAAATACATTGTGTTTATATATAAACAGCCTCAAGTAGGAAGATCGAACACTTATATATAGGCTACCAATCCTTCATCACCATTGTACCGCAGGGCATTTGAAAATCGTGTGTGCATGCAGGACTCGATCCTCCATTGGATGGACAGTCCTCCACACTGCAGGGCATTAAACATCCCTGGTTTTTGTCCACTAAACACCAGTGGCACCTCCCAGTAAGTGTGTCAACCAAAAACAATGCCTTCTACACATTAACAAAATGTCCCCTAGGCATACGTGCGTGCGTGTGTGTGTGTGTGTGTGTGTGTGTGTGTCCATGTGTGCACGCAGTGGGAGAGATTGCTATGGAAATTTATGGGGTTGTTGCTTTTGGTTGGGGAATCACCGTTCTGAGAAGTGATACTGCTTGTGACCAGAATGACGAAGACACCAGGACGACGTCCCGAGTTTTACATGACCAGGTGACCCACGGCCATTTTGAAATATATTTACGTATTAATAAAGGAGAATGAAAACAACATGATCAATGGAATGTCATATTCCTGAAAAGAAAAATTCATAATTTCAAAGGCATCTGTCCCCCCGCCAATTAACCTATAAATTTATTACAATTCCGATCCACATACCAATAGTAGTTATGAGGAGATTTTCCAAGACAATTTTTAAATCCACACGAAGGAGGAATCTGCAAGAATAACAACCACGATTTTGCAAATGGTGAACCATTATGAAGGAAATGTGGTACCCATGACTAAAGGCAGAAGTATAAAGTTCATACAATTAAAACAGTGTTAAACCTGTTCAGTGGAGAGGGGTGCAGGGGATGAAACAGAATATTGAGTCCAGAAATAAATGGATTGGATTCACATGTAGAGATTTAGTACACACCAAAATTGGGCACTTCAAATCAGCAGGAAAATAAGACTATATATTTAGTAAATGGTCTCAGAACATTTTGGCTATCCATGGCAGAGCTGGTGGAGGGGAATCTATAAGGTGTCTGTGAGCTCAAATAGAAAAATGAGAAAATGCAAACTGAAAGAGTACAGCAAAGTGGTTACTACAAACGAAGTGAATCAGAAATGGTAGAATGTAACAGTAGATTCAATGTGAAGAATGACCCCTGCCCCCCAAATGAGCCAGTGTTGAAATTCAGGATGAAAAGCTGTATGATGGTTAAAGGTCGCAGTGCCCTGACTATTCATTTTTCAAGAAATATTTAGTTTCTTCTAAAAAATAAAATAATTAATTCACTAATTAATTGATTTGTGGATCCCCTGCACAAAAACTAAATTAACTCCCAAAGCCTTGGCTCTCTGACTCTGGGTGTTCCACACTTTGCTTAGGTAACAGAGTTGCTCAGGTGTACAGAACCCGGCCCAGGTTACCCTGACCTTGATCGTCCCATCACTACCTGGGGCCAGTGACTGACACCTGCCACTCAGTTTTATGCTAAAGCTCACTTCTCTAAATTAATTAAGAGCACATCTCTGAGCTTGCCATGATGGAATACTGTCAGGCACACTTCCTCAACCATGGAATACTGTCAGGCACACTTTCTCAACCTGGACATTTTGAGCCAAATAATTCTTTGTTTTGGGAAGCCATTCTGTGCACTGTAGGATGTTTAGCAGTATCCCTGGCCTCTACCTGCTAGATGCCTGTAGCAAACCCCTCTCCTGCCAAAAATGTCTCCAGAATTTGCCAAATCTACCCACACTGAGAACCACTGATATGAGATGTGACATTTGATGTCTCTTGGTAGTCATATGAAAAGAACGTACACAAACTCTTCAGCTGTCTTAAGATTGCTCCTGCACTTTACAGGCTTAACGTACTGAGATATTCTAGGCTAACTCTCATATATGCCCCAGGCCCAAATGGAGAGGCCAAGGGAGAGACAAAAAAAAAGCTAGATAATTTTTTAAAGTCTTGTCTTTTCTTCACTAGATTGTCACCTTCTATTCCCGAAGTATCTCCTCCTCTTAAACCTGGCCTCTTCTTCAAGGTCTAAGTTTGGAGAGAATCAGGTAAAAAATATATTTGACCAAACTGACAAGGCTAGGGTTTGAATTGGCCCTTCATCTGTGGGGCAGTTCAGAACTTGCAGGCCAGTATTTCCTTTGGAACTAGACCGAGGCACCCAGCGGTGTCTCTGCAGCCCACATCCCAAACCTCCTTCAGTGTGCTGAGAGAAACTCCTCTTGGCTTCAAAACTGACTACATATGTAGCTGTGTCCAAAATGTCTTGTATAACTGGCAAATCCCAGAGGCTGGGGAGCGTTCCTGGACCCCCACCCTAAATCCAAGAGCAGGGATGCAGGATGCTGACTTCAAATTTTAGAATCTGAGCTTCATGAAGAAGTTTTCTTTGAATGGGTCTGAAGCTACAATAAAATGTGACTACCTGCCTCGTTTTTTTTTTATTTTTATTTATTTATTTTTTTTTTAGGATTTGGTATTATGCCCTCCAACCTCACAAAGACTTAAAATATGTTAGAAATACATAAAAAACGAAACCTACACACATGGATGAGGACATATTCGCTGAGCACTGCTGGAGCCGAATTCACTGTTACCTCCTCTCTGCTCCCTGCCCTCTGTGGGATTTCCAGCGCCTGCATGTCTATTTTACACCCAGTTGGTTGGGACCATCTCAAGAACTTGGGGCTGAGATGGAGCTCTTTCAGACCATGGTGTTCTCTCAATCGCCTCTGAATCTTCAGCACCCAACAAAGCATGTGAAATGACTTTGATTTTAGTTTGTTAACAAAGTATGCTGAAAACCAGGGAAGTTTTTATTATTATTATTAAGGGAAGTAGGAAGGGATTGGACCACGTGAATAAGCCCTGGTAAAACAAAGCAAAACAAAACCCCCATTTTGCTGCAAATTTATGGACTCTGTAGCTAGATCGCGAAGGAAGAGAATGATCTTCTTTACTGGTTGAATGTCTGGAGTGGAGATCAACTCTGGAGTTTCTGGGAGGATGGAACCCTGATGGACACGACTGGCCCTCATCACCTCTTAAATATTTATGGAGCTCCCAGGATGTCCCAGGCACTGGGGATACAGGAGTAAGATAGCAAAAAATAAAATAAGATCCTGTAGCCATCTAGTGGAAGATGATGCTCTGTGGGCCAGCCCAATCCTCGGAGAGCCTCAAGCAGAGCTTTGCGTGGTGCTGTCCAATAGAACTTCCTGCAGCGATGGAAATGTTCTCTAATACATGGTCATCTCATCCTGAGTCCCATCTCTGAGACCCCACATTCAAACATTTCTTTAGGGTCAACTGGAGGACTGTGGATTTCCAGGGTCCAGATAAATTTGTTGCCATATTTAGAAAGTAGGACAGTGCTAAGTGTTGGCAAGAACATGGGGAAAAAGGACCCACCCTGCAGAGCAAGCTGGAAGAACGTGCTGAAATGAAGTCGACACGTCCCCTCCTCCCCAGGGATCCCCTTCTGAGACACAGCCAGAACGATTCTCACGTGGGACCATAAGGCACACGTGTGAGGATTCTGCTGCAGCAGCGTCTGTGCAGCAGGGCTCTGGGGCCAACCTGGTGGCCTCGATGGGGATGGGCAAGCACAACGTGGTCCATGAGCTCTATGGAATATTACACAGCAGTTAGAGGTAGCTCACTAGAGCCACATGGATGGACTGTATAATCACAGGGTCACATGATTAAAGTAGGAATCAGAAGAAGATCTAGATCAGAAGTCCAGAGATCTAGAACAGGTGGTTCCTATTGAACTAGAACTTAGGGAAGAGATTCATACACAAAAAGATCCCATGAAACTCTACAAGAGCCACCTTTATATAAAAGGAGAAAAATATAAAACAATTTACAGAAGGGGAAATTCAATGCACCAACAAATATATGAAAAGATTCTCAATCTTAGTCATGGCAAAGGAAATGGAAACTAAAAAGATACCAGCTTTCACCTACAATATTGTCAAATTTAAAAAATTAACATTTACTATGTACATTGAATTAGTAAACGAGCTCTCATATGTTACTCGCGATGTTAATGGCCACACCTTTTGGGAAGGTGATTTGGCAGTGTTTACTAAGATTAAAACTGCTTATACCCTTTGACCAAGTAAAACTACTCTTGGGACTTCCCTGGCAGTCCAGCAGTTAAGACTCCAAGCTTCCACTGCAGGGGGGCAGGGGTTCGATCCCCAGCAAGCCATGAGGGGCGGCCACAAAAAAAAAGACTGCTCTTGGGTGGCCCCCCGTGAGCCATTTCTCCCAGTATTCACACCATTCTGTACCCACCCATTGCCACACACCCACATAGATACTGGACTTGACCGTGACACTTGCACTGGCCAATGGGACTCGAGGAAGTATGAGACATGAAGAGGTTTGGATCACTCCCTCTTGGAAACCTGAGACCACCCTATTGTTAGAAACTCCAGCCACATTGACAGACCATCTGTTGGAGAAATAAGGGGTCCAGCTGACCAGCCAGAATGAGGTCCCAGACCTACGGCCTTAGTAGAGCTGTTTCAGCCAAACCTAGCCATTCAAGCAATCCCAGCTGAGACCTCAGATGTCATGGAGCAGAGCTGAACCATCTCCACCACGGCTGTAGCATTACTCCAGTCAGTGGAGTGGTGAAAACTGGAGGCAGCCAGGATGCCCACCAACAGGGGGATGATGGAAGGACTACATCCATCCTACAGACTCATGTGCGAGGACCACAGAAGGAAAACTCTTACACCCGCCCATCCAAACACATACCATCCTATCATAAGTGAAAAAGCAAACGGCAGCATCGTGAATAATCCCGATTTTGTAAAAATACATTCAAATCCTTAAATAAATGCAAAATAAATGTGTGCAGGAGCAGGAGAAAAGTGGAAGACTGCATTGGGTTGATGACACGACTTATTTCAGGAAGGTGGGAGGAGGGACATGGTGAGGTGGAGATTATTGACTTTTTAAATGTGTTTTTAAAGTAATGCACTCATTACACGCACGACTCTGCTAATTAAAGAAAATCTAATGAGAAAAATGGGAGCGCAAAACCGGTTTTTAAAAAAGATCAGCCTCTGAAAAAAATCAACATCAGAAAACTCGGAAAGTAAAGCTGAGGGTGTCTGCAAGAAGTTTCTCTCACGAATTTGAAATGCAGCATCTTTTCTTTTCTTTTTTTTTTTTTTGCCAGCCTTAAATTCAGATTAATTCTGTGAAAAGTTTCAGTAGCCTTTTTCCACCTGGGTTTTCAAGATTCATTTAATATGATTGTTTGGCACTTTTCCTAGCAAGTTCCACTGGAAAGGGCAAACATCTGGTTTTATCTCTGGGAACATATTTCCTGCGTGTCTGTGTGTTGCAAGAGGTGTACTAAACGATCAAACCTTCCAGAGCAAAAGGATTTTAATTCCTTTTGCTCAGGAATTCAAGTGACCTGAAAGCTTAAAAAAAGATCTTGTTTTCTAAATACCAAACTCATGAAACAAATGGCCCCAATTGCTGCTGTCAGATAGATCCCTGTCATTGTGTTTCTTTTTTTGTAGGAAACTTCTGCCTGTACAGTAGCATCTGGACAAATTCATGCCAATAAGCTTGACTTTTTCCTTCTTTTGTCTAATATGCTGGTCTCTACTTTGCCTTCCCACTGGAATCTTCCAGAAGGCTCTGGAAAAAATACAGATGCCTGGGTCCCACCCAGAGATTTTGATCTAATTGGACGAAGCCTGGACATGAGGATTTGAGAAACAAACCTCAAGTGATTTTAATCTGTACCCAACATTAAGAGCCATTGGTGTTATGATGAATATAAGTCATAACTATTCTCAACGAACACTTAACATATTCTTATCTTGTTTTTTTCGAATCCGTGACAAATTCAATTATATTTCACATAGTTTTAATATGAACTTCACTTTATGGAAGTTGAGTCGTTTGAAAATTGGTAAAAGAAGTATCATTTAATTAAAAATTCTGCTAACCAGGAACATAATTTAGAGTGAACACAAGCCTTGTGTGAATGCTAGAGGTTTTCAGAGGCTGGCATGTGTGTCTCCATGTCAAAATATCAATGCCTCACTTGAAACGGACACAAAATACAGTGTCCAGGACTCGGTGCTGTAACTAGGTGGCATTTCGTAGCTCTTTTGTAATATTTTATCAAGGTTGTAGCATTTCTTTCACAAAATTGCCCCCATAAGGTAACCCCTGATAAAAAGTATCTGCATTTCTCAATGATTTTTCTCTAATTTAGTTTGAACTTGCCAAAACACATGTGGACAAGCTCTCTTTAAAATCGTGAACTTTCCCTGAATTGATCTTTACTCAGTTCTTTATTTTTAAAAGCATGTTTTGAGCACTTGATTTACTGCCTCAAATTCCCCTAAACTCTTCCTCTGGACCACACACTCCTCCAGGGGACAGAAAGTTTGTATTCACAGTGCTAGGCACACGATAGGGTAATTAAATGCCTGCTCCCCTGGTTAATATTTTTGCCTGGCAATGTCGTTTGCTATAAAATATCATCCCATGTGCTAGAAAGGTCACAAATACTCTGGCTTATTTGAGGAAAGGTCATCAGCTCTCCAGGGACCTGACAAGTAGTGTATCTGCTCTATGAGTGGTGAGACAGACTTCATCTTGTTGCTTTTCTCAAAAGGTCTGACGTGTTCTCTTGCAACTCCTGTGTCTTCATCAGCCCAGGATACTATAACGAAGTACCACAGACTGGGTGGCTTATAGAAAACAGACATACATTTCTCATAGTTCTGGAGGCTGCAAGTCTAAGATCTGGAAGCCAGTGTGGTTGGGATCTGGTGAGAGTCTCCTTCTAGGTTGCAGCCTTCTTGCCTCCTCTTATAAGGGCACTAATACCATTTGTTGGGGCTCCACCCGCATGACCTATTCAGCTTCCAAAGGCCCCACCTCCAAATACCATCACACTGGGCATTATGACAATGACTTCTGGAGGGACACAGACATTCAGCCCATAACATCTTGATCTGGGGAAAGAGTGGCATCCACCCTCCCCTCTCCTCTCTGTCCCCACTTTCTGGGAAAGTTAGAGGCAAGTTAGCATCCTTAGCTCATTTACCCAGTGTTTTCCACAGAAACGTCAAGGAAGTTTATTAACTGAAATCACCCCTAAACACAGTTTTCTTCCATTTATTAGAAATAGCTGGCACATATCAGAAAGAACGCCACATAAGAAACCCAAAGATCTGGGTTTTTAGAAAGTGATAATAATTACAATACAAATACCACTGACTGGGCTCTTACTAAGTGGCAGGTGGGGGTGCTCCTGGCCCCAGACCCCATTTGTAAGGGACCCTGCTCGGTCACTCCTCCCCACAGGACAAAAGGGGCAGGGTCACCTAAAACTGTGACACGCTTCTAGACCATACTGTGGGGACCCAAGGGAGATAAGAATGTGAGTGTAAGTGTTTAATTTGGAAGGTGATCTCTAGAGCAACCACAGAGGAATGTGAACGTTGGGAGGGAAGGGAAGGATGCCAATACATGGTGTGTTACAGGGCATGTGAATCACTGTGGCCAACTGGGTTCGGTCTCTCTGGGGAGCCCCGTAGATCTCGCCCCAGATAACCCAACTGTGCACGGGTGAGGGAGCAGGTTGGGGGCAGCTCTGGGTGGCATGAACCCTCAACACATCCAGCCTGCCCCACAGATGAGCTGAATGCACTCCAGCCATCAAAACAAACAAACAATGACAAAAAAACCAGGAAAGTCACAGGCGACTGCCTTTGGCAGCTGTGAGGTGAGCTTTCAGGGCTACAGTGAGGGCAGTGGGGCTAGGAGTCAGGCAGTGTCCGTGTTCACCCTCTGGGGACCCTACAACGTGGTGTCCCAATGGACCAAACCCACTTCCACATCTGCACATCCTCTTCCCTGAGGATCCTCTAAAGGATGGACCCACCCTGCCCACGTGTTTACGGCCAGACCCAAGCCGTGGCCCGGGGGCAGCTCTTTGTAGAGCTGCACCAAAAGGACCCTTCAAACACCTGAATATGTCCCTTGCAGTTACTGAGACAGTAAGCGTGGGACGTGGTTGCAGCCTGCTTGGCCCACGGCAGGCAGACTCCAAGGCAGAATCTGAGGACTCATGTCCAAGAATTCTGAACTCTAACGTGGCATCCTAGGTAGTTATGAAGGTAGATTTGTCACGGCGGGAGGACAGAGCATCTTTTATTTATCAGTTTGTTCGCTTGATTTACAACTCTTGAGCATGGAGACCTATGCTGTGTGCAGCAGGTGCTGCGGGTGCCCCTCCCGTGGTCCTGGGCTTCCCTACTCAGGTGCACTCAGCCTGACTTCCAACTGCCAGGTCGGCACCTCTGTGCCTTGGGGCTTCTGGTTACTGCTGGAGTCTGCTCTGCTGCCGGGACAGCAGGCAGAACAGGCAGAGGAACGGGGCTCCTGGGAGCCACTTCCAACAAAAGCTTGGTGGCCTTTGGGATAGAAGTAGCCCAGGCTCCTCACCCTGGGGTGGACGCTCTCAGAGCTTCCCTGTCGGGGGAGGCTACAGTCATCCACAGGAGGGACGTGCTTGATGATGCCTTTTATTGGCTCTCTTCCCTTCCTGGTGCTTTCCTTTGTGTCCGCAACAAGTATCTGCACGCTGACGCTTGTCTCAGCACCTGCTCCGGGGAGAATCCAAACCAAGGTGGCGCGTGGGCCTCCATTTACGTTCTTGTCCCAGGCCTACAGACGTGAGGGTGTGGAACCGGCGTGACCGCTCTGTCTCATGCGCGGTGGTTAAGCATCTCACTCACTACAGCCAAGTGAACAAGGTTATGAAGATCCCCATTCAAAAAGGCTTTCAGCGTGAAAGTCCTTTGTCCAGGGTCCCGAAGTAAGACATAATAATAAAAACATGCTTGTGACCTCAGCTCTGTCCCTTATTTGCTGTGCACCCTTGTGCAGGTGGTATCTGATGCTCACGATGGGGATGATGGGGAGGCCGTATCCACCTGACCTATTTACTGGGTTGCTGCGAAGGTCCAGGGAGATGATGACACTGAGAGATCAGATACGCTATAAACCACAACGTGGATATCAGGATTACTATGTCCACACTGCCGTAACCTCAGGAGCATGGAATTGGGCCCCCATCTCTTCTCTACCTGTTTATCGTTTTCTTATTTCATCCTCCTTTTCCTCCCCTCCTTCCTTCCTTTCTGAGGACTGAATGATAAGAATGAGGATTTCTTATTCTATGAAAATCACAATTATTTCGAAGGAAGAATTTTTCTTCTGGAATCAAATTTAAAAAAAGATGAAATTTTCTCCATGAATGACCCTCTTTCTCAGTGTCACTTCAGCTGAACAAATACTAAGGTCTTTACTCTAGACTCAGTGCTCTGCTAGAACCATGGAGACGTCAGACATCGGCATTCCTACTCAAAGAGCCTACCAGCTCTTGGGAATATATGTCATCTTTAATCAATGTTTACTGGGTCTCAAAAAGGGTTTGGGCATCGAAAGAAAACAACAATATAAGATACTACCTTATTTAAAATAAAATGATAAGGGATACTTGTAAATGTATATGCGTCACTTGTATATGTTAAGACACACATTCCCTGGCCCTGTGGTGTTGACAATTGCAGGTGTAAATGTTCTCTGGCTTTGGCTTTTTAAAGAACGCCATTTTTTATGTGTTTTCGTCCTGTGAGATCATTTGAGGGAAATGGGAATCATTAGATTAGAATATAATTATCTCTTTTTAAACTTTTATTATTTTCTAAAACACACAAATAGTGTTTCTAAACAGTAGACAAGTTCATAATTACAGATATGCAAGTGGATTTTTAAAGTGATCATTATAAAATTCCGCCATCCAGAGATAATCACATGAGCATTTGGGTACAGGTTTTCTGAAGTCTTTTAAAAAGTATCTATAATACAACAGTTGTCCACACGAAGAGTTGACCCATCTCTTCAGAACAGTGACTAAGCCCTCCTTCTTACTGTCCGTCTGGTCAATGAGAGAAAGAGAGAGAGAGAGAGAGAGAGAGAGAGAGAGAGAGGGACGGACGGAGGGAGGGAGGGAGGGAGGGAGGGAGGGAGGGAGGGAGAGAGAGAGAGAGAGAAACATAGGCCCATAGGGACAGAGACTAAATTCAAGTACCTCCCGAAATTATACTAAGCATGCTCTTTCTTAAAATGCTTTGGGCTTAACCTATATCAAGGACATCTTTCCAAATCTATGTCATCATATCTAATGACCGCATGCTATTCTGTTTAATGTAGCTACTATAATCCATTTGGTCAATTCCAAACGACTGTATATTTGAGTCTTTCTAGTACTGATCTACTATATGCAATACTCAGAAAAAAATAAGCTTCTACCCTCATTTCAGTGCACTTGACATACTCTGCCAAACTATTTGCTGTAGGTCTCCAGATACCCACTTGGGTTTCTAAGACACACAAAAAAATCAGTTCCTCCAACTCTCAGCCAGAAATTTGCAAACTGATGACCCACAGATGGATCTTGTCTGTCCTAGACAAACAATATTCCCAGTATTTGAACATATGCCGTATGAATGTCTGGACGTCTTCTTCCTCAGAAAGATCTCTGGCCACCCTAGGTCCACGGCTCCATCCAGCAACAACAAGCAGGGTCTGAGTTTCAGTGCCCTGTTAGTCTGCACCCCAGCTTCCACAACAACCCCCCTCCCCATACCCTACTCACAGTTTGTATGCTCATTTATATTTCCTGCCTGCCCTCACTCCCGAGTCATTTCCACGTGTGATGCTCTGTTGGCCGCCATGCATTTCTTTGTCATTGAACGGCACCAACCTATGTCATCCTACAAGCATTGGAATCCGGGCCAGAATATGAGGTCCCAGCAACTTCAAACAACTGAGTCTCCCTGAGGCTGAATTTTCCCTCTGACCCTATCACCTCGTTAGCTCGTGACATTTGTGAATATCAAATGTGATGACTCATGTTGAAATCCCTCTGAATACAGCACCGTCCCCAACGAACGTGTGGTATAATCATCAGCGGGTGGGGAAAATCTTCCTGGTCTATTAATGTGACCACTTTTGACTGCTATATAAAAATGAGGGCAAGGGTAGGTCAAGAAGGCCAGTTAAGCGACTGCCCCACCCTATAACATAACAAAACACCAAATTTACAATATTTATGTAAACAGTGCTCATTGGCTGTTCACCAAAGACCATTTCTTCTCATCTGTGGCACAGAGCTAGACTACATTTCCCAGGCTCCCTTGTTGCAGAGATGGTCATGTGACTGAGGTCAACAGAACCTGAACGGAAGTGATGTGCGGCCACTCAGAACAATCCCAACAACCTCTCCCATGATCCTCCCTGCTCTTCCCCTCCCTTCATTCCATCCTGATGACTTTGGTAACCTTGGAAACCAGGTGCTGAAGACAATGGGACCAAAACTTGAAGGAGCCTGGATATGTCAATCTTTGCTTAGTGGAGAACTATCTATTAGCAATACCTGTTTGGATTTTACCTGCGTTGGAAGTGAACTTCACTTGTGTATGAGCCATTATCAATTTGGGTGTGTTTGTTAAAAGCAAAAAAAAGAACGTTCCTTATTAAAGAGTGTCAATGGAAATAATCAATACACCAAATATATAACAGGAAGAGAACAGAATTTTATTCATGCCAAACTAAGGACTATAGACCAGGAGACACAGATTCAAGAAGCACCTGAGTTCTGTTCTGTCGAACTACAAAATGGGGGAGGCTTAGAAAGGCAAAAACTGCAAAATTACATAAGTTGTTTTTCAAGAATTAGGACTGGAGTTGGCAAGAAGTAAAGGTGCTTATTAAAGCAAGGATTGGTTGGGGTCTGAAATGGTTGCTTAGTTACAAGGAGAGACCTTAAGACCATAAGGCTTTAGGTGGCAGATGCTAACAGACATTGTTTTGAGAATGGTTGGCGGTATCCTTGAATCTGATACAGTTCAGAAAAATTCAAGTTCTCAGTAATACAGGAACGTGTCTAAACCCAAGTCCACAATGGCCACCCAGCTCCATTTTTTTTTTTTTTTTTTTTTTTTTCCGGTACGTGGGCCTCTCACTGCTGTGGCCTCTCCTGTTGTGGAGCACAGACTCCGGACGCGCAGGCTCAGTGGCCATGGCTCACGGGCCCAGCCGCTCCGCGGCACGTGGGATCCTCCCGGACTGGGGCACGAACCCGTGTCCCCCGCATCGGCAGGCGGACTCTCAACCACTGCGCCACCCGGGAAGCCCCCCATTTTTGATGCTTGAACCACAGTTGCTACATTTTGAGTTTTTAAAGGCATTCTTTTATTTAATGGTTAAAGCCTAAGCACACTGCATGTTTAACAGGCCACAAAGAGGCTATTTTGTTTACCTTAAAGTTCAAGTGAGATCACGTAGAAGCCAGAACGACTTTCCCACACCTCAATATGTAAAAATTTCTTCCATCAGTCGTTTGTAATGTCTGAAAGATTATCAGGTCGAAAAACTTCCCGGATTTAGTTATGAGATTCTTTTCTTTTTCTGTCTTTCTCTTTTTTTTTTTTTTTTTTTGAGTTAAAATTAGTAAGAAAAAATAGCAAACGTCAGTTCCAAGCCAATTAAGAATAGTTTTGGTTACAAATGCAGTACTTGGAAACTGATTATGAAATACTTCCTGGGAGACACATCTCCTTGCTCACAGAGTTTGCTGAAAAGCAATTAATTTTTATTTTAAGAAAACATGAAAGAAACAGACATTTCACCAAGGAAGACATACAGATGGCCAAGAGGCACATGAAAAGATGCTCAACATCACTAATCATTAGAGAAATGCAAATCAAAACTACCACGAGGTATCACCTCACCCGGTCAGAATGGCCATTATCAAAAAATCTATAAACAATAAATGCTGGAGAGGGTGTGGAGAAAAGGGAACCCTCCTGCACTGTAGGTGAGAATGTAAATGGATAGCCACTATGGAGAACAGTATGGAGGTTCCTTAAAAAACTAAAAATAGAGCTACCATGTGATCCAGCAATTCCATTACTGGGCAAATACCCTGAGAAAACCATAATTCAAAAAGAGACATGTACCACAATGTTCCTTGAAGCACTATTTACAATAGACAGGACATGGAAGCAACCTAAGTGTCCATCGACAGATGAATGGATAAAGACGATGCCGCACATATAAACAATGGAATATTCCTCAGCCATAAAAAGAAACGAAATTGAGTTATTTGTAGTGAGGTGGATGGACCTAGAGTCTGTCATACAGAGTGAGGTAAGTCAGAAAGAGTAAAACAAATACCGTATGCTAACGCATATATATGGAATCTAAAAAAAAAAAAAAAAAAAAAAAGGTACTGATGAACCTAGTTGCAGGGCAGGAATAAAGAGACAGACATAGAAAATGGACTTGAGGACATGGGATAGGAGGGTGAAGCTGGGGCAAAGTGAGAGTAGCATCTGCGTACATACACTACCGAACGTAAAACAGTTGGCTGGTGGGAAGCAGCCGCATAGCACAGGGAGATCAGCTCCGTGCTTTGCGATGACCTAGAGCAGTGGCATAGGGAGGGTGGGAGGGAGGCTCACGAGGGAGGGGATATGGTGATATGTGTACGTGTACGGCTGATTCGCTTTGTTGTGCAACAGAAACTAACACAGTATTGTTAAGTAATTATACTCCAATAAAGATCTATTAAAAAAGAGAGAGAGAGAGAGCTTTTCAGTACAAAGCGATCAAGAAAGAAATCTGTCTATAAAGTGCTAGAACATAAGTGCACTTAGGTGGACAGCAGAGAACATCTAATTATATATCACATTATTAAATACACCATCACAGAATCACAACTGGTGCACAAAATATAACCATATGCAGCCCCCGTTTTTCTATATCACCTTGCATGTATTCCACTCATCACCTAATCACATCTTATGATTTTCTTTTTGCCACGTTACTCATTAGGAGGTCTTTTTTTTCCCTCAGAGGTCCAAAGGAAATGCAGTGTACACACAAGACAAAGTTGACTTTGCCTTTCATGTGATGGGCGTACCTTTTTTTTGGCGATGACACCCTAAATTTTGTGTGTAGGGGCATCTATTTCCCATTATTTAGAGACACAAGAGGCTGCTCGACCCTCAAGTACCTAAGTCTGCCATAAACCAAGCCTGGACAGTGGGGTCTGTCCATACTCTAAGGCTCAGAGGGACACATGGCCCGAGGCAGATCACAGAGTTACAGACCCGGAACTTCTGTTGGGATCGTTGTGAATTAGCAATCCTCCTTTTTCCTGACATTATTGTCTACATGGTGAGCCCAAGCCACCACATGGAGTCTCCTGAGAATAACGAATAATAAAGCTGAGTCCAGCAGTGGAAAAACCATGCCCTCAAGACACCACCATCTGTGTCCACATGTCCAGCTGTACCTGAAGCTACGTATGCTGTGTACGTCCAGGTCCTTGCGCCAATAAACGTGTGCTCTCTCATTTTTGTTTTTGTTTGTTTAATTCTGAGTTGGGATTCCATCACTTGCAATCAAAGAGTCCAAATTAATCCAACAGTGAATGGAAAAACATTTTCTTACAGCTACGATGATTAAGCATCTATTCTAGGACAGGTAGCAAACTTGGTAATGCATAAACCCACTCAAATGTCCAAAACAATATTAAAGGTGATGTCAGTTACCATTTATTAGGTGCTCGCTGTAGGCTGGACAGTGCTCTAAGTAATTTTTATGTTGAAATAGTAGTAGATACATATTGTTAAAAAATTCAAACAGTACAGTTTCGTGTACAATTAAAAGTCTCTTCACTTTCCCAGACCTCATTCCCCAGTTCTTTTCCTCAGAGTTAATACTATAGCCAGTTACTCTGTAATCTCTCGGGAATATTCTATGGAAATAAATGTGCATAGTAATAATATGCAGAGATGCATGGAGGTGAGGGTGCGTTCATTTTTAACCCATACAACACCAGCTAACATGAATTGACTGGTTATCATGGACTAGGTACCATTTTAAACACATTACACTTGTTATTTAATTCTCATGACACTCACGATGTAAGTCATCCTATGAGGAAGATGAAACACGGGTAAATCAGGGAAACCAACCAGGCAGTAGCCTTCCAGGCAGGAATTCTAGAAGCCACCCTGCTTGTGGACATGTTAGGAGATCGATAAATAACATCCCAGTTCTACACCGGAGTTTGCAACTCGTGCTGTCTTGAGATCAGGGTTAGGTTGTAGGACGCGTCTCAGGAATACCATTGGGAGGGTGGAGGATTCTTAAACCTCTCCCTTCCATGTGAGGAAAAGGGAGCCCTCCTACACTGTCAGTGGGGATGTAAATTGTTGCAGCCATTATGGAAAACAGTATGGAGATTCCTTAAAAAACTAAAGATAGGGTTGCATATGATCCAGCCATCCCACTCCTGGGCATATATCCGGAGAAAACTCTAATTCGAAAAGATACACGCACCCCAATGTTCCAAGCAGCATTATTTACAATAGACAAGACACGGAAACAACCCCAGTGCCCACCAACAGACTAACGGATTAAGAAGACGTGGTGTATATACAATAAGAAAGAATGGAATTCTGGCGTTCGCGGCAACATGGATGGACCTAGACAGAACCATGCTTAGTGAAATGTCAGACAGAGAAAGACAAAAATTATGGGATATCACTTATATGTGGATATATTTTTAAAAATTTTAAAACTAATACAAATGGATGTATATATAAAACAGAAAGAGACAGACACAGAAAACAAACTTGTGGTTACCAAAGGGGAGAGGGAAGGAGGGTTGGACAAATTAGGGGTATGGGGTTAACAGATACAAACTACTATGTATAAAATAAGCAACAAGGATTTAGTGTAGAGCACAGGGAACTATATCCAGTATCTGGTAATAACCTATAATGGAATGTAATATGCAAAAATACTGAATCACTATGCTCTATACCTGAAGCTAACACAATACTGTAAATCGGCTATATTTCAATAAAATCTTTCCCTCTCTGTCTCACTCCCACCATCAAGTCTAGAGTTTGGAAAGTTAGAATCCACAGATGCAAGGTCACCCAACATTCCTGCCTCACGCTGGGGGGATGGAGAGGAAAATTAAAGACACAATCCCCATGGTTCAGGCATTTAACAGAAACTTGGATTTAGGTGGAAAACTAGGTGGATGCCACCTACCTAGTAAATAAGAGGCCAGAAATGGTTCTCTAGTGCCTGTATACGGACCCATGAAGAGTAAGCTATTCGTGTTTTCTTTAGCATCCTTATCCAGTTTACGGGGAATTAAGGATCAGAGGAGTTAAGGAATATGCCTAAGGTCACACAGCTAAGTATCAGGATTGGAAAATCTCTGTCTCCAAAGCGTGCACTGACTGTCATGAGCTGTCTCTCAGAGACGTGCTGCATTGAAACACAGGGGCCGCCTACCTGCAGGCACACCTTTTCTTTTTGACACGACTCATGCATCTCATTTTCTTAACACTGTACGCGTATGCCTGCCATGTGGACAGGATATGCAAATGACTTGTTTGCCTTGGCATATTAAGAAGTGAACAAAGCAGTATAAACCAGCTTATCTGTAATATATTTTCCAGCTTTAATCACTGGCATTGCCTCCAATTCTATTCCTGGGCCTCTGCTGGTCTTTGATAATATTTTATTGCAGAATGATTACCCCTCCCCCCGAAAAGAAAAAAAAAAAAGACAAAGCAAGTCATATCCCTCCTCTAACCTCACCAGTATCTTCCCATCACTGAATCAAATCAGATGTCCATATCCTGGCCTCAGTCCTACCTCTCTTCCTCTCAGCTCTAAGCATCCTGGCTTCTTGTTGATCCCCAAACACCTGAGTGGTCTCCCCTGCCTTCAACAGTGGATGTCCAGTGTCTAGAACAGCGCTTGGCACGTGGTACATGCTTCGTAATTATTAGCTGAATAAAACGGCAAGCATTTCCAGGCAGGGCAATGAGCATTTGAGGCCAGCATGGTGAGTAGGAGGAAAGAGGCTCTGAATGACAGGGTCCTGTAGGTCTGGAGAAGGGGAGCGGGCAGAGGCGGGCTTGGTTGTATCTTGAAAAACCTAATTTTCTCAACAAAGGGGTAAGGAATTCAGCCGTAAGATAATATGTGTTTCGACTGTCAAATGAGATTCACACCAACAACAGATCAAAGCCGTCATCAAGCTTCACCAATAATTTCAAGGATACAAATGTTTAGGCAAAGCGGGAGCAGCTTCAGGACAGTCAGGTTTTTCTCCTCACTTTGCACACAGCTGGCCCAGGTGAACATCTGAGGTCTCCAAGTGGGGCATGTACAGAGTGCATGTCGCTTAGAAGAAAGCTGGCAGTCATCAAGCATCTCGGTTTTATATGCAGGTGGTCACTAGCTGATGTGATTTTCCTACGAGCCAGGACCCATAACTCCATCGATTCCAGTTTTGTTTATGTGGGCAAAGAATGTCTCCTGCCATTTCAGTAAAGAAAGGTTGTGGCAGCCATTAAGCCACTGCAGCCGCCCCTGAAGGTGCATGCAACCCTGAGGGGATTCAGGATGGAGAAAAGCAGGATACTGACCCTAGATAGTTAAGGTTCATATCAAAGGAATCATTTCAGTAAGCCCAGACTCTTGCATCTTCCCATCCATAGAAAAGTGTTAAATTCATTAAATTGGTATGTCTGGGTTTTGTGATTAGCAGTAATCTTTTGATGTTCGACTACATGTGTTTTTCCAGCAAAAACTTCTATATGTCCTGGCTCCTCCCAGACCTCTTTGGAGTGGTCCCTCAGAGCTCTGGGACAGGCTGCCATCTACCATAAGCAATCTTAGGCTGAAGTATTACCGAGATAAGGACACTTCTGCCAGCAAGTGGCAGGAGGTCTGTCATTATGTTCCTGAATTGGTCGACTGGACCCGTGCTGGGGTCCTAGCCCCAGCTGAGGCCCCCTGTCCTGGCCAGGGAGGTCCTTTTTCTGCTGGGATGAGCACAGCCAATAAGGAAACCAATGCTGAGACAGGAACAGCACAAGCTTTATTCAATGGCCAAAGAACGGAGAGGTGAGAACTTGGTTCGCAAATCAACTTCTCAAGCCAATTCGGGCAGAGACTCCATATAGAAAACAGGGTCGAAGTAAAAGGGAGGGAATTGGAAAGAGTGGGGGGAATACTGATGACTTATCCAAGAACAGGGGGTGTGGTTCAGACCCAGAACTGATGCAACTCTCCTTTTTGGTCCTTGTCTGGTCTTCTCCGGTGGTTGTCATGGCAACTGGCAACTGTCATGGCGCCGGGTGTGTATGCCATTTAGCTAATGCATTACGAGTGGGTAATGCGGCTCAAGGTCCGCTGGAAGTCAAGTCTTCTGCCCTCTTGGACCTCGGTGGTTCTAACCAGTTCTTGTTTTTCTTTTTGCACCTGCCTCCCGAAACTCACAGTAATTGGCTTCCAGTTGAGGGAGGGGCAGGGGTATGATCCTGGGATGACCGCCTTGGTAACAATTAGCGAGTGGACAGGAAGTGAGATGGAATCACCCGGCTTCCTTCTTTCTGGAGGTGTCCCCATCACTGCCTCCTACACCGAGGGAGAGAATTGTGAACCTGCTGGTTAATAAGCCTTTCCTTCCAAACCAAAAACTGATGGAGAGCTTTGAAGGGTTTTTAAAAAGGAGTAACACAGGACACGATTAGACTGTCTTTATATCAAGGAGTTGCTTCTGATCACCCTCTAAAGAGAGGGGCGCTGCTTTAACATCCTTGGGCTGAGGACCACGGCTCGGGATTTTTTTTTTTTTTTAATGGTGTGGTGGTGGGTGAGTGCTTTCTTTTTTTTTTTAGAGAGCTTTTCTTTCTCTCTTTATTTATTTATTTATTGGCTGTGTTGGGTCTTCACTGCTGCACTCGGGCTTTTGTCTATTTGCAGGGAGTGGGGGCTACTACTCTTCATTGCGGTGCCCGGGCTTCTCATTGCGGTGGCTTCTCTTGCTGCAGAGCACAGGCTCTAGGCTTGCGGGCTTCAGTAGTTGTGGCGCACGGGCTTAGTTGCTCCGCGGCATGTGGGATCTTCCCCGAGCAGGGATCGAACCCGCGTCCCCTGCATCGGCAGGCGGACTCCCAACCACTGCGCCACCAGGGAAGCCCTCGGGTTTTTTTTGAATCTCCTTCCACCCTGGAGTAAAAATGTCAACCTCTCAACCAATGTTTTTTGAAGTGATTACAAAATAATTAGGAGTTTCATTTTGACTTTTACAAATTCATTACAAAATAAGATATGATAAATAGAAAACATGGTAGGTAGGGGGTCCAGAAATTCACTATGAACACACAGAGAACAATACACATGCTTTTTTTTTTCTTTTTGGCAAGAGATTTATTAGTGGAGAGCTTAAATTTTTTCATTCATCACCGTACCCTTCACATTTAGTACAGTACATCCATACAATTAATATTTCCTGAATGAATTTATTGAACGAACACCAGTAAAGAGAAATTCTAAGCTACCGAGAAGGAGAACTGCTATATTTAGAAGTGCTCTTAATGGACGGGGGTGGCAGGGTTGAGATTTAAGTGCACATGCACTCAGAGAAAATTACTAAGCCCTTTAGGAGAGAATCTTAAAAATCAGGAGACATGCTGAACTGGTTTCAGCAGCAATGGAAAAAAAATATCACGAATGATGACAAGGCTGGCTTGTTGAAGAAAGAAAATTGTTTGGCCGTGTCAGTCTGGACCCCCTGATGCTGCAAGAGTAAAGGCTTAAGCGAGCACAAAGGGGGCAATGACAATAGTTAACGCAGGAAATGATGTCGGCATGGATAATATAATGGGCAGGGTAAGGATATATTTCGGAAACGTTCCAAAGGTCGTAGTAGGCAACTCACCAGCCAGAAATAGTCATGTGGGAAGAAAGACAATATGGATCTCAGGAGTAATAATATTATTATATTTCCCTATTGCAACTTAGAGTGTGTGTTGGGGGGGATGGGATGGGGAAGTCCTGAACCACCAGTACAAGGAGAGGAAGCAGAAAATCCCAAAGGTTTCAGTGGCTCTCGCGAAAGTAAACACTACGCATCGACCAAACCCAGAATGCAGAAGACTACTGAAAGTCATGGGGTACCGATTATTTTCTATTTGCCTCCCCCTCGCCCAAGATTCATGCTACACCTCCTATCAACCCAGGGGCTGACTCAGATGGACCACATCCTCCAGGGGCTCAGATCAAGGTCTCCCTTGGCCTCTTCAGCTTCCAAATGGGTTTGCCAATGGGATTTCTGGCATGAGACTAGAAAACAGGAGGATAGGTGTGGGTTTTCTTTCCCACTTCTCTGCTTTATTCCGGATTGCCTATGGAGGCTGTATTTCTTCAAAAGTCTAGCTTGGGACAGGTGGTCCCTCATCTGTGAGTCCACCACTCACGGGGCCCTGGAACTCTGTTCCCTTCCTCCCCTTGTCAAGCAAGAGTCATGGCTTATTACCCTTGGGAGTCTCTGGGGGCACCAGTACAGCCGTTATTTCCCTTAATCCCGCTCTGACCTCACTCTTTACTGAAGTCTCTTCCATTCGAACCATCTGGAGTTTCCTGCTGGAACCCTGGCTCATACGAAGATTCTTTCACAAGGTATTTGAACACATCTAGAATTCCAGAATGACCTGGGAGTGTCGAGTGACTATAGCTGCGAGGCAGAAACCAACTGTCCATTGGCTTCCGGAAAGTATTAGAGAAATTCCATCATTTGAGGCTCTTTTTTTTGTACTTAGCTACAGGATACTGACAAATTTCCCAGGCTTGGTTGTTGTGTTTCCCCTTTGAACAGTGAAAATTAAATAGATAAAAGAAATCGCACTAACACCCTTCCCCCGTGGCTCACCTCCCCACGTGAACCCAGAGAGGAAAAAGGACATGGGAAGCCCAATAATAAAATGTTCCAGTGGTTTCTCAGAGAGTTAAGTATGTCCAGGCCCCGTTAGAATGAATATCTCCAGGGCTGTAACTGCAAGATGAGACACAGCCTACCAGGACCTTGATGACTAGAAACAATGCTAATTGCAATTTCCCAAATCCTTCTCCTTCTCAGAAATCTACTGGCTGCTTTGGGTCAGAATGTAGAGGTTTGGGTACATAACAATTCAAATACACTTATAGACAAAATAAAATAATCTACTCCGTCTAGAATAATGCCTCTATTGAGTATCTCTTGTTTGCCTTTATCAGCTAAGCTTCTTTGGTGGCAAGAAAGAGAGTTTGATTCAAGGTTGTTTAAGGAAGAAAGAAGTCTCACATGGGAATCCAGGACCACCCTATGGAATCTAAGGCTGGGGATATACAAGGACTCAGACAAGAACCGAAGTTAGGGGTCCGTACGGTCAGGGCTCTCTCTGCTGCACCCCGAGCATCACCTCCATCCTTTCTCTATTTCTCTATCATCTTCTATTTCTCTGCCTTTGAAAAATATGCTGCCAAACACAGTAAAGTACCAGCTCGCCTCTATTCATTCACTCATTTAAAATATTTATAGATTCCTTATCACAGGCACTGTATTATTCTAGGAGCTGGTGAAACCGTAGGGAGAAAAAAAGGAAGGTGATAAAGTTACTGCTCTCATGAAGTTTGTTTTCCAGTGGGAGATACAGGCCATACAAAAACATGTATATATATAAATAAATGGTGTGCTAATGATTTATTTTGTATTTTATCTAATTATTTACTATCATATAACTACAAAACATAATGAAATCACATCCTAGAATATGTACGTTTGACCTTTAGAAGATGGCTTTACATTGTAAATTATAAACCCCGGAGAGAGGACCTGGGTGACATTGATCAGAACAGATCATTGCACTAGAGAAATGAACAGAATACGGTCAGAAATTAGTGTATAACATGAAAAGCCATGGATATGAGGTTAAGCATGCTTCAGATATCCTTTGTGTTTCTAGAGCAGAAATGCAATGTTCTACCAGTTGACCTTGGTCTGTGAGATCAACGGTGAGGACAGAGGTATCGTAAGGAGGATGCAGAGATGCAGGGTTTTGACCTTCTTGGAGCCACAAGAACACATAAACTGAGCACACCAGTGGAGTCTGGTCCCAATATAAGAACTGTTCCTAATATTCAGATAAGGGGCTTCTTCTCCACGCTGGTGACATCATGAAGAAAACAAAACGAAGCGAAGTGGATAGGAATGAGGCATTACATGCTACTAGAAATGCAATTTGGGGACCTTCTCTGTAGGGGAATCTTTAGGGTAAGTTTGAGGAGGAATTTGAGTATGATCTCACCAAGAGTGAGGTCATACATGGGAAGAGTTGTCTTGGTCACGGCGGTGTCACTTGATGTTTCCCCCACAGTGAGATCCAAGTGGGGAAGCAACTCACATGACCTCATCTGTCCCCTTGTTTCCAGCGTGGCTTAGAGGAGCTCCCCGCGTGGAGGAAAGAGACGACCCCAGCCTCTCAATGGCTGTCGTGAGTTGCCTGGACCGCCAGCGGCTGTGAAGTCTGCACCTCTACCCTTGCTGCTGTTAGAAGAGGTGAAACACGCCCAGAGGACATGGGGTGGGGTCTTCCCGGACAGAGTGAGGCATTTAAGTGTCTGCTCCAACACTTGATGAACAAAATATGTCACTGCATGTACATTCACTCAACTGCACCCTCAATGTCCCACTTCCCCTCTCTCCCTGTTTCTGATGGACGAAGAGAAGTTCTATCACGGGTTCCCAGGAACATGCCTACTGAATGCAGCTCGTTTGCCCCTTCCCTGTTTGCCCATTTCTGTTCCCCTCTAACCTTAAAAGAACCTAATTATAGGAATGAGATCCCTAGGCAATCTAACCGAATTCCTGACTTGTGCTCTCCTGAATGCACACCGCGCCTTGCCTAACCTGTTGATTCTTTTCCTACATTAAAAGAAGTCAGAATGAAGAAAGCAGTTAAAGAATGACTAGATCCCTACCGCCAGGGGCCCCCTCAGCAATCCTGCAGGCAGAGAGTCAGCCAGTCTGCACACAATGGAGAAGGATGCAGAACCCACACCGCCCCAGGAACTCCCTGGTGGTCCAGTGGTTAGGACTCTGTGCTTTCACTGCTGAGGGCACAGGTTCAATCCCTGGTCGGGGAACTTAAGATCCCGCAAACTGCGCGGTGTGGCAAAACCAACCAACCAACCAACCAACCGATGAACAAACAAAAAAACCCAACCTCCTACCTTGATGATTCACTGAGATTCTTCCCTCTTTTTTCCTTTAAAAACTGTCACGGCTGAGCACGATCTTCGGAGTTGGTCTCTGGACGGGAATCCACCTCCCCAGATTACTGGCTTTTCTGATTAAAACAACTTTCCTTTCTATTGACACTGGCCCCTTGCGTTACTGGTGTTTGAGTGGTAACAGCACCTGAACCCTGAGCTCGGAAACACTCCTTGCTCCCCAGCTGGATTCCTCTCTGGCAGGAGACTGGACGTTCAGCTCATGAACGGCCACCACGTGCCCAACGCTTAACTGTATTTGTGTTATTATGCATCTCATTTTCTACACCAATGACCCTGGTCCTTTACGGGCATCTGATAAAACATCACATGGGAGTGATAATAAGTGTTTTATGGCAATTCCAATGGTTTACAAGAAAACTGGGCAGGTAAAATGAGTTTATCTTCAAGACATTGTAATTTCAATCATGATAGCATTTGCTTCTTTTCTGTTTTCTCCCTACACTTTCCCCTGTAAATGAGGGTACAGTTTGAGCACCTTCTGTCTCCCCCAAAGCACAATACCCTACATAAAGAACAGAACCTAGAAATTGCAGCATCAAAGTAAAATTAGATTTCAGGCTATCGAAAGAGGTGCAAAATGAAATAAAGTTTCCAGGATTAAGGGGAAATTCATACTTAAAATGACAACCAAAGTGAAAACCATTTCACAGAGATTAAAAGACTCAAGGTCTATCACCTCAGGTTAGAAAAATGAGGCAGGGGAGGAGAAATGGAGGTTTACTTAGACAATCCTAAAATACAATCTCACGTCTCATGATTTCTGAGGCTGCTAAGAAAAGTAGCTTGGGGAACCACCCTGCAATTTCTCCCCCCCCCCACCAAAAAAAATCTGATTATATCAGATAGATGTGCTCATTTCTCATTTAAAAACTTTCTAAAACCTTCAGACTTCCAGAATATCCTCAAAGCAATACATGGAAAAAAATATCCAAAGTTTGCAGCAGATTCTGAATTCAACTAAGGCTAACTCCCACATGGGAGTTGGTGATGATAACTGCCTTGAACATCCTGAGACCTGGATTCTAACAGTCCAGGCTCAGAACAATTTCTCCATCTGTGAAATATATGTCTTGGACCAAACAATCCCTACTCATAATTTCTGTGATCTTCTTAATTCAAGTGGTGTTGGGGACCACCAGGGAGACAATATCAAGTATTAGATCATGGCTTCTCAATTTGGCAAAAGATGGGAAATCACAGGATAACAAATGTTAATATATTCCCCACTTGTAATATATTCCCCACTTGAAGGCATAGATCAAATGAAGAGACGCTCAGAGGACATCCTCCCAAAGACTTAAACATTTTAATATAAGCCGTATGCATATTTAGAAACCTAGTAGTCTCAAGCTCTATATCTTTAGTCATTTAAAATAATTGCTTTTGCACACTGGCTGGAACCAAAAGCTCTTCTTCTTGTGCCATTTTTGCAATTCTGTGACATGTACTATAAAATAAAATTTGACATTTTTATACTAATTAATGGTATATAGTCAGAACTGTAACCTGGTGTATAAGACAGGTCTGCAAAGGGCAGAAACCCAGCTTCAACTGGTTTTAGCAAATAGACGTGATTGGCTCATGTATGTGACAAGCCTAGGGAAAGTATGGACTTCAGGTAGAGCTACATCTAGGTGTAAAACATGGCTATAAGGAATCTGGACCTCACCTGCAATTGGACGCTTTTCTCTGTGCATCTATTCTCAGGAAGAGTTATGCCACATTACTGGCAAATTAATTACCAGCCTCTCTAAGTTTGTATTCTACCATTCCAGGTAGAAAGAGCAGAAAGAAAAAACAAAAAGCTTATTTCCTGCAAAAGTCATGGGAATGATACTCATTGAACCCACGTATATATCTCTCACTCATCTACCTATACATGTGTCCAGGGGAATTGGTTAGATTTGGACCACGTTGCTGTCTCCCCTAGAGTTAGAATATGGAGTTAGCTCTACTCCAAGCAAATGAACTGAGAACTGGGGAGGACTGGTCCCACTTTTATTTAGTTATGTGTTAGTCTGTCCTTTGCCCGTAGAATAGAAGCTCCATGAGGGCAGGAAAGTTGTCTGTCTTCTTTACTACTGTATCCCTAGTACCTATACTACCGAATATCACATAATAGGCACACAACGAATATTTCATGAATGAATGAAAAGAAGAATAAAAAATGATGGTCAGTCAAAAGCAACAAAAGTCCAGTACCCAATTTATTTTGTAACCTTATAATAAGTATGGAGTATCTGGTTGTAGTCCACAGATCTGTAAATCACCAGAAACAGGCTTACAGATATCAAGAGCAAACTTATGGTTACCAAAGGGGAAACATTGTGTGTGTGGGGGGATAAATCAGGAACTTGGGACGAACACACACACACACTACTATATATAAGACAGATAACCAACAAGGACCTACTGTTATAGCACAGGGAACTCTACTCAATATTCTGTGATAATCTGTACGAGAAAAGAATCTAAAAAAGAATGAATGTATGTATATGGATAACTGAGTCACTTTGCTGTACACCTGAAACTAACACAACACTGTAAATCAACTATACTCCAATAAAATTAAAAAAAATTAAAAACCCAAATCTGTACATCGCCAAGACTTATTCTATATTGTTTAGTACTTTCCAATTGCCCTAATATGTATGTGTCACGTGCAGAGTCTACAGAAGATTCCCCCTCTGGAGAAGGAGATAAAAATCCCAAACAGTAACATATACACACTACTAAGTATAAAATAGGTAGATAACAAGAACCTAATAATCTATAACGGAAAGAATCTGAAAAAGAATATATCTATAACTGAATCACTTTGCTGTACACCTGAAGCTAACACAACATTGTACATTAACTATACTTCAATTTAAAAAATGGTTAAAAACATCCAAAACAGCAAGTGAATTATGGACAGAGCATTATGGGAGCAGAGAGAAGAGACAGATACTCTGATCTTTGTTCAGGGGGCTAGGGATTGGCGATGCCCAGAAATGGGGACGTTTAAGCTGAATAATAAAGCATGCGTATATTTGGATAGGCAAAGCATGGAGGGAAGGACAATGCAGGCAACGGAAACAGCATAGGTAGATGCACAGAGAATTTGTTTAAAAAACAATCTTAAATATTTTATTCACATACTTTTAACCTACACGCTGCAGCTGTTTGATAGATTGCATTTCACAGCACCATCACTTAGCTCACACAGGCATCTACCCCCAGGTTGTGACCACCATCATCTATACCATCAAGCTTTCTTAAACCTACTGAATCAATCCTAACAGTACCACGGAGGGGGCTGAGATGCAGGTAAAGAGGGATGAGAAACAGGCAAAAAGATGGACCCAAGTTTCTGGAACATTTCTTCTCTCTGAAGTTGCAGCCGAGAGTCTAGTAGGTGTTCCTTCTTCTCCTTCCGTTCTGAAACATCATCGTCCAGATTCTTCCTACTCCTCTTCCTCTTCCTCCTTCTCTTCTTGTTCTCCTTCCCTTTCTCCTTCTTCATAATCTGAGCCCTCGTTCAACTGTTCTCTTATCTCTCTGGAACTCCAAAGCTTCCACGCCCCCTGTAAATTCATCTAAAGCCCATTCCGACATCCAACACTTCATCACTGCGGATCTGTTCCTCTCTGGCCCTTCCACATATTCTATGTGGTCCACTGCCACTCAGCATCGTGGCCTTCACACTGTCCCTCTTCTGTGTACTCTTGAGTATACAGTCCAATCCACCAGCTTCGTGAATGACGATTTTATCCTCTCCTCTGAGAGGATGGGAACAGCCGTGAGCTTCAACTTGAGGACGGCAAGTGGTGCTGGAGGCATCTATGGACCAGACATGCTGAACGGACAGAGAGATTCTAGAATCTGAAGGGCTCAGGGGCGTGCTACAGAGTTTTGTTTATATTATACAATATTCTTTTCAGTTTTTAAAATGCTATATAATATGTGAAAGGTAGTGCTTTGGAACTCTTTTTTCAGGTGTTGGCATGGAGGGAATATTTTAAAAATGAAACTGGGAATATTTGAGGAGAGAATCAATTCAGATCAATGGCAGTGACGACAATTAAGCACTGACTGCATGCTGGTTGAAGCAATGGATAAACCAAGACATGAAAGTATGAAGGAAACAGACATTAAATAAACCTTTATTTTAAGTAATTTCTCGGTACTTCCCTGGTGGCGCAGTGGTTAAGAATCCACCTGCCAATGCAGGGGACGCGGGTTTGAGCCCTGGTCTGGGAAGATCCCACATGCCACGGTGCAGCTAAGCCCGTGCACCACAGTGACTGAGCCTGTGCTCTAGAGCCCGTGAGCCACAACTACTGAGCCCGCATGCCACAACTACTGAAGCCCTTGCACCTAGAGCCCGTGCTCTGCAACAAGAGAAGCCACCGCAATGAGAAGCCCGTGCAGCGCAACGAAGACCCAATGCAGCCAAAAATATTTTTGAAATTAAAAACAAAAATTTCTCTCCTTCTCCTCCCCAAACATCCTCTTCTTCATCCTCCTTTTCACTAATAGAAGTATCGTGTAAGAGAAAGAGACTGTTTGAATGCTAGACCTGAAAATTCCTAGCTATGTGACCATGGGAAGGTCACTTCATTTACGGACCTGATGTTTCCTCCAGTGTAAAACGGAAGAGTATCTATCCTGGAAATTGTTATAGAAATTAAAGGAGATGCCACATGTATCAAAGTGCCTGTAAATGCATACCCCAAACCACGTGTACCGGATAAACTAAGGGTTTTAAAAGATACCTCCAGGGAGTAATCAGGTACAGGCAGACCTCAGAGATATTGCAGGTTGCATTCTAAACCACCACAAGAAAGCTAATATCACAATAAAGGGAGTCACAAGAATTTTTTGGTTTCCCAGTGCATACAGAAGTTATGTTTACACTATACGGTAGTCTGTTAAGTGTGCAACTGCATTATGTCAAAAAAACAAGGTACATACCTTAATTTAAAAAGACTTTATTGGGACTTCCCAGGCGGTCCAGTGGTTAAGACACTGTGCTCCCAACGCAGGGGGCACGGGTTTGATCCCTGGTCTGAGAACTAAGACCCCACATGCTGCACCGCGCAGACAAAACAATAAAAGACTTTGTTGCTAAAACGTGCTAACCATTGTCTGACCCTTCAGTGAGTCGTAATCTTTTTGCAATCCTAACATCACACATCACCGTTGCAAATATAACAGTAACGAAAAAGTTTTGAGATATTGTGAGGATTACTGAAATGTGACACAGAGACACAAGGTGAGCAAATGTTGCAAAAATGGCGCCAATAGACTTGCTCAATGCAGGGTTGCCGCAAACCTTCAATTTGTAAAAAACACAACTTCTGCAAGATGCAAGAAAGTGAAGCGCAACACAACAAGGTCTGCCTGTATTCAAAATGAGTGAAGGGTCCTGGCTCTCAGGACTGTGTCCTGATGCAACCAGGACTGTGATTCCTCCAGCAGAGGGTACCCACTCCACGCGCACTGATTGTAGCCACAGTCTGGCAGACCCAGACCTTGTCGATTTGCATGAGAAGCAAAAGGCTACATTTGGATGTAAAATTTCCCAAATTCTAAAAGCACAGGAGGAGGGAAATAAAATGTCTATGTAGCCCTGATCTGGCCTGCAGGTCACCCTATGGCAAGCCCTGATTACACACGTTGTTCACTGAAGCTACCATTTTGATCAATCAAACCAATTGCATGCTTCAGAACCTCCCTGCCTGCTGTACGGAAATGTCCAAACCTGTGCCAGCTCAATTTATCTGAGGCCATTTTAGAGGACTCGGTTTCTTTTACTTATCACCAGAAGGCTGTTTTAAACATTTGGAAGGTCAGATGAGGCCATATTTAAAAGTTAACTTGGGCTTCCCTGGTGGCGCAGTGGTTGAGAGTCCGCCTGCCGATGCAGGGGACACGGGTTTGTGCCCCGGTCCGGGAAGATCCCACATGCCATGGAGCGGCTGGGCCCGTGAGCCGTGGCCGCTGAGCCTGCGCGTCCGGAGCCTGTGCTCCGCAACGGGAGAGGCCACAGCAGTGAGAGGCCCGCGTACCGCAAAAAAAAGAAAAAAAAAGTTACCTTACTTTTCAATGAAATTTATTGAAGTACAGTTTGCATATCATAAAAGGCACCCACTTGAAGCATACAGTTGGATGAATTTTGACAAATGTATTCAGTCATGTAACCACAATCAGGTTATAGAACAGATACATCAATGCAATAAGTCCCTTGTGAATCTGTGTAGTCAATTTCCAGCCTCTCCACTGCCCTAGGTAACCCCTAACATGCTTTCTGTCACTATGGTTTAGATTTGCCATTTATCGAATTTCGTATAAATGGAACAGTACACTATGCACTCGTTTGTTTCTGGCTTTTTCTACTCAGCAAAATGTTTTTGGGATTCATCCATGCTGTGTGCATCAGTACTTTACTCCTTTTAATTTTCGAGTTTTATTCCATTTACGGGTATTTGGAAGTGTGTTCATAAATTCACCTGATGGGGACACTGGGTTATTGTGAACAAAGCAGCTGTGAATAAATATGTAAATATAAGTCTATCCGTCTTTTTAATAACTAATAGTGTTGAATATTTTTTTCATGTGCTAATTTACCATCTGTATATGTTCTTTTGTGAAACCTCTGTTCAAATGTTTGGTCCATTTTTTTAAACTGGGTCACATTTGTCTTCTCTCCTGGATGCCAGCCCTTTGTCAGCAATGTGATTTGCAGCTATTTTCTCCCAGTCTGTGAACTTGGTTTCAATATCAAAAACAATATTCTGTATTTTACAGAGTTTCCACATCCATCACCTCATTTTATCCTCCTTGCCAGGGAGGGAGAAGACACGTTGTATCTTAATATTTCAGATGAAGAAAATAAGAGGAAAAAAAATGACTTATTTTATGTTACACAGCTGTTAACCGACAAATATCGGGCCATTAATTAGATCTGCAGTGTTTTTAACCACCTCAGAACTCGTTCACCAAAAGGTAAGCAATATGAAAAGGACATTTTTTTCTTTCTTTTTTTTTCTTCTTTTTTGTTCCCTGATGTATCTCCAGGGCTTAGAACTGTGCCTGGAACATAACAGTCGCTGAAATAATTGTTGACTAAATTCCTCTTTTCATAATAAAACTAAGGTCTGACTGATAGAAAACTGCCTCTCCCCCGACCTCTTTCTGCATTTCACTGACTGTTCCTCTCCATCACGTGACCTAAGTCCCAGCCACAGTGATTGGTCCAGAGAGAGGCACATGACCAAGGCTGGTCCAATCACAGTAAGTCTCAGGATTTCTGGAGGAATTAATTAGAGAGACACTTTATTGCGTCTTTCCTCCTGGATTAGAAAGTGCGATGATCTGATGCTGGAGCAGCGGTACCCAATGTGCCATGAACAGAGGTGACCTTTCTGAGAATGTAGCCAGCGCAGAGAAGAGGCAGATGACAGACAGAACTTCAGGAATGACGCCAGCTTCTAAACTACAAATCCAGATCGTGTAACAAAACAACAGTAAATATTTATCATCCTCATGTTCTTTGAGGTCAGGGGTTTCGGAGGGGCTTAGTTGGGATGTTTCGGCCCAGGGTCTCTCAGGAGGCTTCGGGCACCTGAAGGCTCGACTGGGCTGGAGGACGTGCTTCTGACGAGGCTGAGACACAAGGCTGGTAAGCTGGCACTGGCTGCAGCAGGGGTGCTTCCGTGCATCCCCGCGTGGCCTTTCCATGCGCTACCTGAGTGTCCACATGTCACGGCAGCTGGCTGGCTTGTGCCACAGTGAATGTTCCAACGAAGAGCAAAGCAGAAGTGGTGATGTCACTGACGATCTGGCTTCAAAAGTCACACCTCATCACTCTGCTAGGCTTAGCCACTAAGTCGGACCCACACATAGAGGGAGGGTTAGTAGACTCTGCCCTTTTTTTTTTTTTTTGCGGTACGCGGGCCTCTCCCTGCTGTGGCCTCTCCCGTTGCGGAGCACAGGCTCCGGACGCGCAGGCTCAGCGGCCATGGCTCACGGGCCCAGCCGCTCCGCGGCATGTGGGATCTTCCCGGACCGGGGCACGAACCCGTGTCCCCTGCATCGGCAGGCGGACTCTCAACCACTGCGCCACCAGGGAAGCCCTAGACTCTGCCTTTTGAAGGGAAGAATGTCAAAGAATTCCTAAACATTTAAAAAATTTATTTCATCGAAGTATCGTTGATTTACAATGTTGTGTTACTTCCTTCTGTACAGCAAAGTGTTTCAGTGATACATACATGTGCATCCTTTTTATAATCTCTTCCCTTAGGGTTTATCACAGGATATTGAATAGAGTTCCCTGTGCTCTACAGTAGGACCTTGCTGTTTATCCATTCTATATATAATAGTTTGCATCTGCTCGTCCCAAACTCCCACTCCATCCATCCCCCAACCCCCCTCCCCCTTGGCAACCACCAGTCTGTCTTTAGACATTTTAAAGCCACCACACCAGCCATACTTGAAGCTCTACTTCAAGAGTTTTTTGTTTCATGAGCCAATAATTCCACCACCACCATCTCCACCAAATCTCCTAATTTACTCTTTTTTTGCACCTTGAGTAAACTAGCTGGACCTCAGTTTTCTGTCACTTTCACTAGAAAGAGAGAATCCTAACTGATATAGAAATCAGAAATATGTCTTCTCACTCTAAATGTAGCATTCCTCCTGACACACCATAGCTGTCAAATTATGGTCTGATTTTTGACACTGAAAGGCTAGATTTTTATGTTGTACATACAACACTGGGGCTTCTTAAAAAAATCAATAGTAATGCACACATCCCTCATCTTGCTTACCTCAATGAAATGACATAGTTTATCTGTGCACATGAGCTGCATGAACACGCAAGGCTGCGTTTTATTCTCTTTGCATCCCCAGTGCCTAGCAAAGTGTCAGTTGTAAATTAGATGTTTAATATACATTTGCTGAACAGGGCAGATTGAATTGCACTGCTTGAAATGAGTGTCAGTGTTGAAGATGCTTAGAATTCTGCTTCTATGATACATTCTTTTCATAGTTATGATTCGTTAGAAGCTGGAGCCCCTCCATCAGGAATGCAACCCTCCAACTGCAGCCCTGTTCTTATGGGAAAATATGGTCCAGTGTGAGACAGATATGCTCTACGATTAGCGATGCTCCAGAATGCCCAGTGATAGAAAACAAGAACTGCCGATAACAGAATTGCTCTTTAGTCATTCAGAGAGACTGATTTAATCAAAGCCTTCCAGCACCAACTGCTGCTTTGTGCCATGAGAGGCAGTTTCCAAAGAACATTAACTCTTACGTCTCCCCAGAAGCCCAATTCAGCATGCTTTTTAAAATATCTATCTATCTATCTATCTATCTACCTACCTATCTATTTATGGCCGCGTTGGGTCTTAGGTGCGGCATGCCGGATGCTTTCACTGCTCTTCGTTGTGGCTCGCGGGCTTCTCTCTAGTTGTGGCGCGTGGGGTCCAGAGAGCGTGGGTTCTGTAGTTTGCAAGCACGAAGGCTCTCTCCTTGAGGCGCGTGGGCTTAGCTGCCCCGCGGCATGTGGGATCTTAGCTCCCCGACCAGGGATCGAACCCACGTGTCCTGCATTGGAAGGCGGATGCTTTACCACTGGACCACCAGGGAAGTCCCTCAGCATGTTTGGAAATCAGCATTTACCTCCTAAGCACCGTGGATACAATGCTACCCACTGAGTTTCCTCATCTCTTAATCTAGATGCCTGTCAATTTTCCCAGTAGGAGAGCAGGCAACCACACACAACTGTCCCCCGAAGTCAAAACTCTGTGTCTCATGACTATCAGTAAGTTGGTTTTCAGACTTTCACTGCCTTTTAAACTCATTTCAGGAAAGACTTTTTGTACACACACCTCCCCTCGCATACTAGTTATGAATAAAACGAATATGAATAAATGAGTGAATAAATGAATGAATGAAGAGTCTGAGAAACAATGAAATTTGACATCTGAAACTTTACTGGCCTTATAAAGTCTTGCAGGGGCACTGACAGTGACGCAAGGATCACGCAAGGCGCTTTTCACGCATCAACCTCCTCCATCCTTAGGACCCCTGAAGGCAGGTGTCACTATTATGTCCATTTCACACATGTAGAGAGTGAGATTAGGAGGCCATATATCCTGGCCGTCGCCACACAGCTGACAGGTGCCAGGGCAGGGACACTGTGAATCCGCATTCCCGTTCACTTAACCACTAAGCTTTCATAACTCCGGGCGACCTTACTGGAGTCAAATGACCTTTTAGTGCAGCATTGCGGCTGAGAGCTCAAGCTTGGGACCCGTCTCCCTTGAGGTTTGAGACTTCATTCTGCCAATATTGCAGGAGTGAACTAGGGAAGTGCCCTAGATTCCTTTTGCTGCTCTAACAAATTACCACCAACTGGGTGGCCTAAACCACACACATCCATTCTCTTACAGTTCTGGAGGTCAGAAGTCTGAAATCAGGGGTCAGCTGGGCGGGTTCTTTCTGGAGACCTCAGGGGAGCAGCTATTGCCTTGCCTTTTATAGGTTTTAGAGGTGGCCTGCATTCCTTGGCCCCTTGGCCCTTTTCTGAATCCTTTAAACCCCTGATTCCATTGTAACCTCTCTATTTCTATAATCAAGCCTTCCTCTACTTCCCCCGCGTAAGGACCATTGCAATCACATTAGGTCTCTACCAGGATAACTCATGATACTCTCCCCATCCCAGGATCCCTAAGGTAACCACATCTGCAAAGACTTCTACCTGGTGAGGTAACACAGTCACAGGTTCCAGGAGTTAGAACACAGACAGTTTCTGGGCGGAGGGAAGGAGGGAGGCATTATTCAGCCTACGCCAGGGAGTCACTTAGGTTACCTAAATTGTGCTGGGTCTCCGTTTCATGATCCATAAAATGAGGATGGTATTTTTGCCTTTAGTGTTGAGAGAATGAATCAGATGAGCTCAGCACACAGTAGTTATAGGTAAAACACTTAGAAGATGTTGGAACATACTCATCTCTTAATAAGTGGAAGATATTAGCAGTCGATTTACTGTTTGGAGGCGTCCCAAAATAGACATTATACTGTAATGAAAAGGGCTAATCTGAGGTTCTGGGAATATCTAAAGATGGAGGAGATGAGGGAGGGGATTAAAGACAGCAAAGCCATTGGGGCTTGGAGGGACCACAACTGCCCACCCAGGGTGGGATAGAGCTGACCTCCATCTAAGGTGTGTCAAGCCGTCTCATTGCCCTATGTTAAAATAGCCCTCGCCAATAAATACTAAATGAAATTTCCCTTCCCCATGCAAAATTCTATTCACATCTTCTCATAAACCCTGCCTAAGCCTTCTGCTACAATTTCTTAGGCTGTAACCCCATCACAAGGTCGCTCTGAAATTAGTTTGGAGGTAGTTTTCTCTGTGGCAGGCATGGGTGAATAAGGAATAAGGGAAGGAAAATTATGCTTTTTTTAATATTTGTGCTTTAAAAATAAAATTCAACTTCTGATACTATCCATTGAGTCAGAACTTGTTGATTTCCTTTATTTTATATGATTTTGATATATGTCCTAAGAGTATTATATAATGGATCAATTCCAATGTATCTTACTAAAAGATAAGCAAGGTACATTATATCTCATCAGCACTGCAAGTATTTTCATTAATCCAATCCAAAGTGAATTTAGCTTTGTGTTCTTAAATGTAAACACACACAAAAATGTACCATGTACGTAATTACTAAGATAGTCAGAAGGCAATCATTTTTCAAAGGTAATTCTTTTTCGAAGGAGAGTAAACGATTTCATGAATCCCTTGACAGCTCCCTTCAAGCCAGCCCTCGTTTCAGTCCTAAAGAAAATGTGTGTATTTCTCTATGGCAAGTTTAGAATAAAAATAAAAGAATTAAACCTTCTTGATATTTTATGTAATTAATAAAACTAATCTATGCTTATTGTAAAGACTGGCAAATGTCAACAAATGAAAGACAGACTTACGATCCATGAGAACAGATATTCTGTTTTGCTTAGCATTGAACCCATGTACAATACAGTACCGAGCACATGCTGGGTTCTCAAAGAAAAAAAAAAGGTGTATGGTCTGAATTGAAGAGAAAATAAATCTCACCCATAATCTCACTGTTATTAAAATTTTGTGGTAGAAATTTCACTTTTAGCCTTTGGACTATGTTGTATGTATGTGTATGCATATCAGAAAATTAAGAGCATTTTCTTTTACCAGTAAATCTTGAAAATAGCATTTTATTGGTCCTGTCACATTCTCCTATGTGAATATGATCAAGTTTTCTAATCATTCCCCTATCCTTAATGTTTAGTGGATTCTAAAATTTTTACTATTAATTAAAGTGTGAAGACCATGCTTAATATTTCTGATGGATTATTTAGGATAAGTTCCTAGAATATAGGACCAAAGGGTTAATCAACATTTTAACAAATCTTGGCACACACAGATACACTGCTTTTCTGTATGGGAACTTCTATGAAGATCTTCTGTTGTTTACAATTATACTCATGTGAAGTTGTACTAAAATACTTTTCTCAAATGCAGCATAGAGGGATTTAGGCTTTAACATGTTACAGATATTTTGTCCTTGAAATATGTCTCACCCCACTTTTTTTTTTTTTTTGTAGATAGTGGCCACTTTAATTCACGCAATGATTGATACAAACCATTTGAAGGCAGTAAAGCAGTTTGACACAGAATTTTTTGGCATGAAAGTGGAGAGGGGGTGAAGAGAAGAGAAAGATGCTAACATTTCTGTCTCACCCCATTTTAAGGCACCTAAACTTTAAGGAAGGGTTATTAATCTGTTGTCCATGGAGATGGAATTCAGGGATCTTGGATGGGAAAAATGCATCTTTATATATATATTTATCTATCTAGCCGTGAACTGAAATCTATCTATCTATCTATCTATCATCTATCTACCTATCAATCTATCTATAATTATCTGCTTTTCCATCTATCTATCCATCCATCATCCATCTATCATCTATCTATCCATCCATCCATCAACTCATCTATCAACTTTATCTATCTATCTATCTATCTATCTATCAATGTTCTGTCTAGCCTTGAACTGAAATTTAGCATATCCTTCAAAAATAAATGTAGGCAACGACCAAAGTAGTGGTGACGGTGACTTTTCAGCAATAGAAGTCACGGTGATCTTCATATCACATTGCATTTGTAATAGAGATTTCAAAATATATTCCACCCTTAACGTATATTTAAAAGCGCAGTACTTATCAGACGTGCCGCTAGGCTTCGTTCTTAGGGTTTTATTAAGGAAGCACACCTACCGCATCACAATGGAAAATATTTTGAAAGACGTAAAAGAAAATCTATGCACACAGCCACGAAGCCATGTATGTTGACAAACATCTTCATTCCAACTTATTACTGGTATTTAACAATCATTCTCTCCACACAGCCCCTTCAGGGACCCATACTGTCTCGTTTCTTTGCCAGGGCTTCACACAGGTTTTCTCTGTAAGGATCTGTTATACAAGCACCGACACACCACACAAAATGCTGCTCTCATCCACGTTCCATTCAGCTCCAGGAGTGTGGAATCAAAACCACATTTAGCAAGTATCTCAGGCTTCAAGAGTTCCACGAGGAAAACGGTAAGTGGTTATAGACAAACACAATACCCTTGACAGAAACTGATGTCGACTGACTTGAAAGAATACCTTGGTGTGTTTAAAGAGTCCCACGTGACTTCTGCACATCGTGAAATTGATCCTAACACAATTACATCCTGCCTCTATAGGTATTCTGCCCACAACTGAAAAAAACAACAACACTTTTTTCTTCTGAAATATTTCAGACTTCAGAGTATAGGAAAGGGGTCCCTGACCTTGCAGTGTGAGTCATCCTAGGCATCTTATTTCTATACTGTATTTACTGGATCTACCTGTATGACAAAGATGAAAGAGCTAGAGTCCCCTGCATTTACTGACTGGCATCTTTTGTTTAAAGAAACAAAAGCTCTTTAAAATAGTGAGATGAAAGCTTTTAATGCTGCCTGTAATTAGAATGGCCGGTCAGTGGGTCATTTCTCCTCGTGATGATTACGGAACATTTAAACTGAAGCTAAGTTTTCCTTTGAGAGGAATTTTTCTAAAACTTCTAGAAGAGCAAGTTTATATAAAAAGAAAAGGAAAATAAATTTAGAAAGAATTCAGGTAAACTGGTGCCTGATAACTTAGTGGATCCCAGTGAAAAGCTGAAAATCAAGTAATTTAAAATGAGATCTAGAAATTCTATATACAGCCACCCCTCGGTAACTTGGGGGATTAGGTCCCACCCTCACCTCCAAATACCGAAATCTACGGATGCTCGAGTCCCTTATACACAATGGTGTTTAGTATTCGTGTATAATCTATGCACATCCTCCCACATACTTTAAATCATCTCTAGGTTACTTATAATAACTGATACCATGTAAATGTTACATAAAGAGTTGTAAATACAATGCAAATGCTATGTAAATAGTTGCTGGTGCGAGCAAATTCAAGTTCTGCTTTTTGGAAAATTCTGAAATTAAAAAAATATATATTTTTGATCTGCAGTTGGTTGAATCTGCAGATGTGGAACCCGTGGTAAGGAGGACTTCCTGTATGCGGACTCATAGAATGTGTCATGTCATGTGACTGGCCCCTACCTCTCAGTATACTTCTGAGATTTATCCAGGTTTTTTTTGTTTTTGGGGTTTTTTTTTTGCCATGCTGCACAGCTTGTGGGATTTTAGTTCCCCGCCCAGGGACTGAACCTGGGCCCTCGGCAGTGAGAGCGCAGAGTCCTAACCACTGGACCGCCAGGGAATTCCTTATCCACGTTTTTTCATGCATCAGGAGATAGTTCCTTTTCACTGCCATGTAGTATTCCACTGCTAAAATGTAGCACAGTTTTTAATCCACTCACCAGCTGATACACATCTGGGTTATTTCCAACTTGGGCTGTTATGGAAAAAGCAAAATTATGGATTCAGAAAAGAGACAAGTGGTTGTCTGGAATTAGGGAAGAAGTGGGGATTCATGGCAAGTGGGTAAAAAGGGACTTTTTCTGCTGATGGAAGTGCTCTTAAACTGGATGGTATGATGGCTGGACCAAAAAATAAATTTTCTAAAACTCATTTAACTGCACACTTAAAATGGGTTAAGTTTAAGGTATATGATTTATAACAAAACCTGTTTTTTTTTTTTTAAAAAGAGCTCTAGGTAGGAATATAAAGTCCCATGCCCTTATTGCTAATTTTTCTAACTATGTCTCAGTTCAAGTACCATTCCTAAGAAGTGAAAGTCCACCAGGCTAACTGCTGACAAAATCAATCACCAGGGTTAAAAGACTAAAAAGTTACCAAAGAGACTCCTTGAACTGGCACACAGCATGGAAGATGAGGGCTGCCAGGGAAAGGTGCGTTTAGAAATGATAGCAAATCCAAAACACGGACACTTAAAAGAAGACATCCCATCCAGGAGAACAATAATCAGAGTGAAATTTTTAGAACATAAGAAACACGGTGATGCTTTTCACAGTTGGACAGTAAATAAAGCTTCTGTGGATGGGTCCCATCATTTTTTCTTTTGTTTCTTTTTTTAATGTTCCATGAAATACTATCATCTTTCTAAACTGCTCCCCAGGCTTTCAGGAGATAGATGATCCAATTACAGCATTTGCTTCAGCAAAGCTGAGCACACCAGGGATACCTGGGGATTTCGAGATGCTTGCTAGGGTGCTGACAGCAAAGGGCTGTCATGGAGGATGAGAGGTCCGTACAGCTACATGATCCAAAAACTGACTTCCCCAAAGAACTTGGCCCTCACTCTCAAAAATATCTAAGGTATGCGGAAATCTGTGCACCTTTTTTTTTTTTTTTTTTTGTATTTTTGCGGTACGCGGGCCTCTCACTGCTGTGGCTTCTCCCGTTGCGGAGCACAGGCTCCGGACGCGCAGGCTCCGCGGCATGTGGGATCTTCCCGGACCGGGGCACGAACCCGTGTCCCCTGCATCGGCAGGCGGACCCCCAACCACTGCGCCAACAGGGAAACCCTTTTTTTTTTTTTTTTTTTTTTGTATTTTTGTGTGCACCTTTTTTTTTTGCAGTGGAGACTTACCAAAACAAATATGACTACAAAAGCTCATGAGCCTTTTAAAATTAAAATAATTTTATATTTTGCATTGTGCATATATATTATGCATACATATGTAATTATAAATATAGACATGTATAGTTAAGTTATAGATACGGATATATATGTAGAGACAGAGATAAAGATATACAGATATATAGATACCAATTTATATAGATATAGACGTGTTTTTTCCTGTAGGACTTTTATTGATAATGTTTTCCATGTTTGGAAGGAAGGACCCTAAGGGCTATGTATCCATGGCTGTAAACACACACACACACATTCACTGAAGTTTCAAGTTCAGAAATTTGCATGAAGACAAATATTAAGCCCATGGCTTTCTTGATGGGATGTTCACATATCACATCAGATATTTCTGCTATGGCAGATATTTTTGGTCACTCCAATGAACGAAGATGCTTTGTGAAATCACAAGCCCAGGGCAACTCAACATTAGCCATGATCTATGACCCTGGAGCGTGTTTACGAAGTATTCTGATGAACACCAGCAAGTGGTACCATACAATTATTGTCACTATTAGGTTATTATTTGTGCTGCACTGGTGTAGCTCTAGCAGAAAAAAACAGTCGGTGTTTGTTATTACAGCGCCCTGGAGATCCTATCCAAAGCAAAGGCAATTTCCCCAGTAAAGATGTGCAGCGGTAACTCACTGCTGTTACCCGCTGAAAGTGGGTGCTAAATAATTTAATTCTAAATTTGTAGTCTACTTGGAAATGGGAGATGTTAAATACCAAATATATGGATGTAATAAAAGTAAAGCAACACAAAGGTAAATTAAGGCAAACCTCACACTTCCCCGTGAGACTGCCTAATGGGATTGTATGCGTGTCAGGAAGTGGAAAATGAGTCAGCCTGGGGTATAATTTCATAGGGAACTGGGCTCATAACTCTCCTTCACTGTAATGCCATCTGCTTGAACGATCACCGCTTCCTTTCCTAGTCTATATGTTTCTAATGGGAGTGATACAAATAAGCTTACATTTCCTGGGACACACTCAAATGCTATTTTAGGAAGATCTTTAAAGCGCTCTCTTCCAGGATGCCTGCGAGACATCCTTGCACACCTTCCTCTGGGTTGTCTTTCAAATGCTGGTCTTTTAAGTAGCAGCCGTGTCTCATCCCATTTATATCTGTATTATTTCAGCATTTTTCTGTGGGTCTCTTTTTAGAATTCCTAGAGTGGTATCATACTGTACATGTTATTATTCAAGTTTCCCACTCCCCTTAACATTACATTTTCAGGTCAAACTGAGACAGGCTGGGAACTGGGACCTGGGACCCTCTGCTGCACTGCTTGCACCTGGACAAACCTCTCCTTCAGCAACAAAATACAAAGAAACTATAAGGGACTAAAAATAACCGCTCGGCGTGAGCAGTTGGAGCAAATGATGGACAAAAAGATACAAAAACACCAAAAACCCAACTGCCACTTCTGAAGGGCCAGGAGCAGAAACAGGGTGTTGGGAGCAAAAGCAGGGCACTGCGCATGCCCCCTGCACTCAACACCACCAAAGGGGTGGGCAGACCTCCTAAGCCACGCCTCTGCCCCAACCCCTGGACCCACGCCTACCCTCACCCCAGATAAGGAACAAGCTCGCCCCCCCTCAAGGAGTGAACAAGAGAACCTGTCCCTTGTTCTCGCTCCCCACTACTGCAGCAGGGGCCCCAATAAAGCCTTTCCTGTATCTCTTATCAATTTCTATTCATTAAGGAAGGCTAAGAACCCTAGTTGGTAACAAAATTAATGTCGATAAACATTAATCACTACATGTAGGCAATTCTTCATAGTTGCTGCATAAGTTTCAATTATATGAATGTATCATTTTTAAATCAATTCACCTTTTGATGGATATTCAGGTTGCTTTCAACAGTTAGCTATTTTTTTTAAATGCAGCCATGAACACTCTTGTGCACATCCCTCCATATCCACAGCTAAGCTTTCATCTGGAGGAGAGGTACCTAGACCTGTCATTTTAGGGTCACGTGGTTGCATGTTCTAAAAGTCAGTAGCCAGTAGGTCCTTGTTGGTTATCTATTTTATATATAGTAGTGTGTATATTTTCATCCCAAACTCTTAATTTATCCCTCCCCCTCCCCTTTGGTAACCGTAAGTTTATTTCCTATGTCTGTGAGTAAGGACCTACTGTATAGCACAGGGAACTATACTCAATATCTTGTAATAACCTATAATGGAAGAGGATGTAAAAAAAGAATATAAATATTTATATATATGTATAACGTTGCTGTACAGCTGAAACTAACACAACATTGTAAATCAACTATATTTCAATAAATTTTTTTTAAAAAGTCAATAGCCAGATATTGATAAGTATCTCTCCAAGGAGGACAAGCCATTTTATAATTCCGCCAACAGTGTATAAGGATTCTGTGTTCTCCCTTATTCTCAGAAAAACATTTTATTATTTGCATCTCTTTTTCTGCCAATACGATTAGGAGAAATGATATCTTGTTGTATTGGAAACAATACCTTTGTCTGTTGTATCCCTAATGCAGAAGTGATTAAAACAAACTTGAATGGAAATGCTTCTGACAAATTCTAAATGTAAAGACAATCTTAAAAAATGACACAAATGAACTTATTTACAAAACAGAAACAGACTCACAGACTTAGAAAACAAAGGGGAAAGGTGGGGGAGGGATAAATTCGGAGTTTGGGATTAATGTACACACACTACTAGATATAAAGTAGATAATCAACAAGGACCTACTGTATAGCACAGGGAACTCTACTCAACAGTCTGTAATAACCTATATGGGAAAACAATCTGAAAAAGAACAGATGCATGTATATGTATAACTGAATCACTATGCTGTAGACCTGAAACTACCACATTGTAAATCAACTATACTCCAATATAAAATATAACAAAAGAATAAAGACAATGGGGAACCTTTGTTCACACTTGATACAGACTCCATGTACAACTAATGTAATTCATCTGGTACTCTGAGAAATTGTCAGGAAATAAAGTTTAATCTTTCACATCTAGGAGGACTTGGGTATGTGTGCCGCATATACTATGCAGTCACATTAACAACTTAAGGACAATTAATAGATGGGTTTTCTTGAACTGATTTTTTTTTAATATAAGATGCATATTAAAAAGTTTTCTTTTTTTTTACATCTTTATTGGGGTATAATTGCTTTACAATGGTGTGTTAGTTTCTGCTTTATAACAAAGTGAATCAGTTATACATATACATATGTCCCCATATCTCTTCCCTCTTGCGTCTCCCTCCCTCCCACCCTCCCTATCCCACCCCTCCAGGCGGTCACAAAGCACCAAGCTGATCACCCTGTGCTATGCGGCTGCTTCCCACTAGCTATCTATCTTACGTTCGGTAGTGTATATATGTCCATGCCTCTCCCTCGCTTTGTCACAGCTTACCCTTCCCCCTAGAAAGCCCAGAGATAAACCCACGCACATATGGTCACCTTATCTTTGATAAAGGAGGCAGGAATGTACAGTGGAGAAAGGACAGCCTCTTCAATAAGTGGTGCTGGGAAAACTGGACAGGTACATGTAAAAGTATGAAATTAGAACACTCCCTAACACCATACACAAAAATAAACTCAAAATGGATTAAAGACCTAAATGTAAGGCCAGACACTATCAAACTCTTAGAGGAAAACATAGGCAGAACACTCTATGACATAAATACAGCAAGATCCTTTTTGACCCACCTCCTAGAGAAATGGAAATAAAAATCAACAAATGGGACTTAATGAAACTGCAAAGCTTTTGCACAGCAAAGGAAACCATAAACAAGACCAAAAGACAACCCTCAGAATGGGAGAAAATATTTGCAAATGAAGCAACTGACAAAGGATTCATCTCCAAAATTTATAAGCAGCTCATGCAGCTCAATAACAAACAAACAAACAACCCAATCCAGAAATGAACTGATGTTCTTGACTGATTATTTCAAAGTTTGTCTGGTCACATGCAGGATTATGTAAGAGTCTCACAACAGTCCAGCGAAGGCTGACATTGTTGGGGCCGATGGTACAGAACAGGGTGTTTTGCCCCTTGTTCCGTCTCTGGTGAAATGTGAGATGGCTACTAGCATAAAAATGAGAAATGAATATTAGATTTCCTGAATCCTACACCCATTCTCTTCCTACTCTCTGTGAAGGCATTATCTTTCAGATGGTAATATGTATGACTATTACAATTAGTAAGAGCCAATGATAAGGATACTGAAAGCATTTAAGGCATCAGAAAAATCCCACTCACCACAGGAAAGACATAACATTTTGATAACTTTATACCATTGTCTCAGGTTTTGTTGTTATCAAACTCAGGTTCCGGATGTCCGTAGAGCTGAACTGTCTTGCCGAAGACAGATTGCTAGAAAATACCTCTAATCAAATTATTATATTCATTAAAAACCTCAAGATCTTTTTTTTTCCATCACTCGATCTGTTATCCTGAGTCAAGAAGCAGTAAATTGCAATCATTAAAACTGCTTTCTAAAGCAAAACCAAACATTTCTAAACAATCTATAATATCTCCATTACGAGTAATTTTTGCCCAGAACAACAACCAAAAAAAAGGCCAGATCTTTCTGGCTTCAAATTTGGACAAGTCAGCAGATGAATTAAGCATCCCAAAATTGTCAGTATGCCACTCAGCGATGACAAGGACAGATGTCCAGACTCTATTAAACAATCTTCCCAGCCACGCTGCATTATAACTTTATTTATTGTTTGTTTTCCATATCTTATCTTTTCCTAATTAAAAAAAAAAATCTATGTTCACTATGGGACTTTTCCAAAATACAAGTAATATCACCATCATAGACAACAGCCTGATTGAATATCTTCTAAATTTTCCCTGTCCTATATTTATTGATAAAATTGGTATTATCTCGTAGGCTCTTTTGTAATCAACTGATTTTCATAACAGATTTATCAAGATATTATTCATATGCTATAAAAGTCACCATTTTAATGTTTACCATCCAGTGGTTTTTAGTTGAACAACCGTCAGCACTATTTAATTTTAGAATATTTTTATTACTTCTGAAAGAAACCTCATAACCATGACCAGAATCTCTCCATTTTCCCCTCCCCAGGCAACCATTAAGCTACTGTGTCTAAAAATTTGCCTCTTCTGGACATAATGTATAAATGGAATCATACAATGTATGGTCTTTTTTGTCTGGTTTATTTTACGTAGTACCATGTTTTCAAGGTTCATCTATGTTGTAGCATCTATCAGCACTTCTCCCTTTTTTATTGCCAAATAATATTCCATTGCATGAATAGATCACGTGTTTGCCCACTCATCTATAAGATATATATATATATATATATATATGACAAATGCTGCTGTGAACTTGTGTGTTCACATGTGTGGACATTTGCTTTCAGTTCTCTTAGGTGTAGAACTAGTAGTGCCGAGTCTTATGGTAACCAGGTAATCTCCAGCTGTTCCTGTGGTCATTCTTTCTATATACTCTTGCTTGATTGGTTTTCAGGTGTTTCTCTTATTTTCACCTCTTTCTCATTCTCTTCTGAAGGTTCTCTTTCGCCTAAAGTTTTCTCTCAAGTTCACTGACTTCATTTTCTACAGCAGCAAATCCAATAGACATGGAGTTTCTCACCCCATCTTTATCTCACATGGCTTCTTCTCCTTGCTGGCTTTCTCTGTCTTTGATGATACCATGCTTATTTTGAATCTGAGACCACTGATCAATGCTTAAAATCATCTCTATTTCATGCACAAAGTTCTGTCTTTGTCTCTGATACTTAAGAGTTTTCCTCCAAATTCTTATGGTTATATTTTCATATGCCTATGGGTTTTCTGCCTGTTTGGGTATCTGCTCCAAAGGTGTGTTCCTCACCCAGTAACGGCCTTTTATTGTTACTGGTCCAGAGAGGAAACCTTGCTGGCTTTGACATGTCCATGCTCACCTGTACCAGCACCTACTGGCGATATTAGGAGGTAGGCCTGATTTTTTTTTTTTAATGCCTGGGTATCCTCCACTCACATTCCTGGTCCTTTTCTTTTTAATGCACAATTAAGATTGGCGATCTTTTCATCCTCCTTCAACCCAGTCCTGCAGGTTTCACAAATGCTTCTCTATGTTTCTAACATACACATGGTAATTTTTCTTATTTATTTAATTGGAGTATAGTGATTTATAATGGTGTGTTAGTTTCCGGTGTACAGCAAAGTGATTCAGATATATATGAATAAGGTTTATTACAGGATATTTAATATATTAAATGCACTTAACAAGCACGGGCAACATCCTGATTGAATATCTTCTAAATTTCCCCTGTCCCATATTTATTGATAAACAAAATTGTTATTATCTCTTTTCCATTATGGTTTATTACAGGATTTAATATATTAATAGTTCCCTGTGCTATACAGTAGGACCTTGTTGTTTATCTATTTTAAGCATAATAGTTTGTTTTATATATACTAGTTTGTAATCATAACCTTTCCAGTGCATTGCTAATGTGGATCTTCACACCCTTATTATATTTCACTGGAAATTTCCATGGGAACCTGGTAGAATGAAGGAGATAGTTAGGTACCATGCTCTTTCCATCATCCTACTGGAAACCCCACAACATTTATTCTTTATAGATTTCTGAGATCAAGGTTTCTGGTTCCCCAACCCATCCAGTTTGCTTTTCTCTTTGGAGCAGAAAACTGATTCTGAGTTAAGTATACTGCTGCCTGTAATACATGATGTTTCTCACCTCCCTCTGAAGTCTGGTGTGGCCATGTGATTAAGTCCTGACCAATGAGAGGCAGGAGAGTATTGGGGGTTGGCATGAGTTTCTAGAAAAGTTCCTTAAAAGGAACTGATCCAGTGGTGAAGGCTCTTTTCTGTCAGTTTTCTTTAGCCTGCAATGCAGAAATGATGACTGGCGCTCCAGCAGCCATATTAATCTATGAGGATAAAAGCCATGCATTAATATTGTGTTAAAGGAAGATAGGTGCCTGGGACCTGACAGTACTGAGGAGTTGCCATGCCAGCCATGGCCTGCCTACATCAGGGCTTCTTCTATGTGACAGAGAAATAAACTTTTACTTTAAGTCACTTTTTTTTTGTTAAGTCACTCTTATTAAATAATCAAACCTAATCCTAACCAATGTATTATGAGATGGATTTATCATGCCAGCATACATTTTTCTATACATACATGAACATACATTCATGACTGCAATCTTATCTCTGTATACTTTAAATATTACTCTTTATTTATGACACCTCATGTTACCACTTAAGCTATATTTGTTTTAAAATGAAACATGTTGTAATGGGGAAAAACAAATCTGAATCCATATTGTATCTCTTTCTTTTACTTTAACCTCTGTATTCTATTGCTTTTGCTACAAGTTAAGAATTTGCCTAGACCCTGAAATATACAAGACAGCCCATTCTCAAGGCTCTGACCTTTAAAGGTATAACACTTTTCCATTCGTATAGAGATAAAAAGTTGCAGAACAGAGTGTAAGGTTTACAGAAACATGGACAGCTGCAAGAACAAAGGATTCCGGCATCAAGAAGTGTGGCGCAACCAGCCACACCCCTCCCCTTTTAGTATAAAAGAAGGCTGAATTCTAACTCGGGTTAAGATGGTTCTTTGGGACACTAGTCCACTGTCTCCTCGGTCTGCTGGCTTTCCGAATAAAGTCACTATCCCTTTCCCCAACAACCCGTCTGTCAATTTACTGGTCTGTCGTGTGGTGCGCAGGCCGAGCTTGAACTCGGTAACAAAATTACCTATAAATAAATGGAAAAGCGGTATAGTACGAAGGAGTATAAACAGATAATTATGAAAAAGGATTAAATCAAACTATGCACTCTTGCTTGTCTACAATCTATTAACAAAGGATAGAGATTTTATAGACATATTAGCCCCTAAAAGAGAAGAATTTCTCTTCAATCAGTAGTGTTGCTGGAGAACTGGAAAGCACATATGTTTCTGTCATTCAAGTTTATTTGACCCCATTTCTCTGTACCACCTAAAATCATTTAAATAGCAACTGTGGCAAACTCCGGAAAATGCTCATCTGTGCAGAGAAGAGCAAAGAAATAAAAAGTACATGACTTTTGTTACACATTTATCTAAGTTTCCATAGTGCTCTAACAGTGAGCAGGATTCAGAAAACGTCAAATGAAATTTGATGGATGGAGCATAGTTAGTTATCCTCCTTCTGTTCCATAATATTTCCTGGCAATGCTTAGGCAAAACAGATCTGATTGATAGCTGTGGGTAACAGTCAGATATTAATACTGTGATGATAAGGCTTTCAAAAACCAAAGTTCTGGGCTTCCCTGGTGGCGCAGCAGTTGGGAGCCCACCTGCCGATGCAGGGGACACGGGTTCGTGCCCCGGTACGGGGGGATCCCACATGCCACGGAGCGGCTGGGCCCGTGAGCCATGGCCGCTGAGCCTGCGTGTCCGGAGCCTGTGCTCTGCAACGGGAGAGGCCACAACAGTGAGAGGCCCGTGTACCGCAAAAAAAAAAAAAAAAAAAACAAAGTTCTTCAAAAAGCAAAGGATGTATTTCAACTTAGATAAGAATCTTCACTCACTCCTGTTGAGTTCATCACTAGCACAAGTGTCTCCTTAATCCATAAAATTGCACCTGTCACAGGGACTTAACTTCCTTAAGACAACTTCACAATCCAAGGTGAATTAGTACCAATACACAATCCATGCCTCTCAAGCTCATTAAGGCTCCCTTTTTTGCATCCCGATGATCTGATTCTGACTTTTTAAGAATAACTGAAAGTCAAAGAGAGTGGGAAGAATGTATAAAGCGAAACAGCTTCTGAAGCAAAACCTACTAATGTGAAAACATCCACTCCATAATACATTCTCCAATTATCCTTCAAAGAAAAGAGAAACAGATCTTCTCCCGGTCCGTTCGCGATCCCAAAGAAGGGAGCATGATTCTTCTGTATTTAATTCCACAAAGACAGAAGCGAAATAAACTATTTTGAAGTGAGGATAAAGGTTGAACATAGAAATGAATATATCGTATTCAAAAAAGTCTACTTTAACTGTATACATTATATTAAGTGGTAATACATGCACATAGTAAAAAACAAATCAGAGCCCAAATGGCTCGCAGTAGAAAGTAATTTACGTTCAGCGCCCTCCCCCAACTTGCCAGCTCCTCCAGCAGAAATCACAGCTGCTAGCCCCTTTGCTCAAAAAGTATTCTTCTCTGGGTTTTCCCCAAATGGGGCATCAATATAGATGCTGTTGTGCACCTTGCTTTTTTGAACAGGTGTATCAGAGGCCGTTCAATACATGTACGTACAGATTTGCATCATTATACATAGAGTAACAGAGATACAGTCTAATTCTAGAACATCAGTAAACAAATATTTATGGAGAGCCTCATGTGTCCCAGATGCTGCTGTAGGGACTGCAAACAGCTACCAACCAGACCGACACGGTTCCCCAACTAAAAGAGCTTGCATTCCACAGCTTCCTCATTAAGCAAAGCCTTCCTGGCTGCAGTGTAAGAACTGGATTCCAAAAAAAGAATAAACCTCTGCACCATCATAACACACGTGAGTACATAAATCACATAAAAATGTACATGTGTATATAGGCACATATTTAAACACCTGTATCATATATATGTCCTGTATACACAAACTATGTATAGATATACTATATATATACCATGTATACATATATGATGTATTACAAAGACACATAATGTACTGTATATGCACATATAGTATTCTATATATACACATACACATATATTACATACATAGACATACATATGTGTGTTTGTGTATGTCTGTGAGTGTACATATGCTTCTTCCATCATCTAGACCCACAGCAGGAAATAGAAAACTGACTTCAGAATCTACAAAGGGATAAGGAATATTCTCCACGGTGAATGGCATGCTGATGCCAGCCCTTTGAAGGACTAGGTTGATAGTCCATTCGGGGAATTTGTTTCTTAAAGAAGATACTGTTACAGATAAAAAGGGGAAAAAAAATGGCAAGGACCACACATATGTATGATTTGCTATGTTCTAGAGCTGTTGATTTTTTGTTTCATTTAAGGAAGTGTTAAAACCCCTTGGGAGTGCCTGCCTCATTTGATCCATGAAAAGGCAGCTTACACTTTATACCTTAATGCGGATGAGCTGCCCTTGGAAAGTTTCCTTCTTTCTCCATGCCCAAGACGAACTGAATGAATACTTAGCCAGAAATTTAATAAAATGTTTCAAAACGGTTCAAATCTCTCTGCATTTCATACGTAACACTACAATCACTACTACTCCCACTAACCCACAGAGGAAATAGCAAGAAGAAACACGAGGGAAAATCAGCACATTGGTTGAAGACTTCTCCCAAATCCCCCCACTCTTTCTGGTAAAGAAGAGTAAAATATCTATCCATCTATCATCTATCTATCTATCTATCTATATCCATCTCGTCTACCTATCATTATCTATCTACCGAGCTACCTACCTATCTGCCTATCTATCTATCCTTCCTAATTTTTGCTAACTTCGCAACACAAAGGAAACCTTTCCTGGAGGTGGCATCTTATTTCCCAAATCGTATCACTGGCACAGACACCTTTGGAAGTGAGCTTATTTGTAAGCTCATGAAGGTACTCCGTGTGGCACAGCATCACTATGTAAACATTTGGGGCAGAACTCAGATACAGACTTCTTCTTTTCCCCTCTCATCTGCTCTACGAGCAAATCTTCAAGAAAAACATCTTGCTTGCAAGCGGGAAGAGATATGGGAATATATGTATATATATAACTGATTCATTTTGTTGTGAAGCTGAAACTAACATACCATTGTAAAGCAATTATACTCCAATAAAGACGTTAAAAAAAAAAAAAAAGAAAAACATCTTGAAACACTGCTCACAAAAGCAAAGTCACAGGCCAGAGCTTGACAGTTGCTAACCCGAATCCCAGAGCACCCACATGAAACAGAGGAGCACAGAGCGAAATCCACATCACATCACCCCCAAACTGGCATCCAGTGCTCTTTGGAAATAAACCCCCCAAAAGCAGAAGAGCCATCAGCTGAGATTCACGACCTCTATATTAGAATAAATAATGGAAAATAAATATTTTCCGAACATTGAGCTATAAAGTTCAAACAGCTGACTCCTGAAATAGCGCTACATACCTAGGATTGGTCCATTCATAATTATTTCTATCGCCAGCAATATAGGGAGCAAAAAGCAACCAACCCGAAAGCGGCAAAAACCGATCGGAAATTTTCTGGAGTCACAAATGAGGTTTCGGAAACAGAAATAAACCAAGAACCACTGAGCTTCCAAGTCTCTGCCCAGCTGTGAATAGACTGTTTCTAACTTGGTGGGTATCAGAGACAGCGTCACAATTCCCTATAATTCCACAGCAGATCATTCACAGGTGCATCCGAAAATCCCAGCACACAATGCAATCCACGCGTCATATGTAAATCGACACGGCAAATGTGCAAGGCGCCTCTGTGTGCCACAAGATCTACACGCTCTGGGTGTTCTGTTTTGTTTTACAACAAACTCTTGTCTGAAACGCTTGCCAAATGGGCCATTTTATCAGAACTGCCCAGACTTCTCGTTTTACCTAATCATCTGGGATAGAAAGAGGCCGTGTTGCAGTGGAACATCATTTCGAGATAAATGCCATTTGCATGGAGTCGTCCCTGCAGGGGACCGGGAACTGTGCTGGGATTGTACGTAGGTCCACTGTGAATAACAGCCCATCTTTTTCCAAGTAAAGGATTCTATCCATCTCACCTGGAAGCACTAATAATATAGACGACGCTCCCCAAATGCAAACCGCGGTGAAAGTAACTGTCAGCAAAGTTGGGAAAAAGGAGGCCATCGTTGCAGCTAATCTGAATATATGGCAGGCCACTGGGACTCACCTGTTTTCCGAGCCAGCTGATTTCTTCTGACAAACGATGACAGCCGGTGTGTACTTCCCAGCGTAATCCATGCTCTTCTTAACCTCCCACACGGAAGGGCTGCTGGCTCTCACCCCAATGATGTTCATGCCTTTCATCACCTTTACCCTGTTGGAGACAGCAAAACGCACAGCTGAGACGGCTCTGGGGCATCCCTGAGTTACCGCTGCTTCTGGGGACACAGTGTACTTAATGGCCCATTGTCGCCTGCCAGGTGTAAGCTCGTGTTTAATAGAATTTAATCACACACTGGCAATCCCCTTCCAATCCATCTGCCCTAATTTTCCCCCCAGTCATTCCTTCCTTTAACAGAGGAGCTAGAACAGTACACTGACATAGGCAAGCATCAGTCACATAAAGAAACAGAGTAACGCCGTGCTAGTGGAAGGCTTTACTTTTAAGAAAATTAACTGAATACCCTCAGACGGTTAAAACTAAATAGAAAAAGGAAATTCATTAACACTGCAAAAGTGGGATTAAAAATACCAACGCACATTCATTGAACGCCTTTTCCATGCCATGCACTGATGGGACTGTTCCTCTGTATTATCTCATCTAATTTCCCACGCAACGTTCCAAGTTCAAAGGTGGGGAGGGGCTGCGGCTCAGACAGGTTTGGGAATCATGATGGTTCATCGCAAAACACAGGTGCTGAGAGGTGCACAGAGGCGCCTGACTTCCACGCGTGTGCCCCTCCCATGACATCATCATCATCGTCGTCATCAGCAGGACCATCATCCCATCATCATCACTATCACAACAAACCAGGCGCTCTGCTGAGTTCATGGCACTCTTATCTCATTTCACTCTCACACACGCCCTGTGAGGTCAGTACCACTTTAATTTTCACTGACCGGCTCAGCAACCAGGGCGATCAGGTGGCAGGTGACCCAGGATTTGAAACGGCTCCCAACCACAGCGCCGGTGCAACCAGGCTCAGTGCTTTCCTTGGCATCACATAAAATGTCCCGGTGCTGAAGCCACTTACTTGACCTGCTCAAGTCCTTCGTTACCCAACACTGGCCAGTACCTGTCCTGAGACCTAACATCTGCTCAGACTTTAGACAAATTTGCCAAAGCAGGTGTGCCCTCCATCACAGACTTGGCTTACTATTTCTCTCTTCCATTCACTTATTCCTTCCTTCCTTCATTCACAGAAAGGGACAGGTGACATGCTTATAGGTTTTTCTCGAGGATATCAGAGAAGCCGGATGACAGAGGCGAAGGATGTGCAGCAAAACTGGTTTCCTAGTATGCCCTAATGTCCAGAAGGAGGAGAAAGGTTCTGGAGGTGGAATTAATCACCAATGCCTAAGGATTTAATCAACCATGACTGTGTAGTGAAGCCACCATTAAAATCCAAAAGGAGGGGTTTCAGAGAGCCTCCAGGGTGGTGAAGAAGAATGCCAGTACGTGCCACCATGCTGGGCTCCAAACTCCAGGAGGACTGACGTTTCTTTGTTCTCGACCTCACATATATACACTACCAAATGTAAAATAGACAGCTAGTGGGAAGCAGCCGCATAGCACAGGGAGATCAGCTCGGTGTTTTGTGACCACCTAGAGGGGTGGGAGGGAGACGCAAGAGGGAGGAGATATGGGGATATATGTATACATATAGCTGATTCAGTCTTTTATACAGCAGAAAGTAACACAACATTATAAAGCAATTGTAGTCCAATAAAGATGTTAAAATAAAAACATATATGGAATGGAAGGGATATAGTAAAAGGACAATGCAATACATCGCAAACAGTTAGATGTATAAACTGCTGCAAAAATTCATGTTTCCTGTTGTGTTTTCTTTTCTTAGTCCCTTGAGGAAAATAAAAAGGGTTTTGAAGCAAGAAAGTCAGGGGACAAATGGGGCAGGTTGATGGGTGACTGGGAGGGAGATGCTGCCAGGAGGGGCAGCCCTGGAGGAGGTACACTCCCCAGATTTACAACCGTGGTAGCTGTATGAGCACAGAGGCAAGGAGGTGGGTCCTGAGGCCGTCTCTTAAATCCTCGCTCTTATCATCAGAGGAGATGATCCAGGCCACCCCCTGATATTAGGATCAAGGAGGGAGGAAAAGATGATGTGTTTAGGGCTGGCGCTTGGCGAGCAAAGGACATGCCTAATAGAACTAAGAGCGCTCTCTCCCACAGAAACAGCTTGAAGACATATTGTGCAGAAGAGTTAACACTGCAGCTCTGAGACCACCGCCCTAGAAAGGCCTACTGGCAAGGCTGGCCCCTGAGTGGCATCTGGAAACTTGGATTTCAGGAGGGGTTCCCCAGCTCCTTAATAAGAGGGGAACACGGAACCTCCGCTTTTTGTACAAACAATATAGCTGCTGCTGGACACCTGCTTTCCTTCTGGTGGTCTGGAGGTATGGTGCCTGTCAGGCAATGGTGCCCAGGGGACCCGCCCCCACTAAAAATTCTTGGCCCCCAGGCTTGGATGAGCTTTTCAGACAGACAACAGTTTACCCCTCTTGTCACAACTCATTGCTGGAGGGGTGACGGTCATCCTGTATGATTCCCTGGGAGTGGACTTTACTGAGCTTGTGCCTGGTTCCCCCACACTGCGCCCCATGTGCCTTTTACCTTTGCTGAATTTGCTTTGTGTCCTTTTGCTGTAATAAATCTTAGCAATGATTATGACTCTACACTGAGTCCTGCTGAGTTTTCCTAGCAAGTCATCAAACACAGGGGTGGTCTTGGGGACCCCAAAACACATACTGATTTGGTCTACAAAGACAAGAGGAATCGCTTCTCACACGTGGCCCCCAGGGCTAAAGGAAGCATTTTTAGAAGGTGAGTGCCACGTAAAAATGTTTTGTGTTGTAAATAATCCTTGTAGAAGCCAACGTTTTGAACGCAGTCATTTATAAATTGGGAATTGCATGCGCAGGCCAGAAAGCCATCTGACCTTTTGGTGACACACGCTATGATTCCTCATTTAAATTGTAAGCAAACTAGATGGGGTGATGAAAAAAAGTTCAATTCACTATGGACAGCTGCTATTATATTAAGATGAATTCTAAGTGCTGTCCCAATTACTGTGTACTGGAATTTTCCTGAATCAAATTTGCTTTAAATAAATAGGTCATCAACCTGGATTTGGCAACCTTTGTATTATACAGGAGCTATCAGTAGCTAGGGCTTTTCTGATACAGAATGGGCTCTTATTTTTCTTACATTTTATTCACAGGTAGGTCACTTGGAATTCAGAAAATGTTTCTCCAATGAATCATTTTTAAGTTCTCAGGAAAGAACATGGTTGCATATTTAACCCAGAAGTACCCGATATCTGCTGCTAATAATTCTAGGGCAGCTACACAGAGTTGTAATTTATAGCACTATTTCTCAGGGGAGATTCTGAAATTTAGTGCAGGGCAATAGGAAATTGTCTTTCGTAGACACAGTGTTCTCATAAGAGAAGACACATGTCTACGGCATACTTCAGATGTTCTGAACTGGATAAGGGGTCCCTGATCTGTACAGCAAGAATGAATGTGTGCAAGAAATCGAATGGTTATTTCTCAGAGACACTTCTCTGCTATACACTGAACACGGTTTATGTTGGGTTCATAGTTTTGAAACACTTAGAGCTGTAAGTGGTGGCGTTTTGGAACTTATATTAAGATAATCCTTAGAGCATGTGAAATTTGGCTTCACTGGGTCTGAACCAAATGCTAATTACTTCCTTTGTTTATGAGAGCTGAGTTACTTACATTCATTAGTGCAAGTTTTATTACCTACTTGTGGCTCAATAAATACAGGTTACACTGACAGCTTCATTACACAGAGATAAACATAGCACTTGATTTCCAAAGACGTTTGTTATATATTTACACTTAATAATATATCTACTATAGCGATTTGGGGGAAAGCCATAATTTCCCCACCATAGAATGCACATGCACTGTGGACTGGAATAAACACTGCTTGACTTAAGGGTATATTGTGTTCTTAAAACACAACAGAGCTATTGTGTGTGTGTGTGTATTTGTATGTGTGTGTGTATATGTATATATATACACACACACACATACACACAGATATATATATACACACACAAATATATCCATACGTAGACATATATACAAATGCAAACATAAAAACACACACATATATGCACACAAATATAAACACAGAGATATACACATATATACACACAGACATATACACATACACATACAGACATATATATACACACAGAGACATATATACATGGACATATATACACAAACATATATATACACAAATATACACGTATATATACACACATATAGACATACATATATACACACACATGCACACAATGACATATACACACATGCACACACATAAACACATAAATATATACACGGACACACATATATACACAATGGACATACATGTAGGCATAATACGTATATATACACATACACACATATATACACGCATACATATATACACATATACACAACACATATACAGAGATATAGAGGCACTCACATAAACACACATTATGCATGCATATACACACATACGTATATACAGACACATGCCCATATATACACACACGTACATACACACATATATGTGTGCATGTGTGTGCTCCAAGCACAGTATCCAGCAACAACGGGAACAGCCAGCAGCGTGGGATCCGAGCTGTGGTGTACACATTTTGTTTCTGCTCCACCACATCCCACCTCTCATATGCTGGGTAACAGAAGGATGCAACACACTGCCAGGTGTTGTGGGTTTAGTTAGTGGCATCCTTTCTGATTAACTGATGGGAAACCTGTCTTTCCCCATTGGGAAATTATCCACATTTATGCACATATTCAGAGTATTAAAAATTGCTATTGGAAAATTATAAATGTTTATACTATAAACCTGAAAATATGCAATAAATATGAATGAGATTTTTTTTAATTAAAAAAAAGCCATTCTAGAGCTAAATGAGTCCTGTACATAATCCTCAGTCTTTCCAAGCATCTGGTTTTCCTCTGACTCTCAGTTCATTCATAAGAAGGTTCCAGGGACTCGTCTTTCCTAAGGGCACAAATTCAGAACAGATGTGGTGAGTAGAAATAGGACAGATGGGGCTGCACACCAAATGGGAAGCACACCCGCAGGATGAATATGGATACCAATGGTTAGAAGCTTTGGAGGATGGGACGGTCGTCCCCTACCAGCACCCCTCCCCCGACCAAAACTTCAGATATAAATGCCTAAAGCAGGTCATGAATAACACTAGGTGAGCAAACCAAACCTGTCTTTTGTTTGCTTATTTGGTCATTGGTTCATTCAACAAACACTTTCTGAGTCCCACCTGTTTCCCAGGCATCATTCACAGTACTGGAAATTCATTAAGAAGAAAACATACACGCTTCCTCTTGACATGGAACTAACATTGTAGTGGGAGAGCCAGAACACACACACACACACTCACACACACATTTATTATGTTGATAAGTTCTATGAAGAAAACGAAAGCAAGACAGGGAGATGGAGAGCCCAGTATGGGTGGCTATCTTAGAAGATTGATTTTATTTTATTATACACATAGCTGCCAGCAACCAAACCATATGGGCAAGTAGAAGGGAAAAGGGTGTACTCTGGGGGGAAACTTTGCCACCCCAAAATGTGGCATTCAGATTCTTTCAAGGTGAAAACAAACATGACCCAAAAGACTTAGGAAGAAACTTTGACCTTCCCCCTAACTGCATGAAGAATTTTGATAGAGGAGCTGTTACAGGAACTGAGCTGTCACCAGAGACACCTGCAAAGAACATGGACCAGGTGTGGTGAGGGGAACTCACAGAGGTCAGAGACCTCACCGTGTCCCACTGCCCCTGCCTGGCCCAGCAAACATCTGTTCACCAAACATTTGCTTTTCCATCTCCATGTCAGTTGCCTTCCTCCCCACTAAAGTACCGAACTCCTACCCCCAACACCCTCTTTTGTCTTTAATCGAGGATTTAAGGTGATAGCTTTGGCCATACTGGCAACTTACTCAGCTTTTGTGGTCTCTCTCCTGTACACATGTGATTAAACTTTTGTTTGATTTTCTCCTGTTCCTCTGTTTCATCTCAATTTAATTCTTAGACCAGCCAGAAGAACCTAGAAGGGGAGAGGAAACTCGCCCCCTCCCCAGCAATACACATTGGATATCTTTGCCTGGCATGTGAGCGGGGAGTACAATTCTCCTTGTTCCTACTGAAAATAGACCAACACCCAACAGTCAGGGATGCTATTTAAATATTCCACAGCTCATTATGTGAGAGTCCAGTTTACGGATTCCTTGGGAAAACCAAAGCCTTGATATAAACAAGGTCGCTCAACACAGCCTCCCAATAAACGATGGCTGAGTTGGGAAGAGGTGGAAAAGGAATGCAAAAGATGTCGCACGAGCACATCACATTTCTGGAAAGACAGGGCAAGTTATTTGCCTCACTGGTACCAAATCATTAAGTGACCACACTCTCTGAACTTCCCATATGTGCATGATCAGAATAGGGCCACCTCATTCTTTAAATGCTACTGAATCTCCCATCGTGGAGTCATCAAATAAATCAGCATACATGCAAGAAAAAGTAGTCCTGTTCTTTGTCGAACGTAATGAACTCTACAAGATACGGTGGGCCAAGTCCATAATGCCCGGTAAAAACTCATTTTTCTCATTATTATTATTATTTCCCTTGTTACACAGAAACCCGGACACCTATTTTGAATCAATTTTCACTCTCCTTCCATCTCATCCATACAACAGTCACTACCCAAAGCCCCGGTTTTCCTAAACAAGCAAAACAAAAGGAAAAAAAAATCCATCTGTGCATTCTCGTGGGAGGTGGAAGACGCAGACTTGAAGTTCACATTGGTCTTAGAAGTTCCATATTTCGCCAAGGCCATAATCTCAGCAGAGCAAGCAGGATGAGTATTTGCAGAATAGCAAGTCTGGGTGGCCTTCCTCAGTAACTAGTGTTTGGGAACATTAGGCTGTCTTCCCTGTTCCCAGGGCACCGAGAGGCGCTGGGGGCTGGGATGTGGCTGGTTCCCGGGTTTTGGGCTAAGACCTAATTTTATTGTCTCTTATGAGTCCCAATCCTCTAATTTCACTACAGCACATAACAGAGCAGGATTGCTGTTTTCTCTAGCCTTCAAGGTTACCAGGGTTTTAGAGCGACTGTTTAAATATACTTCTTTAATTAAAGGAAACATTCTAAACTAAAACCAGAACTATGGTTAACTAACATATTTTCAGGGACCCTTTTCTGAGGGATGGTTACTTTTTTTTCATTTTAGAAATATTTTTATTATTTTTAAAAAATGTATTTATTTAATTTTTTTTGGCTGCGTTGGGTCTTCATTGCTGCACAGGGGCTTCAGTAGTTGTGGCACGTGGGCTCAGTAGTTGTGGATCGCAGGCTCTAGAGCACAGGCTCAGTAGTTGTGGCGCACGGGCTTAGTTGCTCTGCGGCATGTGGGATCTTCCCAGACCAGGGCTCAAAACCGTGTCCCCTGCATGGGCAGGTGGATTCTTAACCACTGAGCCACCAGGGAAGTCCCAAGGGATGCTTACTTTTTAATTAACATTTTTTTCATTGAAAATAATCATACAGGCATGTTGGTGAATGTTCCAATATTACAAAGGGGGAAACACAAAAAGTTTCACTGCAGACTTCTATCCCCCTACTTCTCCCCAGTTTAGTGTCCATTTTCTGGGCGATCAACACATTGAGAAATGTAGATCTTTAAAAAATACCAATGGCAACACACTGTATGCACTTTTATGCATCTTATCTATACATATACTTAAAAATGTATCTTGTAGTATGTCTATATCAGCATTTAAAGATCCATTTCCTTCTATGCGCTACTCCAGTGTGCAGATTTATTTGAACAAAATCTAATTGCCTGGTGTCATCTGATGGACCCATAGGTGGCTTCCAATCTTTGCTACTACAATCTGTGCTTCAGAGAATTTCCATACACAACCAGCTTTGCATGCACACACAGCAGGTCTACAGTGTAAATTCCTAAGGAAACAAATTGCCAAGTCAAAAGAGATGCCCATGGACAATTTTGATAGAACTTTGCTAAATCACCACTCAAGGAGATTCTTCCAATTTGCACGTTCACTGAGTGTCTTAATGTGTCTTTTTGATCTAATAAAAACAATATTTCATCAAGTCTGAGGGGCATTGAATATTTTTTCATATCCCTATAATCTTTTTTACTAAATGCCTGTTCACATCCTTTGTCCATTTTTCTATTGTTTTGTTGGTCTCGTTTTTCATGTCTATTAGAAAACTGATTAGTAAGGAAATTAGTCCCTTGATCCATCTGGAATTCATTTTAGTGCGAGAAGTGAGTGAAAGACGGATCCAACTTTACTTTTTACCCATATAGTTTCTACCGGCACTATTTATTAAATGATTCACCCAGTAACTGTTGATTTAAAATGCCATCTTTAACATGCACTAAATTCATCTTTTTTAGCCTTACTTTGGCCTCTCCGTCTGCTTTTATCGATCTGTCTGCCTTCTCATGTGCCAGTACCCAAATGTTTTATACACAATAGCTTATGACGTTTTAATATCTGGCTGGGCTATTCCCTTCTTATTCTTTCCTTTTCTTCAGGAGTATCTTGATGCATATTTTAAAAGGAATCATTTCTGTCGGCACATTTTCAAAGGTGGCCTTTCAGTTTGCAAGAAAAAAGAAAAGAAAAATGTGCTCCTGTAACATCCCTCTCTGAAACTGAAGCTCATACGTGTCCATCAATTATGAGGGGTGATGGCCACAGCAGAAGTTACCTCTTCGAAGGGTAACAGGCAAGTGTGCTGCCGTTGGGCACAGGGTGACTGCTGGATCCGAACACAACACCGGCTGCTTCACACACAAGGTTCTTTACAACAGTGATAGCCTTCCAGGGATTTGTGGTTTGCCTTGAAAGTATTCCAGTTCTTTGGGGAACAGCCTGGGGTCCATGGGGGGCTACACTTAGCCAATCAGCACACTTCCTCCTTCTGGTCACAGTGGTCCAGTCCAATCAGACTGATGGGCTCAGGAATTTTCCAGGATCTACAAGAAAAGAACCACCCCCTGCCCCCCACCGGATTCTCACCCCTGACCTAACCAGAGCCTTGGGAGGGTGTGGGACTTGAGCTATTGTGCTGTGCAGGGACCGAGACTGAAGTGACTCCAGGAGCCTGGAGGAGAGAGATGGAGTCTGGCTGGTCCTGGAGTCCTGCCTCCAATGGTTAGAAAAGAACGGAGACCAGGCTTGAAGATTCCTCAAGCAGACAAAACCATTTACCCACAACAGCAAAATGAAGTGCAGCCTCTTTCATGAACGTAAGCGAAACTGAACTTGGCTTATGTCTTGTAAGTGCCTCTGATCATCACAAAAGAAACTTAAGTCATCTGCCTCAAAATGATGTAAGATCACCACTTTGAACCAATCCCCTGCCATCTGGAAACCCCCGTGGTAATAACCTATGGTTGTTAAGGTTAAACCATCCTCATGTCCATGTTATAAGCCAACCCGTACCGACATGCCTCTGAGCTTCACATTCATTTTGAATTTGAAAGCTCCCAGTTGGAGAACTGTTCTTAGAAGCACAATAAACTCTTACTAAATACTCTTCAATTGATCTGGTGGCTTTAACTTGCTGTTTCTGGGTTTTTGACATAACCATGTCTGAAGCAAGATCTACGCCTGCCTGTTTGTTACCAATTCCCCATTAGCTATCATCCATCCAATTCTCCTCCATCCCACATTTTAAATTTTGTTTTCATCATTTTGAGTTTGGGCTTTTTTTTTTTTTCATTTTTACCTTTACTTTTTAAAAAAATGTGATAAGAACACTTAATGTGAGATCTACTCCATTAACACATTTTTAAGCGCACAACACCATATTTTATTCATTATATCTAAAAAGACTGTATTTCCAAATACAGTTATCTCCACAGGTACAGGGAGTTGGGAATTTAGGGGGACAGAACTCAACTCACAGAAAGGTCAGTTCAGTGGGTTCTCTGAGAACTCTAGTGGACAGCCTTTTATTAATGCAATTCCACCCAAACGTGATAGACAATTAAAATTTGTTCTACCCGATATTCTCCAACTAAAAACTGACTAGAAAGCGTCCAGTGAATCAATTAGTGAATGTGTCTTTGCTTAAGACTTTAATGTTTAAATAACACTTTTTAAAAATTAATAAACTTTATTTTTTAGAATGTTTTAGGTCTACAGCAAAAGTGAGCAGAAAGGAGAGAGATTCCCTGTGTACCCCTTGTACCCCTCCGCACACAACCTTCCCCCACCAACGTCCCGCAGCACAGTGGATGGACCTACAATAACACCTCATCATCACATCTCATACTGTGTTTCTGGACAGAAAAATCAATACACCACATAGAAGAATCTTGTCCAACAAAGAGAAGAGATGTGTGGTTGCCAAGGGGGGGGGTGGGGGAGGGATGGAGTGGGAGTTTGGGATCAGCAGATGCAAACTATCATATGAAAACTGGATGAACAGCAAGGTCCTACTGTAGAGCACAGGGGACACTATGCAATATCCTGTGATAAACCAGAATGGAAAAGAATAGAAAAAAGAATGTATATATGTGTATCACTGAATCACTTTGCTGTACAGCAGAAACTAACACAACATTGTAAATCAAGTGTACTTCAGTTAAAAAAAAAAAAAAAGAATCCTGCCCGGAAAATGGTATAATTTTGCAAGGGCAGTTATGGAGACAAGATGTAGCCTCATTTTACAGATGAAGAAACTGAGGCACAGAGAAGTTAAGCAAGTTGCTTAAAGTCCCACAACTAATAAATGGTAAGAGCCAGTTCCAGGAGCCCTACTCTTACCCACTACGTTCTACTACGACTTTTCTCTCCCCGTAGGGTATCTTTTGGCCATCTTGACAGTCCGCGCCCTCAGCTACCTTCCCTGTCCCTCTAAGGATACGTGGGGACTTGGCCCATGGACACCTCTATAGCACACAATTACCATCAGGCTGACATAAATGTAGACCTCGCCTCACCAAGCCCTGACGATCAGGTCGCTGAGTAACCGAGCCTTCAGACAATCTCCTCTCAGAGCCCAAACGCTGCTTGCTAGCAGAGACCCTTCTGGCCTTGGAGTTCCTGATGACTTTTCTGGCAAATTCCTCTCTTCCTGATCAGGGTTTCTCTGCCCCGCTGGTGGCAACACAGACACACAGCTCACCCTGTTCCCTCTACCTCTGGCCCCTTTCTTCTTTCCACAGTCCCTCAGGCCCACATTTATGTCCTCAGAGGTGGTATTTGGTGTTTCCACATCCTCTTCTCCCCCTCCCCCTATATATTGTGCAGTATAACACAATCTATTGATTGTATCTGTCAGGCCTCCCTCATGGCGTGTGACCAAGGCAGGCTGGGATCAGGAATACTGCCAAGAGATTCTTCTCTCGCTCCATAAACCTGACTTTCCAACGGATGGCCTCTCTGAGGACAAGAGAATCCCACTTTGGAAATTAGGACCTGAATATTGACCCTTTTTATTTCTCTCTTTGACTTCCACGCTGTACCGTTCCCTGCCACGATGCCATGGGGTGGCTTCAACTCTTCCAGCTCCCACCTGAATTCCACACCTGTCAGTTGCCTTCATGTGTTATTGGCCAAAGCAAGTCACGTGACTACACCAACCTTTAAGGGGGTGGGGTGGGGAAAGTTGATCCTACCATCGGCCATTCTTAGGCAAGCAGGTGCCTTGAACTAAGAAGAAAGTCGTTTACCCACACGAAAGTATTTCCAAAACATTATCAACTTTCTCATTTTACAAATGAGAAAATAAAGACTAAAAAGAGATTAGAAAGACTGGCTGTTTCCTTAGAATACCTGAGTGGCCTGTTAGACACACAAAGGAGAGGGGACGCTTAGCACGTGCACTGTCACTTGCTGAGCATGGCAGTTGGTAGGGCTTTACTCAGCTTTTCTTCCAGGTATGAGGGAGGATTTACTTCTCCACTCCCCTTTGAAGTGAGGTATGGGCTTGTGGTTCTGGCCAATGAAATGTGGGCTAGAGGGGCACGCATCACATTTGGTGAGGCTGGAGGAGTTAAAGCACGCCCCCAGTGACTGTGAATGCTCCAGATGGTGGCTTTCCCATCATCTGGGACCCCGACTGAGGATACACCAAAGCAGAGGCACCGGCAGATGTGTACTGTGACAGAGAAATAAAACTGCGGTTTCAAAGCACTGAGGTCTGGGGGTTGTTTGTTATAGCAGCATAACCTAGACTATACTGTCTCTTACAGAACTCCTTCTCTGACTCCTTTTCCTAGTAGCAGGTAAACTGAAAGCTTGAGTAAGAATCTGTGAAGGTTTACTCAGGCTGGATTAGGTAAGAGGTAACTGACCTGGTAGTCATTGGAAAGATTTATTCTTTGGGTAGAACAGAGAGAATTTTCCAGAATCTATGGCACTCACTGGGTGAAAAAGGACACATTCCATTTTTAAAAATGTATTTTATTGAAGTATAGTTGATTTACAGTGTTGTGTTAATTTCTGCAGTACAGCGAAGTTATGCATATATATATGTTCTTTTTTGTATTTCAATAGTCCTGTAGAATTTGGCAATATCTTTCTTTTGATGCAACTTTTTATAAATTAAAAAAATTTTTTTAAATTTATTTTTTATTGAAGTATAGTTGATCTACAATACTGTGTTAATTTCTGCTGTGCAGCAAAGTATTTCAGTTATATTGTACATATATATACATTCTTTTTCATTATGGTTTATCACAGGATATTGAATGTAGTTCCCTGTGCTATACAGTAGGACCTTGTTGTTTATCCATTTCTAAATATAATAGTTTGCATCTGCTAAACCCAAACTCCTAATCCACCCCTCCCCTTTGCCCCCTCCCCTTTGGCAACCACAAGTCTGTTCTCTATGTCTGTGAATCTATTTCTGTTTCACAGATAAGTTTATTTGTGTCATATTTTAGATTCCATATACAAGGGATACGTGCCGTTTTTGAAGCTAGTTATTATTCCACCGTGATGTGTTTTCCTGTATTTTTATATTTAAAACAATCCTGATAGAGAAACTTGATGCTGAAACCTTGGGAGCCAAAGGTGAGGACTTAATCCCTCTGCTTTCACACCTGGAAAGGGGGGTTTATTCAACAAGGGAAGGCTCAGGATTCCTCCTCTCTGATTGCCCCCCCCCCCCGGAGACTGTTCTTTTGTGCTGTAACTCCTGAGACTCCTGAGCGACACTGAAGCAGAATCCTCAGCGGCACACCTGAACCAGCTCCTCTGTTGACACTGCGTGGTGGCCCTGCACAGCCCACAGGCTGCAAGGCTGGTATTCGTCAGCAGCCGGCTGCTTCACTTTCTACAACACTTAAGGAACAATTTCACAGCCATTACCACCCTGCAATCACGACATTGTCTGGAAGCTAAGTATTAAGCCGGTTGTAAACTACAAAGCAATCCAGGCGAGGTGAAGACAGACACTTTGATAAATAAGGAGGGACAGCTTGTACATTTTAATCAGTTGACTAAAATCTCCACTCAGCTTCACTTTCATCACCTCAGTCCACCTGGTGTTTAGCAGATACGGGAGACTGTCTTTTCCAAAGATGACCCCAAGAGCGTCTATCTCTGGTCCTATGTGCCCTTCCTACACCGTGAGCTTGTCTCTCTTTCCATGAAGGAGGAAGGCTTGCATGGAGGGTGAAAGAGATGCTATGAGACTGTGAATTAGGTCATAAAAGATCCATCAGCTTCCACGGTCTTCCCATGATGCTGAGCGCCCCCCGAGCAGTCTGAGACTGCCATGCTGTAGGGCAGTCCCACCGCTAACGAGGCCATGCGCCAGGGTCCTGGCTGACAAGCCCAGCTGAGGGCCAGGAAAGAGCAGACATCCAACATTGGGCATGTCTGCAGTGAGACTTCAGAGGATTCCCTCCATCAGTGGTCTTGTCTGACCTCTTTGAAGCCCTCCTGGTTGAAGCCTCAATGATCATGAGCAGAGACAGTTACTGTGTATACAGCAGTCCCCAGCGCCTGACACACAGAATCCACCAACGTAAGAAAATGATGGCTGTTACAGCAGTAGGTTTGGGGTGCTTTGTTACGTAGCACAAGAAAATACAACAGCATTCTGATGCAAAACTGGAAAACCTTTGCCCGCCTGTCCTTGGTTTCCACTGGAGGCTAGGCTCTACTTGGGAAGATGGGTCTCTCCCTCGGAAGTCATAAATGGCAGCCCATGGACTGAATTTAGCCTACAAGTCTCTTGTCTGACATCGTTTTATTCCATTTTGAAAATCTGAACCAGTTGTTCTAAAATTGAGACATTTCTGGGACTTCCCTGGGGGGTCCAGTGGTAAAGAAGCCGCCTTCCAATGCAGGGGACACGGGTTTGATCCCTGGTTGGGGAACTAAGATCCCACATGCCGCGGGGCAACTAAGCCCACGCGCCACAACTACTGAGCTTCCACGCCTCAGCTAGAGAGCCTGTGTGCCACAACCAAAGAGAGAAAAACCCTCACGCCACAACTAGAGAGAAGTCCGCGCGCCGCAAGGAAAGAACCCGCGTGCCTCAACGAAGATCCCGCATGCCGCAACGAAGACCCGATGCAGCCCAAAATAAATAAATAAATCTTTAAAAAAATAAATAAATAAAATTAAGGCATTTCCTTTAAAAATCCACATCATTGGCTTGTCTTGAAACATAGTACTGATATAATAATACTTGCTCTGCTGCCTTAAACACCAACGGGCTGAGACCGCCACCTGTAAACAGTACACGTGTTCTTCAGTTTTCCATGGTCTCCACCATCCCCTAGCGATCTCCAAACACAAACATCTTTCTTACACCCAACCAACCTGAATTAATTCACTCAATTTTATTACCTGCCCGTCCCCTGAAGGCAACTGAGTTTGGGACCCCTGCTTTTGCCCTTGGAACGAACAAAGGGTCCGATGTTGCTTGTGCATCAGCAACTGTAGAGTCTAATGATTTAAGTACCGTCCTGTGACATTAAACAACAAATGGAACTCAACACCCTCTGATACTCTGGTTGAGATGATGAATATATTACTGGAAAGACAGAAGTAACGTACATGGGCAGAAACAACAGGAAGTGCTCTTCTGACTGGGAAGTCCCTGTACAGAGTTTAGTGAGGCGTCTCTCCTGCTCTAAATTCCTTCCCATAAGATTGGAAAGGAATATGTCTGTTGAGGCCTGAGAGTCCATGAATAAACTGTGTTTGGAAAGAAACATCACAAAGAAACGAGCAGGGTGAACCCATGTGTTACATGGACAACTTCCAGACAAACCATTCTCCCTATTCCTGACGGAGTTTCAGTCACTTGCATTATGCTCTCCTCTAGCCCTTCTGTGACTTAAAACATCCAGTCTTCCAAACAGTGTATTCTCCCCAGCTATTTTATCGTCTCTCTGTGTCCTTCCAAGACACCAAATATACCACCAGTTCTTAGGCTGCCAGTGAAAACAACGCCAATAGGAATTGCACCGTCACTAAACCCATCACAATGCCTTCTTGCCCAACTTGGAAAGAGAAGCTGATTATACAGAACTTAAACTCATTGTTTACTCGGGCTCAACAGCCCGGTGGAATTGATGTAGAGCTGGCTGGGTGTCAGCCAGATTGAATGCATAAAAAAATATTTAACCTACAATAGAGCATATTTGAATTTGAGGATGCCCTAATGAAAAGACAGGTTTGTTCCGGGCATTACCTTTCAAAGAGCAGAGCCTGCAGGTGGCATGACCTGAGTCTGCAGCCACAGAATCACCCTGCATTGACCCCCCTGGCAAGATGGTAACTTGAGAAGAGTTGGATTGTCTACTGGGTAGAACAAGTGTCAGGCCTTGCGAAACACACTCACAAAAAAGCTAGGGAAACAAGAGACATTTATGGCAAAGGTACTGATCTATAAAAGGACATTAGATTGTCATCAGAAGAAAAAAGATTTTTTGGACTTTTGAAAATGTATTTTGTAGTTCATATTTTATTTCTACTTCAAATTAATTAGCAGAAGAAAGTGGATCTCGTGATCTGACAGTGCCCATGACTTTTAAGGTTCTTAATGTGATTCCGCTAATCTACGTCAAATCTCCCCTAGAGTCTGAACAAAGTGAAAACAAAGAGGAAAGATCAAGAAAATAAACTTGCTTATGATATAGATTTAAGTGAATAGATTTTTTCTGACATTACAGTTTTCATTGTTTATGCTCCTTCCTGTAGATAATATAGATGAAACTAAGAAAGCTGGACATATATGTCAAAATTGGATAGTTATACCTTAGGCGATTGGGTTACAAGTGACTTACATATTTTGCTTTGTATTTTCTCCATCAAGACACCATTTTCTATCAGGAATATGCATGAATTATGGAGGAAGGGAAAGTTTAGAAGATGTCACATGCAGTTTTACATTTGCTTTTTGCCTTCATTGCTTGCATATATAATTGGGCTTAACACAGCCTTGAGGAATGTGCGGGGCAAAGGGAAAAACATTCACTTGCTTTCTGAGCTGTTCATCCTCGAATGTAAACACCTGCAGCCGACCATCCCCCCATCAATTGTCCACACTTCCATGCCCCCCCATCACTTGTCCATGCATCAAAGTGGGAAGGAAAGGTATCTCTGTCTGGGCTACTACTTCTGCCAACACCTGACCACTTGGCATCTGGATCTGCACTGGGCTGAAAGAGGTCCCTGAAACTCTGCTCCATCGGTCCGAGCTCAGACAAATGCCGACACGTCCCTCATTACAACGGGGTGCCTCTCACATCTTCCTCTGGCAATGGACTGGGGCTTGATCTCTCAAAGGTGCTGAAGTGGGAAGTACAGGGTTGTCTCTGTGTTTGGTGAAAATTTGCTGGAAAGACCTCAGATGCTTCTTTCTATAGTAGGTTACCCTTCTTTTAAATCAGTGAATGGAAATAATATCACAAGTTTACTTGGACGTTTTTTAACATCAGAGGGCCCAGTAACCTAGTCGCCTGGCTTGCACAGATCCTGAAAATGCACTGTCCAAAAAGGTAGCCCATGGTCATGTGACTATTTAAATTTAAAATAGTAAAGATAAAATAAAATAAATTCAGCTCTTCAGTGGCATCGCCAGAATTCGAGAACGTGACAGCCACATGCAGATAGAGGCTACCGTTAGATAGTACAGGTAGAGAACATACTCATCAACATGGAAAATTTCATGGGATAGCGATGCTCTTGAATAATTTCTACAAAACTAGGCACGCCCAGGCACATTTTAAAGTTGACATTTAAAGCTTTCCCTCCTCAGCAACAAAGGGTGAAATTTCCAGTATATTGTAACGATTGACATTTTAAAATTAAACTGTTATATCATTCTCTTAAAAGCATTCACTGGAATCGGAATATCATGGTGACTTGATATCTACCATTATTTGTTTTCAAAAGGTACACAGACAATCCCTTCTTTACCAGGCTTGAATTTTATATTTCTTCTCTTTTAGTTTGCATATCCATTTTATTTCCTTCAAGAGAATTTTATTTTAATGTGTTCTATTTTTGTGGCAAGGTCTTTTATTGATCACTCTGTCATACTTCTCTGCAACAAATATATGTATATAAATTCAAATTTATTTTTCCTGGTGTCCGGAAGTCTCTACATGTGGTTTTTAAAATTCTAGATTGAGATGCATTACAATTATGTTCAGTACGTGCTTAAGAAAAAATATATATATCTATAACTCTGAAAGAATAATTATTCAACATAAGACAGTGAAGAATTAGTGGAGATGCAGTGATTAATAACAGGAATGGGGTTATACAGTCTGGAGAGTCTATCTTATGCTCGAGTAACAAACAACCCTGACTCTTACTGGTTTAAATGAACAGATTTATTTTTTGCTCCGAGTTAACATTCTATGTGGAGAGGCAGGAATTCAGACTGATGGCACTCATGCTGTGATGGCGGCATCACCGCACGGCGCGTTAGAATTTGCCAACCAAAGGAAGAGAGAGCATAAAATACCACCGTGTGCTTTACACGTGCTTCTGCGTGGAAGTGATGCACATTGTAGCCAAAGCAAGTCACACGGCCGCAGTTTATTTCACGAGACCAGAGAAATGCAAGGCTCCTGTAGGGTCCCATCCGGATAGAAAAACTGAAGCAAGTCTAGAATGTTCCAAGTGGAAAGTACTAGGAAGCAGAAACTATTGGCAAGCTGGAAATGAGGGCTGGGAAGCTCCTTCCAATTATCTCCACCATCTGCTGCATGAAAATGGAGGATTTCCAGCACTGTCTCCCCAGCTGCTGGGAACCTCCACCACCTCTGAGAAGCCGCAGGAGAACCATGCCTATTCTCTTCTACTTTCCAAATCCTCATGCGTCTCCTTGGCAGCCTCACCCAGAATGACACGGGGAAAGGGTGTCTGGGAAGTGAAGGTGCAGGTTTCTGCCCCGAGATGCAGAGAAGGATATACAAGGGGTATCAATCATGGTGAGTTGCTAAAAGCTGCTGTAGTTCAGGAACCTTCTTCCCCAGATGGGACATATCAGTGGATCACAGGGCGCATTTCATGTATGTCAAGAATAAGACGATCAACTTCTGTTACAATCCTGCATCTCCATGTCATAGGTGTGGTCCAACGCACTTTGTTACAGCGACATCACTCAGGGCTCCCAACTCCTTAGAGGAGCAAAACCACATCGTGATCCATCCTCAAAAGGGATGTTTTAAGATCTGACAATTCGATCAGGTTCCCCTCCTGCTTTGTCGAAAGCAAAGCATTAGAAATCATGTGGTTTACAAAGGGATGTGTTATCTAGTCATCAGAGTAACCTGCCTTCTCAAAGGCATATGCACCAACATCACTAAACTGGCTACCGGTTGTCACCTCACACGCTTCTACCCCGTAGGGCAATCCATCATAGGGAGATCCTACGTGGGTGAATAGAGCAAATACAAGGCTGACCACCTTGACGGGTACTTTCTTAGCAGATCAACTTCAGCAAAGAAGTAGAGAACTCAGAAAACAGATTCTCTTAAAACGACCTATGTCTATATACTCCTTGAATGGCTTGGTATGACCCCAGGCATCCACATGCCCAGTTTAAAGACTTTTACAATTTAACAATTCCTTCAAAATTCCCAAAGGGGAATAGAGCTCAGGGAGATGAATAATCACAGCACAGCCCGCCAACACCCAACTCAACACACCAGCTATGTTTCTTCCAGCAGCTACAAAGACTCTGAGTTTTCTGCACATGTCATATTTTGTACGTTTTGAGAGGTCGCATGAGGTACTATCTTAGAGAACAGAGAGGAAATCTATTTTAATTTCATTCTTCTTCACCTAACATGCAGAGGTTAGGATTTAACCTTGAACGATTCTCCCTCCCTAAATCAGAAGTGTTTATTCATAGTCTTTTCTACCTTGGGCTCAGTGTCGGAAGGTACCCCGCAAAAGTCGACTAGACAGATTCTCTGATATTAAACCCACTTTAAAAGACTTCAATTTCTCTATAATATTTTTTGATGTAGAAAGAACAAGCCTACATTGCTTTCCGTCGTGTGAATCTAATCTAAATCCGAAAGATACAAGGGAAGTTTTCATATTGAAAATCTGCTGGTAAAATAAGAAAAGACATGGGCATGGCTTCAAGTAAGATGAGACGTGTGAAGTGGAATGGGGTGTGGGTGGGAAATGAACACCTGTAAAGGCCAGAGAAAAGTATAAACATGAAAGAAGGCATATTTTGGTTCAATGTGAAGAGTGTCAGAGCGCTCAAAGCTAACTGAAGCTTAAGGAGGCAAACTCATGAAGTGCTGCAACCTGGAGATTTCCAAGAATGGGCCCGATTATCCATCGGTGAGATCCAAGCGTTTTACAGTAATTCCCCTACATATGAATAAGTTCCGTTCCGAGAGCGCGTTCGTAAGTCCAATTTGTTAGTCAAGTCCAACAAAGTCAGCCTAGGTACCCAACTAACACAATCGGCTCTACAGGACTGTACTGTAATAGGTTTTTAATACTTTTCACACAAATAATACATAAAAAACAAACACAAAAAATAAAACATTTTTAATCTTACAGTGCAGTATATTGAGAAGTACGGTACAATAGCTTGGCATACACGGGCTGGCATCAAGTGAACAGGCAAGAAATAAAGATACTGTACTACTGTCCTCTACACGGTACTGTACAGTAAAGTGCACAAAAGAACGAACACTTGTAGAGGATGCACGCAGGTGACCATGGACACCAGACACCTGAAATAACTTACGTGATTAGACATGCGAACGCACGTTCACATCTTCGAAAGTTCTCAACTTGAAGGTTCATAGGTAGGGGACTTGCTGGATTTGATAAATTAAAAACATTTAATATGCATCATCTGCGTACCTGGTACTTGCTAACTGCTAGGGATACAGCAGCGTACAAAATATTCCCAGTTCATACTCTCACAGAGCTTATCACCTAAGTGGAAATGAATCAGTCAGGTTAGGGCACGTGATGCTGCAGTAACAAATAACACCTAGAAAATAAACAATACAGGTTTATTTCTCATTTGTGCACCTGCTCACTCAGGGTCAACGACTTCCTCCCTCAGGGGCGCCAAGAGAGGCTGTACCATCTGGAATGTTGCCAGACCTCCACTGGAGAAGAAAAGATGGACATTTTTTCACACCAGTTTTTACTTGCATCCACCTCAGAGTGACTTGCCACTTTCACTTATTTGTCCTTAGTCTGAGCAAATAATATAGCATGCCTGACTTCACGGTGATGGGGAAATATAACCCACTCCTCTTCCTAGAGAAGGTATTAGTGGATGGTAGCAATGGCCAATAAACGGAGACAGATGACAAGCGATGGACAGATCACGGTGAGCGTAAGGAAGAAGTCGTCTAAGACGCCATGGGAAAGTAAACAGGGGATCTAATGGAGCTCGAGAGATTCAGAGAATGCCTCTCCAAGGGGATGATGCTTAATGTGGGATGGAAAGGAGCTGGTAGGATAAGAACCTAAAAATCCCGTCCCACTTAGAGAGTCAATGACCTTATCATTCTGACTCTAACCTGACTATACCTGTGCCTAATGCAGGATAAACACTCTGAACATCTCATCCAACCAGTGTCTGAGCACCTGCTACGTGAAGTTCTTTCCCGATGCCCTTGCATGAAAGCCTGGGTCCCTCTCTGCCTGTGTTGCTATTCACCAGGGACAGAAGGCAAGGCTAGTTTCTCCAGAGTTCATCTCATTTATGGGACACTAGGCATGCAATCGGTGCTGTTCTTCATAGAAAAAGGCTCAGAGTTTCTTCATGTCACTCTAAGAGTTTCACTGATTGAAAATCCGCAGCAGACAAGAACCAGGAGTACCCGAGGTACCAGGAGTTAGAATAAATTATGCAGACCAGTCTAGCACAACATAAGCTATTTAGAGTTGCATAATACACCCGCAAACTCTTATCAAGGGCTGTGGTGTTCAACCCTAGGAGACAGAAACTAGTTATCAGTATGCATCACCATGAAAGCAGATTAAAATAAATCAATTTGTTTATCTCTGGGTTCTGTGCCAAATGAACAGTTCAGAAAGAAGAGCGTTCTGTCCAGATAACAGGACAACCCTCATTCAAATCGAGATATTAAAAATATAAATCTCGGGAGGTTTCAGTGCTGAATTTAATTATCCAAAGGGCAGAAGACCAGCTTATGAATGGTTTGCACTATGAGTTAGAGCTGGAATTCTTGGACACCATCCACTTGAATTAAAGGTAGGTAAAAATTTTCTGTATGTGATAATTCCGATCATAAGTGGATTTCTCTCCAGAAACAGAAAGGCCACTTTATTTTGATGGCTTTTGTATGTGTGTGTTGTCATATATACATACACACATTTCTTTAAAAATGTTTTACAGTGAAACATTGAAACTTTGGTAGAATACTCTATGTATGTAATACTCTATGTATTTATTTATACTCTACGTATTTATAAATTAATAAAATTTATGGAGGCCTTTGGCTTCACCTAACCAAGGATTTTCTCCAACTCCCAAGTACCTGGCTCAAAAGTACATGCCTCTGAGTGTGGAAAATCTATTACAGCTGATTTCCACTGGACGGTCCACGCCCAGGTAATTCTTGGATTCCCAAATCATGTGCTTGACAAGTGACACTGAATTCAGCGATTTTTCCATAGTAGAATGTAACGGATTGCGAGCATAATCTACTCTCAGTCAGGAAGCTAATGTTGCTTCAGGACCAATTAGCCCACTTTAAAGAGTCATCCTTACTAGCAAGCAACACTACTTTTTTTTTTTTTTTTTGCGGTACACGGGCCTCTCACTGTTGTGGCCTCTCCCGTTGCGGAGCACAGGCTCCGGACGCGCAGGCTCAGTGGCCATGGCTCACGGGCCCAGCCGCTCCGCGGCATCTTCCCAGACTGGGGCACGAACCCGTGTCCCCTGCATCGGCAGGCAGACTCTCAACCACTGCGCCACCAGGGAAGCCCAAGCAACACTACTTTTCATCAAATTAGTTAAGAAGTCATTCACAGACAGATAACCAGACAACAGAGAACAGATTGGAATAGAGACGCTGTGAGTAGCCCTGGGTCCCCCAAACCTCCTGGAATCTCAGGGAGTAGTAGAAGTATCCCCATCTTAGCAGAAGGAAGACCCAGATTCCAGCTGAAGATCGGGCAATCACTAACTTTTTCTTGGACAAGGAGCCCGACAATCTCCCTGAACCTCAATTCTCAAGAATCAGCAGCCTGTGTGAGTACAAGACCTTGACCACTGCATCTTCGGCCATTCCCCAAATTATCCCCACACTCCCATATGGGTGTTTAAGTGCCCATGCTCTTCCTTGGTCTAGGATGTACTAAGACCTCTTCCTCACCAGCATAAATCTCATGCTTCCTTTGTGACTCCGTTGATAGAAAGTCCTCTAGGGAAGTCATCCTGATTTACCCTTCTTTGACCAAGTTAGATAAACCTCCCCTGTTCTCCAGCAGTACTTCTATCATGGCGTCTGCCACCTTGCATGTACTCAACATGCAATCAATGTGTAATGTATCATACTAAATAGCAAGCCCTTTATCTGTGTGCTTCTCACCAAGGTCACCCTGGCCTCTGGCACAGCCTTATGCATGATAGGTGCTCAATTAACAGGGTGACATCACATGGTTTATTTTAGGGGGTGCTTTCATTTACTGCAGATACAAAACTGGGATGCTAAAATTATATAACAGAAGATAACTGCGAGATATAACTCCCCAAAAGAACATTTAAACATACAGTATTTCTCTGTCCTCTCCATTCCTCCGTTCATCTCTATAAAACTTCCAAGACCTTGTTCAAGGGCCATGGTGACATAAACGTCCACTTTCCCAGAATGCACGCAGCTTTGGTTTGCCCTTTTATGTGTTTTTGGTCCTCAGCACTTTGGTTCTGTATATTCAGGTGCACCATAGATGCAGATATATATGGATGGCTTTCCCCATCCTTCTTTCTTCTATTCCTCTCCTTACCCTTCTTGAGGGATAGAAGGACAACCACCCAGTTCTGCTAGAGAGACCCAGAACTGGGCAGCACAACAGAACAGTTAACCTATGTGAAAGCTTACGAGAGAGATGTTCATTTCTCCAGTAGATATTTAGCTCTCTAACATCTGAAGGACGTAAAGCCTCCTCCTGCACTGAACATCAAAGATCAAATAAAGCTGTCCTTTCAGGAAGAATTCCTGGGGACCCTGGGGGAAGAACAGCCTGATTGGGAAAAGACATAAGATTGTCAGGGAGGAAAAAGAGAAGGCTGACAGACAATGAAACCCTTATCTGAATGTCCATCTGAGATGGAGTTTTGTATCCGGAGGTAATAATCAAATGATTTTTAACAACTGGTACCTTACTAAAACCAGTCAGGACAGCCACGCATTCTTATTTAGCTGCCCCTGATCTGGGATAGCGGGGGCAGGGGGCGCTAAAAGGAAATGGTACTGAAGAAAGCATCAAACCCGTGGCCGAGCTGATAGGAGGTAAGTGTTTATTTCTGAAGGCAGAGGCCAGCTACTTCTACACACTGGCAGTATTTCAGGTAGACTGACAGAGTGAACAGACCAAGAGGAACATAATACGACAGCAAAAGGTGTTTCACAGGATTTTCACTTATTTCTCCCATAGAATCTGGTCTATGCAACGAATTTACTGATTATCTTGTCAACCTGCCTGCTTTTTTTGATGAGAAGACAGACACAAGAAGTTAAATGACACACCCTTGGGACTTCCCTGGTGGTGCAGTGGTTGAGAATCCGCCTCCCAATGCAGGGGACATGGGTTCGAGCCCTGGTCCAAGAAGATCCCACATGCCACGGAGCAACTAAGCCCGTGCGCCACAACTACTGAGCCTGCGCTCTAGAGCCCGCGAGCCACAACTACTGAGCCCTCGCACCTAGAGCCCGTGCTCCACAACAAGAGAAGCCACCGCAATGAGAAGCCCGCGCACCACAATGAAGAGTAGCCCCCACTCGCCGCAACTAGAGAAAGCCTGCGCGCAGCAACGAAGACTCAATGCAGCCAAAAATAAATAAATAATATAAATAAATTTTTTAAAAAAAAAGAAGTTGAATGACACACCCAAAGTACAAATCACTGATCAGTGGCAACACTGGCCTTAGAATCTGCTTCTCCTTGACTTGTTGAATTTATTGAAATAAAAGCAGGCATTTTTCTGATGGGTCATGTGACACAGTTGCAGTGCGGTCATAGGATCTGACAGGGTTAACAGACTAAAAGGAACTTGAAACAACAGCCCGGTGCCTTCTGGCGAGACAAGGCTTGAATCCTCTGGGCCAAGGTCGTCTTCTTCGCTCCCCAGTAACTCTGAGGACAAAGGGCCTCACAACCTCCTTGGACAGCTGTCTGGAGCATCCGCTATTTTTTTTTTTTTTTTTTTTTTTTTTTTTTTACGGTACGCGGGCCTCTCACTGCTGTGGCCTCTCCTGTTGCGGAGCACAGGCTCCGGACGCGCAGGCTCAGCGGCCATGGCTCACGGGCCCAGCCGCTCCGCGGCATGTGGGATCCTCCCGGACCGGGGCACGAACCCGCGTCCCCTGCATCGGCAGGCGGACTCCCAACCACTGCGCCACCAGGGAAGCCCCTAGCATCTGCTATTTTGTCACCTTTCTTTAACCCTTCTTTCGTTAAAACAGTGCATTTTTGTTTCCCCAGAGAACAATTCCCTCACCCACCCCCGAGCCGTGCGGCTTGGGTGGAAATGAACCTTCTCTCTGTTGCAAGAGGGTCCTTGATGGCCTCTATCAGTGATTCTCCAAGTGTAGCCTGGGTACCCTCAGAGAATCCCCAAAACACTTTCAGGGGTTCTGCAAAGTCAAAGCTATTTTCATAATGAAACCGAGATGCTACCCACATTTTTTACTATGCTTTCATTTGCCCTAATAGTGCAAAAGCAACAGTGGATAAAACTGCTGTCACCTTAGCACAAATCAGGACAATGAAATCAACCTGTACTCCTAATAATGCTATTATTCACGGTAACACACTCAAGGTAAAAAAAGGCCAGTTTTACTAAAGGATGCCCTCGATGGAACAGAAAAATGATTATTTTTTATTAAATGTGTCCTTGAATACATGTCTTTTTAATATTCTGTGTGAAAAATGTATGTATACATTTCTACTACATACTGAGTTCTTAGGGTTTTCTTGAGGAAACATATGCATGTTATTCTCTGAGCCGTGAGCTGAGCTAGTTACTTTTTTTTTCATGGAACACCATTTTCATTAAAAAAATAACTAACAAACTATGGGTATTCAGTTTGCGTATCTGACAAACAATAATGAACAAAGCGAGCCTGCCACTTCAAGAAAAACGTCTGACGGTACTTATTACCAACGATCCAAGTACAGCTTTCATGCAAAAGGTGAATTCTGGAAAACTAGTACCTGCCACTGTGATTTCTGAAAGGTTCTCACTGGGTACAGGCTCTTTCTGATGAGATTGCTACTGATGTTTAAAAGAAGAAGTGAATTTTTGATGCTTTGTAATAAATGGGCCACCGTATGAAAGTTGTACTTAACCAGTCAATCAGTATTTTCCAAATGACCAATGCATGATGCTATAAGTCATGTTTAGGTAAGGGAACCAGTAAAAAGTTTTAGTATCCACATTGCAACTAACCTTTAAGTTTTGGTGTAGTATTTAAAAAAATACACTCACACAAACACACACACACACACACACAGACACACACACACACACACACACACACTGATCTCTTTTCCAACTATACCTACATGTGAGGCCAAACTCTATCCGTCAATAAAAACAATGTTATCACCACAGATTGAATGCAGAAGCAGATATGAGAACCCAGCTCTCATCTTTTAAGCCAGACTAAAAAATCTGCAAAAATGGTAAAGAGTGCTACCTTTCTCATCAATTTTATTTCGGTTTGGAAAATAGAGCTGTATTTCATAAAAATATATCATCACGTTAACATGCAGTGGCTTTACGGTTGTTTTTTATTTCTATTTATCTGTTTTATTTTTTGGGCTACGCCATGCAGCTTGCAGGATCTTAGTTCCCCAACCAGGGATTGAACCCGCACCCCCTGCAGTGGAAGAGCAGTCTTAACCACTGGGCTGCCAGGGAATTCCCAGCTGTTTTTTTTTAAAAACAAACTCATAAATACACATTTTTTTGCATTTCTGAGTTTTAAGTTCTAATGTGGTAATAAGTATTGATAGGTACAATCTAAATAGACCAACATTTTCTGGAGCCCTCAATAATTTTCAAGAGCGTGAAGAGAGCCGGAGACCAAAAAGTTTGAGAACTTTAGGCTAATTAGTGCATCCCAACATCTGGCCATCGTAGGTGGTTTCACGGATGGACCTGGGACCTGAATAGAACAAAAGTTAAGAAGATGTTCTCAGACCTCCGGAAGAGAAAAAATCAGTTTATCACCCACTAGGGCTTCCAGGAGGTGCCTGTTACGGGACCTTCAAGGGGAGAGCCGACAGCTGCTCCGCACAGGGTATGATGGGACAGCCAAGTCCGAAAGCAAAGGTCTTGGGGGTATTGTTTGAAATGCTCAATTAAACCTCCCTAAAGGCACCTTGTACTTGGAATGTGCAGTTTCACAAGTATGTATTCCCTTTGCTGTTAAGTGAGTCTGAGTGTTTTCTGTCACTTGCCACCAGAAACCTAACTTATACAATTGCCCGGGATGATAGCCTATCACCCGATAGTCAATAATTCATGGCACTGACACATCAAAATTCCCTTCCGCTAGAATCTGAGGAGAGTTTTATATCCTGGAAAGCAGACATATCCCCAGAGGACTCATGAATCATTATTTTATGACATAATTTTCCCTAGGATTGTTTCTTAGACATTAACTTTGATCATCTTGACACCATTATAGTTGAATGTATCTGCTGTATTTTAAAATCTCAAATCAAATTGTTCTCCTCCCTGAGAAGTCCCCCTGCACATCTGCAGAAAGGCAGGTCATTTCCTAAAAAATTTGTTTCTAAAAAAAAAATCTTCAAACACATGAAACTAACATAACATTGTAAATTAACTAGTCTTCAATTTTAAAAACCCCACAGATTAAACTAACAAAAAAGAAGTGTTTGAAAATATTATGTGACTACCACACAGTAAGAAGAGCATAGAAAGTTTCTATTAAGCAATAGAAACCTCTTATGTTGTTTCATTATTTCATTGTATTTTATGTTATATTAATGCATTATTATTTTTAATGTTATATTAGTATACCATTATGTTATTTTATTTGCATTTCTAATCCATTATCATATGTTTGAAGAGTATCTGAATGCTTTTTTTTTATTGTTTGGTTGATTCAACAAATGAAAACGAAGTAGGTACATGTTTACCTGTGGACTTGTTTTTTTTTTAATTTATTTTACTGAAGTATAGTTGATTTACAATGTGTTGTTAATTTCTGCTGTACAGCAAAGTGATTCAATTATACATATATATATATATATATATATATATATATTCTTTTTCACATTCTTTTCTTTCTTTTTCATATTCTTTCCACGATGGTTTGTCACAGGATATTGAATATAGTTCCCTGGGCTATACAGTAGGACCTTGTTGTTTATCCATTCTCTATACAGTAGGTTGCATCTGCTAATCCCACTCTCGCAGTCCTTCCCTCTCCCACCGACCTCCCCCTTGGCAAACCTGTGGAATTCTACAGTAACTAGGTTCCACAGGTCAGGAAGTTAAATATAGTACAAACTGGGACACACTATCCACTCCTAAGGCAGTGAATCTCACACCCTGGCACACGTCAGAATCACACTAAAGGCATCAAATCCCAGGCTGCTGGGTCCCACTGCCAGAGTCTGTGGCTCAGCAGGGCTGGAGAATTTGCATGTCTCCATTGCCAGGTGACCCTGAAGCTTTCGGTCCAGGGCCACACTTTGAGAACCGCTGTCTTAGAGTAACTTAGAGCTACATGCCACAGGTAGTTGTTAGATATTAAAGCTTCAACCAGCTAGATTTGGAAACACCAGAGAAGCAAGAAGATCTGAGGTAGGAGAGCATCTTCATTCAATAACCAAATCAGCAAGGTTTCAACTGGATGGTCTCCTCATTATAACATAATAGAGACGCTCGGACCTTGGTCAATGTATCTATCTTGCCAGCAGCATTAAAAGTACAAAAGTTACCGACTGCATAACACAGGGAATTATACTCAATATCTTGTAACCTATAATGGAAAAGAATCTGACAAAGAATAGATATATATGCATAACTGAATCACTTTGCTGTACACATGAAGCTAACATAACATTGTAAATGAACCGTACTTCAATTTCAAAAACCCCACAGATTAAACTAATTAAAAGAGAACAGTGTTTGGAAAGATATGTGACCACCACACAGTAGAGAGAGCACAGAAAATGACACCGGTTGGTAATTGTATGGTGACACTTTGTTCTCTACCAAAATATTTCCTTTAATCTTCTTTTCTAAATGTTCATTCCAACTTTTCAGAAGTCTACTAAACTTCATATTGAACAAAGAAAAAAAGAAGTCCAAGGAAATCAGAGGCTGAAACAGAACTGGAGGTAAACTTGGACATCTGGGGACAGTTTCAGTACATAGGTACAAAAAAATAGATAATGGTTTTTAGATCAGCATTATAGTAATAAGATGTCTGCCACCGGCCACAGCTATTATGCAAATGTCACCATCTTCTGGATTTGATCAGTGATTTCAATGCCCGCTAATACCCTACTGTGTGCTCATTACTATAGGAAGTGCAGGGTGACAGAGAGGTGAATGAGAATAAAAGCATTTCTCCTCTGTATGACACTGCAGAGTGAAAATATTTCAGTATCCAAAATTTTAAACACAGGTTTATTTGACTTTTCAAAACTACATTTGTAAAAGGTGTAAGCGCAAAATGAAAGTATTGCTCAAGGTTATACAACGTGCCGATTTCCAGAACACCCATCAAAGCTGATCCTCCGGGCTTTGCAAAGGAACCCGGATGAAGTAACCGCTTCATCTCACCAAGCTCCCCTGCGAGGTGACTGCCTGCTGGAAACTAACACCTGGGACCAAAACTCAAGGTGAATTCTCACCCAGTTGCTGCTACCATATTGGGAAGAGGGAGCTTTTTATTTTCACTTTTGAGTTTTTGTGGGAGGTGGATGGAAACTTACTATGATCGTTTTTAATTAAAGTGGACATAGCTCATCAGCTCCGAATCCCTGTAAAGCAGTTACTGTGTGATTTTTCCTGGACAGCAAATAAAGCCAGCTGCTTCTTCAACTCTAAAGAAAGGGGCTCTTACTTAGTTAAAAAGAACGAAATAATGCCATTTGCAGGACCATGGATGGACCTGGAGATTATCAGACTAAGTGAATTAAGTCAGACAGAGAAAGACAAATATCATATGACACCGCTTTATGCAGAATCTTAAAAAAAATGATACAAACGAACTTGTTTACAAAACAGAAACAGACTCATTCAGAGACTTAGAGAATGAACTTAATGGTTACTGGGGGAAAGAGTGGGGGAGGGATAGATTGGGAGTTTGGGATTGACATATACACGCTGCTATATTTAAAATAGATAACCAACTAGGACCTACCGTAGCACAGGGAACTCTGCTTGACACTCTGTAATAACCTAAATGGGAAAATAATTTGAAAAAGAATAGATACACATACATGTATAACTTTGCTGTACACCTGAAACTAACACAATGTTCTTAATCAACTCTACTCCTATATAAAATAAAAATTACAGAATAAAAAGATTAAAATGAAAAAAAAATTTAAAAAGGGGCTCTTAGTAGAGGAGCAGGGTGACAGAATAAATTTTTAAATATTTTTCTGTTGGCTAAATAAGGCCACCCAGAAATGACTTAGTAGAGACAATGGTGGGATCAAAAGACCAAACAAACAGTGGGACATCAGTTAGGATGCTTTGGCCTAAAATAACAAAAGACCATCTATAAGCTGCTTAAATAAATAAGGAGTTTATCATCTCACAAACCATTAAATCCAGAGGCAGAGCAGTATCAGGGCTGGTTAATTTCGCAGCCCAGTAAAGACTCTTCTTTGCTGCTATCTAAGCCCGTGGGCTTCCTCTCCTCATGATTCCAAGACGGCTATGGTACCTCCAAGCTTCTCAAGGGGGTGCAACGACATCAGTCTTAATTTAGTTTTATCTAGAATTATACTCTGAGGCAGGACTCAAGCGCAAGGAGTTTATCTGAGAAGCGATTCCAAGAATCACCAGCAAAGACTAGAAGAAGACTTGGAAGGAAAAGCAGAAGTTACAGATTCATTACGAAGCCAGTTGCCACTACAGCTAACTTCTGGTTAATCCTGCTGGAAACTCTGATAGCCAGCATGAAATACACAGCCCAGCATATATGCGACTGCCCTAGATATTGGATGAGAGCTGCTCCTGAGGTTGCTAATTCCATGGCAGTTGTCCCCAGAGGGATGGACAAAGCACCAAAAACAGTCCCCAGAAGAAGTGAGGATCCTGGCTGTTGATGTTGGATGGGAATGTACCAAGTGACAGGAGCAAGGAGGTATGGTCCAGGCACCAACAGCACCTGTTAAAACATCCATCAAACAAGAAGGGGGTTCCCTCCCATATGTTTTACAGTTGGTGTTATTCGTGCTTATAGCAGTGATACTGGGAAAGGGAAAATCGTTTCTCAAAAGTCCCTTCGGTCACATGTCCACAACTGAACCAATCATCAACACGGATAGCCAGACCCCTGAGGCTGGCCTGGTAAACCATGACGGACCCTCTGGGGCTGGAAGGGGGTCTTATTCCTCCAGCCCAGGAAACACAGAGGACGAACACAGAAATGACCTGGGCTCCGCAGTCACCAAGGAGAAAGCGGAGGGGCTGGTGGAGGAAAGCACTCCTGTTTGGGGGAATTAGCCTAGGTTAGAGAGAATTCCATTTATTTAAATGTGACTGGAAGAGAGGGCCTCTTCTTTGTCCCCAGGTGGACACTGCTGAACAGAAATTTCATCCTTACTGCAGGGGGGCTAAAAATCCCTGTGAATGCTACACGTTATTTGCAGATTACTCTCCACTCTCCATTCAAATATTAATTTAAAATTTAAAATGTGTGCAGGGAATGGAGGTGGGGGCACACATACCTTAGCAGTGGTTTGTAGAAGGACGTAGTGGTCACTTTGAAGCACGGGCATTCACAAAGCTTATCTCTGTAAATCTAGGGAGTGACCATTTGAAAGTAAACTGATCCCATTCTTACTCCGATATTCCAGATGGAAAGGGAGGAATAGTACCCACTACCTTAGAGAATGGAGGAAAAGGCAAAAAGGAGAAACTTGAGAAAACACGTCATCCTTCATTACAGATTTTAGACGGTGCAAATCAAGAGAATGAATGCCTGCTCTTGGGAGATGAAGATAACAGTCAGTCAAGAAATACAACAGCTAGGGCTTCCCTGGTGGCGCAGTGGTTGGGAGTCCGCCTGCCGATGCAGGGGACACAGGTTCGTGCCCCAGTCTGGGAAGATCCCACATGCCGCAGAGCAGCTGGGCCCGTGAGCCATGGCCGCTGAGCCTGCGCGTCCGGAGCCTGTGCTCCGCAACGGGAGAGGCCACAGCAGTGAGAGGCCCGCGTACCGCAAAAAAAAAAAAAAAAAGCAAAGAAAAGAAATACAACAGCTAAAAGCAATAAGGGGTCTCTGGGAATTACACCGATGGGGATTTTTGAAATGATTTTCTGCCCCAAGAACGAGCCCCGGGTGCCACGTCAGCAAACCAAAACTCATGTAACTTTCACATCCCTATAAATGCTCCGTTTATCCAGAAACACAGTATATCCAGACAGCCAATCCGAAAACGCCAAGCCAACTCTGGGCCTTCTCACCCCAAACGAGGTTGAGGCTGTGGCCCCAGAAATTGATATTTTCCATTCTTCTCTGCCTTTCTCTTTAGCCTTTATCCTATAAGAGCTTCCTGGCTTCTGCCCCGTTTTGCAGTCCTCTGAAAGGAGACTGCCAGCTTCACGAAGCGTTAGGTTGCCTGCATCACCTCAATGCAAACAAGCGTTAGTTTGCCTGCATCGCCTTCTTTAATCATTAAACAGGGGATACAAGGAAGAGGTAGAAGAGGGGACACACCCTAGACCTGCTCCCTCAGGCTGCAAAGAACCTAGAACACTGAACTCTGCTCTGCGGGAGATGGTGCTAGCCGTGGACCACCACTGGCTTCACTGCTCCTCCCAGGGAAGACACACTTACATCCCAGAGTGTAACCCACACTGACTGACTCAGACACGGGGACACACTTACATTTGACATGAACTTGAATTATGTAAATTCAGAACAGCGCAATATAAAACACGTAAGAAAAGCCGTGCTGTATGCACACTATTTGAAATAGCACTGAAGTGACTTGACATTACGCTTACATGTGTAATGAGCAGACAGGAATAAAGACCACTGCCCTGAGCAAACAGGTGGAGTGTCGCAGACAGTGTCTGCAGACTAGGACGGGACGGTGGGTGGATATGGGGAGAGAGGCGCGGATTGAGGGCAGAGGCGTCTGCTTATGAACCGGAGGTACACCCACAGCAAGACTTGCATTTCAAAATAATCAGTCCTTACATACTGTCACTTGGATTCTGGGGAAAGCCAGTTTAGTGCTGTTGAAGTCTTTTCTTTCTTTAATTGAAGTATAGATGACTTACAGTGTTGTGTTAATTTTTTCTGCTGTACGGCAAAGTGATTCACTTATACATATACACGTTCTTTGTGTGTGAATATATATAAATATATATACACAATCTTTTTTTATGTTCTTTTCCATTATGGTTCATCATGGGTTATTGAATATAGCTCCCCGTGCTCTGCAGTAGGACCTTGTTGTTTATCCATTCTATATATAACAGCTTACATCTGCTAACCCTAACTTTTCTCTTTTAAATTAGTCTGATGGCCACAAAAGAGCAAAGCAGCTTTGTGCGGGGGTCTTGGGACGACTGAATACCCAGGGTGGTAGCCTTGGAGACCCCATGCCTTTAAGGGGTGGCCAGTTCTTATAGGGGATGATGCTTCAGCCAGGACAAGATTCATTACCATGAGGAATGGTCCACAGCATGGCTGGAGATGATAAAAGGAAAGAGCAGAGGGCACTGAGGTGGGCAGTTCTAGAGAGACCTGAGCCCAAAGCTTCTGCTTTCCCATATGGACCAGAAGAGCCGAGAAAAGGGAGGGGGGTGATATTTTCACCGCTCCAGTAACATTTATCAAGTACCCAATAGCTTCAACTTCTGGAGTCTCTACCATGTGGAATTCAGAAGATGTCAGGTTAAGCAACATTATGTTTCATTTTCACAAGGACTCAGCCTAGTAATTATTACCTCCGTCTGTATCTCAGGAAGTTGGGACATCTGAGGTTCAATGACTAGCCCAGGCTAACTCCGTTAGTAAGTAGAAGAGGTGGCATTTCCCTGTAGGTCTCTCTGACACCAATGTCTAAAGTTCACATTCTCCACCTAGGCTTTAAAAAATAAAACTACGGATCATGACAATTTGGAGGGTTTTCCTTGTTCACATATTCACAGTAGCTTTACTTCTAAGAGCCCCAAATGGAAACAGCCCAGGTATTTACCAAGGGGAAAATGGATAAACAGTTGACGGCATTTTCAAACAATGAAAAATTACTTAGCAATAAAAGTACGGATACATACAGCTACATGGATGAATCCCAAAATATTGTTTTGAGTGAAGGACGCATGCATTACACAAAAGAGTACGTGTTGTATGATTCTATTTATAAGAAACTCTAGACAAGGCAAATGCGATCTGTGAGGGAAAACAAAATAGAATAAGGATTGCATCTGGTGGGGGAGAGATGGGACTGACCAGGAAGGGGCATGAGGGAAATGTGTGGGGTGATGGTAATGATCTCTATCTTGAGAGGCTGATACCTTGGTTGGTATTAATCAACTAGTACATTTCGAGTGAATCATTTATTGGAACTCATCAACTACTGCATTTCATCGTATGTCAATTTTATAGTAGGAAGAACAATAACCAAATATTGAACTCTAGTTAATGATATGCACGCTGAAATATTTAGGTGAAGTGTATGGATGTTTGCTAATTATTTTGAAATGTATCAAAAATAAGATGGATCAATAAATGCAAGGAAAGATACATTGATAAACGTATGATAAAGCAGACATGATTAAAATGTTATTTGTAGAATCTACATGATCAGCATGGGTGTTAACTGTAAAATGTGATTGACATGACTGCATGTTTAAAATTTTTTATAATAAAATGTTGGGGAAGTATGTATGCCTGAACTCCATCCATTTTGAATCAGGATCTTTGGGGATATTAAAACCCAAAACCTTTACAAAACTTTAACAAAAGCCCAAGCTATTACACACACTGGAATTTGTATTTGTGTTTCTAGGGAATGGATGATGTTACATGAGCAGGAATGGCAGCTGTGTGCAGAGCAAAACACATTACAAACTACGCTGATGCCCATTCACTTGTCTGACAGTGCGGGGCAGCGGGGAGATGTTATGGACGCCCTTTTGAGCGGGGAGGAAGCTGAAGTTCAGAGAAGGAAAGTGATGTGTCCAAGCTCACACAGCAACTCAGCATCCGAGTTATAATGCACATCTAGGAACTGAGTTCACGGCTCTTTCCCGTATTTGGGAATCTAAGGTTTGCTGTATCCTTCAGGGTTCTCAGATATCAAATGACAGATGATGGGATACGAAATGAAGTAAATGAGAAAGACCTCCAACTAAGGAAGCAGCAAGGTCAACAGGATAGAAGCTACGAAGAAGCTTGATGCCAGAGAAGAGGAGCCAACCATTCCACCATGGAGATGGTTCCATGTAGAGATGGAACCAGAGGGACAGTGCAGCCAAAAGTCTATAGGAGGGCAGATCATTTCCTCATCACGTCTGCCAGGAGGTACGTATCAAGGCTAAAGAGATCTTTCTGCCACCCAGAGTGTGTAAGGAAGTTTTTCAGAAGAACTGGTCATTGAAATGGAAATCCTCAGTTTCCCAGGCGATTTTCATCACATGAGCACGGTTGACGGCCCCTGCATTACTATGGCTTCCCAGTTGCTGTTTGTTGAAATTATTCAATGCTCTTTGTTTACATGCAGGTGTTAGAAATCTCTCCAAAAATTAGTGAGTAAATAATTCTTTATGGTCAAAAGTGAAATGATTACAGGAGTTGGCTGGTAATATGAACGGGCTGGGCGTCAAACAGGAAACAGGAAGTAATGGTACCAGTCAGAATGGCCATCATCAAAAAGTCTACAAACAATAAATGCTGGAGAGGGTGTGGAGAAAAGGGAACCCTCTTGCACTGCTGGTGGGAATGTAAACTGATACAGCCACTATGGAGAACAGTATAGAGGTTCCTTAAAAAACTAAAAACAGAACTACCATATGACCCAGCAGCAATCCCACTACTGGGCATATACCCTGAGAAAACCATAATTCAAAGAGTCATGTACCACAATGTTCATTGCAGCTCTATTTACAATAGCCAGGACATGGAAGCAACCTAAGTGTCCATCGACAGATGAATGGATAAAGAAGATGTGGCACATATATACAATGAAATATTACTCAGCCATAAAAAGAAACAAAATTGAGTTATTTGTCGTGAGGTGGATGGACCTAGAGTCTGTCATACAGAGTGAGGTAGGTCAGAAAGAGAAAAACAAATACCTTATGCTAACACATATATATGGAATCTGAATTTTTTAAAAAATGGTTCTTAAGAACATAGGGGCAGGACAGGAATAAAGACGCAGACGTAGAGAATGGACTTGAGGACATGGGGAGGGGGAAGGGTAAGCTGTGACAAAGTGACAGAGTAGCATTGACATATATACACTATGAAATATAAAATAGACAGCTAGTGGGAAGCAGCCGCATAGCACAGGGAGATCAGCTCGGTGCTTTGTGACCACCTAGAGGGGTGGGATAGGGAGGGTGGGAGGGAGACGCAAGAGGGAGGGGATATGGGGATATATGTATATGTATAGCTGATTCACTTGGTTATACAGCAGAAACTAACACGCCATTGTAAAGCAATTATATTCCAATAACGATGTCAAAAAAAAAAAAGACAAAAGGAATGGAAGAAAATACATCTGAGTTACTATACATGGAGCTGCCAGAGTGGTTGAACGAATGATGAATTGTGTTTTCTTTACCCTATTTTTATTGTTTTAATGATCAGCTATAGTCTTATAAAGACAAATGATATTTAATTTTAAATATATTTAATAATGATGTCTGCAGAATCACATCCAAAAGGGAAAATAGAAAAATCACTTATCATCAGTATTCGTGGGAACATTATCAGAATGACCTTCTTCAACTGTGCCCTACAGTGTTGGATTAAAACAGGAAACTTCCTTGCAGCAGTGCAAATGGTTTAAAAGAACTCACTCTTTTTTATTTTTTTTTTAGACAAGCGGGACATCCCTGCCAGAAGTTCTTTTTTGTTTTCCTGATAAATTTATTTATTTTTAATTTAATTTTTAATTGAAGTATAGTTGATTTACAATGCGTGTTAGTTTCTGGTGTACAGCAAAGTGATTCAGTTGTGTATAAATATACGTATGTATACATATATACAAATACACATATATACATATATTTATATACATATATATATACACATACACATTTTTTTCATATCCTTTTCCATTATGGTTTATTACAGGATATTGAATATAGTTCCTGGTGCTATATAGTAAATCCTTGTTGGTTATCTATTTTATATATAGTAGTGTGTATATGTTAATCCCAAACTCCTAATTTATCCCTCCCCCTCCCTTTCCCCTTTGGTAACCATAAATTTGTTTTCTACCTCTGTGAGTCTGTTTCTATTTTGTAAATAAGTTCATTTGTATCATTTCTTTAGATTTCACATGTAAGTGATATCATATGATATTTGTCTTTGTCTGACTTACTTCACTTAGTATGATCATCTCTGGGTCCATCCATGTTGCTGCAAATGGCATTATTTCATTCTTTTTCATGGCTGAGTAATATTCCATTGTCTATATGTGCCACATCTTCTTCATCCATTCATCTTTCGATGGACACTTAGGTCACTCCCATGTCTTGACTATTGTGAACAGTGCTGCTATGAACCTTGGGGTGCATTTTCATTTTGAATTAGAGTTTTCTCCAGAAGTTCTTTATCTTTGGGGAGGGTTGGGGAGGAATTGGTAACTGGCTACAGATACAAGAACAAATGCTCCAAATATATAGATAAATATCTATGTCCAGCTGACCTTTTTGCTATTTTCTACTGCAAGTCTAGATCCCCACACAGATTTTGACGATTAACTAGCACCGCAGGGGAAGAATACTGAAACAGGTAATACACATTCTTGAGGACAGCCCCTTGATTTCCACTTGGTTCTTCTGGGCCGGTGAAGGAGGCTGACCTTCACGGCTGGTTTGGTAAATTTACTGCACAGTCCCGCAGTGAGCAGAGAATGACCACATCTCAACATAAAAACATTTATTTCAATCTCCCCAACAGGACTGTCCATTAGGCAGTGAATCTTCTGTTGCAAGATTGGTGTGATCAGACGGACTTCACTGCCTGGACTGTTCCTCAGACGTTTAGAGCACATTTCTCTCTTTTCTGAATTTCACCGTTTTTCATCATTTCCTCCTAAGACTATGTTAAATGATTCCCCCTTCCATCTTTCTGGCTTCAAATCTGTTACATTATAAACTACCCTTTTAGTTACCACTAAGGATACATATTTAGTTGGTTTCATCTTCCTTCATAAATCAATTTCTTCAGTATCTTGGTTCATGTGTTGTTCTTTTTATGTTTAATTTTTTCCCTCCTACAAACCCCTTCCGATTTGCGTGCATCTCTCTGATACTAAGGTGTCTGCAATGAAATGCACTTTTCCAGGTCTCATCTCATTTGTGAGTCTGAGATGAGCAAGCCCTTCCCATAGCTCTCTGCCACAGCTCCCGAGATACCAAGAAAAGCCAGACCAGGGTGGTCCCTTTCCTGACACAGTCACCATTGAAACAGATCTTTTCAGCACACGGCCACCCCAAAGTCTCTCTTAAAACAGGTGAGGCCCCTGTTCCCACCAATTACCCGTTTTTCATATCACAAGTTCAATTTAAGGTGCAAATTCTTCCAAATGCCATTTCACTTTTTGCCTCTCTTTCTCAACACGCCCAAAGAAGAGGACAAAGAATTTCACTCCCTTTCCTCCTGGCTGGCTGCGTGAAGGAGAGATGAGGGTTGTCTCACTTAGGGTAAAGTCGCAGCGGCTGCAGCAGAGACCAAAAGTTAACAGTGTCTTCAATAAAACAGCAGTTCCTCTTTTATTTTTTCTATTTTTTAATTGAAGTATAGTTGATTTACAATGTTGTGTTAGTTTCAGGTGTACAGCAAAGTGATTCAGTTATATATTTTTTAAGATTCTCTTCTCCTATAGGTTATTGCAAAATATTGAGTATAGTTCCATGTGCTATACAGTAGGTCCTTGATTTTTATCTATTTTATATATAGTGGTGTGTATATGTTACTCCCAAATTCTTAATTTATCCCTCCCCCCCTACCTTTCCCCTTTTGTTTTCTATGTCGGTGAGTCTGTTTCTGCTTTGTAAAGAAGTTTATTTGTATCATTTTTTTAGATTCCACATATAAGTGATATCATGTGATATTTGTCTTTCTCTGTCTGACTTACTTCACTTAGTGTGATCATCTCTAGGTCCATCCATGTTGCTGCAAATGGCATTATTTCATTCTTTTTATGGCTGAGTAGTATTCCACTGTATAAATGTACCACTTCTTCTTTATCCGCTCATCTGTCAATGGACATTTAAGTTGCTTCCATGTCTCAGCTAATAGCGGCTTATTTATTACGCTGTGTAAGCAGCCCAGGGCTCATATGGTGGTTCAGTGGTGATGGGGTTGGAGCTCCTTCTGGCTTCGCTCTCCATACTGTCCTGTCCGGGAAGCCTCCCTTCCACACCCTCCTTCTAACCAGCATGGAGGAGGGAGGGAGACTTGAGGGCCTGCCGCCTTTCTATGGCACAAGTTGAAAACTACACACGTGGTCTTCATCACATGGCATATGGTGTCACCCAGCGCAAAGGGAAGTTTAAATGTCCCGCCTTTATCATCAAGTGACCAGAAGAAGTTGTGGTTGTGTTATAATGAGGAGGAAAAAGAAGAAAGAAAAAAGAACGTTAAGGACAACCAAGAATCCCAAGCATCGCAAGAGGGATGAAGATGGAATACCTTCAGATCAATGGGAAGGGAGGAAGAGGTAAATGAACTCTGACGAGCAGAAGAAAACCCTGGAACGAAGTTGAGGAAAAGGAGAGACATTGTGAAGGTCCTGGCAAAGGAGATGCTCTCCCTGGCTTTCTACAAGTTCCTGATTGACCCGCAAACGACAACATCACTCACCTACTACAGGTGTCTTCCCTCTGAGGATGGCTGTGGGGAGAAAGCGCTACAGCACGCAGCCTCCAGGTCATAAAACGTTGTCATGTTTCAGTATCAACTAGAATATCATAATGTTTCAATAGCGACTAGAACAGCACACTCTGGAAGAGGCTTAAACAGAAATGAACACAGAGGGTGCTTTGTAGTGTTACGACACATGCCACTCTCTCTTTCTGAAAGCATCATTCACAACAAATAGAATTAATTCCACCATTCAATCAACATTTAGAACGAGATTGGTTTTTGGTTTTGGGTTTCTATTTTCAGAACTATGATGGGGCCATAAAGATATTTAGCAAGTGTCTGCTATGAGACAGTCCCTGAAGGTAGAGCGTTAGATGATTTTTTGGAAAGTCCTGCCGTCAAAGAAACTTTTTTCAAGGGGCAAGCGTTGTTAGCCAAATAAATTTGTGCAGAATTCATTCCTACAGGAATGAGAAAACAGGAAACATGGAGGGTTTTGAGCGCAAGAGTGAATGACGTGATGCGTATTTTGAATGGATCATTTTGGTTGCTTAAGAGTTAATTGAAAAGATGAATGAAAAAATCATCTTTCCATAAGAAATTCGAGATGGATCCAGCCTGACAGCGAAATTCAGCACCAACAACAAAAGTAGTCCTGAGTGAGTAACCTAGAGAATTTGCACTGATCAACTCCAATATGGATCTAACATTTGAAAAAAAAACACAAATGGCTTTCATTGCTCTAAATCACATTATTTGTTCTAGTTTCCATTGTAAAAAGTAGCACATTTCCCTGAATCTAAGACACCACCTATTTGCAAGACGTGTGATTGTTCCTGTATGACTAGGAAGGCAAAAACACTGCTGAATCTAATTGTGAGACACCACCGAGTATAACACCCATCTGATTTCAGGAGTGAGAAAAGAGAGTGACTTGGAATGGGTCAAAAATGGTGAAATGTCTTGCTTTCCTGTCACAGAAGGTGTCCTGTCCCCCGGTTTTACTAATCAGCTTTCTAGATGGAACAATAGGTCGTGAGGAAAACTAAAAGGCAACCCCAAATTACAGACTGTTGAAAGACTACTCCTGCCTAGCCTAAGTACTATGACATTAGCTAGGCTTTGACATCTCCCTTTTCACAGGATAATCCAGTAGTCCTATAGAATCTGGCAATACCTTTCCCTTGGCCCACATTTTTTTTAAGTTTATAAAAAATTATTTTAATTAATTTATTTTATTTTATTTTTGGCTGCATTGGGTCTTCTTTGCTGTGCACGGGCTTTCTCTAGCTGCGGCGAGTGGGGGCTACTCTTCATTGCGGTGCGTGGGCTTCTCATTGCGGTGGCTTCCCTTGTCGCGGAGCATGGGCTCTAGGCACATGGGCTCAGTAGTTGTGGCTCGCGGGCTCTAGAGCGCAGGCTCAGTGGTTGTGGCGCATGGGCTTAGTTGCTCCGCAGCATGTGGGATCTTTCTGGACCAGGGCTCGAACCTGTGTCCCCTACATTGGCAGGTGGATTCTTAACCACTGCCCCACCAGGGAAGCCTCTATAAATTTTTTTTTAATTTATTTTTTATTGAAGTATAATTGATTTACAATGTTGCATTAATTTCTGCCATGCAGCAAAGTGAGTCAGTTATACATATATATACATTCTTTTTTATATTCTTTTTCATTGTGGTTTATCATAGGAGATTGAGTATAGTTCCCGGTGCTATACAGTAGGACCTGTTGTTTATCCATTCTATACGTAATAGTTTGTATCTACTAACCCCAAACTCTCAGTTCATCCCTCCCCCACTCCCCTCCCCCTTGGTAACCACAAGTTTATTCTCTATGCCTTTGACCCAACTTTTAAGTATTTATTAGGCAGCTGTGTTTACAGATGTCTGAAAGGATAGAGGCACACGAATATTCTGCAGCACTACATGAAATGAAGACTGAGGACAAGCTAAATATCCAACAGTCGGTGACGGATGACATAAATCATGGTACATTTACCCGATACAATACTACCCACCTGTTAAAAAGAATGAGTCAGCTCTATGTGTTCTGATAGGGAACTTACGTGGAAATACCACGTAAGATACATTGTTAGTAGACACAAAGCGAGACGCGGAACTGTGCTTTAAATATGCATGAAGACAGAACGAGGATTATACAATACAGCTGACCCCTGAACAGAGGCTGAGACACTGATCCTCTGTGCAGTCGAAAATCTGCAGAGAACTCCGTGGGCCTCCGTATCCACGGTTCCTCCACAATCTCAGAGTCAGCCAACTGCTGATGTAGGAATCACAGTACTTGTAGCTAAAACATGAACCGCGAAAGCCCATAAAGAAGTGAGCCCCTTGTTTTTGGTAGGAGGCCTTGGAAATCTGTCAAAATGGAACCTTTAAGGCTTTCTGATCGAAAAGAGCTCACATGTAAGTGGACCCGTGCAGTTCAAACCCATGTTGTTCAAGGGTCAATGGTCTATACAACTACATAATCTTGTATAATCCTTATATATAACATGGATTATATGTAGGTCAAAGCAGATGTCTGAAAGGAGAGACCCAAGGAAAAGGCCACAGCTCAGAAACTGGATGACTGGGCGACGCTGGATAGAGGATTCTTCTGATAGCGTGTATCTCTGTACCTTGTACTTTTTTCATGTATATATATACTGCCTACTCAATAATAATGAGGAGGAGGGTGAGGAAAGGGAAGGGAAGCAGGGAGACGAAAGCCAGAACACATTCCCCAGTTGGCATGAAATCGTGTCCAGGAGTACCTAGAGCCCTTTGAGGTTTGGGTGTCGTGAAGTTTCCTTCAACAGTCAGAATACACATTTCGTAAGACCAATCGCTACGCAAATAGTTTAACTGGTGAGAGACAAGAGTACATATAGGGTCAGGGAAGTGAAATGTTTCGAACCTCTCTCATTCTGACTTGCAACGTACAAGCTGGTAGGGTCCCAGACAGCACAATGATGGTGAAGGAAGCTTTCCTGTACGGCACGCTGGTAAAACTATACCAACTCAAGGACAGAAGATGAAAACGCCATGTGACCCCAGATATTTTATGACGCCGTAAAAATTCCATTACCCAGCATGGGAGAAAAGCAAGTAAAACTGGTCACATACATTGGCTGAACTCAAGTGTGTTTTAATATATCAGTGAAATAAATCAGGCCTCAGACACCTGGAAGCCAGAAAAGGCTTGGACTGATTTTAAATGTACTGGAAAGTGGATGGGTAGCAAGAGGCAGGGAAAGTGTAGAGACTGAGCTAAGAGAAAAAATATTGGTGCCAAACACTAACGAATTACGGGTTTGGCTTTGGGGGGAAACCAGCAATTCTCAAAGCACGAAGACCAACTTCTGAGTGGAAGAGGTTTTTCCTTAGTTGCTCAGTATTCACTATTTTAGGCTAAAACAAATAAGCATGTGCTGAATTTCAAGGCTATACTTCTCACCTTCCAACCTCGGGAGGTATAAGCAAGGGCAGCTGTGATCAAATGTCACAGGGAACTCCCCCACTTGACAGGGAGTTTTCTAAAATATTAAGTTCCTTAAAGCTTCTAGGGTTTTTAAAGCTTGCATGATTTCAGCTACTGTTCACCAGCGCCCTTCCTTTCCCTGACCGCTCCACGTATCACCCTGATCTTAAGCCACCGCCTATTATCTATCATTAGATGTCAGACTAAGAGAAATCCCTAGAGGTCCCACTTTGACAGCTTTCCAAGGCCTTACCAAAAACAAGGGCCTTGCTTCTGGGCTTTCCTGGTTCGTGTTTAAGCTGTGACAAAGTGAGAGAGTGGCATGGACATATATACGCTACCAAATGTAAAACAGAGAGCTAGTGGGAAGCAGCCGCATAGCACAGGGAGATCAGCTCGGTGCTCTGTGACCACCTAGAGGGATGGGATAAGGAGGGTGGGAGGGAGGGAGACGCAAGAGGGAGGAGACGTGGGGATGTATGTATACGTATAGCTGATTCACTTTGTTATAACGCAGAAACTAACACACCATTGTAAAGCAATTATACTCCAATAAAGATGTTAAAAAAAAAAAAGTCATCAGGGAAAAAGGTTAAAGGTGAAAGCTGGGCAGCCTGTCTCTGTTTATTACAACCACACTGTGAGTGAAGAATGTGCAAACATCTACCCATATCTCAATATCCTATCTTCCCCAAAAAACAAACACTGATGCCAGGACATATTGATGTAGCTATCAAGAATCTCTTTAAATTTTGCTTCTAAAAGCAGAGAGCAGTAAGGCCTGGATGCTGCTGGCTTATTTAAACGTAGGGAGGAGACAATGACAAAATGAAAAGCACAAGAAAAAATAGCTGAAGAATAGAAAAAAGGAACACAGGAGGGGAGAGGGAAGTTGAGGTAATACTGGAGGTTTATACCAGTCACCTCCGACTCTCATGACATCAGCTTTCCGGCCTAGCGACTGCATTTCTTTGGGCCTAGTATTGATTTCAGTCACAGGGACGTATGCTATGTTTGATTCAGAACATCACAGATATCATTATTTCCAGACCTGACCCAATCGCCCAGTCTCTGGTAATTGTTTTCAGTTGAACGAGGAAAGAAAAGATGCATTCAAAGCACTATAAGGCAACTAACCAATCGGAAAATGACATAGATAGGAAAACCCCCTCCCTCGTGCCTGAAGCATCATCATACTTAGATGCTGAAACATGAGATTTAATTATCATTGTCGTTATCTAAGCTTGACTAGCTGCAGATGCATTTCAGGTTCCAGGTACACATCCAAGGCACAAAATTAAGATGCTGTCAGCAGACTTAATATTAAACCATACAAATGCATACCTTCCTAAGAAAACAGTTCTAATTAAAACAGCCTTGCCCTTGGGAGAGAGAAGGGCAGTGAACACTTGGAGACGTGAGATATCAATTTCAGAACAAAGATTTTTCCCACTTGAGTGACCTATCCACATACTAATTTTAGAATTTTCCGCTTCACAGTGTAGATATTTATAAAATTGAACCATTTTTCCTTAAAATTTTCCTTATTTTAAGGAAAATCCAAGACAAACCCAAGACGACCTTGATGGGACTTACTCTTAAAGCGTCTCATCATTGGTCCTCTTTCAGATTTTTTTCTCACGTATTTTGTAGTTTGTGTTCTGTGTCACGCAAAAACACATCAATGTGTCAGTGAAGACTTAAACATGGTGGGTGTGATTATAAAAGTGACGTGCACTTGTGGGGACATGACTGTGGATTTCCTCTCTTACTGATTCATCCCTAAATGTACATGGACAAAATACACAGCAGGAGACAACTGGAAAAGGCCACACAGATGCCCTCACTTTAAATCCTCAACATGCTATGAAGGTTCTAACCTCTCTCTCACCTGCAGGAAAAAAACGACCTTGTGGCATCTTATATTCTCCTGAACGTCCTTGATTGACACTTGGATCTCAGGGCTAGAAAATTCTCTAGTTTCTTTTGTAATAACTTCATACCTCCCACACAGCTGTTCAATTATTAATGGGGCAATTAGGGCTCCCGATATAGTATTTGTATTTAGGGAGAAAAATGTGCTGATTAGCAAACACTCATTTGGAAGCCTTGAGAGTCACGTTTCCCACTGTAAATTAATAACCAGGCAATGGAGTTTTTCATATATCCCTATTTTTACGGGTTGGAGTTCTCGGTTGTAGTCAACAGCAGCCGCGTTGAACCTGTGAAGGCCAGATAACCAGGCTTAGTTGCTTGGAAGCCAAAAACAAGGCAGCCAGGAAAAAGACTCTGCTCTCCCCCTGTGGCAACACTATCACAGCAGATGTTACTCCTTCTGTGCAGCTGTACAGGCTACGGATTAGATGACACACAAACCAACAGAGCCGGCTAGGACGGACCAGACTCTCAGCCTCCATGCTTCGTCATTTCTCTGCACAGGGTACCCTGAGCTCTTACGGTGCTCACTTCTCCCGCTTGGACTTGTGAGCGGTGTCTCCTTGGGAGAGCAGGTTATAGATGGAATCCTAGCTACGAAGGCCTTTGGGAAATGTCACGTTAGGTTTTTTTTCATCCTTCACAGTATAAAAGGAAAGCTGGAAGGGAGTCAGAGTGGGTGTGGATGGAGACAAACTATAGATGCCTCTACAGACTTTCTTGAGTAAAACCTGGGGCAACTGGCAAGGGAGATGTAGAAGGATGAGCCACGTGGGGAAGCTGCTGAAATTCCCCTGTATCCATGAGGCGGTATAGATTTTCTCAGTTACCAGCTTGCTTAGAGAGAAGCCTGCAGAGAAACTGAGCGGGGCCATAGCTTTGATGGGAGTGGATGATAGTTGAGCACCAGGCTTAACAAGATGGAACCCGTGAGCACACCAGCATCGCCCTCCATCACTCCAACCCAAGACAGGTACTACCAAGCTGCCTGAAACTTAGAAGCAGCTTCCTGGGAAAGGCAAAGAGAACTCCAAAAGAACTGACCAAAAGAACCACACTGAATTACCTACGACCGACTGAGATGACTTTTCTGCCGCTTGGGTAAAAAGAAGGGGGCAAGAAAGAGAAATTACCTTAAATTTGGAGGAATACAACTGCACCTCTTATGTACCTGAGTATATCATCTGATGTAAGCACCCTCTACAAAAATGCCTGGTGTAGAGTGTAACTCTCAGAATGAAGCCTTATTCGAAAGCATGAGTTTGTCCATAGAAAGGGCAGTATATGCAATTGTTCCTTTGCATTTCCAACGAGGCTTAATTATGCTCTTCCGCCGTGGTTGGTTTCCTTATCTCTCTTGGCAATGAAGAAAGAGACTTTGTTCTCATCTCTGTATCTCCAGCACTAACATAGTTCCCGGCTTTCTGAGCACAGGTGGTCCCCACGTTTACCCTGAACAAGAATCCACGGGAAGAACTCAGAGAACTCAATAAAGCTGTTATACTTACAGTTACGGTTTATTACAATAAAAGGACGCAGACTAAAATCAGCAATGGGGAGAGATGCATAAGGGCAGGGCCCAGGGGAGACGGGATGTAGGGCGTCCTGTGGTCCTCTCCAGCAGAGCCAGACAGACAGTGTGTATTTCTCCCATCAATGATGTGTGATAATATGCATGGAGTATTGCCAGCCAGGGAAGCCCACCTGAAGCTTGCTGTCCAAAGATTTTACTGGAGTTTGGTTCCATAGGTATGGCTGACCTTAGTCTCCATGTCTTAGAGACTTAGCCTCTAAGTCTCTCACCTTAGTCTTAGCCGACCCAAAGATGGAGGTGGTATCGTTCAGATGGATCAAAGGCTCTGCCATAAATCATACTGTTGGCATGGACTACCTGGCATGGCCCAAGGTCCCTAGGTAAACAAAGATTCTTATCAGGCAGCACATTCCAAGGGCTTAAAGGTTGCCCCCCAGGAGCTGCAGACTTAGGACCAAAGCTGTCTTCTGACAAGGTTAATCTTTTACTGCACCATTCAGTGTTTGTTGAAGAAACAGAACCTCTGACAAATGAATATGAATGAATGAATGAACGAACGACAAACTCCAAAGTAAATTAAATAGGGACTTCCCTGGTGGTCCAGTGGTTGGGACTTCGCCTTCCAATGCAGGGGGTGTGGGTTCGATCCCTGGTCGGGGAGCTAAGATCCCACATGCCTTGGGGCCAAAACAACCCTCAAAAAGCATAAAACAGAAGCCATATTGTAACACATTCAATAAAGACTTTAAAAATGGTCCACGTCAAAACACCTTTAGAAAATAAAAATAAATTAAATACGTATTTTGAATGCCTCTTTCTGTATCTACGAGCACTTAGATTTCATACAGGCTTCCCTCTACAACTCTCAAAGATCTAGAGGTTGCTGGCTGAGTTGTTCGTGGCATGAATTCATCTTTTAATTCCATCAATCAGCTTATGACATACTTTTCGAGGTCGGCGTTACCACCACCCAAGTGTACTGTACCAGATGATGATCCCGAGTCCCCAGGGGATGCGCTGGCCGGGGTGGAGGAGACCGACAGACGAGGAGATGGTTCTGCTAGGTTCTGTGACATATTGATTGCTATGGGGAAACCAGATAACACACTGCAAAAACAACAGAATCACCACCCACCAATCCCTGGCTTTTAAACGAAGATCACTGTGAAGGAACAGTGAAGTGTGTTTTAAGGAGTTTTAATTCAGCCCTCTTGACCCTGCAGCGGCAGAAATAAGAAAGCTGATGTTTATTCATTCGAAACGCACTGCCTTTGCACTTAGCAGACTAGAGGAGTCTGCAAAGGCTAACCAAATGTCAACTTTATCGCAGGGGGTGGGCTGTGATTCCAGCCGGGGAGACTAAAAGCTCTCTTTCAAAACCCATCTTCATTCTATCCAGATCCAGAGTTGTTTTTCATCCGCAGAGATGGAGCCTATGTCGATGATGGATGAAGGTTCCAATGTCACAAGAAAAGGTAAGAAAGTCGTGAGGCAGGACAGCTCTTAGACAACCACAGCCCACAGTTGACAAATGACGGATACCATTAATAAGAGGTCAGTTTGTTCACTGGATGGAAAAGCAATTGATTTTCTTTTTGAAACCTGTACAGAGTCCCCTTTTTATTCACTTTGTTTCTGGGGGAAAATTGCTGAGTTTACAGATAAAGAACAACATTCTGTGCCCTGTAGAAAACTACGTCACTCCTGTTAATGGGTAAACCCCAAATATCAATTTATTGACCCATCAGCTCCTGTCTTTCTCTGTCTCTGCACCATCCGTATTCCTTCCCAGCCCACAGTTTCCAGACAACTCTCATCTTACGTTGGCTACAAAGAAACCTATCAGAGAAGGTGACTCTCAAGGCTCAGGTGTACCCCCAACCGCCTGCTGGGCTTGTGAAAACACAGATGGCTGGATCCCACCCCCAAATCTTCCAGTTGCACAGGTCTGGAAATTTTCACTTCCAGTAAGCTCTCAGGAGATGCTGATGCTGTGGACTGGGGAACTACCCTTTGAGAGGCACTGTCTTAGAGATTCATCAATGTACCACTCAAAAGAAAACTGCAGGGCTTCCCTGGTGGCGCAGTGGTTGAGAGTCCGCCTGCCGATGCAGGGGACGCGGGTTCGTGCCCCGGTCCGGGAAGATCCCACATGCCGCGGAGCGGCTGGGCCCGTGAGCCATGGCTGCTGAGCCTGCGCGTCCGGAGCCTGTGCTCTGCAACGGGAGAGGCCACAACAGTGAGAGGCCGGCGTACAGCAAGAAAAAACAGACCGTGGGTTCAAGTCCCAATCTGAGGTGCAATATGGCCAAAGGCGTCACCTGAAATACGATCCTCAGCTAAAGACAAAAGAGGACGTGGGGATGGCGGTTTAGGGTCTCAGAAGGGAGAAAGGCAATTGACACAGAGATGGAAGAGCAAGTGTTTGCTGAACGAATGTGCTCTGGGCCAGGAAGAGACCATGGAACACAGAGTGGACCCCATCCCTCCCTCATCACACCAAGCCCGTATTCTTTAAAGAGATCTCTGGTGGTCGCACTGTTCCCAGCTACACCCCTCGATCTAAATTCTTTTAGGCAGTTAAGTGGGGGTGGGGGGGAGTTTCTTCCTGAGTCTTTTGGGTCTTGATTGTTTTTAGCTGGAAATAATCTGCCTTCCAAAGAGGCATGTGGGGCTGCCCAGTGTTGCTCCCCTGCAAATGCATTCACGTCTTTATTTTCTCTCTCTCTCCACTAGAAGGTACATTTCACGAGGCAGGGACTTTGCCTATCTCTTCACTGCTGTATCCCCACTGGCCACAACCGCGGGCTCGGCACCGTGTCTGTACCCAACAAACGATGCACATGAACGAGGCCCCCGGCCCCCGGCTTTAGTATCCTATTAAAGTTAGCCGATGCTCGTGGGTACCAGGTACGGTCCCCAGTCTCTCAAACATTCGCACATTAAATCTTCCAACTACGTGAGGTAGGTTCATTATCCCATTTACCAAGAAAGAGTTTGAGGCCCAGAGAGGCAAGAAAACGTGCCAGAGGACACACAGCTGCTTGACAGAGGCAAGCTGTGAACCCAAGTGGTCTGGGTCCAGCGTGCCTGTGCATACCTGCTCACAGCCACTCCTGCTGAGTGCTGTTATTTTCTTTATCTATTTATTATATTTGTCTATGCCCAGCACCCACTTGACTTTTTGGAAAAGTGAAGAAGGTTGTACTTTCTCTGACTTAAAACCCTGAAAGGTCATCTATCCGCAGTGAGGGAGGGGACTTCTCCTTTTCTCAGGAAGAGATGCAGTGGGTCCACAGAGAATGATCTCGGTTTAGATACATGCGCTGAGCCCAACGAAGGTGGAGATGTTGGGAAAGGGAGTCTGCTAGACCCTGGGGGGACACCTGCCACCAAGGAAGGCAGGCTGAGCTCTCAGAGGTTCAGTCCTGGATGGGAGGCAAGGACCAAAAACCTGCAGATCCATTAAAAATGGCTGCGACCCTGGGAATCTTCAGAGCTGCCAGCACACAGGAGATGCTCTGTATGCAAACGTAGGGGAGCCCTTGAAAATCTTAACGTATCACGTGGGAAACTGAATGTGAATAAACTGGGGGGAAAGTAAACCTAGGAAAAGGTTCAAAGGTCCGACACTGAAATGGTTCTCTGATGTTCCACATCCTATATCCTGGGGCAGGTCCAGCTTTTCAAAATATAGAAAAAACAAAACAAAACCCCAGCTGATCCCCCACCTCCCTCAGGTGGGAGAGGACCCATAACTATACCCGCCAATAGGGCTTGCTTCCTTCTCTGCACTCCTCCACGAAGTGTTATTACAAATATCACGAGCCCCTGGCTATTTCTATAGTGGAGACACGCCTGCTCTATCTCCCCAGCACCCCTGTCTTATCTGCGTGGTCCCCGTGGAGCTGTCAATCATGGTGCCCTACTCGCTAGTTACAGGCATGACCACGTGACACAGGACGGCCAATGAGAATAACCCATTCTCGTTGCCATGGTGCTTGGCTAGGGCATGGACAGATGACCCAGTCTAGGATGGTAAGAGCCCTCCTTTGGACTCTGTCACAGCCAGCGGGGTAAACCTGGCTTTGGGCGGGGGCGCCGAGGAATAAAAGTTAAGGCTGGAATGTAGGCATCTTTCCAGGATATATGGCGCAACGTAAGTTCGTCAGCAATAGAGGAAAACGAAAATAACACGCAGAGGAAATCAGAGCTGAGAGGAAGGTAAGAAGGAGAGAGAGAGAGAGAATCTAGTAGGAGCACTTGACTAAGTGGATCCAGCTGTCCGGGAAGGCAGAAGCATGCTTTTTGCTTAAACCGGTTGGACTTGGGTTTTCTCTGTTATTTAACAACAGCCAAGTGAGAGAGCGGCATGGACATACATACACTACCCAACGTAAAGTAGACAGCTAGTGGGAAGCAGCCGCACAGCACAGGGAGATCAGCTCGGGGCTCTGTGACCGCCTGGAGGGGTGGGATAGGGAGGGAGGCACAAGAGGGAGGGGATATGGGAACATATGTATAACTGGTTCACTTTGTTATAAAGCAGAAACTAACACACCATTGTAAAGCAATTATACTCCAATAAAGATGTTTTAAAAAAAAAAACCCTAACTACAGATTTTAAGTACCATTTTCATGTTATTGTGCTGTCTCCCTTGCTGGATTCTCAGCTCCTTACAAAGCAAGAAACTCAAATAGACATTTGTCTATATCTCTCCACCTCAACCCTAGCACACAAGCACAATTTCCTGCCTATAGGGCATCATTAAATAAAATATTTTGTTGAAAAATCCAATACATGAATGAGCTCATCATATCCCCTTGCCTTTGTTTATCTTACCTTGCTCTCCTGGAAAACTGTGTGGCAGAGAATATATAATCTTTAATTATAAAGCACATCAAAGTTTATTTAATTTTCATCTCTTAATGGACATGTAGCTTGTTTATACTTCTTCAACTTTACTACAGTACTATTATGATTATCCTTCTCCATGCCTTTTAGGGGCTGATGCAAACATTTCTCTATAAAAATGAATTCTGGGCTTCCCTGGTGGCACAGTGGTTGGGAGTCCGCCTGCCGATGCAGGGGACATGGGTTCGTGCCCCGGTCCAGGAAGATCCCACATGCCGCGGAGCGGCTGGGCCCGTGAGCCATGGCCGCTGAGCCTGCACGTCCAGAGCCTGTGCTCCACAACGGGAGAGGCCACAGCAGTGAGAGGCCCGCGTACCGCAAAAAAAAAAAAAAAAAAAAATGAATTCTACGACCACGAGAGCTATAAGCCTTCAACTTTCCTTTAGGGTCCTGGCAGGAAAAAGCTGGAATATCCAAATGGAACATTGAAAAGCGTTTTATGAAGAGCCTATTCACAGAGATGTGGATGAGATTAAGAAAAAGCTATATGGGCCAGCGAATCGCTCTGGGACAAGGAGCTTTGTAGAGCCCAAAGGGACAAAGGGAGGGCACAGTTACCAGGACTCCTCAAGACCAACATGAAATACCCACTGCAAACGCAGAGGCTGCCAAGTAAGGAAAGCAACCACGGTCAACTCAGGGCCCATTGAAAGGATGACAAAGGAAAACGCCTTGGGCTCACCTTCTACCTGACCTCAGATCTCCTGCTCATGTGCCCAGTGGCTGGGCTTCCCAGAAACTAGAGGGAAAGTGAGCCCATTGGTTTGCTGCATCCAGACATCCTCTCGAGGTACAGAGCAGAGAGAAGGGAGAAGAAGGGGTGTGGCGAGGCTGAGGGGGATGCCCGGGCAACACTACTGGGAATCCTGTTGTTCTCCCTAGTGACGTAGGGCAGCTTCTACCCTTCCATGTCTCACGGTACTCAGTCCCACTGCTGGTACTGGCAGATGTCTTAGCATTGGCTAACTCGATAGGTAAGGATATTGCCTCACTGGCTACTTCATTTCCCTGTTGACCATCTTTTCCTAGTCTCATGAGCTATTCCAATATCCTCTTCGGACTTGCCCGTTCATACCCTCTGCCCATGTGTCTTTTGGGTATTCATATATTTTCCATTGATTGTGACGAGGTCTGTATGTTTTCTAGATTCTACTGAGCCCGTCTTTTCAAGACCATCCAGGTCTGGCCCTGGTACCCAACGTTTTTTAAAGTTTCAAGAGAAAGATACAGAAATATAATTTTCCCCAATCAAGTGACATTATTCTTTGGACCTGTTTTCACTCTTTACAAATTACTATTTTACTCCACCCTAGGAACCTACACTCCAAAGGTTTGTTTTTGTCGTGCTGATACCCAGAGAGCTAGTGAAGGGTAAAAACAAAAGCAGAGAAGCCAGTTCTGTCTCTAGGATCAAAACGTTCGCATGACTCTGGTGTCCCCAGTAATGAGCACCGCCTCTGTTTCAGACTGATGTTATCTACAGTTTCTGCAGTTTGCTTCAGCCTGCAGACCTGCAAAGCAATTACTGTCTCCAGCAGTTAGGGTGTGGTTGAGATCCGCCACACTTTAGAAACACTAGGCAAACACGAGCTATTTCAAAGAAAGCCCTGCACAGTAGCTGCATTATGTAAAGACGGGATTTATTACCTCCAACACAATTAGTTACTGTACACCCACAGGAATTTCTAACCCCCTCTACTTGTGCGGTTGCATTTAAACAACACCTACTCAGAGGGGGTATGTGAAGTCTCAATTTGGGATGTTTCAAGATGACTGCAAATTACATAAATAACTCTGTCTAACTTTAAACAACTTAACTTGGAGAACTGCTCTTCCTGTCAAAAAGGATATAATTCACTGTAGCTGTAAGTGGTCCGTGGCTATTATCAACTTATCAACTTACAGTTGTTTTTCCACTTGTGTTTCCTTGGAACACTAGCTTCCAATGGAATTTTAATCAGTATTAGGTTGAAAACAAAAAAGCTCCACGGTCTATTAACTTTCAGAAACACTGAGTTAAATAAAGCTAAACAGGTCTCTCCTCTGTGTGCCTTCTCTGAGGCCCTAGTGGTGCAGGGCTCTGAGATACTCTGGTGGGGGTAGATCCAGGATGCAGTGTTCTCCAAACCTATTTCATGATAACCTGGGTTATGGGCAGTATGTGTTCCCCTCAAATGATTTTAGAATATCAGCTTCCAGCAGTTTCAGGAAACTTTGATCAGGAAAGAATTAGCTGTTGCTATCTATATTATGTTTCAAATTCTGCTGAGTTTCTGAAGGACAGGTCCAAGAGAGGGCAAAGTGATACTGCGGGGGGCAGGAAGGGTGGATGGACAGAAAGTCTGCTCAGGCATGACCCCTGGATGCCACCGGATGTCCTACCAGTGGGTGGAGTTGGCTGTATCACAGACAAAGTGGCTGTTAGGCTGAGAGCCTTGGCCAGTCATTCATACATTTTTTCCTTCCTTCGAGAAATACACATTGAGCACCTACTGCATGCGAGGAACTGTGCTCGGCTTTCGGGATCCAGCAGTAAACAAGAAGGACCTGGTCTCCAGCTTTGCGGAACTTACCGTCTAACTGGGGAAACATACAATAGGCAAGTAGATGAATAAGTGAACAAGGCAATTGCAGAAAGTGATTCGTGTCACTAAGGAAAACGCAGAATAAGGATATCGGGTGTGATCACACTCTCGCCTCGCCTCTCTCATCTTCTAGTGAAACTTCTTCACTCACTTCCTACCATCTTTAGAAGAAAGGCAGAATTCCTGACGGTGGTCAACAGACCACATGGGGTCTTGCTTCCACCACATTTCTGTTTTTATCCATTCCTCTCTCTCTCACACACACACCTTCTCTGTCTCTCCCTCCATCCCTCCTTCTGTGCCAGCCAAACCCAAGCCCACCTACAGTCCTCTGCTCCCATCACAGTGCCTTTGCATGTGCTGTGTCCTCCATCTGGCATATTCCCCCCTCCTCTCTCCCCCTAAACAGGCTCCTTATCTTTCAGATCTTGCCTAGAGCATCTCTGCCCCCAGGGCAGCTTCTCTTCACGCTCCCTGAACCTTCTCAGAGTAGCAGGTAAGGCTCCTTGGTAGCACTTACCACAATTAGAATGGGGATTTCTATTTACCATGCCCCTCGTTCTACCCCTCGCGCCTAGAGCAGCGCACGATATAAAGTTACGCTGGACAAGTTTCTGATGAATGAATCCATCAAAGCTCAGTTCACCTGTCTTCTTCGACCCCCTTCTTCCACCTGGAAGACATCAGCCTCAATCCCCTTAATTTACCTCCACCTCTTCCATCGTATCCATCTGCCACCTTCTTCCCTCCAGTTACTGAAGCTCATGTCTTATGTTTCCTATGACTTTATTTGTGCTCTTGTATTTTACTTAGGAGTTCGGTCCTCCAGTGAATGCATAAGAAAGAAAAATTGTACCAACAAAATCATCCTTGAAAACCCCTCCCCCCCACAAGGTCAGCATTTACGACTTTGTACACAAACCTGTGACCATATACTGTCTCTCAGTGCGGCCACAGAGAAGGGGCAGAGCACCAGATGGGACAGTGTGGCTCCTGCTGAGGAGACACTTTGTATAAAAATAGGAACACAAATAGCTGAATGTTTGAAGTTAGCTAACTGTTTATCTGGTAAAAGTGCAATGTATTCAAGGGGGAGGGGCACATGAGGGGTCTGGAATTCAGAGATACAGACTGTGTATTTTATTAAACTACATATAAAATAGATAAGGGCTTCCCTGGTGGCGCAGTGGTTGAGAGTCCGCCTGCCGATGCAGGGGACACGGGTTCGTGCCCCGGTCCGGGAAGATCGCACATGCCGTGGAGCGGCTGGGCCCGTGAGCCATGGCCGCTGAGCCTGTGCGTCCGGAGCCTGTGCTCCGCAACGGGAGAGGCCACAACGGTGAGAGGCCCGCGTACAGCAAAACAAAATAAATAAATAAAATTAAATTAAATAGATAGCAACAAGGATATATTGTACAGCACAGGGAATTATTGCCATTGTCTTGTAATACTTTTAATGGAATATAATCTATAAAAATACTGAATCACGACACTGTACACCTGAAACTAATATAATACTGTAAATCAACAGTACTTCCATTTTTTAAAAGTGCAGTGTATCCTTGAAGAGCAAGATTTGTTTCTGATTTATCTTTGGATTTAGACAGCAACTGAAAACGAGCTTTGCACACAGCACGCAGTTAATGCGTATCTGCTGGGTGGCTGGTTACCTAGTTTTTCAAAAGTGGCGTCTTTTTGATACATACCAAATACACAAAAAGCATTTGCATGTGAGGTCGGCATGAAGGTTTTCCAGATGTTCCCGCTGGCCTGGGAGCTCGGGTTTATGCCTGTTGTCTAGATATAATAATGGGTACTGTCTATTTTCAACTGAAAAGTGCTCTGGTTTGGAACGTAAATTATACGTGGCATGCGTGTGTTCGAGAAAAACAGACAGATGGAAACAGTGCAGCTCAATGGTTTACGTCTGGAGTTCAGGGCAGTAGACACAGAACGAAAGAAAAGAGGAAAATCCTGCAGAGGTTCAGAAGACATCCAGGAATCAGATGGGGAAACCAGGAATATGAGGACTGCAGAGGCTGTTCATTCTTTGTACAGGGATTGTCGTGGAATAAACAAAAGGGGTCAGAACATTTCCTGGGTCTCAGAGAAATGAGGTCTCTCGGAACACTGCTAGTAAGGAAGTACTTAAAACATTGAAAGAAAGCAAACAGAGACGGGGCTGTTAGCCAGACCCAGTAATTTCCACCTGATCTGTCATTCTAGTGATCACAGTAGTTCTCAATAATAAGTGATATTTACTGACAGCTCATGACATGCCAAGCCACATGATGAATCCACCCCAGGCCTATTCTTTTACAATGACTATATGGGGTACAGCCCTATAGTTACGATCATTATACCCATTTTATAGATGAGAACACTGGGGCTCAGAGATGTTCATCAACTTGCCCAAAGTCACCAGAGTAGGAGGTGGAAAAGCCGGGATTCAACCCAGGGCTGTGATGTCAGAACCTGCTTCCTTCAGGGCTCCTCTACACGTGCTCCTGGATAGAGGTGAAAAGCTCTGCACAAAAGCCCTGCACTGTCCAGTACCATCCCATGAGAATGAACAGAAAGCAACAAAGTCCAACCTTAAGAGTAAAGGCTTCATCCAACCATCCAAAGGAGCAGAAAGGGTTTTCAACACACCTCAGAAACCTCCAAACCAACAGAAGCCACGGATTCAGACATGGCTTTTGAAACATGTTACCTATGAACAACTTCATGTCGTAACGACAACGACAGAGGGAAATTCTGAACGTCCAAACTGAGTGTTTAGAAGCACACACTTAGAAAAGCAAACAGGTTCTCGAGGAGTGAAGCAAAGCGGCTGGGGAGGAGATCACAGACCTGATGATCCCTGGTGAGGCATGTGACAAACTTCAGCTGGGAAAAGACCATTTGGAGACAAAATGAGACGTCAGGATTCTCCAAAGTCTTGCCTCCCAGACAGATGAACCTTCATCGAAGAGCTGCATTCAGATAGTTCGTATCTTTCTGACTGACAATCGGAAAGGATGCGAACTTCGTGAGCAATGCCATTCTAAGGAAGAATCCCTTGGTAACAGTTGTGACTGTGACTTGTGGACAAACAATGTCACAGCCTGCCATTTTGGTAAACAAAATATGTTGTGGCCATAAAGCCATTAGTCTTAGCAGCAAGCCCCCTGCACCATGGTGTGCCCGGAGGGGAATTCAAGACGAAGAAAAACAGGATAATGGCCCTGCAGAATTAAGGTGCATATCAAAGGAATGAGTTCAACAAGCCCAGACTCTTGCATCTCCCCACTGTCGATGAAAAATTAATCAGCTGGGCTTCCCTGGTGGTGCAGTGGTTGGGAGTCCGTCTGCGGATGCAGGGGACGCGGGTTCGTGCCCCGGTCCGGGAAGATCCCACATGCCGCTGAGCGGCTGGGCCCGTGAGCCATGGCCGCTGAGCGTGCGCGTCCGGAGCCTGTGCTCCGCAAAGGGAGAGGCTGCGACAATGAGAGGCCCGCGTACTGAAAAAAACAAACAAACAAAAATGTTATGCTGCTTTGGGGAGCAGAAACCGTGTCTGGGTAAAAGGACTTGAACCTCCTGGGCATCTTGTGCTGCTCCTTTCTTGAAATCTTTGCGTTTCCAAGCCAAGTCTACAACTGTAATAAAATGTCGCCCCGTAACGTAGCTCTCTTGTTGCATTTACATATACATAAATTAGACTGAATTACGAAAGAGAACATTTCTAAACCTTCTGTCTGATGGCGATCCTCACCTTCCCCCATGGTCCCAGCAACCACGTACCTGGCCGTGGCATGTATAGTATTTGCCTAAAAATGTTGGTGGCTGAGGTCTTGTGTCATTTCATCTCTGCGATATCTCTGTAAGAGGAAGTCCTAAAAAAAAACCTAAGCAAACAAATGCGAACGGAAAAGAGATTGCCCCACAGAGAGATGGAGGTGAACAGGGGCGAAGCGGCCTCAGAAAAAGGAGAAGTCATGCAGGTGAGTCACCTGTCTGTCCCCACGACCTCGGTTCCTGGCAAGCACCCTCCATCTCAGTAAATACCTTCCCTACTCTGCCAGCTTCACTCCAAGCCACAGCTAAAGTCGAAACCGTCAGTCAGAGACAAGTACTTCGTCTTCATCTGATGGCACGGGGCTCTCATCGCTCGGAATCAAAGCAAGTTTTCATTGATTACATTAGGCAGAGATGACAGTTAAATATCTAGAGAAACAGTCTGTCAGCACACAGCATCGTGTCCACATTCCCGACCTGGTGATTCCCTGGCGTTTGCCCAGGGGATGAGCAAGTTATCTTTGTACAGATGCAGGGTGAGCGTGTGTGTGAGAGAGTGAGAGAGACAGAAAAGAGGAGGAAAGCGCAGGGGGGGAGATGGCCTGGATTCAAAAGTCAAAAGTGTTAAAAAGAAAAACACAAGCCCAAGATGGAGTCACATATGTGAGGCCACCGAACTGGGGCTTAATATCTAATTCACCTCATTGAAGCTCCAGCCTCCAAAGATGTAGCCTTAACCGGTCGGTCAGGAATCTCCCGGTCAGCACCAATGAGGTCACCTATCACAAGGGCCCTCCCCATCCCCTGAAGGAAGATAGAGTATCTGACACACAGACCCCTTCCTTCCCTCACAGGTAGGTTACCTAAGCCCAAAATAATCTTTTTTAAGACTCTTTGTCTTGCCTTTAAAAGCCTGTCCCTTTCTGTAGCCCTCTGCAGATGCCCTCTCCTCGCTAGATGGGAGGCTGCCCCATTCATGAATCGTTCAATAAAGCCAACTGGATCTTTAAAATGTACTTGGCTGAATTTTTTTTTTTTTTTTTAACAAAGGTGACATCTGAATCTCCTTTTCATTCAGGGTGAACTTTTTCTCCACTTTTTGGCAATCGTAGACCATGTCAAGACTAAGGATAAATGAGGATCAGACAGTAACAACACAGCTTTACATTTATAAAGTACCCATAATGAGAAGTGACTTAAAGATGCCATAGACATAAGACTGCTGGGTACCGAATCCCCCAACACTGACACACACACAATACTGCCACATGTCCTTCTCAGCACTAAATGGAAAAACACACACGGGTCAAATTTCCAAAGCAAAGATGACTCGGCTGTACATATCCGCTCTAAATGCTTTGGATAAAATCCCCACGTCACCCTACAATAGCTTTTTTTCTCAGAAAGCTTTGATTTAACTAAAATAGCCTTTTTGGTTCAGCTTATTCCTTCCCTACGCAAGTGACTCAGCAATTTGTTCAGTTAGTTACACTGTATTCAAATCTAGACTTTTTCTCTAAACTTTACACTGAAAAATGCGTTTGTGAACCTGCTTTTCTCTTGGATTTCCATAAAGGGAATTATTTGAATACCTTGGGGAGATCATTATTAGGAAGTTTCCTAAGTTTTCTTTTTTTCTATAAAGAAACCATGGATTAAACTGATAATCACTCTTCAGTTTACTTTCCACACAGATCTAAAAATTCTAGGATCAGGTTTGCATATCTTGGGGCAGGCGTGGTCCTATGTCCATGACCCAGAGGGCTTCATGGCCGCCTCAGCATGACTGCACCGTAGCCAGGCTCCGCCGGCCTTCAGCCCTCACTGAATCTAGACAGCCTATCCATAGAGGCCCCTCCCTCCCTTTTTTAGAGCATTTACTTTAGAAACCTTGTCACCAGCAAGTTCTCTCTCTGCCCCTTTGAGGTGTTTTAAAATCTTTTAAAAAGCCTCTTGACAGTTTTGAAACCCAGGGATGTCTTTCTCAAGGAAGGACCTGGGAGCCAGCGCTTTGAAAAGTTAACTTCGAGGGAGGCAGTGCCCTCGGCCTCCCAGTCTTTTAGGAAGGGAAGGAAGGTGGGTGAGAGCCATGCTCTAAGTTGTCAACCTCCCTCCGGTGGGGAAGACGTGCGAAAGTCTCCTTTCCTTTGGATCAAGTTGATTAGCACACACAGCTGGCCTCAGATCTCACATCCCAGCTCTTGCAAACCCCTCTGCCCTTGTTCAGGGGAGCTGAGCTCAGACTGGGTACCTGGTCTCTCTCCTCTGTTGCAACAGCTTTGAATAAAGTCTTCTTGCTTTTGTTTAACTCTATCCAGTGCAACATTTTTGCTTTGACACCTGTTTTAATTCATGACTTGCTACAACAAAATTGTGATCTAAGTATTATCGTTTCTCCATTTTACAGGTAAGCGGTCGTGAAGGCCCCAGGTCCCACTGAGTGGAACTGTTGGGAGTCAAACTCAGGCTGAGATTCAAATTCCAGAGCATGCTTCTTACCCCACAGAGAGTAAGGAGACATGTTTCCCTGGAAATATCGTACAGGTTAAATTTCTTAACTCTCACACTTAAGCCAACTCCTTCACTGTAAGTGCTCATGGCCACTTCTCTTCATTTGCAAAATTCGAGGTGAAAAAAAAAATCAATATGAACTATGAATCTGCCATGCCTCTACTGAAAAGACCCTGAAACAGTTCTGTTGCTTTCTGGAGACTTTGAGAAAAGGGCTGAGTATGATACCACTTCTCAAATAACTTCTCTGTACCCAAAATGACACAGGGGTCAGCCCGCCAGCCACGTACTGGAAGACGTTCTCTATGCACCCATAGACATTTCAAAGTGACACAAGACACCTAAAAGAAGATGGCGGAATAGCTAGAACCTTGTGTCCTTACTTCTTTTATTAATTTGATCTCACACCATGATCTTGATTTCAGAACAGTGGAGTGCCCTGCATGAAAGAGCTCCAGTAAGTGAGATGCAGAGTACAAAGTTACCTGCAATTCCCAGTCCTCCTGTATCCCTGTTTGTAAATTCCATGAAGGTGCACATTGTTCTAGAGGAAAATGAATCCTCTGACATTGAGGATGATTTCTCCTGTGATGTCAGGGGGGCAAGAGTAAGCTCCACGTCGCACGGGAAGCCAGACTTGCTGCCTAACGGCTGATAAATAACCCCCAACCTTCACCCATAAACACTGGGACACATGCGGGGTAGGAAGGGCAGTGTTCTAGGTTCAGCCCAACCACCTGGATGATTCTGTGAAAAGAGGTGATGCAAAGACACACGTGGAATTTTGAAATGAAATTCCCTTTTTCACTGCCAAACATTTAACAAAAAAATATTGTTCCTGAACCACTGAAGGCATATGGAAAACGGAAGTATCAAATCTTTTAACAGTTGTGGATGCTATCGGCACCTCTTTATAGACTGTGTTCTTGGCTCCGGCAGGGGACTGACTGGTCAGCCACACAGGTGTGAGGCTTCTGAGCATCGTTCCCGGGTAAGCACAATGTGACAAAGGGTGTCTGCAGTTACGTGTCTCAAAGGTAATTAACGCTGAAGGCGTCCACACTGCTTCCTCACTTAGCACGGCAAGTGTGCAGGCACCTTAGATTAAGCAGAGATCCACGGAGCCCTGGGAAAACCAGGCATTCCCGATGGCAAAAACGAGACCCAGGGGTGACCTGTGCAAAAGAGGATGCATTTCTAATCATCAAATTCTTGGAGCAAAAAGTCCACCACGAATGGGCTTCAATTTGAGTTGGTAGTTTCAATACTGTATGAAAAGTAGTAACTGTGAGAGACACTAGCCCTCAGGAAACACGTATTTCTACTGTTTCAATATGTACCTGCACAGAATGTTCTTCCTGTAGCTCCCGCTCATTTTTCCCACTTGATAGCCCTGTGCCCACCTCACTGCCCCGGTAGCTTAGACTACTGGCAGATATTCCACCTGGAGTTCACATTCGCACACCGGCTGCTCTAAAGAACATTTTCTACAGGGCAAGCAGCAAATGTAAACATGTAAATCATAAAGAACTAAAAATAGAGCTGCCACAGCACCCAGCAATCCCACTCCTGGGCATGGATCTGGACAAAACTATCATTTGAAAAGATACATGCCTGCCAACGTTCGCTGCAGCACTATTTACAATAGCCACGACATGGAAGCAACCTAAACGTCCATCAACAGGTGAATGGATAAAGAAGATGTGGTACATGTACACGATGCAATACTACTCAGTCATAGAAAAGAAGAAAATAATGCCATTTGCAGCAACATGGATGCAACTAGAGATGATCATACTAAGTGAAGGAAGTCAGACAAAGACAAATACCATACGATGTCACTTACAGGTGGAATTTAAAATATGACACAAATGAACTTATCTATGGAACAGAAACAGAATCAGGGACATAGAGAACAGAATTGTGGTTGCCAAAGGGGAAGGGGTTGGGGGAGGGATGGATTGGGAAGCTGGGGTTAGCAGATGTAAGCTTTTATATATGGAATGGATAAACAACAAGGTCCCACTGTATAGCACAGGGAACTGTATTCAAACTCCTGTGATAAACCATAATGGAAAAGAATATAAAAATGTATATATGTATATATATATATAACTGAGTCACTTTGCTGTACAGAAGAAATTAACACAACATTGTAACTCAACTCTACTTCAATAAAAATAAAGTAAAAAAAACCTAATCCGGGCTTCCCTGGTGGCGCAGCGGTTGGGAGTCCGCCTGCCGATGCAGGGGACGCGGGTTCGTGCCCCGGTCCGGGAGGATCCCACATGCCGCGGAGCGGCTGGGCCCGTGAGCCATGGCCGCTGAGCCTGCGCGTCCGGAGCCTGTGCTCCGCAACGCGAGAGACCACAACAGTGAGAGGCCCGCGTACCGCAAAAAAATAAAAATAAATAAAAATAAAGCTCCTTCCCTCTGCTTCTCAAACACATTTCTGTTACAGACTCATCACTGCCTTAATTGTTCGTCCATGCATCTTGTGGCTTTAATTGACTATCAGCTCCATGAAGGCAAGAAGGACTCAGAAAGAACGTTACTTTGGAATCAGAGAGCCTGAAGTTGTGAACACAGACAGGTGACTAACCCTCAGGAGATACGGTCTGGTTCCTTCTCACGAAAGGAGGAATTATAATACCTATTATGACAATTAAAGAATAATAAAGGTTCAGAGAAAACTCTAATTCAAAAAGATACATGCACCCCAATCCCAATGTTCACTGCAGCACTATTCACAATAGCCAAGACATGGAAGCAACTTAAGTGTCCACTGACAGATACTATGGATAAAGAAGGTGTGGTACATATATACAATGGAATACTACTCAGCCATAAAAATGAATGAAATAATGCCATCTGCAGCAACATGGATGGACCTAGAGATTATCATACTAAGCGAAGTAAGTCAGAGAGAGAAAGACAAATATCATATGATATCACTTATAAGTGGAATCTGAAAAGTAATACAAATGAACTTCTTTACAAAACAGAAACAGACTCACAGACACAAAACAAACTTACAGTTACCAAAGGGGAAAGGGGGGGAGGGAGGAGGGGTAAATTAGGAGTTTGGGATTAATACACGCACACTATATAAAATAGACAACCAACAAGGACCACTGTATAGAACAGGGAACTCTCCTCAACAATATCTTAAAATAACCTATAGTGGAAAAGAATCTGAAAAAGAATATATGTATCACTGAATCACTTTGTGATACACCCGAAACTAGCGCAACACTGTAAATTAACTATAATTCAATTTAAAATGGTTTAAGAAAGAATGATATAGGTACACCACCAAGCACATCCTATCACACTCAATGCATATTTTGAGACTAAATGAATGAAAAAAACCCATCCATCAACGTATTTTTAACACACTGATTTTTCTCTTCATTCCAATTTAAAGCCCTTAGATCTATTAGTAATTATACCCAATCAACGTTAGCCTAGTCCTCTAGGGCTACAACGTCCAATAAGGCAGACGCTACTCAATGAGATGCAGGCCTCTTCTTAACTGAGCTGTGCAGTGTGTGTAAGACCTCCACTGGATTTCAAAGCCAAGTACAAAACAGAAGACCGTACCATGAATATCTGTATGATGATTATATGTGGAAATGACCATCATTTGTATTTCCTGGATTAGATAACCTATTTTATTAAAATTCATTCATTCTGTTTGTTTTTATTTTTTAGCATGGCTACTAGAAATATTTTTCTATTTATTGATGTATTTATGTATTTAATGGGAGTATATCTGATTTACAATGTTGTGTGAGTTTCAGGCGTACAGCAGAGTGATTCAGTAATACATATACACGTATCTATTCTTTTTCAGATTCTTTTCCCATGTAGGTTATTACAGGGTATAGAGTAGCATTCCCTGTGCCGTACAGTAGGAAATTCTAAATTCTATACGTGACGCACACTTGTGGCTCACGTTATATTTCTCGCGGCCACCACTGCTCCACAGTTGACAAAGTGCATTTCTCCTTCACTGTTCACCACTACCACTGAGCAGTAATGACCTTGCCCATCTTGCAGAGGAGGAGGCTGGGTGTCCAAGAGGCTAAGTATTCTGTCTTGAGGGGGACTTGTTCATAACTGCCGGTGCCTGGACGCCCACTCCTCACCTGCCTGCCACATAACCAAGCCTCTCTTGATCATAATGGTCAGCTAGGGCTTCTTACATCTCTTCATATCCACGTAAGAGAGGGGCAAAGGCTTCTGTATCAGGAAATATTTCAGGAATACGAAAGACGTTGCTGTATGAGAGTCAACATCCATGTGGACACCACCCAGTTTAAGAGGAAGACACTCTTCCCAGATCCCACGGGACTCTCTCCTTCCCTCAGAGGAACTACTACCACGAACTTGCATTTATCGCCATGAACTTGTGTTCATCATTCCTAGGTGTGTTTTTATACAAATGTATGTATGCATATAAATATATTTATAGAAACGTGCATATACACACATGCACATATGCACACAGATATATATACACATATATTACATGTAATATATATGCATGTGTTTTTAATATATGTGTTTTTAATATATATGTGTGTATATTACACATGAGCCAGAGTACTACTTTGCTTGTTTTTCAAATTGCTACAGGATCACATCATGACTTTTCAACAACTTGCCTTAGTTGCTGACCGTCTGTTTGCATTTTGGGGGGAATGTGTCCATTTTGATGCATAAGCGCTACTTTTTAAACTCACGTCCATTGCACTATCCTATGCATAAGCTACACGGTTTGTATCCAATTCTTTCCCTGATGGAAGCTCAGATGGCTTCTAATCTTTCTCTGTTGCAGCGAGTGGACATCTTTGTAGCTGCCTCGGGTTTCAGACGCAGAGACCTTCAAAGGTGTCTGTCTAGAAGAACTGCCAGGTCACAGAGGAAGACCCTCCACTTGCCTAGATATTGTCAAATTGCCCTCTTGAGTGGACACACCAGTTTCCACGCCCACCGCCGGGGAACCAGTGTTCCCATTATCCCACCTCTCATCAGAATTTACCTTTCTGCCAATAGGATAAATGTGAAATGACATCATATATTTTGCACTTTCCTGGTTCCTGGAGACACAGAGCATCTTATTGGCTGGTGACATTCTTTCCTCTGGGAACGGCCTATCCATGCTCTTTGCTAGATTTTCTACTGTGTTGTTTAGCTTTTTCTCACTGATTTGCATGAGATCTTAATTATTCTGATCTTGAGTTATCCTTTGTTGTTTCAGACTCAGCCTGCTTTATGATTCACTTGTCATATACTTTACATAGTGTGCCAAGCACAGGGCCTATGCTTGAAAAACAATAAAGGATTAATGATGAATTGTTTTCACCCTTAAGGATGTATCTATTTATGCTCAATTGTGATACATGTCAATTTTATCTGCAACAAATCCTCAACGCCCTGTCTAAACAACTGTATTTTATTAACATAGAATTTGATTTCAATGAATAATGCATCACATAAATGGGAAATTCTGCTCTAAAATTTTCATATGATACACACGTTCACTCAAATAAAATTTATTAGAATAGTGTTATAAATTTGTTTGTATAGTTGGTAAACTAAAACCTCAGAATGAATTAACAACAGACTGCCAAGCACAATGGATGAGTCCCGCCAAACCTAATGGTAAACACACTTCATATGGCCTCACTGGGGATGCTGGGAGGGGAGAGAAAACCATCTACTGTGGGCAGACATAACTCTGCAGGCCTTAGGTTCGTTTTTTCATTTAATCCTCACCATAATCCTGTAAGGTAGTGTTGGAATAATCTGGGGTAGGCCGCCCCCAAATGTGCCTCGTGGCATACTATTTTGAATTAAAGTTACTTAAGAAAAGGCCAAGGCAAGAGAGACACTCTAACCTTCCATGTCTGTCTCCCTGAAGCAGAAATAAATCTCCCATGACAGGGGATTCGCATCTGGAGGTAGAAGGACACCCTATCACCGGAGATCGGGGAATTCAGGCCAAGAAGCCTCTATAAACAAACCTTGCTGCTGCTTTAACTGACTACCCCAAGCCCCAGCTCTGTTTAGGCTCTTCACCAACTGGGCACCTAAACCTAAGTTTCTTTGTCCTGTCAGTTCTTCACCAGTTGATTATGCTTCGTCTAAAAAGTATAAAAGCTGCCTGCTTTGGCGACTTCTTAGGTCCCATTTCTATGAGACTGAAACCGAACAGGACCCTATGGGGCTGGGGCTCCTGGGCACGGAAGTCTTTCTGTGTCCCCCGTTTCTTGATTACAGGAAATAGGCTTCATTCAGCCTCCATGACCTTCCCTGAGTTCCAAAGGGCAGGTTCACACAGTTGCTAATCAGGGAAGGGAGGGGATGCAGAGACAAGGGAGGAGCAGTCAGGAGACAAGAGTGCAGCCTTGGGGCAGGTCCTGGCTCTCCCGCAAGGGATGCACAGAACAATATCTTTGAGCTCTTTTGCAGATACTGAAATCCCCACCAGGTGGGAGAAGTTAACTGCCTGCTGCCCACAAGCCCTAGACCCCAGACCAACTGGAACCAGAAGGTTGATGATGCCGACTCCCACTTACCTCACCACCAACCAATCAGAAGAAGGTCCATGAGCTGACCACGCCCTCTTTGAGCCATTGCTATAAAAGTCCTCACTACCCACTCCAGGCTGGGGGACACAGTTTTCAGGGCATTAGCCCACTCTGGCCCCCTTTGCCTGGCAAAGCAATAAAGCTATTCTTTACTCCTTCACCCAAAACTCTGTCTCCAAGATTAATTCGGTACCAGGGTACAGAGGCCAGATTCGGCTTCGAGACCACCGTGTTGCAGGAGTAAAATTTTTTTCTTTTTCTCCCGTTCAACTGTCTTGCATCAATTTTACTATCACTCCACCCACAGCACTCAAGACGGGTACGGGGGAAATTTCCCCTCCCTGACAGCGGATATTACTTTCCAGTGTTTTCAAAGGAAGAAACTAAATACTCATGGAGGAGGAGGAACTTCCCTAAAGTCACACCATGAGTGATGGGGTCAGGACTCACACCCACGTCTTTTATTTCTTATTCAACAAGAATTTTCTTCTAGTGCACCAGGTACTGAGTTCCAACAAGACAGATAAATGAGGGATCATCACTTAACTGGCTTCCAAATGCTTTCTCTTATGGATCCATTCCCAGATGTTGAGGATGGTAGAGGGTAGCTTGGAGCTGCACTGTCCGCTCTAACACGCCCCCTGCCCGCCCCCCGGCCTCGCCCCAAAGTCATCAATTAGCTAAATACCAACGTAAACATAAGCAAGCATTTCAAAAAGTAAGAGAGGGCACAGAATGAGATGGAAACCTTTATAATTTGACTGTGAACTTGTTATCACCCATCACTCTACGGTCTTTGCAAAAGAATTATGATGAATACAACTATTCTTCTCTAATCCCTAGAGAAACCTTAACTCTAAAAAATGTGGTTTCAGTTACATTCTTTATTCAATTTGCAAACTATTTCAGATACACGGTAAGACATAGGTACCTCACACTCAGCTACAGAAATGAAATATTACAAATCCACCTGAAGTCCCCATGTAACTTCCTTACTGTTTGCTTCACCACAGGCACCCCATCACCCCTCCACCCAGCCACCAGGTATCCATCTCCTACCCCGTACTTGGTGTTGCAGTTCATACGTATATAATTACACTCTCAGTACACACATAAATCTACATCTATGTTTAGATGCAACTATTTTGCAAGTTTACAGAAAGTATATCACACTGTCCATGCCTACCTAGAATTTGATCTTTTCCCCTCACTATTGTGTACGTGATACTGACCCCACTGTAGTGCATGCATTCTCTCTGCTGTAGAATACGCATTGGATAAACATTTCCTAATTTATGTATGCATTACTTTTTGATAAACATGTATGTTGTTTCCTGTGTTTTTCTATTAAAAGCAATGCAGTTTTGAACAGTCTTCTATTTATCCTAGTTGAGATGAGCAAGAGCTTCCACAGAAATAGATCATTTTAAAAAAAGAAACAAAGCCAGAATTACTGGTCATTTGCCAGATCATGTATCTTCAAGTCAACTCCACGTGGCCAAATCACTTTTCAAAACAGTTGTAACGTTTGATCTCCTCACTGGCAACACGCTGGAATGCCCACTGTTTCATTTCATCCCCAACAGTTGGTCCTGTCACACTTTTTCATTTTTTCACTCTGACGGGTGTAAAACAGTCCCTGGATGTGGTTTTAATTTTCCATCTCCATGACTTTAGTTCATTTCTTTGTGAAATTGAGCATCTTTTCTATGGCCATTGACGATGCAGGTTTCCTCTCTTACGAATCACCTGTTCACTGTGTTTTTACTTTGAATATTCTCCACGATAGGGCAGCTGCCGTGACTTTCACACCTTGAACACTTTATAAGTAAGTTACTCCTACTTTGTTTGACCTTGAATACTGGCTGGCTCGAAGGTAAACAGGGAAATCAGAAGTTAGCATATACAAAGCCCCAGGGTGCCCCCGAAACCACTTTACCTTTCTACTCCGCTGGCTACTGCATCCAACCCAGCATCCCTACACATGTATCAGCACCTGGCCGTGGTGCTCCTTATATAGTCCCTAATCCCAGGCAACGAATGAGTTCTGGCCTAGTTACCATATTCCTTTCTGGATGGGCCAGTATGCTTGTGGTCATTTTGGTTTTTGTTTTTTTGTGTTCTTCTTTTTTAGATTTTTAAAAGGAAGCTTTATTTTGCTAAAAATAACAGGAAACCAATATCAGTGGCTGCCAACAGAAGGCGTCTTGGAAAAGAAACACAATGGAAAGAAAACACCATGAAAAACCAGCCTTTATGGTGTTCCTTGCCTGTTCTTTTTTGCTTGTTTGGTTGGGTTTTTTGTTTGTTTGTTTGCTTTCGGGGTTTTTCGTTTTTTATTTTTATTTTGTATCGGAGTAGAGTTGATTAACAACGTTGTGTTAGTTTCAGGTGCACAGCACAGTGATTCAGTTATACATGGACGTGTATCTATTCATTTTCAAATGCTTTTCCCATTTAGGTTATTACAGAGTATTGGGCAGAGTCCCCTGTGCTCTACAGGAGGTCCTTGTTGGTTATCCATTTTACATAGAGCAGTGTGGACATGTCAATTCCAAACTCCCAGTCTATCCCTCCCCCACCTTCCCCCCTTGGTGATAAATTGGTTCTGAGTCGGTCTGTCCCTGCTCTGCAAACAAACTCATCTGTATCGTTTTTCTTTAGATCCCACCTATAAGCAACATCCCATGATATCTGTCTTTCTCTGTCCACCCCACCCCACCCAGCATAACAATCTCCAGGTACATCCACCCTTTACTCCCAGGCAATGAATGAGTTTTTGCCTCGTCATTGTATTCCTTCCAGGACGTGCTGGTATGCTTGTGATCATTTTGAACACTTAACCCTCTCTTCCAGCCAGGAGAGAGCCACTGTGCTGCCGAAAACAAGGACTTAATCACGTTGATTTAAAGATGTAATACACCCCCGTGTTAGCTGAATCTATTCTCTTCCTTTGCGACCGAACCTCATTAATGCTCTAAGGCAGGGGAGTTACAGGGGGATAGTGCACACCCGTGGTTCCCAATTTATTTTTAATCTTGGTTCATGTACACAAAACAAAAGATCCATTTCTCTTTTTTTTTTTTCCCCGGTACGCAGGCCTCTCACTGTTGTGGCCTCTCCCGTTGCGGAGCACAGGCTCCGGACGCGCAGGCTCATGGGCCCAGCCGCTCCGCGGCATGTGGGATCTTCCCGGACCAGGGCACGAACCCGTGGCCCCTGCACCCACAGGCGGACTCTGAACCACTGAGCCACCAGGGAAGCCCCAAAAGATCCATTTCTTAGGCTGCTTCCCCACCATATCCTACTCCCCAGTGCGGGGGAGGAGGTGGATTGCACTAGCAAAAATAAGCACAGTATTGGGAGAGACATACATTTTATATGTTTAATATAATAAATATTATTTATATAACATAAATATATTTAATGTAATATATATTATATACTTAAGATAATAGAATATATTACAAATTTCCCCAAATTGTACTTATTTATTTATATACATTGCTCTTGTATTTATATACATACCTGGAGCAAAGGGGATATGAAAACAGCTTTACTTAAACCACAGCATGTCGTTCAGTGCAGCTAATGGAAAGTTCCAGGCTATTCAAGAAATAGTCTCTCCAGCCTCACAACCATTCTGAAGTTAAACAACCCCAAACAAATGAAGTGGACATAACGCGAGTAAAACAAGCAGGGTCGTTCATAACTGAGAAGCAAGAAAAGCAACGACTGAAAAGTGCGAACAGCTCAGGACATCTTGTCACGGCCATTATCTGGCCACACATGCACACAGTAGGGGCTTTGTATTATTGCAGGGGTTATGGGGCTATAGCCTCTTTAGTATAATAACACGGTCTTCAGCAAATTGCACGAAAATACTGATTTTAGTCTTTGAATTCCAAATTTCTGTAACTTTGATAACTCAGCCGGTTCCTAGGAGTAAACTTCAGTCACATGTAAAAATGACATCTGTGGCCTTGCAAACCATTGAAAGAATCAAAGCAAGGGTGGGCAGCTTTAGATCAGTTGGCCTAGAAGGGGGCTCTGATAACCTCCACTAGTGCTTTGAAGCCCAGTTTAGGAATCACCCATGTAACACATTCTTTGAATCAAGGTAACCCATTGGAATCCCTGCCCGGTTCTCTCCAGCGAGAAGAGAATCATCTATTTCTGATAATGTTCAGCAGGAGACTGCAGGGCCCGCCTCTGCCTAAGAAATTTTGATGGAAAACACTCATTCATTCACTTATTCATTCATTCAACGATTATTAATGCATTTTGAGCACTGCTGGTAAGCAGAAAAATAGCCCCCAAAGATACCCATGTCCTGCTCCCAGGAACCTAAAACAATGGAATACTATGACGCAAGGGGGATTGAGGCTGCAAATGGAATTGGCTGCTAACCAGTTGGCCTTAATGTCAGATGATCTTGGATTATCTGGGCAGCCTGATATAATCGCAAGGGCCCTTTTTACGTAGAAAAGGGAGGCAGAAGGTCAGAGTCGGAGAGAGATTTAAAGATGTCATGCTGCTGGGTTTCAAGATGAAGGAAGGGGCTACAAGCCAAGGAAGATAGGCAGCCTTTGAAGAGCAAAGAAACAAATTCTTCCCTGGAGCCTCTAGGGAAAAATGCATCCCGGCCCACACCTTGACCTTAGCCCAAGGAGATCCATCCACTTCTGACCTACACAGCTAGAAATTATAAAATTAGCTGTTTCAAGCCACCATGTGTGCGGTCATTTGTTACAGCAGCTACACAACACTTACAAAAGCACCACTGTTTGCCAGGCATGGGCGAGGGGCTGGTTGCAGTCATGAGCCCAGCGGGTCTGTTCACACGTCTCTGCCCATGACCCCACCGTCGGCCCACAGTCCAAAACAGTAATTAAGAAAACAAGCCATAACATATATATTTTTTGTTTGTTTGTTTTTGTTTTTGCGGTACGCAGGCCTCTCACTGTTGTGGCCTCTCCCATTGTGGAGCACAGGTTCCGGACGCGCAGGCTCAGTGGCCATGGCTCACGGGCCGAGCCACTCCGCGGCATGTGGGATCCTCCCGGACCGGGGCACAAACCCGCGTCCCCTGCATCGGCAGGCGGACTCTCAACCACTGCGCCACCAGGGAAGCCCAAGCCATAATATATTTTAAATTGCCTTAAGTCCTCGAAAGAAGTTAATGTGATGTTAAGGAATAAATCAAGTCGACACATTTTAAGTAAGACGGTAAAGGAAGCTCCCTCAGACAAGGCAGCCTTTGAGGCAGCTAGGTGAAGAAAAGAGAGATGAGAGCCCAGCTGGAGGTCATGACGGTTGGACATACAAGAGGAGAAATGGCCGGAATAGGGCTGGAGAGGTAGGCAGGGCCCAGATCATGCCAGGCCTGTTTGGTCTGATTTCAGTCTAATGCAATGAAGCCACTGGGACAACTGAGCCTGACTGCCAGCTTGTAAGCGAAAGTGGGGTCCGGGCCGCTCACTGCTCAAAAGCCAATAAAGAGGCCAGGTTGGTGGAAAGGATTTTTTTTTTATTTATTTTGGATGCCAGCAACCCGCGGAGGGCGACGCGGGTCCAAAGGCCGACTCCCCCACACTGACAATCGGGGGCAAGCGCTTTTATAGACGGAGCGAGGGGGCTCCACGCAGAACCAGCACAGGCAGCTGTGACAGGCATCTTGAACTTGGTCATGTCATGGTCTGATCAGCGTCATCTTGATTGTTCTAAGTACCGTTAATCTTCAGTTCCAGGGTTGGTTTGTTCCCATTTCCTCGAGGCCAGTTCTCGGAATGGTGGCAGCTTATGTCATGACTACAGCCTGGTCATCATGTAGTTCACTTCTCCACCTGGTGTGGGTTTCCGTGTCTACAAGACGGCTCCCAGGACACGGCTCAGGATATGATCTCTAGCCCTTGAAGAGGAACTAAGGGGCCTTGACTTTGCCTACTGACCAAACTATTATATTATTATTTAGTCTTGTTAGATGGTTTTCCTTTGTTTCTTCATTGTTCTCACTTCTCTGATTAAACTTATTCTTTGGCTGAAGTTCTTCCACAGACGAAAGGCAGGTGGAGGACATGGGTGGGGAGGACCATAAGGCCCCGCTCCGGATTTCAAGCTTACGGTGCAAAAACAGGCACACAAGTGCATCGTGAAAGATTGTCTCCTTGGAAGAAGCCTCAAGTTATGTTGCAGTTCATTCTATTTTGCTACTTTTACTTTAAAACTAACTGAATCAAGGGAGAAAACTGAGAGTAGGTAATCTTGGATAAGATTAATTCGGATCAGAAAAAGCCAGCAGTCACTTCAGGACTGGAACTGAGCCGCCCACCAACTGTAACCAGCTGCATTTCTGGATCAGTGTTTTTCAGCCCTTAATTTTTTCATTATGGCTCCCTAGAGAGACTATTTTTAAATAAACTTTTAAAAATTTTAGAACCGTTTTAGAAAAATAGCTAAGAGAGTACAGATCTAATCTGTAGATCTAATCTGTAGATCTAATCTGTAGATCTAACCTACCCCACACTCAGCATCTTCTATTCCTATAGTACATTTGCTACAATTTGTGAACCATGTTGGTACATGATTAATTAAAGTCCACAAGGCATTCAATTTTTTTTTTTTCTTTTGCAGTACGCGGGCCTCTCACTGTCGTGGCCTCTCCCATTGCGGAGCACAGGCTCCGGACGCGCAGGCTCAGCGGCCATGGCTCACAGGCCCAGCCGCTCCACGGCACGTGGGATCTTCCCGGACCGGGGCGCGAACCCGCGCCCCCTGCATCGGCAGGCGGACTCTCAACCACTGCGCCACCACGGAAGCCCCAGCATTCAATTTTTTACTTAATGTTTTTTAGGGATTTCCAGGGTCCTAACCGGGGTATCATGTGACATTTTTCACCAGATCTCCTTGGGCTCCTCTTGGCTGTGACTGTTCCTCAGACTCTCCCTCTTTCTGATGACCTTGACAGTCTTGAGAAGTACTCACAGGTATTCTGTAGAATGTCCCTCAACTGAAATTTGCTATTTTTTTCCTGATTAGACCGGGGTGAAGTACTTTGGGAGGAAGTCAACACATGTAAAACGGCATTTCCCTTATATCATGTCAAAGGTACGTGCCCATCTGTGGCTACTGGGAGCTTTTTCAGGTGCCTTTTGTGTCTCTGGCATATTGCCGTGTGTGTGTGTGTGTGTGTGTGTGTGTGTGTGTGCGCGCGCGCGTGTGTGCCAGCACTTCCATTACAAGATGTTCCGGCTCTCAGAAGCTCTGTTACACATATATTTCCTAATCACTTTTCCCTATGAAATTTTAAGACCACAGATGCACTGTACATCTGTTAAGTACTTTAAATATATCTGTATTTTCTACATAATAAGGGAAATATTCTTTTTGTCCCCCACCCCGCCCCCAGCAAAGAACCAATTATACGCCTTTGGGGGGCAATTCTAACTGCACTGAAAGTGCATGACCTATACCTATATTTACCACTTCAGAAAAAGCCATCACTGTGATGATGCCAGGTCACCATATATAGTTTCCAGCCTGCTCCTCGCTAGAGAGAACGATTGGATAAATGATTGACTCCTGTCTAATTTAGAATTGCTCTTTTTCTTAAGGGCTGCTCAAAGACTCAGGGTGTTTGACATCTGCTGGAGGGGGAAATGCATCTATCTGAGAGAAATGAAAAGGGTATACCATTGAAATGGAGGGAGAGATTCTAAAAACCAAAGAAACCAACAAACCACAGCCCTTTATACCTAAAACACTTTCCTGCCATTTCTGTCTCCTCTCATTTCCTCGAATTCCTCTCCTACAGCGCTGGATGACTCTGAGTTTTCAAACTTCACGTAAGGACACCGATAGCTGACTTCACAAACCGTGAGCAGCCGTGTTCATCACCCCAGCGTGGTCTCAAAGCCCTTCATTTGTGCTGTAATAATTGGCTAGAGCAGAAATGAGCTGCCGGTAGCTGAACCAGAAAACAGCATCATCTTAAAAGAGCCATTTCTGGGATGGGGCTGCATTTTGTCTCTCTTTGGACATTGCAATATTATGAAAAGAATGCAAACACACAGAAGCAAGTGTGGTGACTTTCTGCGTGCTGAACCATTTGGATACAGGCGAAAAAGTAGCCGTGGAGATACAATTTTAAGTGAACAAACTTCTCGTTCGGTTTCTCTAGCTTGCAAGCGGGCTCCCATGAACCCAGGCTCCCAGGATGCCCCAGCGCCAAGCCAGCCCCCAAAAGAGCGGGCTCTGAACCCTTAGGTAACAATGAGGAAGGACAGAGCTGACCCCAATCTTTCCACCATCAGTAGGGATGGTGGAAACAAAGTGTCCAAGCAGACCTATAACCACCACTCAAATATATGTTTGCAATTAAATTCAGAAGGTCATCATTTCAGAGGTCAGCCTTCCCTTCGAAGCAGCAAGGGCTTGAGGTCTATAAAACTGCGTGGGTAAGTGAATGGCAATGAACGCAATGGGCCATTTGTCTTTCTCTCATGTGCAAAGCACTTGGCATCCAGTCATGGGTGCTGATGGTCTGCGGGAAAACAGCTGTGGTTAAAGAAGGAAAACCTGAAACTGAGATGCTGAGTGGTGAACACGGGTTGCTGATAACAGACAGTTTCCTGAGCTTGCAGACAAATCACATGGGCTTCTGAAAAGGCGGCTTGGTACCTGGCATTTTCCTTTGTGTATTTGACTATTAATTCAGAACACCCTCAGGCCATTGCCACCCTGGACTGAGCACAGAGGTGGGTGGTAGATGTGAACCAACCAACCAATTCTCCTCCTGGACCCTGCCTTCCAGCACCTTGGGACAGTGAAGCATTGAAATCAAACAATACAAGGGGACTGCCCTGGTGGTCCAGTGGTGCAGACTCCATGCATCCACTGCAGGGGGCACGGGTTCCATCCCCGGCTGGGGTACTAAGACCCCGCAGGCCACACAGTGTGGCCAAAAAAAATACATGTAAATAATGCAATTTTAGGTAATGATACGTGCTGGAGAGAATTGCCCTGGGAAGTATCTCTGAGGAGCTGACATTTGGAATAGACCTGCTCCCTGACAAAGCACTAACTATGCAAAGATGACAGGGAGGGACTTCCCTGGTGGCGCAGTGGTTGAGAGTCCGCCTGCCGATGCAGGGGACACGGGTTCGTGCCCCGGTCTGGGAAGATCCCACATGCTGCGGAGCGGCTGGGCCCGTGAGCCATGGCCGCTGAGCCTGCGCGTCCAGAGCTTGTGCTCCGCAACGGGAGAGGCCACAACAGTGAGAGGCCCGCGTACCGCAAAAAAAATAAAAATTAAAAAAAAGAATCTCAGCATGATCAGATTGACTGCGTGTCTACTCAAAAGGAAACTTCCTAAAATGTTTGCCATAAAGGGAAAAAAGGTCATTTTCTTATATTCCAGCTACTTAGAAATTCTCAAAAACGAATTAGTGTTTACTCATGTCCCCTGCTTCTATCAACTGTAAAGGAGTAGTCAGCTTGAAAAGCTGTTACTTTGTGAATTGAGGACAACTTAACTTTCTCCTAATAATGGGTAAGATAATAGGTGAGTAAAAAACAAACAAAAAACCCAGAAACAAAAGCCAAAATCCTGCTGCTCTTCTCTGTCAAGTTTTGTGCAATTAGTCTTAAGCACACAGAATACCTTTTTTGGTAGATTATTATAAATAGTTTTAGCAATATTACAATATATGACAGGGTGGAGTAGATTTTGATTATGACTGTTTTCTTACGAAATGCCGTTCAGCTCTTTAAAAACTAATACCTATTTCAGAGACTGATTCAGCTGGATTTATTGAACAGTATTCTCTAAAATCTTCCAAGTAGGTATAATGAACAAAAGGGTTGCTATCCTTAAGTGAAAACCAAGGAATTTTATTTGGGAACGCCTGTGAGTTAAGAATAAAGTGGATGAGAAACAGAGACCCAGACACAGAGAACAAACGTATGGATACCAAGGAGAAAGGGAGGGGGTGGGATGAACTGGGAGACGGATGGACATATATATACTATTGATACTATGTGTAAAATAAATAACTAATGAAAACATTTTTTAAATTACAGTCTCTGATGGTCTTAAATTTTCTATCTGCCATTGTAAAACGTCCTGATGTGAAAATATTTCAGGATGGAAAAATAAAGCCTACAAACTTCCTCTGTTTAAAAAAAAGAAAAAAAAAAGTATAAAGTGGATGAGATTACCAGGAGGCATCAAGTAGATGACCCAGAAAGAATGCTATCTGAGTTGTGAGAGCAATTATCGCTGGGTCATGATTCAGAGTCACCGTCTCCGTTCCCAGAAAAAGACCAGAATTATGCTTTAGCGGAAGGGGTGAGAGTAACGGGTCGTGGAGGAGGATGGAGGCTGGTGGACGGGATCAAACACATATTGTAGAAGAAGAGACACGCCCCAATTACTGGAGGTGACGTAGTAACATTATATGGATATATGAGGAAGTGATAAATAAATGGGAAAGGTGATTCATTCTGTCCCCAAGTGCTTTGAGACCTCCGGGGGATCTCATGTCTAAGATGCAAATACAGCTCCGGGGAAAGCTGTAATGATGTCGTCTTCTTCTTATCACCTCTGAAACAGGCGCTTCCTCTCTCCTGCTCCTTTGGCTTGCGTCCCCTATTCATTATACTCCCGACAAAAGTCTGGTTGAACTGGCTTGTGGCCATCCAATACGGAGAACCACGTTAGGTGGATGGCTATATCCAGCGCTATACTGCATACAACTCACTGACGTGGCCTTGCTTAATGTTGGCGTCCGTGTTGATCCCAGAGTCTGGTCCAATCAACCGTGCAAGAATAAAAGACTCACATGGCATAAAGCTGCAGGCTGGTGCTTTCCTTAAAGAGGGCTGTCCAGCTCAAGCTCAGGTGCAGGGGCTACTCATACGTCTTGTACCAAAATGTACCACCTTGACACCCCTTGTTTGTGGTGCTGAAGATACGCCATGAACTGGCAGAACATACACCAATGGGATTTGGCAAATCAGGCTCCATCACAGATAGCTTCTATCTTATTTTCTCCAACTGACATCCTCTTGACACAATTTGGTGGGAACATCACTATTGCCAGTACCTGGACTGAGGCAGGAGTTACGTGGGGGACTAAAACTCACTACCACCAACATCCCTCTGCGAACTAAGAATGTCACCTGCCCAATCAGTGAACAAGCCCTCAGCCACTGCAGCTGCCCTGCTCGCAGCTGTGCACCCTGTGGGGATTCAGGATGGAGCAAAACAGGATACTGGCCCTAGATGTTTCAGGTGCCTATCGAAGGAATGTTTTCAGTGAGCCCAGACTCTTGCATCTTCCCAGACACAGAAAGCACTAAATTCTTTGACTTGTGTTGTCTGGTTTTCTTTAATGAACAGTAATCTGACGTCCCAACTACCTGGATGTGGTTGCAAAAACCCTTATATATCCTGGCTCCCCCCCTTACCTCTTCGGAGCCGTCCCTCAGAGCTCTCAGAGAGGCTGCCTCCCAGGTTTAAGTCCTCAGAAAGCCCACCTAATAAAGCATCATTCTCAACTTTTAGGTTGTGCATTATTTTTTCATCAACATCTCCTACAATGTTTATTTTTCCAAAGGCCAATTTACTTCCGGAGTCTTAATGGACCACTCATATACCACTGCTAAAATATAAGCCACAGTGTAGCAAGTGGGGGAAGAAGTACCTAAAAGAGAAAAAAAAAAGTCTCTTGCAGGAGAAGTTGTTCGCATGGTCTGGGCTCAAGGGAATCTCCCACCAGTGGCCATGTGTATACAAGGCCTCTAGACTTGAGCTGGTGTTTGAAAGCCAGGGACACAGGCACATTTCTGTGGCCATCCCAAGGCCACTACATTTTCATGGAAATGAAGCTGCCGAAGGTTCATTCTTCAGGGGCTTCCGGAATTAACAAATGAAAAGAAACTCACTGAAAAGCTAACTTTCGCAGACTGCAAAACACATTTCGAAAATGAAGAAGAAGGTGGAAAGGTTACTTGGTGCTCTGAAAACACAGTGCTCCGGTGATGTGCTAAGCTATTTTAGTCTCTGAAGCCCCATTAGCCAGGAGACTGGACCTCAGCTTCATACCTCCATAAAGGCCAAACTGTAGTCGACAGCACCACAGCTGAAGGACGATTTGCTGCATCTGATATGCTACCTCAGGGTCGTAGGTGGGAGCACAGTTACATGTGCCTTTAAAACATTCTCTCCAGCTGGGTCTCTCTGTTCTCACCTGTTTTACCTCTGAACGCAACAGTACTGCTAAATGAGCAAAGGAATCAAAGCAAACGCTTACTTGCATGTCTATCGGTATATACACATACAGTTAGCTGACAAGTGACCAAAGCATTTCACTAGGCTTTGGCCAACTATATGCTCCCCTATGAATTACATGCTCCTTGTCATCAGGGGTAAAGAAAAAGAGAAATACAATAGCAATGCAGCAAAGACGGAGCTGGTATTCTCTCTTTTCTGCTCCGTAAGTATGCCCCCACTGAATTCATCAAATAACACAATTTGACAGAGTCCACAAATCAGTACAGGGCTAGATGTGCCCTATGGGATATTCGAGTCATATAAAAAGTCTATGATGGGGGTGTGTGGGATGAACTGGGAGATTGGGATTGACATATATACAGTACTATGTATAAAACAGGTAACTAATGAGAACCTACTGTATAGCACAGGGAACCTGACTCAGTGCTCTGTGGGGACCTAAATGGGAAAGAAATCCAAAAAAGAGGGGACATATGTATGCCTATAACGGATTCACTTTGCTGTGTAGCAGAAACTAACACAACATTGTAAAGCAACGACACTCTGATAAAAAAAGTCTATAGTATCTTCTTAGATAATTGGCTGGAAGGGTAAATATGATTAATATTTAAGAAAGAAGGAAACAATTTAGCTCTAACACATGGTACAGCTCAGAAGTGTAACAGAAGTTCAGCTGAGGGAATATTCTCGGGCGAGAGCAGGCAGGTTAGCTATTCTGTCAGGACACATGCTAAGAGCCTTGAGATTAAACACGACCCGTGAGCTGGGTGTAAGCTTGAGGCTTCTCTTTGTGGTAGCCAGGCCACAGATCTCACGAAGAAGATGAGGATAGGTCTAACTTTTGCCTTAAACTCAGAAGTCTCTTTAGAGTGAAGACAGCATCAAGCCATCTTTAAGTTGCATGTGGAGCTGCTTCCACTCAGTGGAATTTGCTGGCTCATGCATTTGTGGATGGACTCTTACCTGGTCTGCCTCTGCTCCCTGAATTACTCACAAGGAGTAGCCAGGTTCAAGGCGGGCAGTCTTGTAACTCAGTAAAGCTAAGGACCTAGGTGGAGAGAACACACAATCTTGGCTTTTTCTGCCCAAGGCTCAAATCAACTGACCTAATAAGACAGGTAACAATATGAGTCATTAACAATTAGGACAGGGCTTCCCTGGTGGCGCAGTGGTTAAGAGTCCGCCTGCCGATGCAGGGGGCGCGGGTTCAAGCCCTGGTCCGGGAAGATCCCACATGCTGCGGAGCAACTAAGCCCATGTGCTACAACTACTGAGCCTGTGCTCTAGAGCCTGCGAGCCACAACTACTGAAGCCCGTGTGCCTAGAGCCCGTGCTCCACAACAAGAGAAGCCACCACAATGAGAAGCCTGCTCGTCATAACTAGAGAAAGCCCACTCGCAGCAACGAAGACCCAACACAGCCAAAAATAAAATAAATAAAATAAACAATTTTTTTTTTTTTTAAATAAACCAATTAGGGGGCTTCCCCGGTGGCACAGTGGTTGAGAGTCCGCCTGCTGATGCAGGTTCGTGCCCCGGTCCGGGAAGATCCCACATGCCGCGGAGCGGCTGGGCCCGTGAGCCATGGCCGCTGGGCCTGCGCGTCCGAAGCCTGTGCTCCACGGCAGGAGACACCACAACAGTGAGAGGCCCGCGTACCGCAAAAAAAAAAACAAAAAACAATTAGGACTGCAGGTAATAGATTTAATCACAGCAGTTTAAAAAAAAAAAAAAACGGGAGATCTTTTTCCCCTGTAAAAGAAATCCAGATGCAGATGAAAGGCAGAGCTGGAGCTGTGAACGGAAGAAGTTAGCAAGGACTCAGGCTCCTTCTAGCTTCCGGCTACCATATCTAGATCATGACCAGTCTCCTGGTCTCAAGTTTTATTCTCTACACCCATCCTTATGTACCAGGAAGGAAGAAGGGTGAAAGGCACATAGTGTGCCCTGGTTACCTCTGCCCTCTTTTATCAAGACAAGAATAGTGTCCCAACAAGTCTCTTCCAAAGATCTCCAGTTAGATCTCACCAGAACATACTGGGTCACTCCAGGGTCTCAGAGTGTGTGGGATTTTCTGTGGGCGCTTTAAGAGCAGACTCTGCTTCCTGCAGCTCTCCCGCACGCAAGCTCCCCTGACCTCCAAAGCCAGATGTTCTGGGGCCTTGTCTTCCTGGTTCAGGACCCCTGGGGCTGGGGAGCCTGATGTGGGTCCTGGATCCCTCGCTCCTTGAGGAAAACCTCTGCAACTATAATTATCCTCCTGTTTGTGCGTCGCCTACCAGAGGTGAGGGTCTTGACTACACTGCATCCCTGCCCCTCCTACCTATCTCAAGTGGTTCCTTCTTTATATCTCTAGCTACGAAAAACCTTTTCTGCTAGTCTTCAGGTCATTCTCATCAACAGTTGCTCTGCAGAACAGACGTGTAGTTGCCAAGGGGGAGGGGGGTGACGGAGGGATGGATTAGGAGTTTGGGATGAGAAGATGCAAACTGTTATATATAGAATGGATAAACAACAAGGTCCTACTGTAGAGCACAGGGAACAATATCCTGTGATAAACCATCATGGGAGAGAATATGAAAAAGAATGCACATATATGCATAACTGAATCACTTCGCTGTACAGCGGGAATTAACACAAGATTGTAAATCAACTAGACTTCGATAAAATTAAAAAATAAATAAATTAAAAATACTCGCTCTGAAAGCTGTTGTAATTTTGGTGTGCCAGGGGGACAGGTGAGCTCGGGGGTCTTCCTATTCTGCCATCTTGGCCACACCAGAAACTGAAGATTTTAACTGGACGCCTTGCCCCCCTGAATTACATGACTAGTTTATTAGCAAGAAATAAGGGGGAAATGGATGTTGGCTAGGCAACTAGCAGCTTCTGGCAGACTGACCACGAATTAATTCTACATAATTGATAGCACATCAACGTGTAGTCCATCTGTGGCTATCCAAGTAAAGGAACAAAAGGAGAAGAGAGACTTTTAATCCATGGCAATGAATATCCCGCTCCCCAAATATCTGTATCATGAGATTCCCTTGGGGGAAACTCTCCCCCACGGGATCATGGAGTGCTTTTTACTTTCTGTTCTCAAAGGTACAAATCATACAGGATTAAGTGACTTCGAAAATTATTCTCAAATTAGGAATAATCACTCTTTGGGGGCCTTTTTCAAAAGTCAGTCTACAGTATTTGTCTTTGTGTGACTTGCTTCACTTAGCATAACGCCCTCCAAGTCCATCCATGTTGCTGCAAATGGCAACATTTCACTCTTTGCTATGGCTGAGTAGTAGCCATAACAATGGCAAATACTCCATGATATCACTTACATGTGGAATCTAACATATGGCACAAATGAACCTGTCTACAAAACAGAAACAGACTCACAGCCATAGAGATCAGACTTGTGGCCGCCAAGGGGGAGGGGGTGGGGGAGGGATGGAGTGGGAGTTTGGGGTTAGAAGATGCAAACTATTCCGTTTAGGATGGATAAACAACAAGGTCCTACTGTAGAGCACAGGGAACTATATCCAATCTCCTGGGATAAACCCTCATGGAGAAGAATGTCTCTATGTGTGTAACTGGGCCACTCTGCTGTACGGCAGAGATGAGCATGACATTGTAGATCAACTATACTTTGCTAAGAAAAAAAAGAAAAGAAATACAGTTAGCACTTGCTACCTGCAAAGACTCCTGCAGCTTCTGTGTAAGAACAGGCACAGGGTAGGTCCCAAACGCTACCCTCTTCACACTTACCAGTAGTGCCTCCAGCTTGGCTGACGGGCAATCCTAGGTGTGGAGATTTCCTACGACCACACAGTAGCAGTGGTGCTGCAAGAACGGGCTGACCGAAATCTAACCCAGGTAGAAACCTAAGAACCAGAGGGACGTGTAGATCTATCAGCCTTGGGAGATACCTCTGTCTTTCATGGAACGTGCAGTCCTCAGAGTGATGCGAGCAGGGCTCAGTATCTGCCTGATAGATATGAGAGAAAGGTAGGAAACCAGAACACATGCAAGATGAAATAGGGCAAAAGGCAGCAAAACGTGGTTCTCATGGAAAATTAGAAGCAGAAAGCAGAGGGATTCAGAAAGGGACTTGTGTTACATTTTTTGTTTGTTTGCTTTTTTTTAATTTTTATTTTACATTGGAGTATAGGTGATTAACAATGTGTTGGTTTCAGGGGTACAGCAAAGTGATTCACTTATACATACACATGTATCTATTCTTTTTCAAGTTCTTTTCCCCTTTAGGTTATTACACAAAATTGAGCAGAGTTCCCTGTGCTATACAGTAGGTCCTTGTTGGTTACCTATTAAATATAGCAGTGTGTATATGTCCATCCCAAACCCCCTACGTTTTAATATTCTATTTAAAATACTGACCTCTTTCAGACACAGAATAACTGAACACGTCATCATTTGCCAAGTCATTTGCAAAGTTTCATGGGGGTTTGTAGACTTTCTAACTAAGATATGAGCATCTCTATGGGTAGAGATTGTTTTTATTACCATTTTTTCTGTATAACATGTACATATATATATATATATGACGACCTTTTATATACATATACCTATAACGTATTTTTCACGCTGTGATAGGCATACAGGAAACATTCGAATACATTTTGATTTATTGTCTAATAATTAAGAACTTCAGGCACTAATCTGTTTTAGCACATTTTGAAAAAGTCTGCAAAACTCATACTCGATGCCTTTCTTCTGTATTTGAGAACCAACGAGATTGAACTTGGGAAGTCTTGAGGGGCCTTCAATCACTCTTTTTTTTTTTTTTGCGGTACGCGGGCCTCTCACTGTCATGGCCTCTCCCGTTGCGGAGCACAGGCTCCGGACCCGCAGGCTCAGCAGCCATGGCTCACGGGCCCAGCCGCTCCGCGGCACGTGGGATCTTCCCGGACCGGGGCACGAACCCGCGTCCCCTGCATCGGCAGGCGGACCCCCAACCACTGCGCCACCAGGGAAGCCCCCACTCTCTCTTTTTATATGAATTATGTTCTATTTTAATTCTTCTTCCACAGGAAAAAAACCCCTCATTTCTCTCTTAGGCACTATGGAAACAATAGCTCAGAAATCCTCCCCGGGGCGCCGCCAAAAATCTGAACTGGGGTTTGAGCCGGGGGGAAGCCGAGAGCTCCGGGAATATTTGGAAGACACACGTGTTGACATTTGGCGGGAGTCTGTACCATATTTCTTCCTCATTTGCCAAAGCAAAAAGAAAAAAAAAAAGGAATTTGGAAGCTTTTGTTAAAAAATCTTGGAACTATTTCTGATGTTTCCTTCTCATTGGAGTGAGGAGGTGCTAAAAATTTCTTTTGGCAAAAGAGAGAGGAAACGAAAACAAGGAAAACATTGAGATAATATATAAAAGCTATTGTTTCAGAATATCCCAAGCAGAGGCAAAAGAAGAGTAAACACTGACAGTCAGAGGAAAGAAGCCAGGAGGGAAACACTTTTCATATTCAGGAACTTATATTACTTTGGGGGGAACACAAGCAACTTAAGATCAGTGGTGGATCACAATTTGTGCGATAGATGTGCTCCAATCCCTGGTGAAACAGTTGTTTCCAATAGGTTTCCAATGTCAAATCGAGAATGAGTTTCCACTATATTCAAAATTCTGTAATAAACCATAATGGAAAAGAAAATTATATATATGTATATACTGAATCACTTTGCTGTACACCTGAAACTAACATAACATTGTAAGTCAACTACTCTTCAATTTAAAAAAAAGTTTCCATGACAAAAAATGCACCCCATAAATTAAGGTGAGTGCATTCTTGGATAAGAAGCAGCAAATATGTCTAGGACCCTGGCCAGGGAAGGCTTTACCATCACTGTCAGAAATCACAAGACCAGCTGTTTAAGTTAATTAAAGAATGTAGCATATTGATAAATACCAATGGGAGTGTAAGAAAGTGAGAAAACAGAGCTGGCTGAAGTCGTAAGGAAAGGCTATATGGAAAAGATACAATAGTGGGGCTGAAGTGTTTAAACAATCTGGAGCAAGGCTGGGGAACCAAGCGTGATCACAGGAATAACTGGGTAAAGGTCACGGGGGAGAGGAAATCCCCAAGGAAACAAAGACCAAATTCTGAGTGGAGGTACGGATGGATCAGAAGGGCAGTCCACTGGTGTAGGGTAAGGGGATAGGCACCCTTAACTACTGAAACAAATACAAAGAGTTCATTCGTAAATTTAGGAGAGACCGTAGCTCATCTGACCTGGAAGAAAAGAGATGGAAAAGCAAGGTAGCAACACAACAGCGCTGCATGGCTTGCATTCCTCTAAATCACGAGCCTAAGAGTAGACAACAGAACAGTGGGGATCAGACCACAGAAGATGAAGGGTTAAAGTAAAAGGAAATGTAACGCATTTTTAATGTCAGGATGTACTTCCCAACTCCAGGTTGCTCTAGTGATAGAATTCCTACCTCACAGTAATGACATGATAATGGGGGGAAAATGCAAAAGAGGTAGACAGGGATTAAGGGGAAAGTACCGTGTTACCTACCTTTGAAGACCAAGAATAAAATCATGAGGGATGTGAGAGAGACGGCCATGGACCAACCCAGCATCATCTGAGCACATGGCCAGGTCTCATGTTTCCATGGCCTTTGAGTCATGCTAACCACGTGACCAGTAGCATCTGGCCAACAGCATCTGGGCAAAATGGTGTCCATTTCCAGGATGGTCCAAACTCCCTACATGACCCTCCACACTCACTTCCTACCTACTGGCTGGAAGTGAAGGACTTCAAGTCCTATAGGATGGCAGAGCCTCAGGGGAGCCTCAGTCCCCACATCCTCCATGGAAGCTCCGTAATGAACACTGAACTCTGTGTGGGCAAGATACACACATGTATCTGAGATGTAGTAGCTGGCTTGTTACAGCATCTGCAGATACCTACTCTAACTAACACAATGAGAAAGACCATGATTTAGGTAACCAAAGCTCACCAGAGCCTGTATACTTGAGAAGAAACAAAAGGAGACCATCTGGGTTGAGGCTGACAGCAGCAAGAAATATGGAGTTAAAGATTGATAGTTTCATACAATTAAATTCATCCATTTGACATGTTTGTCGAGTTCTGACAATCTGATAGAGCCATGGGATCATGCAATCTACATGCATGTATATCTGTATGTCTGTATATATGTATAAATATTTTGCTGTCTGTTTTCTATGAGTTTTCAGACCTGTATTGATTCAGGTAACCACCCACACAATCAAGATACAGAAGTTTCCTCACCCTCCAAACCTCCCTTGTGTTTCCTTTTGTAGTCAAGACATCTCTCCTCTCAATCCCTAGCAACCACTGACCAATTTTCCATCCCCACACTTTGCCTTTTCCAGAATACCACAGCAATGGAAGCGCACAATAGACGGCCTTTTGTGGCTGGTTTCTTTCACTTAGCATACTGTCTTTTAAAAGCTGATTCTTAAGAAATGTTGGTGAGAGGGAAAAATGACACAAAAGTGGTGAAAGTTGGTAACTGATGGATCTGGGCAACTGGTTCATGGAGGTTCATTATTTCATGCTTTCTACTTTCATACATGTTTGGAAATTTCAAGAATAAAACGGTTTTAAATTTTGAAAAAAATAATGTCTGTTTCCTCTGGTCGTATATAAGCACTGCTGCTTAAAAGGGATCTAAAGATGGGACTTCCCTGGCCGTCCAGTGGTCAGGACTCTGAGCTTCCACTGCAGGGGGCACGGGCTTGACCCCTGGTCGGGGAACTAAGATCCCACAAGCCGTGCAGTGCGGGCACAAAATAAAAAATAAATTAGTATCTCTTTAAAAAAAAATTTAAAGAAACCAAAGACCCTGGACCGAGAAAAAGCCTGGACTCATTCAGTCCAGGCCACCTGGTATTGGAATTATGCTGGTATCCCTGCAAGAGGCAGGGAGTAAACACCTGACAGCTTCTAACTCTGTTCCCAGCCTCTGACGATGCCAAGAGGCAATGTCCTATTTCTCCCGCAAAAACCAATATCAAACCTTTACTCTTTTCCAATCTGAGAATTCCTTAAGTTTCTGATTCAAAGGCTCAACAGAGCAGAAATAGGCCAGTTCCTTCCCTAAGATGAAACTTACCTAAAATGAGGGAACCTACTGTAAACAATGGATTTTGCCCCTTTTCCAAGGTGACACAGGTCTGGAAGGAGAAAAGACCTAATTTTAGGCCTGAGTACCGTCACCCGATCAGCCCAGCACAGAGAAAACTCCTGCCAGCAGACAGCAGATGACAGGGGAAGCCTCAAATCCGTGCATCCGAGATCCTCTCCATTTGTACTTGTCTGAAAGATAAGCCCCCCTGAGTTTCCTTTGCTGTTAATACAGTCAAGAGTCTGAAAAGCAGAATTAAAATAAATCTTCCTCAAACCAATGGAAAAGGGCATCAGGTGCCAATTTTGAAGGCATCAAGGATTGAAATCAGCTTTGGAAAGGACACATTTTCTGAGCAGCATGTTGGCAATCCAGGCAGCCCGGCCATGGGTTGTCCCTTCTGGCGAAGAAAATGGATAGATCCGCCTTAAGAAAAGGCGGCTTTTCATGCACTTTGATTTTACTTAGGTAGAGAATGTCAGAAACTTTATCTTCTGAGAACGTGTATTCAGTTTCACCAAAGCAACCCGATTTTCAGACATCTTTTCCCAACAAATCATGTCTCTAGTAGCACAGCGATTCTCGTTTGATTAGTTCTTGGTTTAAAAGATACTCCCAGACTGAAGTCTTAACTCCACATTTATTTTACATTGTAATTCTAAACCCCATCCATTCTGGGGGAATTTTCCACATAGAAGGTGGTGCTGGACCTTATGATACCACAATCACTATCACTCTCTTATATTCTGGTTGCTTTTAGCATGGAAGTTTTGGCCCTCAACAAACAGTTTCCTCTGCTTCTTTTGTTTTCTTTCAACAGTATCTAGAAAGTGGTAATATACTCCTCTTCAGAGCCAAATGAGACTGTCTACCAGTAAATAACGAGAAATGCCTAGAAAACACCAGGTGATCATGGTAGAAGCATGTAAATCCTGACGAGTCAAAGAATCAGTGAGAGGATGGCTATAAACTTCTTTGAAGATTACTGTGTAGGTGAGACAGGCGGTCTGGAATTCAACTAATATGCCATTCCATGATAAACAAGAAGGAAAAGTTTCCTTAGGATAATAATAATGGCCTCAACCAAGGACGATCTGGTCCCTGAGGAGACATCTGGCAATGGCTGGAGACATCTGCAGATCACAACTGAAGGAGGAGGCAATGGCTGGAGACATCTACAGGTAACAACTGAAGGAGGAGGAGGGCTACCAGTTGGTAGAGGCCAGGGATGCCCCTCGAAATCCTACAAGTCTTAGAGCACTGCCCCCCTCCTCACTCCCCACACAGAGACACGGCAAAGAAGTATCCAGTCCAGTCAGTGGTGCTGGGGTTGAGAAACCCTGCCTTAGGATAAGAGCTGGGAAAAACTTAACCACAGAGTCTGAGATGCAGGACCAGAGGCAAAAGGTCGTCCCGTTTCCACATCAGCAAAGCTGGGCTCTACCAACACACAGAGAATCTTTTAGCGCTTTTAAATTCATCATGGTCTTTGGCTTTATATTAATCAAAGCACTCGATCCCCACAGACATATGGGGATCGACTACGTGTCAGACACTGCACTGGGGTTTTGAGCGTGCGCGAGAAAGGAAAGAGATCTGCTCACGTGGAGCTCACAGAGGGAGGAGACCCAACAGGCAAAGCACAATGACCCAAACAGCTGAATTCCAGGCAGTGGTAAGTTCTAGTAAAGAACATATTAAAGCAAGATGATGGCGGGAAGGGAGGGACCCTGCTTGAGATGCAATAGTTAAGGAAGACCTACCAATACCTATGTATCTATGTATCGATAGCCGTCAGTCATCCACCCATCCACCCATCCAGGTAACCACTTATCCATATATCTTTGTATCTGTGTATCTACCTACCTACCTATCCATCCTTCCATCCAGCCAACCATCCATCCATCCATCCATCCATCCATCCATCCATCCATCCATCCTCTCTATCTATCTATCTATCATCTATCTATCTATCTACCTATCATCTATCTATCTATCTACCTATCTTCATCATCGTCATCATCTATCTATCTGCCTTTCTATCCATCTTCACTATCCCTTCTTTTGCCCTCACTTTTCTCACCTAATGTTTTGGAAAACTTTCATATCACAAAAGCTATATAGTTTTCTGTGAATAGTATCATGGTAATGTAAAATAACCACTATCCCTTTAATGAGCACTTCAGTGATCTGCAGACATTGCTCTATTATCTTCTGCATTAACAGCGTGGAACGTTACTGCGGAAAAGTCTACAAGCAGTCTGAATTTCTTCCCCTGGTAAATGACAAGTGACTCACTTTTTCCTTACAAAGCATTTTGAAATCTGGCACGTATCACTCACATACACACACACACGTACATAAGTATATATAAAGTATTAACTGAAATTAGATATATGTAGTATAAAGAAAAGAATATATATCACAAATGAACAGTTCAAAACACAACAGTAAACACTCTTGTACTAGCGCCCAGGTTACGAACTAGAATATACCCAGTATCTTTGAAGCCCCCTGCATGTTTCTCCCCATTAATATCCTCATTCTCCCCACTGAGACCTATTATTCTAAATTCTGTGTTCATCTCCTTGTCATTTTTTATAGTTTTACCTAAATGAATGTATATATCCATCATCCGTGAATACTTTGTTGTTAATGTATGACTAATTTTTAATCTTTGCATAAATGTATTTTTCTGAATCTTTCAATTAAATATTTTATATCAGAGATTACCTACAGGGATGTAATTGAATCATTTTCATGTATGTATAGGATTCCATTGTGGGAATATGTCAACATTTATTTATCCATTATCCTCTCAACGGTCATTTGGGACATTTCCAGTTCTTTGCTATTAAAACAGCACTGCTATGAATATTTATGTATGCCTTCTGGTAAACAAATACAAGAGTTTCTCTAGATTCTAGACTTTAGAAGTGGAAATTTCGGGTCATAGTGTACGTGTATCTTCGACATTGCTGGGTGTATTTCCTAAAAAGGCGGCACCAACTCTGCCCACCAGGAATAAATGAAGGTTTCCTTCGTTCCACATTCTGTACAACTTGTGCTATTATCAGGCTGCCTGACTTCTGGCAACCTGGTGGATATGAAATTGAAATGTATAGTAGTTTTAATTTGTTCTTCTCTGATTTCTAATGAGACGGCGTATCTTTTCTATTTATTGGCTACTTACTTTGTGTTTTTTCTTCTGTGAAATGTCTGTTCATATATATATATATATATATATATATATATATATATATATATATATGGTTTGTTTGTTTGTTTTTTTGCAGTCCGCGGGCCTCTCACTGCTGTGGCCTCTCCCGTTGCGGTGCACAGGCTCCAGACGCACAGGCTCAGTGGCCATGGCTCACGGGCCCAGCCGCTCTGCGGCATGTGGGATCTTCCCGGACCGGGGCACGAACCCACGTCCCCTGCGTCGGCAGGCGGACTCTCAACCGCTGCACCACCAGGGGAGCCCTGCTCATATTTTTTGCCCATTTTTCTTTCTGGTTATTTTTCTTAATGAATTACAGGCATATTCTTTATATATCCTGCATCCTAAATCTTTGTTGGTCTTGATGTGTTATAAATACCTTCCCCCAAATTATGGTTTTTGATATAAAAAAGTACTTCTTTTAAAATATAGTCAACTGTATTCATTTTTCCTTTGTGGTCAGTGTTTTGGTGTCTTGTTTAAAGAAACCCTTTCCTCCAGAGCTTGTAAAGATATCCTTTAGTATGTTCTTCTGCACTGATTTCTTTTTCTCCTTTGAATATCAAATTGAGCTGAAATTGATGTCTAAGAGATCTGATTCCTTTTTTTCTCATTTGGATAATCAATGTCTCAGTGCCATTTCTGAAAAATACATCCCTTCTCACTGATCTGCAATTATAGTTCCCTTACACAAAATTTCCTTTTTCTGTTCATTATTCTATATACCTATTGTGTTCCGCTATCACACTGTTTGAATATCTATGACTTTCAAATAACCCATCTATATTTTTCTTCTCTTTAGTGTTCCACCTATTCTTGACCGTTTTATCTTCATATAAATTTAAAACTCAACTTGTCGGGGCTTCCCTGGTGGTGCAGTGGTTGAGAGTCTGCCTGCCGATGCAGGGGACACGGGTTCGTGCCCCGGTCCGGGAAGATCCCACATGCTGCGGAGCGGCTGGGCCCATGAGCTGTGGCCGCTGAGCCTGTGTGTCCGGAGCCTGTGCTCCGCAGCGGGAGAGGCCACAACAGTGAGAGGCCCGCATATCGCAAAAAAAAAAAAAAAAAAAAAATCAACTTGTCAAGAAGTTGATTTGCATTGGATTGGAATTGCATTGACTCTACAGATTAATATGGGGGGAACTGTACACCCTTCTATCTCTGAACATGGCATATCCTATTTCTTCAGTTTTTTGTGAATAATTGTTCTACCTGAATGATTAGCTAATTAGCAATATGACTGAAATTTCATAATTAGGATATGTCTCGGCATTGATTTTCGTTACTCATTTTTTTCTGTAACACAGAATACCTCAGATCTACAGATTTAACTATTCCTTAGTTTTAGGAAAAAATGTATTTCTGAATAAATTTTTTTGGTTCATTTTGTGGAATTCTTAGCTCTAGGACATTAATCATCCTTATATTGGATTAACTTTCTTCTTTTCTTCCAAATTCTTTCTTTTATATAAATTTATTTATTTATTTTTGGCTGCGTTGGGTCTTCGTTTGCTGCACGCGGGCTTTCTCTAGTTGCGACAAGCAGGGGCTACTCTTCATTGCGGTGCGCGGGCTTCTCATTGCAGTGGCTTCTCTTGCTGCGGAGCACAGGCTCTAGGCACGCGGGCTTCAATAGTTGTGGCTCGCAGGCTCTAGAGCGCAGGCTCAGTAGTTGTGGCACATGGACTTAGTTGTTCTGCAGCATGTGGGATCTTCCTGGACCAGGGCTCGAACCCATGTCCCCTGCGTTGGCACATGGGTTCTTAACCACTGAACCACCAGGGAAGCCACCCAATTTTTTTAATCTTTGCATTTCCCCAGCACTCACCAAGATTATCTCCATCTTTTCTATATATGCCAGTAATTCCTCTTTCAACTATGTCTATTCTGTTCCTTGTTTTTAATTTCTATTTTGCACAGTTTGGAGCTTCAATTCCTGTATTAGCTCTCTGGTCTACCTTATTATCTTTGTCATTATTTCCTTTTTATAGTTTAACTCTTCATTTATTAAGTTCATGTTCTTTTAAAAAATTTTTCGACCCATTTAAAACTCACAGAAAAGAATTACTTTTGTTTGTTTGTTTTTGTTTTTGCAGTACGCGGGCCTCTCACTGTTGTGGCCTCTCCTACTGCGGAGCACAGGCTCCGGACGCGCAGGCTCAGCGGCCATGGCTCACGGGCCCAGCCGCTCCGCAGCATGTGGGATCCTCCCGGACCGGGGCACGAACCCGCGTCCCCTGCATCAGCAGGCGGACTCTCAACCACTGCGCCACCAGGGAAGCCCAAGAATTACTTTTGGTTTATGCTTCTTCCCAAATAAATTCTTCCTCTCTCTTATATCGTTGTATTTCCTTCCTCCCTCCCTCCCTCCCTCCCTCCCTCCTTCCCTTCCTTCCTCCTTCCCTTCCTTCCTTCCTTCCTTCTTCCCTTCCCTTCTGCAATCTGTTTACATAGATGGACTGCCATTTCTCTTGTAATCTGATTCATGCCCAACTTGGAGAACTCTGATCCACACCCAGGCCTTCTATTTGTGTGGACAGAACATGGATGAGTTTTACTCAACACGCATTATCTTACAAAATATACACCAACACCTGGGTTTTCAACAGCCTGGGGTCACGGAGAGAGGAGGAGAGTTCAGGCAGGGCTCTGATGGATGGAATGAGGACCTGTTCCCCCTTTATGCAGTTTTTCAGATGCTCTGTGCCTGCGTCCACTCAACGCTTTGTGTGTTGAGATGGGAAAACGGAAAGGGAGAGAGGGTCAGTCTTGTATTTCTTCCATCTGCTCGGAATAACCCCGGGCTTCAGATTACATGTCCGATTCACCTCCGGGTCTGGGATCCTTGCTTTTGATAAAGACAAGCAGCCCTGGATGATCTCTTTTGTCATCAACAGTCCTTCCACTGCCCAAAATGAGAACAGAAAAGAAATGCGAACGCTGAGTTTTCACATTTGCATAAGGAGCTCACAGCCTGAAGAGGAAAAACTATTATCTTGCCTCTCTGTGTTCTCTTTCTTCTGCCTCTGGCTCTTTCCAAAGTTGTTATCATATTTATGATGTTTTCTGTTTGGGCAAATTCATTTCTGCATTGCTTACGACCCTTCTGCCTTTGCTCCCAGCTGGGGTTGACACAACTGACAAACGTTCATGATCGTCTCTGCTTCTGGTACAATACGGAGTTGATGGGAAAAGATACTCTGCTTTCATAAAAATTATCTTTTCAAACAGCTACACCCACAGGGTCAAGTCAGGGAACAGAAACCACGGCAGATAACTGACCAGAAGGGCTTTAATACAGAGGACTAGTTACAGAGGGGCTGAAATTGCTGGCAGAACAACTAGATGGTGATGCAGCCCTGATATCAATAACTGCAGAAGTCTTTTCTCCTCGGGTCAGAAGGACAAAGCAAGGAGGGGGCATCGTAAGAGGCCATTGGCAAAGTCTCCCTGTAGGATTTGGAGCCGTGGCACAGGCTGCCTGGCGGGAGCTGCAACCACAGAGGAACGAGCTTTCTGGCCTGAGCAGGGACCGGGGAGCAAGACAGAAAACTATGCCGACCTCTCCCATCTTCCCGGCCACAGGATTCCTGCCACTGGGTCCCACTGGGCGAAGCCATCAGAAGCCAGATCTGGGTAGTGTAGGGCATCTGGGAAATGCAGGTTACAGAGGTGGACCTTCTGAGAGTCACAGCAGAGCAGAAGGGTGAGCTGTAAACTACAGAGCAAGCAGCCACAGGGCATCACCTCTGTCCTTTCGCAAGTAGAGCTTACTGGCGAAATTCTCTCTGATTGCTAATTACTTACTACTGCAGCTAACAAACTACCCTAAAACTTAGTGCTTTGGAACACCACCATTTTGTTAGACATCACTTTTTATGTACCAGGAATCTGCACAGGGCTCAGCTGTGAGATGTGTCTGCTCCACCCGGAATTGGTGCGGTCCCCTGGTAGTACTAAGTTGTCAGCTAGCTGACCTACAGCGGCCAAGACAGCTTCACGCACGTGTCTGGGGCCTGGACAGGAATGGCTAGAAGATGGGGATCACCAGGTCCCCCCTCTCTCCGTGGAGCTTCAGAGCTTCTCATGGGATCTCCCAGAAGACGAGCTGGACTTCTTACAGGCGGCTCTGGGCTCTAAAAGCAAGTGTTCCCGGAGACCTGGGTGGCAAGTCACAGCTTCTTAGAGTGTCTAGCCTCAGAAGTTCCAGATCCTCACTTCTGCTATATTCTACTTGGAAAGCAATACACCAGGTTCAAGGGGCAAGAGGCGGGGAAGAGAATCCAAGTATATAAGCCACGTTCAGGTGTCATCTCTCTTTCACAGAGGCTCTGAAGGAGGAGAAACTGCACACTTGTGGTCAGATGCACCACGTTAATTTTTGCACCTACATCACTCAGCTGATCTCTGTCTTACTCTTGAGCTGATGCCTTCCCCAGGCCTTTGTTTGTGTGTTGATGCCGGAAGGATTTCTTCTGGATTTTTAAAAATCAATTTACTTGCATACCTTCAGAATTCAGGAGACAGAATTCTGACACCTGGGTCCGCTCTCCTGTCTCCTACCAGCAGGTGCTGAGTCAGTCTCTTTCCTAAGTGATCCAGGGAAATGCCTCTTCAGCAGCTTTGAACGTGCTCCTTCGTCTGTTTCTTCTTCACCGTTTACGTCGGAGGCGGCCTGCACCTTGTGTTAACACGGCCCTCTTTCAGAATGAATGGACACTGCTCAGCGTGAAGTGACCTGAGGTCATCTGTCTGCATTTCAGCTGATACCTGATGCGTCCCTTGGGTGACTGGTTATTTCCTAAATGCCTGATCTGAGGCCACGCAACCGGCTCACTGTCGTCTTTCGTTTACACCATCAACACCCGGAAAGCTAAGAGCCCAGAGACTGAGGCTCAGTGATCTTCGATGACCTTCCCCAGGGTGCGCAGGCAGTGAGGATGCCAAGATGGGTGCCCGTGGTCCTGGCTCCACGCCCTGTGCTCTTCCTCGTAAACCCATGTGGTCTCCAAGAGGTGTGCCCCCTGGATCTGAAATTTCCATTCCTCGTGATAATTATCAGCGTCTGAAGTGCCCGGAAGGGCCCACAATAATCCCCTGGCATCCTTTGGAGCTCTTTACGCTGCGGTGACTGGTAAGCCTGACAGATGCTCATGACGGTGGACACACCTTCAACTGTCTATGCTCCAAAACACTGTCTTAAGTTGGCATCTTAACCGCCAAACAGACCCCCCCCAGTCTCTCCCACAGCACCGACTACTCAGTACAGGGCTGGGTCCGTGTCTCGTATTTGCTGTTACATCCCCGGCACCAAGCTTCACACTCAAGAAACGTCTCCTCAATGAGGGAAATGTTTCAGGTAATTCATTCTCTTAAGTGCTTTTAAAAAGAATGACATTTAGGAGTATCGGTGTCTACCTTCCCGCCTCGCATTGATGAAGAGGGATTTTCCAAAACGTGGTTTCTGGGATATAGGTCAGCGAGGGCGAGTTCTCCGGACCTCCAAGTAAATGTGTTATGAGCTCTAGGGCGTCTGTCAAGTTATTCACCTCTTGTGTTTCTGTGCCCAGTTCTGGAAAACACAGGTGATAAAAGCACCTACTTCGTGGCGTTGTTCTGAGGATTCAATGTGTGAAAAATATTTTAAGCACTGAGAACAGTGCCAGACACAAATAGATACTTAACTGCTGCCTATTATTATTATCATTATTCTTATATTCAGCTATCTCCCCAAACTTCCTGGACCCAGCACATCACACCTGTGTTCCCACGAGTAACCCAGAAGAGGTACAGAGAAATCACATCTGAAGGTGCCGGGAGAAGGATATGAAGACATTCCCTCAACAGCCTCTGTGGCCAGCCAACCAAAGACCACCTTGGAAATGGACTCTCCATGGATACCAGTGAATGAACAGATGACACTACAGACGAAACCCATCCCCAACTCCTCCCCACCTGGCCTTGTAGAAACCTCTACCATCTCCCCGCTCCTTTCCACCCCAGAACACAGAAACGTGACTGGGGGCAGGGAGAGGCCGTAACACTCTCAAATGGCTGAGTGCTCTCACCCAACACGTATCTACCTTTGCTCACCCAGATCTGCAGACCCACATTCACACCAGCCGTCGGAGCAATCAGCCGGGTACCGCCGTGATACACTAGTGAACCCAGCCCTTTCCCTCCAGCGGCTTTCAGTCTGGTTGAAAAGGAGACTGTCAGGCGGGTCTACCATGCAGGGGATGTGATAAGGTCCTTACACAGAGATGAAGGTCAGCTCAAGGTTACAGAGTATAAACAGCGATGAGCAGAAGCTGGTATAGCCAAAGAAGATCCCAGAGAGCTTTGGTGGCCAGACTTCGATCCCCAGAACCTCTTCATCTTAAAACTGCAAGTTGGTACCCTTGGATCAACATCTTCCCTTTTCCCCCTCCCCTCAAGCCTCTGGCAGCCATCCACCTAGTCTCTGCATCTGCGAGCTTTTGTTAGGCTCCGCATATAAGCGATCGTATACAGAATCTGCCTTTCTCTGACTGACCTCACTGAACACCATGCCCTTGAGGTTCATCCATGTTGTTGCAGAGAAATTAGAAATCACTGCGTCAAAGAGATGCTCCCCTGTTCACTGCAGCATCATTCGTGATAGTCAAGACACGGAAACAACCTGAGTGTCCACAGTGGATGAATGGATAAAGAAAATGTGATGTCTCTACACAATGGAATATTATCCAGCCATAAAAAAGAAGGAAATCCTTCCATTATCTTCTAGAACTCCCAGCCCTGCCAAGTTGGCCAAAGTCAAGTTCTCTTGCTCATGAGACAAGCCTCCCACTAGAACATGGGAAAGAGATTCAGTGAAACCTCAGGCAACTTTCCCAGTACCAATCTGGGAGCACAGCTGGTGCCACCGTTGGTACCTTCCTCCTCTCTTCTTTTCCCGCAAGAGGATCAGAGCCGTCAACCTTGGTCAAAAAAAGTATCGCTAGAAAGGAACCATAGCTGTCAGTAATGGAGGGATTCTTGAGCTGGAGGCCACTATGCATTAACATCCTGAAATGCGTGAAGCCCGTGAAGTTGTGTACAGAAAGGCTGTGTGTATCGTTACACAGTGGAGTTTGCACATACATGCAGTTATGTGTGACTCAATTATACAGGGTGGGGGGCACAGGGGACTGAGAGAGAGAGAGAGAGAGACAGAGAGAGAAGGCGGTTTAAATAGTTAAATTTCTAACTTGACCATTCTACTCAATAAGCATAGCCCAGGATAGCAAGAAGGATGACACGGACCCAACTCCAGCTGCATGTCCGAATCTCTTGGACACCTTTTTAAAAAAACTAACACCAGACACAATACTGTAAATCAACTATACATCAATTAAAAACAACAATAATAAAAGAGATCATGAAAAAGACTGAAGAACCATTTTTTTAAATCTGTTCACAGTATAGCTTTAGATTTCCGTTACCTTAAGGTATATGAACTGTAATAACAGACTGATGAATTACTTAAAGAAACTCATGTGCAGGCATTTAGCTTCATGGGTATTTTTGTTACGAAACAAAATACTAACACCAAGGCTTCACCCCAGACCAGTGCTGGGGCCAGAGGATCTTAGGACCAGTCACCACTGGAAGCAGTGGCCTCAGCTCATCTCAGCTCCGGGTCCCTCTTACAGCACAAGTACCCTAATACGGCTGCACCCGACCCTTGTCATCTTGTATACATGACATGGCCTTGAAATAGACCAACCCTCTCACCTCAAGTCTCACAGAAGAACCTGCTCTCTGGCCCCTCCCTTAACAGAAGGTACATGGAGTGGACTCATGGCACCAGTGACAGCCATTCGATCCCCCAGTAGTTGACAGGTGTCCAGGGCGGGCCAGGTAGTGCATGAGAAAGGAGGAAAGGGCGGTGAGCAGACCGAAGTTTCTGCCCTCCTGCAGCACGCATTCAAGCGGAAGTAAAAACGTGTGGCAGGTACAACTTAAGGGATTTTCCAGAAAAGCTGGACCCTACCCAGTGTTACCTTCATTCTAAACTGGGAACCTCCCTCTGCGTAAGAGCTGAGTTTTTTCCCGACAACCAGGATCATAGTTTTTCACTTGCAGGGGCGATTTTATCCCCGAGGGGACGTTGGGAAACAGCTGGACCCATCTTGGGGTATCAAAATTCGGGGTTGTGTATACAGTGGGTTGAGGCCAGGGATATCGCTAACCATCTTACTATGTACAGACCGGACTGCCCCTCACAACAAAATATCATCTGACCCAAATGTCAATAGCTAACGGCTAAGAAATGTCTACTCTTTTGAATTATAACCCAAACTGTAAAGTCAATATCCAGAAGCCGTTACTGAAATGAATGAAGGATTGAATAAATAAATACATGAGGGAGAATAAGCAAATTTCACCCGCAGGATTCCAAAAAAATTTACGTAAATATACCACCCACGACGAGGCAGAGTGTAGTTCCGTAATTGTGAGCTGTGGATCACCACTTCCTTCTGGAAAATACAGTATAGGGAGTGCAGAGAAAAGCAACTTTACAGACAAAAAACCTGAGAAATACCACCCCAGCCAGCGACCAGATTTCACATCAACAGTGATTAAGTCAGGGCGGGAGTACGTGTTCTTGATACGATGCAATGAAAATGGCATTTTTCGTTTGTTTGTTTGTTCTTGAAAATCCCAACTGGCTTTTATTTCAAGATGATGGGGGAATAAAAAAGAGCACAGAGATACACCTGATGTCTTTGTGCCTTTACCTGTGCTGTCCTCTTTGCCTGAAATCCCTTTTTTTTTGGCCCATAAAACCACTACATAATCAACAAGGACCTACTGTACAGCACAGGGAACTCCACTCAATATTCTGCAACAACCCATATGGGAAAAGAATCCAAGAAAGAACAGACACGTGCATATGCACAACTGAGCCATCCCACTGCACACCCGAAACCAACACAACACCGCAAGCCAACTACACTCCAATCAATACAAAACAAAAATCAAATTAAAAAAAAAACCAAAAAAAACCCACTACATATTCTCCACTCCCCCAGGGCCAGGTCTTACTGTCTCACGCTCCTGTCCCTTAGACAGGACTCATCTCTCCTTTTTACTCATCTGTGTATTTCCTGACTTCCTCAATAAATGCTTCTTCAGTGGAAAGGTGAAAGAGAATAGAGGGGATGATTTTAAACCTCTTGTGGTTTGCAGACGAATAAAAACAACACTTTATCTCTGTGCTGTTTTACCCCCAAACCCATTACTTGGGTCTCATCACGAGGAAAACATCAGATAATCCCAACAGAGGGACGTTCTTCAAAAAGTCTGAACCGGAAGTCTCAAAGCTATCAAGACAACAGAAACAAAGCAAGTCTGAGAAGTTAGTCACAGTCAAGCGTAGTTCGAGACATGATGACTAAACGTACATGATATCCTGGGTGGGAGCCTGGAACAAAAAAGGGGCCATCGGGCAAAGACTAAGGGGATGTGAATGAGCGTGGACTTCAGTTAATAATAATATGGGTGCACTGATTGTGACAAATGAACCATGCTAATGAAAGATGTTGATTACAGGGGGAATCTAGCCACCAGGCGCTTGGCATTGTCCTGTACTGATTTCACAACTTTTTTCGTAAATCTAAATATATTCTCAAACAGGAGCTTTATTGAAAAGAGATGGAATGGCCTCCTTTCTCCGTCTGCCTCTCACTCCATTCCGCTCCAGAAGCAACTCCCTTAATTCCCACCGGATGACAAACGGAGACGCAGTGCCAGGCACAGATGTCACGGACCTGTGCAGGGTTTCGAGATACCCAACATCATCCTCTTCTTAAAAGCACCCAGTTTTCTCAGGAGGGAAACACTGCCTCCCCAGGATATGCTCTTAGTGAAAGATGACTCCAGGAGCCCACCTCTCATTCTGGAAGCCATACCGGCTCCCTCTCCTACCCCGGGCACAGACAGCAAGTAGGTAGGTGAGCCACTGGGAGCTTCCCAAGAGTCTTTGCACCTTTGATTATAGTAAGAACAGAAGGAACTTCTGAAGGAATGCGTTGTGCCGGGCCGGGGAGGGGTGCTGGGCAAGAAGGCTATTGCATCTACCCCAGGGGCAACTTCCCCCTCCCACCCTGTGCATTGCCAAGGCTAGCGCCCCCGTGCCTTATTAATATACAAAAATATACATCCAACTAACCTTTCATGTATTTATTTTCTTAGATTAGCAGGCTGGGATTTAGGGCCTGCAGCTAAGAATATTATTGGCTACACCAGGGCACAGTTTACCTGAAACAGAATAAGAAGAGATCTTTTCCTGGTCCAAGGCAGGTTCAAAAGCTACATCATTCAAGTGAATAGAGTTCACGGCTAAACCACCTCAAACCACCACATATTATTTCTAACAACTGAGATTCCCAAACCACCAAAGAATATCTTTTGAGGCTTACCAACCCCAGGCCCACTTTGTCCCCTTGTCCAATATTCTTACTTTATTCTCTTTCGCTTTTGTTTACAACTCTTTATCTTTGCAAGAATATCTACTTGGTAATAATGCCTCATTCGGAGATGGCCTCGGGTCTGACCACAGTCCGGGCACGAGATTCTTAACAAACTCTTGAGTATTTAGCATGTAAAACTGTAAAGACTTCAGCAAAGTATATGTATTGGTTAATAATTAACAATATGCCCATTCATTCATTCATTTAACCAATCTAAGCATATCTCTGACTTTGAGAAAAGCACCCAGGCATCTGAGTGCCAGGCCTCTTTTCTGGACCTTTCCACCTGCATTTCCTGGAGTATCAGGGAACCACGCTAATGCTATGCAAATATCTGGCTTCACATTCAGATCTGACAACTAGACTCCTTTGAAACTGACTTCCTGTGGGAAGAAGCAACCAAAAAATAGGTGGGAAAGATGAGCAAGAAAGAGCTTTCGAGGCCTTTGATTCTCCGGACACGTAATCAGGCGATGGGAGACCTGGGATGCTTCTGACATTAGCTCTCTGTCGGGGAAGGAAAGGAGATGGGGTGGTGAGAACATGCAAGAAAGGGTACAAGTGCTGTGGGATACTTCTGTTGTCCACTGGAAGGAAAACATTCTCTGAAATTAAAAGGGATCCTTAGATGTCTAAAGAACAAAAGCATTTTGCTTTTCTTCCTTTGTGGAGGTCTGCTTTGGAAGACTCGAGCTCCAGGAGAGAACAGAACTTCTAAGATGACAAACAGCCCCATCCTGGTTTTCCTCTGTGCGATGGTCAATGCACACGCGTGCACCCTCCCAGCTGTTTTTGTAAATTGCCCTTACGGATCATTTGCACAACAAAACTTGTTTCCCAGAATGGAAGCTGAGCCCCTGTGTGTAGCCACAGAGTCACCCAGAGATCACAGGCGCAGAAGTGACAGGAAGGTGGCAGTAGGTGGTCAAACACTGTCTGCAGCAGGAGTCCTGTTGGAGGCAGGTAATTTGGTCCCCCCTCCACCCTGGCCATCCTTAAGTGGTGAGGGAAGTCCTCCTGACAGCTGATCTATAAAACATTAGCCCAGCTCTGGACCTCGTTAGCAGCGTCACCGCCGAGTCTAGAAACAAGTCACCCTTGCTGAGGAAAGCACCCAAAGATACTTGGCTGGATCCTTCAGGGTTATTACAGCAGGTGGCCAGACAGAGCAGGCCCCTGCTAATTCTAAATACTTGGAAGCCATGCTAAACGACTGTCACATGGGCTTCATTAAAAAAGATACACAGTTTCCTTATTTTCCAATTATGACAATTCCGACTAAAGGCTAATGACATTACCAGATCCAGGTTTCCCTGTCAGCTGTTTTCATAAACAGATAAGACTCATTCCCAATTAGAGCATGTTAAGTATGCAACAGGCACATTATTAATGCCAGCCTTTCACGAGACGGAAAGTGTGCCACTTTACCAACTTAAACACACGTTCATGAAATATTTACCGATTTACTCTTGTCTTAACTAGAAAACTGATTTTTTTAAACACCTTTCTAATTGATGGACTCTGAACACATACACGTTGGCTTTACATCCAAAATTTTCCAATCTTTTGACTTGGAAGTGGAGCCACCCGATCTAGATGCCTCAAAGGTGCTTCTTTCTGAATCTGCAAAGACTTGGATCCTTTAGATCATGTAGCCCAGGAGCAGGTTTCTCCGTGTCACAGCTTGCCGATGACAAGGCAGCCCTCAGGACTCAGAGGAACACCTCAGTGGGCAGTGGACTGTGGCTGGATGCATAGCTATTTGTGAAATTTAATTCTACATATATAACCGATTCCCAAAAAAACCGACGTGGATATCATCTCCTGGAGAGTTAAAACTTTAAGAGATTCTGGTTCGTAAACCAGGGTCCAAGAAATCAACAGTCAGTAGTTGATAAACAGAAAAATATGTCGGAATATGAAATCACGTGACTTCCCCTTATTCAGAACCTTGAGTTTCCATCAGCAAAATATTTCTCTATATACACAGCCATCTCCATGAAGAATATTATTTAAGAGCGTTTAGCCCGAGAAAACCAAGCACAGAGCTAGCACACCAGCCCGAGGGCCCACGACCAGCTCAATCTAGGTCTGATTTCTGAAGAACAGAAGGGGGAGACCATGAGGCCTCAGACCCACAGATGTGTTTATGTGCCCTAAATCCCTGTGCGTAATCCCCAGATGCGCCTCCAACCCCAGCCAAAGGTTTTACCTTCCAACAACCAGCCAAGTTCAGTCAAGAGGTTAATGCTGTCTATTGGTTTCTGTTTCTTCGGTTGAGATTAAAAGGGAATTCCCAGCACTAGGTCACAATCAACAAAACTGAAATGTGCAAAGTGTAAGCAGAAGAATGACTCCTTTCTTAAACTCACCCACCCCTTAACAAACACAGAAAGAAAGAAGTTTAAAAAAAAAAGAAAGAAAGAAAGGGAGAGGGACAAGAGGGTGATCGTTACTGGATGAACTTTAAAAACCAACATATAAATGTGTGCCACGTCCACGAACCCTCCTGTGTTCAGAGGTCACAAACAAATTTGATTAGATGGTGCTTCAGATCAAGTTTCTGGAGTATGCAGCAGTGTCAGGACATATTTAGTGACCGAACAACACTTACACCAAATAGCTGTTATCATCAGACTCATCTGTGTTTAAAACAAACGAACCAAAAAACCGGTATGAAAATCCAGTGGAGCCAAGGCAAGTCGCTTCCCTCCCGTACCACATTCCAAAGAGAAAATGCACGCATCCTTTTTCCCAAAGCTCACCGTACTCACTTTCAGTGCCTCGTCTTTGGTATAGTCTTATGGAAGACACTCGACGACTTCTACTGGATAGCCTTCACACTTTTTGCTCTTTTATATTTTGAGCAGTAAGCTCTATTTCCAGAGAGAAACAAAATGGTAACTTTGCGGTTGGTACCATAGAGCGCACTTAGAACTCACACGTTTGGAAGAGATTTTGAGTTGGCGCAGCTGCATCCCTTATCCTTCCCGACAACTGTCTCCATCCCATTTGCAGGCTGATTTCAACTGTGAGCCATTTATCCTAAAACCTGCTGAGACCCGCCTGAGCCAGGGCAAAGGCAGAATGTCAGCCTCCTCCCGGCTTTTCTGGGATGGCCCGGAAAACCTAGGAATAAGAAGGTCTTCACCGCCCAGCTGCCAACGCGGAGAGATCCAGCTGGTCTCTCGATTTGACAGCGAACACGGAGCCTGTAAACCTGGAAGGATGCTTCTACCCCGGACAACGCTAACACATCGCTCCGGATCAAACAGACAGGGTTCCCAGAAGCGCCCTTTGACCTTGGAGATGCTACAGGGAGATACTCCCAATGAACTCACCTCAGTGTGAAGCGGTCCTCGGTGGAGTTTTTGGAGATGGAGACGGGAAACGTCAGCACATCTCCCTGCCTGACCGTCTTTGGCACGTACTGCACGGCCACGTGGTTGTCCAAACGCAGCTCTCTCAGGGGTGGCCGGCTCGGGGTCTGGTAAAGAAAAACACTGCCGATCCTCTGCAAGGGAGGCCCCGACTCATCGATGTCGCCGCGGCCCGTCCGCATCCCTCCGGCTCTCCTGGCACAGTCTCCGCGCTCGTCCCCGGGCTGCAGGGCGTAGTAGAGCTCCACGGGGCTGCCCTCGGGGGGCTCGGGCGACTTCTTCCTCCCGGCCACCACCGTGGGGGGCCCGAACCAGCCGGCCGGGAGCTCCAGCTGCGCAACGCACAGCCCCAGGGCCCCCTGCAGCCGGCAGCTGCCCCTCACCTCCCGGGTCTCCCGGAAGGCGAACACCCGCAGGCAGGGCAGCCTCTGCGCGGGGCCGGCATCGTCCCAGTCCCTGCCCACCACGTGGAAGAGCACGTGCACGCGGGGCCGGCTCAGGGAGACCTTGTCCCGCAGGATGTGCGCTTTCAGCTTCCAGTTCAGGGAAAACGTGCTGGTGAATCCAAACGGGCTGGAGGGCAGCATCAAGTCCTGGGGCACCACCTGCTCGATGGCGAAAGGCCCGTAGCTGGCGTTCAGGACGGGGAACCTCTTGGATCTGTAAACCAGAAAGGACTCCACGCGCGACTGCAGACTGGAGTTTCTCATGACGTCCTGGTTGGCTTCCTTCAGGAAGAAGGACACGTCCGCGTGATGGATGTGGTAGGTCACTGGGAGGTAGGTGGGCAGCGAGGAGAACCTCTGGATGCTCTCCAGGATGCCTCGGCTTGCCACCACTGTCGGGAGGAATCGGGGTTCAGGGGTTAGAAACTCCAGGGCAAGGGTACCAGTATTTCAGACCTCTTCCCCCCCTTTATAAGGATTGCCTTGTCTTTGCACTAATTATGCAATTCTTTATTCAAAAGGTCTTACTTAAATCAACTCATCTTATAGGAAATATATTTCTTCAAAAAAACTGATGCCACTGGAGTAGACAACAGGCATCAATGGCCATGCACAGAAGCTAAGTGTGCAGATAAATAAATTTCAAATCATGCCTTTAATTTTCAGCTAGAGGTCCTGGTGCGCTTAGGAGGCGATGGGTTATGCCTAAGACTTGTTCTCTTTTCGTTAAAGGGAGAGATCCTCATGGGAAAGGTCTTAAGAATGTGCTGGCATCCAACAGAGAAGGGCATTCCCGTTAACTCAACCAGATGGACCAAGATTGGAAACGAGAATGACTTTCTCAGCATGTGGTTTGAGGCTGTGTCCATATCCTACCCAAGACTATTTTATGTTCCACCAGATACACACGCTGCACATAAGGACTCACTGACCATCGGGAAATGATAAAAGGACGTTAAGGTGGACAATCACATATCATTCGGACATCACATACTTTCCTGGAGGTTAAGCTGAGAGATGGAGAGAAAAGACCTCGGAAGGATAATGCTAGGAGGAAACCTCCAGAAACAGATGAGATGGGCTGACCACGTCATGTCGGGTCCATGTGTCCCTAGAACCCAAGAACCAAGGGAAGCCCATCACTCATCCTTCCTAAAAGCTATGTTGACCCCAATGCACAGAAAGCATTCTTTTTTTTTTTTTTTCCTTACTAAGCATATCCCTCCCTCAGGGGGAACATTCCAAAATGTTATTTTTACATTGTGCCTTATATTCTGGAAGAAAAACACGGACACAGAAATTACATAATTCAAGACCCAACTTAACAGGCTTTAGAAACGGAAATTATTGGCTCTGGGATCACTGACTTTCTAGGCAAAGCTCCACAAGATATCTGAAGCCCTTCTCATTAGTCGCCCTGTAATTATCACTGGTTCTTTTGCAGTAAAAGCAACGGAAGCCCTGACACTGATCGGGCCAAACTGTTTCAGAGGCTCACGTGAGCACCCTTTCCGATGCACGACGCCTACATGAGCCTGGACCCCTCTTGGCTGTTGTCTGTGAACAGAGAAGGAAGCAAAGGACTCAGAGAAAAAGGGGTCTTGACTGTGACTTTGCTGCACAGATCTCGAGAGAGAACAGGCAAGTCACTGAGCCTCTCTGCCTCTCCTGGACTGGTCTGAAGTAGGAGGGCACCAACCAGAGTATGGAGGCCCCCATCCAGTTCTAACAGTGCAGGACACTCAGCTGTGGTCCATCCTGCTTCTGGACAAGAAGCCAGCTTGACATACACTCATCCCGAGTTGATGGACAGCCCCGAGGGAAGGGCTCCCTCAATTCCATGGCACCACCCAACTCAGGCCAGGCTGAGTGCCCCAGTTCAGCAATGAAGGTGTCTGCGGCCCTGAACCATTTGAAACTTCCAGTATCTGAGCAGTTTCGATTCACCCAAGCGGCGATTTCATATGATTCAACCTAATACATCAGAAATTCTTTTTCAAACATCAGAATATCATAGACCTCACAAGAGACCTCATTCCTTTATCAGGACTACATTTTTCTTAACGTTCTGGAAATCCCTCAGGATTTATATTTTCAATAAACGTGTATTGTCACATGTGAGTTTTTCGTGAAGCTGAAGCAGAGGCAGTGAGTTGCGTGCTCATGTTCAGGGCTGAAGCTTTCTCCTTCATCCCACCTCTGGGTACCACCTCCCCTCCCCCACTGTGCTGGCTACACTCCTGTGACTGCTCAGGCTGCGTCATAAATGTCACTTCTCTGGAATGCCTCCTCTGACTGCATGATTCTGCGTTTCTATGCACCAGCGATGTCCTTCTGTAGATCTCATACTTCCCCATCACAGGACTTCATGCTCTTTCTGTAATTCCCTTCATGCCCCAGTGGGTTATATGCAAGTGAGCAGAGATGACGTATGAGCCTTTTCTCTGTTTTATTCGTCATCCTTAGAAGAGCACCCGACAAATACTAGCTTCTCAGTAAATATTTGAAAAATGAATCAACAAATGAATTATGCTTGCAATATTATAAAAGCAGATTATATTTTTACACCAGGATTTTATATGCCGTCTCCTCCGTTGCCATCACTCTATAATTAGAATCCTCCATCCTTTTATCCCATGAAGAGCTCCATGTAATCTTGGTGATAAAAGACCTACATCCATCACACAGTGCCCCGATTCTTTTTTTTTTTTTTTAATGTCACTGGAGTACAGGTGACTTACAATGTTGGGTTAGGTTCAGGTGTACTGCCAAGTGTTTCAGTTATACATATACATGTATCCATCCTTTTTCAGATTCTTTTCCCATTTAGGTTATCACAGAATACTGAGTAGAGTTCCCTGTGCTACACAGTAGGTCCTTGTTGGTTATCTGTCTTATATATAGTGTGTGTAGATGTTCATTCCAAGCTCCCAATTTATCCCTCTCCCCACCCCACGTGTCCCCTTTGGTAACCCTAAGCTTGTTTTCGAGATCTGTTTTGCTTTTGTAAATACATTTTTAAAAATGATACAAATGAACTTATTTACAAAACAGAAACAGACTCACAGACGCCCTGATTCTTATAAATGCATCTTGGCACCACTCGGGTTGTCAACACACCAGCCTGTCATTCATTGTAGACACACTGCTGAAGCCAAACAGCCAGGTTATAGATAGTCAAACATTAATACCAGACACCAAGGCTCCGTGAACTTTCCTGCTGGAACACCTGACCCCTATTTGAGTACACCAAACTTAACCGTGCAAACTAATTACATATTCCAAGGGCAGTGGCTGTGGGTCCCCTGAATTTATTTGGGAAAGCAACCAGGGGGACACCATGGGCACCATTCAAAGGGAAGTCATTTCTAAGCTTCATTCCACGAAGAGCCTATTTGTCTTTTCACCTGGTAACTGACCTACATGTTTACTGCTTAAAAATGCTCCAAGTTGGGGGCTTCCCTGGTGGCGCAGTGGTTGAGAGTCCGCCTGCCGATGCAGGGGACACAGGTTCGTGCCCCGGTCCGGGAAGATCCCACATGCCGCGGAGCGGCTGGGCCCATGAGCCATAGCCGCTGAGCCTGCGCGTCCGGAGCCTGTGCTCCGCAACGGGAGAGGCCACAGCAGTGAGAGGCCCGTGTACCGCAAAAAAAAAAAAAAAAAATTGCTCCAAGTTGACCTAAAGCTAGTGTTATTTCCTTTTTCTGTCTTTTTTTTAAACAAAATTCAAAAAATAATGTTCCACCATGCACAGAATAGATTAAGAAGTAAAACTTGACCTCGGGGGTGGCTATTATAACCTACGAGCACCAATTCCACATAAAAAAAAGAGCAAGGTATCAATTAACAAAGAAGTTGCACGTGGTAAATTGCACTTAACCCATTAAGAAAAAAAATGACATTTGATTTTGGTGCTGTGACTTTATATGCTTATTTGAAAGAAAGTGACATGTTCCCATCGTTAAGCAACGCAGTGACCTCATAGAGATTTTCTCTTAATTTACCATTTTGAAAAAATAATTTCCCCTAAACAATGCTTTTACGAAACCTGAGAAAGACGGTGATTTGAGCACAGACTTTTAAAATTTCCCCTGAGTGGACTCAAAAGCAGTAACTAAGGGAATATAGTAATAAGTAAAAATCTGCGTCTGTGTTGAATATTCAGTGCAAATTGCACGCCCTGGCCTGCGAGAATTCCTGAGAAGTTACATGGGATACCAATGCCTCATGCAGAAAATACAGCATGGTGAGGGTTGCCAGATACAACATACAGGAAACCCAGTTATGTTTCCATTTCTAATTGACAGAAACATTGCATGGGGCATGCTTATAATTAAAAACAAGAACAAAATTTGTTGTTTATCTGAAATCCAAATGTTACTGGGCACCCTGAATTGCTGTTGGCTAAATCTAGCATCTCTAAGAATGACATCATAAAAGAAGACAATAGCCTGGTGGAACTACCTTGATATTTCTAAGAGCAAAGGCCACTGTATCCCAGGGATGCCTCGCACTGGGTAACGTACCTGATGCTGGCTGCTGACAACATCTGTAATCAGCTGGATTGAAAGACTCAGGAGCGAGTCGGACCACACTGTGCAGAAAACCCCAGAATCAGGGCCTCTTGCTAATGTGGAACAGGAGGTACGACACAGTCTCACTGTGGACTGAGTCCAAGCCAAAGCAAAATGACTTACAGGAACCTGGTCCCCAGTGTAGCAGCTGTGCCAAACTGAGAGAAGGGACAGTACCAGGAAAGCCAAGGCATTCCCGTGCTGCTCAGGCTACTGCATCACTGATATGGGAATGTAGGGCCAGCGCCCTTCCAGGTGGACGTTTCACGTGCAGCTCTAACAAGAGCAAGTGGAAACCAAATGGAAAGAAGAGGAACCCACTCCCCTGTGTCAGGGAAATTCCAAGGCACTAGAGGCTACCCTCATTCAAGGACAGCTAGAGAGAAGGCAAATACAGACGAAAAACAGAAGGAGGATAAAATGTTTGTTTCATAAATAAAAACTGCACCATCAAAGAAGCGCATTTGAAAGGGCCCTGAAGAGACGGAGGAACAACAAAGCTTTGAAGGGTAGTTACCACAGAATACTGATGTATATTTTACACAGAATAACCTCTATGCTCTCGCTAATCAAGAAAATCCAGTACCCTTGTTATTTTATAATGAAATAAGACTAAGATGGAAGAAGATATGGCAGTATTAAAAGTAAGGGATTTAAAATGGTCTCAGAAGCAATAAGAAAGATATGAAAAAGGAGAAAATTGAATTTATCCTGTGAAAAAGAGAATTTTTGAAGCTTTCCCTAAAGCTAAATGGAAAAGACAAGAAATGAAAATGATGATCGGTGGCAGGCTGCAGACATGACCCACATTAGATATATATGCAGATAACAGGGCTTCTAAGAAAAAGAGCAGAAAATGCAAAAGCAGCATCATCAAAAGACAATCGAGAAAGGAAAACAGTCCTGGGGTAAAAATAAATAAATACTTCACTGAATTCCAAGGAAAACTGGAAACACCACCTTTCAGGGATTTCCTAAAGCCATTTCTTAATGTCAAGGATAAATAAATAATTCTATAAGTGCTTATTTAAAAATAAAACAGAAATTCAAAACGAAAAAAATCAAACTGGCCTCAGTTGTATCTACTGTACAAAATTAAGTCTTAAAAATTTCCATAAATCTGATGGAGAATGTTCAAATTGAACAATGCCCTAACCTAGAGATTTTCCCGATAATATGTGAGAACAGTAGAAAGATGCAAGGCTACATCCTATCTATCCTTCCTTAAGAAAAAAACCCCAAAACACTGAAGCCTATTATTCAGGCAGCCAGGAGGTGTTTAAAGTGTAATATTCAGGAACAGGAAAGTCATGACATAAACATGAAAACATTTAAGCACCGAATAAATTCAAATACAGTTTTAAATGTAGGCAAAACCAACAAGGTCGAAATAGTTATTGATCAAAGAAAAACCATAATCCAAACATTTTGTTATTTAAAAATCATACGCATGGTAAAAATGCCAAAAGAAACATGAAAAGAAAAAAAGTAAAAGGGTACTAATTTTGTATCTCCATAGAAGTGGCTTTATTTTTGTCTATGGTAACCAAATAAATATATATTTAACTATAATTTTTTACAAGTTTAAAATCAGGCTGTTTGGCTTACAAATTAGGAAGGGAGAGAGAGAAAGAGAGAAAACAAACAGCTCATTGAGTGGTATATTGAAAATACAGAACACAGATCATCAAGAAAGAAAAATGATAAAAAGCATAAAATATGATGAAAGGAGTAAGAACAAATTTGTTAATTATGACACTAAATATAAATGAGTTAAACTCTCCTGTGAAAAGACAAACACTGTCAGGATGACTCAAAAATTATAAGACAATGAGTTTAAACTGTCTGCAAGAGAACTCCTAAATAAAGTGACTGAGAGATTTAAAAAAAAAAAAATCTGAGCATAGACATTCCATAGCGGGTAAAAAAAAAATAGCACAACTTTAATATCAGAGGATAAAAAGTAAATTCAAGAGAAAAAATAACCACCTGGGTTAAAGGTCTTAATTTTCATGGAAAGATACAATTCATAATGCATGTATAGTAATAAATACTTTAAGCAAAAATATATCTCCAAAATTAATATAACAAATCTCTTAAAGTTACAAATGAAAAATGGATAGTAACAATCTTTTTGGAAAATATTATATACCTCCTTTCCCAATCTCGACTTATGAAGGATGGAAAAGTAAGTAAGGCTAGGAAGTTATAAATAATATAAATTATGAGGTTGTAATTTCTACAAAGGATACTCTTATTTATACTCTTCATGGACTCTTGCCAAACATCATATACAAAGCCACAAGAAAACCTTTAAAAAAAAAATCACAAAAATAACTTAAATTGTATTCCATGATTCCATGAGCATATGCAATCAAAATATAAATCAATAACAAGAGAAAAATAGAAACACTGCTCCCTGCTTGGAACAAAAAACTACTAAATGGTTCTTGGATAAAGAATAAAAAGACAGCTTTTAATTACACTGTATTTACAAGATACTGATAGTGACAACAGTGCATATCAAAACACATGTGAAGCAGCCAAGGCTGTAGTCAAAAGCAAATTCATACAACCTCATACATGAATCTCATACAGGGGAAACCCTGGCGCTTCCCTGTTTCCTGTGATCTTGCCGGGTCCCAGGTGAATGTGTCAGAGATAAGAAGGAAAGCGGATGGCGTTACTGAGAGCTGGGACACACTACGTATTCTGTGAGCTTCACGGCGTTCCTGAAAGCCCCAGACTGAGATGAGAAGTATGCCTCTAGGAACCTGGATTAGAGGTTGTTCAAGACACAAAGCCTAATCAAAGTGCCTAACTGGCTCAGCTCACTCCCCTGGTTCCCTCTTACTCCTGGGTACCGGGGCTGCCCTATGCAGAGATGAATAGTCAACTGTCCCACCCGACCCCCGACACATGCTCAGCTGATGACTTGTACTTCGGAATCTACCAGAAAGGAACTCTCTCATCTTCCCTCCAGCAAATCTGACAGCAACTTAGAATTTGCTACCCATCTTTGCCTATGATGATAAGCATCTCCTTTTCCTTCAAAAATCAGTCCTTAAGGTCCAGCAACTTTTCCTTCTCAAGCTTCCACATCATCTACTTCTCCCTGTCAACTGGATAGCTCATCGCAGTATAAAAACCTAGTATACTCAGACTTCAGAAACAAACAAAACTGGCCTTTGACCCTGAATCCTTTTTTCTCTACCACCTCATCTCTCTGCTTCTCTGTATACACATATGTAGGTATAGAGTCACTATTATAAATATGCTTTGTACCTGTTTATATTTATGTCAACGATCGTAGACAGCTCCGTAAACATGCATGCACACACAGACGCACACACAGACGCACACACAGTGTTGTCTATGGTCACTGCCATGGGCCATATAGTGCCTCCTGCCAAAGATATCCACAACCTAACCCTCACCTGTGAATACATGACCTTCATGGCCTAAGGGACTTTGCCAGCCTGATTAAGTTAAATGTTTTGAGATGGGAGATGAGCCTGGTTTATCCAGTGGGACCAACGTCATCACAAAGGTCTTTATAACAGAATGTCAGGAGGTCAGAGAGGAAGAAGATGCTTCTTTCTGGCTTTGAAGATGGAGGAAGGGGCCATGAACTAGGGCACTGAAGCAGCCTCTAGAAGTTGGAAAGGCAGGGAAACGACTGTCTTCTGGAACCTCCGGAAGGAATGCTGCCTGGGGAATAATTTTAGACTTCTGACCATTGCCTTTCTCTTTTAATGATTGGAAGTGTCATTTACGTTGTTTTGTATTATTTTCCCCCTTTTGTAGATAAGGTAATCGAGAGTCAAAGGGACGGACAACTTGACCAAGGTCACACAACCAGTCAGCGCCCAGGGGGGACTGGAGAAGGTAGGTCTAGGGCAACGGTGGCTGGACCTGGCAGGCAGGTACAGACTCGCAAGAGCTGATTCTATGCATCTCCTTCCAGCTCCACATCCAGTAACTTCAGGTGGGTAGATGTCAGTCGCCCATGGTGGGAGTGTTTACACTATGGACACTGGCAAACCTTACAGACCAGGTGTCCATCCTCCCTCCCATCAGAGCCAGTGATTAAACACTGATCCTACTGGTCTGCTGCCTGGGCTTGAATTCGCCACATTCCACTGTGATCCTATCAACTTCTTCTGTTATCATTAAAAAGACTTCCTTGGCTCGCCAATGACTCCCATGTGAAATTTACATTCTGTAGCTCAACGTTCAAAATCTCTGAGTATATTCACAGCCACCCTCCCTCCCCAGCTTCAGGCTCTTGCTATCTGCCGCATCTAACCTACGCTCCGACCAGACTGAGCGGTCATTCAAGTGCAACCCTAGGTTCCCTCTTCTGCTGCTCTCACCCTCCGGGTTGTCATGCTCTCTCCCCACAGCAAACCTCTAACAGGAAAATGGCCATTTGTTCTGGAACACTGCATATGAGGGCCTCCAGATCTAAGAAGCCCTCCCCAAACACCCCAGCCAAATGAGGTCTCTGTCTATGCGGCATTTTGATTTCTCCTTGGATGTGTAGCAACTTCTGCTTTGCATCACAGTTAAGGGAGTTCGTTTTCCCCACTAAATTATTTATTTAATGATAACACTTACTTCATTCTGGACACTGGTCTATACTCTCTAGAATGATCAAAGAATGTAATACTCCCAGCACCCCCATGCGTTAGGTGCTTTTTATCATCCTCATATCACAGTGAGGAAACTGAGATCCAGAGAGGTCAAGGGACTTGCCTAAAGTCACACAGCTGGTACATGGCAGAGACAGAATGTCAACCCAACGGCCTGGCTCCTTTAGCACTAAGCAATGTGACCCTCAAGGAGGGATTCAAGGACCCATCCCTGTTGTGTTCACCTTTTCATGCTTTTGCCAGAAGGTGGCTTGAGTTTCAATGGCACCATGCTTGATTAATTCCCAGTGGTACACAGAAAAACGTGTTTTTAAAAATTGTAATTAGCCGTGCACCTCTCTTAATAAATACTGGAAAAATATAATTCGTACATCAAGCCCAAGAGTCGCGGTTGTTATAGCTGAGGCTGACACAAGAATAGGTACTTTTTGGTGACTGGTCTACAGAGGCTGCTTGAATTTCAGGTCCAGGGCTTTCAGGACCTGCTCTTGCAGCAAAAGCTGGGAGATGACATGTGTGATGCCCCCAGAACCCAGCACAGAGCTGAACACATTTGGGGGGGCTTGTCATGTACTCTTTAAGTGAGAAAATGTTAGCTCCAGGGAAAGACACAGGTTGTCCCTTGAGATTTGTGTCAGGAAAGGGACACTTTTTGAAGACCTTGAAAAGAATTGCATCCCTTTTACCCCTTCCCCCCAGAACACTGCGGGGGGGGGGGGGCGATAAAAGTATAGGAGAAAGGTCCGTTTACAGAGGTGAACACATTTACTTTATCCACGTGGTTCTTAATTTGCTTCTAAAACGCTGAATTTGTTGATTCCGATATTTCAGAAGGGAATCCGTCTTCCTTTCTCAAGCACATTTTCATACTTTGAATGATTGAGGAAACTGGTATCTGACTGCAGCTTCCCAAAGGAGCCTGACAACTAAAGCACGTAGCCAGCGGCAAATGCAGCAGATTTAAGTGTAGATTTAAGTGTGAGAAAGCCCTCTAGCTTCAAGAATAATTTGTTATGAGAAATGTGTTGGGAAGCTGTGGAGTTCTCTTAAAAGATACGTTTCCGTCTTTATTCCTCCTGTCATTCGTGGCACGAATAACTGTGCCAGGAGCTGTCCGAGGTGCTGGAGAGACAGGCTTAAACAGAAGGAATGATATCCCTATCCTCGCAAGGCTGACATCCTAGTGAAGAGGGAAGATTTAAAAACACAAGTAAAGAAATAAACTCATGTAATGTAATTTCACGCAGCCGGAAAAGCCATGGAGAAAAATAAACGAGGGTGCACAGATGGAAGCATGGCCAGTCAGGTAGACCTGTAACCTGAAATAGAGAGGCTGTAAGGAGAGTTATACGTTCCCATATACATTAATCATTTTTAGTCCCTGTCGGCCTTTACATTTCACTAGCTAAATGCAGAAGCCTGGAAATAAAATGGAAATTCAGGCAGTCTCAACCAGGGACTTTCCACCCCAGGATTACTGAGGATAATTCTCTATTGTAGGAGGTTGTTTGGTGCATTGTTGAATATTTACCAGCATCCTTGACCTCAACTCACTAGATGCCAGTAGAACTCCCTTGCCCCGTTGTGACAACCATAAATGTCTCTAGATGTTGCCAAATGCCCCTCAGGGTAAAGTTACCAGATAAACACACAGGGCATCCGTTTATATTTGAATTTCAGGATAATAACGAATACTTTTCTTAGTGTAAGTACCAAACATTGCATGGGACATTCATGGTTTATTTGAAAATCAACTTTAACTGGACATTTTGTATATTTATCTGCTATACCTGGCAACCCTAACTGGGAAGCAAAACCATTCCTATTAGGGAACCATCACTCCAGTTTTACAATTTAGGAAATTGTACGTATATATGCCATGTACGTATGTAGGCAGGCACGCGTGTCAGTCATGGATATATATGTTGAAAGGTCACATCAAATGCTCTGACCATCCAAGGTAGCGAAGGCATAACTGCAGTGACCTTCCGGACAAAGTGAGTGTAGGAGACCCACTTAGATGAGATTCTACCAGGGTCTGAAAATAGAGATAAAATTCATGTCACACTCAACATGGTATCTTTTTCCTCACAGACTTGACACAGAGCTTTTAATACCGCAATGAACAACGCTGCCCAGAGTTCAGTCATAGCTACACTCTCATACAGGGCTCATGTGAAAGCGTAATTATGGTCATATTCCCAGGAGATGAATACCTGGAGATACCTAGTACCTTCTCAATACCTCAGAGAAGCTGCAGTTCCCTTTCTCTCTGCCCCATTCATTGCATGCCTTGGAATCTATTCCTAGACATAAAAAAATAAAGAAATGCTCAGAAAAGTTTATATTGTTAGAATGTTCGGCACAGTGTCAGGCTTAAAGTGAAAAATTAGCAACAAACTAAATATCCAGCAAAAAGTCTACATAACCACGACACACCTATTAAAAAAACACTGACAACACCAAGAGCTGGTGAGGATGTGGAGAAACAGGAACTCTCATTCAGTGCTGGTGGGAATGCAGAATGGTGCAGCCACTTTCAAACACAGTTTGGCGATATCTTATAAACCTAAACATACTTCTTCCATACCATCCAGCAATCACACTCCTTCATATTTACCCAGAGGAGTGGAAAATTTATGACCACACAAGAGCCTGCACAGGACTGTTTACAGCAGCTTTACACATAACTGCCAACCTTGAAGTGACCAAGCGGCCCTTCAATAGATTAATGGATAAACAAATTTATCCATTAGTACATGCAATAGTGAGAAGGAATCACATGTTAGAAGAGGGACAAGAGAGAAGGGGTCCGATTCCCAGGTGACCCCAGTGCCGCTGCATTAGCTTGGATGTTTACGGGAAGAGAGAATCGATTTCTAGTTTGTTTCAGCCACTGTTATGTTGTAGCTTCTGTTACTCACAGCTGAACCTAATCCTAGTTTTAAGACAGTCATATCTTTCTGAACTCTGTGTTCCAGCAATGGGCTCTCCATGTGTGGCCCCGCCCTGGCAACTTCAACATCACCTAAGAATCTGTTAGAGATGCAAATTCTCAGGCCCCACTGCAGACCTACTGATTCAGACACTCTGGTTGGGACTCAGTAATCTCTGCTTGCACAGTCCCCCAAGGGATTCTGATACACGCTACAGTTTGAGAACCACTATTCTAGTCAATTTCCATAAAATGCTTCTGCTACATAATGTGCAAACATGCATGTAATGACTGCAAACATACATAAAAATCCATCTGCAGAAGAATTTTTTGGGGTTGTTCAAATGGAGATCCCTCTTATCCCAGAGAATTTTTTTCCTAAGTAAAAATCGCAAGACTACTTCAAATAATGGGTGTGCAAGAGCTCTGGGCTCTTAGGAAGAAGGGGGGGGATGATAAATCCAATGTCATTTTTTTTAAGACGTGACCAGCCAGGTATCCTAGACAATCTGATTTAAGAAAGCCTGGTCCCATCTACACCTGGCACGTTTCACTTGCACTTCTGCATACAAATGCCGTAGCTACTCTGATGCTCTTATCCAGTAACTATGACTGAGAGGGAGGTGGGTGAGTTCCGGCCATAATTTTTGAGGTTGCAAGGAATCAAACACAGAGGAAAAAATTAAAAAGCCCTCCTGCTGTCACTGGGTGCTTCTCACCCTCTGGCCGTCATCGGAATCACTCGAAGGGCTTGCCATGCTGGGGCTCCACTGCAAAGCTTCTGATTCAGGAGGTCTGGGGTGGGACCCAAGAATTTGCGTTCCAACAAGTGATACTGATGCAGCTGGTCCAGGGGCCCCACTTTGAGAACTACATACTTCCTGCATCCTAGGCCTAGAAACTCACCTGAGAACTGTCCATATGGGTGGACAAAAAAGATACCTTAAGATGCCTTGGAAGGCCATGTACAAAGTCCTGCCTGACGAGGCTGTGGCCTCTGTCAGTCACCGGCTGTGGCATTCCCCCCACCCCGGTCCACGTCCCTCCATGCACACTGCCCTTCATGCCCTTTCTCAAACGCACTAAGCTAACTCCTGCCTCAGGGCCTTTGCACTGGCCCCTTTGCTACTCCTTTTACGTGGCTAAGTCTTTCTCCTCGTGCAGGTCTCAGCATTAGAAGCACCTCCAAGTGGCCTAAAGTCGCCCTACCTGGTCACTGCCTCATGCCCTGCTTAGCTGCTTCCCATCTTACATGGTCTTTTCTATTTGTTTTCTTGATTAAACCTGAAGACCGCTCCTTCTTTGTTGGGTCCTTGGAGCAGAGATCTGACTCAACGTGTTCACGGCTATGGGTTCAGGACCGAGAACAATACCAGAGAACAGAAGGACACTAAGTAAATGTATGAATGAAAGAAAAAACAAATGGATAAATGAAAGGATGCTGGGCAAACAACTCAAAGCCAACCTCTCTGACTCAGGGTCAGCAGCTCATCACCCCCAGATCTGCCCTTGAGATGGTCGTCGCTGCTGAACCTTCCCGAAAGCCCGATGAGATAAACACTAGTGAGGAAGATGCCACCTGAATACAGAGCACCGATTTCATTTCTCATATCTGACCTCATGACAATGCCTAAGCACCCCCGACGGCCGGATACACACGCTCAGTATGTAGGGAGAGTTCTTCATTAAGTTGTTTATATTAAAACTGGCAGGGCTTCCCTGATGGCGCAGTGGTTGAGAGTCCGCCTGCCGATGCAGGGGACGCGGGTTTGTGCCCCGGTCCGGGAAGATCCCACATGCCTCAGAGCGGCTGGGCCCGTGAGCCATGGTCGCTGAGCCTGCGCGTCTGGAGCCTGTGCTCCGCAGCGGGAGAGGCCACAACAGTGAGAGACCCGCGTACCGCAAAAAAAAAAAAAAAAAATCATAAAAATAAATAAATAAATAAATAAAATAAGCTACAAGGATATATTTTACACATGGGGAATATGGCCAATATTTTATAATTATAGAGCATAACCTTTAAGAATTGTGAATCACTATATGGTACACCTGTACCTTATATATTATTGTACATCAACTATACTTCAATTTTTAAAAAGTGGAGGAGTGAGGCAGAAGTGGAGGTCAGGATGATGGGACAGGAAAGGCTCAACCCACCATCACAGATGCTGAAGAAGGCGGCAGTGAGCCAGGAGCCCAGGAATGCAGGCGGCTTCTAGAAGCTGGAAAACCAAGGAAACAGATTCTCCCTGAAAACTTCCAGAAGGGAATGTAGCCCCAATGACACCTTGCTTTTAGCTCAGTGAGACCCGTGTCAGGCCTCACAAATTTGTGTTACTTCAAGCCACTAAGCGTGTGGTGATTTGTTACAGAAGCGCTAGAAGACTAACACAGCTGCCAATGATGAATTAACAGGGGGACCAATCCACATGGTCATAGCATCTGTTTTTCAGGGACATCAGCATCCGGAGCTACGAATGGAGCAGGTAAACACTTAGGTGGAATTCTGCTAGGTCTGCAACTAACATGCAAGACATCTTCGCGTTAATTAGAAACGTGTCCCTCTTTGCAGGCCAATGGTCTCATGGCAGCCAGCACAGCTCACAGAGTGCAACACAGACTGGCCTTTAGCTCCACGAGTCCTCTAGCACGGGAACGCTTGTGCAGTGCACAACCTGAACAACCACACACGGCAGCCCGGAGAAGGGATCATGCCACGCACCTTCATCACAGAAAGCTATTTCTCTCCATGCAGAAGAAGAAACTTAATCTGCATTCTAGAGAAGAGGGGCACTTGGTTTCTTATGTGCTATGCAGGGGACACGAGTTCGAGCCCTGCTCCGGGAAGATCTCACATGCCGCGGAGCAACTATGCCCGTGCACCATAACTACTGAGCCCATGTGCCACAACTACTGAAGCCCACGCACCCAGAGCCCGTGCTCCACAACGAGAAGCCACCACAATGAGAAGCCCGCGCACTGCAACGAAGAGTAGCCCCCACTCGTCGCAACTAAGGAAAGCCCGTGTGCAGCAACAAAGACCCAACGCAGCCAAAATAAATTTAAAAAGAAAAAAAAAAGTGTCTCTGCACATAAATGGGTCAGGTTGCATATGCCCAAGTGTTTGGTTACGTGTTGCTTGCTTGTTTGTCTGTTTTTTTGAAAGCTGTCAGAAAATCCAAATCTAAGCAACTTAAGTAAGCAATTTCTTTTACCGTAAAATCTAAAGGCCCCAGAGGCATCAAAAGTCAGAGTCCAGGTACACTAGCACCACCATCTCTTCTATCTGTCTCCTCCAAAATGAATGGACCTATTTTCAGGGTGGCTCACTGACGCTAGCAACCCCTATAGCAGCTCCTGGCTTATCTTCTCCCAGGGTCCAACCCAGTGAAAATAGTAGCTTCTCTTCCTTAAACAGTTTAAAATCCCAGGTCTGTCGATCATTGGCCCAATGTGGGTCATGTGCTCGTGACTCAGCCAAACACAGTGCTCAGGGAAATGGAATAGGCTACTTGGCCAGGCCTGGGCCACATTTCCGCCCTGACACGGGCGGAGTCATCCCCACATGTGTCCCTAGACTGAGGCACTAGGGCAGGGGTACAGGAGGTTCCCCAGAGGATGTCAAGGAGCTAATAAAAACATCAGTGTCTGCTACATCATGTTGCTGTGAACAGTTAAAGTTTTATTCCCAGTTGAAGTACCTAAAACTGAAACAGGCCTGTTGTCCTTATTTTATCCACTCTGACATTCACACTTTTGCACTTCGGTTTCTCTGAAATCAGTTTACTTATAAAGGTCCTTTTTACAGGAAAAGTGAGGAAGAGAAGGAAGAGAGAGAAAGTAATATCTTTTGCGAAACGTCAGGCGCTTTTTATTTCTGATATTGTTGGGCGCTCCTGTAGTACGAGAGTAAGGAGTTTATTATCCCCATTGAGCAGTTAGGAAAATTAAGGCTGAGAGAACTGAAGATGTTCAGCCCACTGAGCTTGAAAGTACCCAAGCCTGGATTTGAAGGAGGCTGTCTGATTCCCGAATGTGAGCTCTTTACCTCTAATATGCCCAGCTTCACAGCAAAATGGGGATTGATTTATTATCAAAGTACTAGTTGGGGTATTAGAAAGAAGTAATTTCCTTTCTACTCATCTCTGAGGATAAATATAAGTTAGTGAAACCACCACACCCCAACACACACAAATTCTTAATTTATTTTCCTCCTAATTTATGTCCTTTTAGTAAGACAAGGAATAAACAGTCAATAATTAACTCATTTTCTACCACCATTTTAAGAAAAAAAAAAATAGAACATGAAAATCAGGCAGTGAAGGGAAAGTTAAGAAAACAGGCTCTAGGTCAGGCGGCCCGGGCTTCCGTCCAGTATAACCATTTGCTAGCTTTCTGTCTTGCTCGCTGTGTAACTTCGGGAAATCATTTAATCATTTAATTAAATTAAATTTAATCATTTAAGAAACTTTTTTTTAATTAATTTATTTTATTTATTTATTTTTGGCTGCATTGGGTCTTTGTTGCTGCACTCAGTCTTTCTCTAGTTGCGGCGAGAGGGGGCTACTCTTCATTGTGGTGTGCGGGCTTCTCACTGTGGTGGCTTCTCTTGTTGCAGAGCATGGGCTCTAGGTGCACGGGCTCAGTAGTTGTGGCGCAGGAACTTAGTTGCTCCGTGGCATGTGGGATCTTCCCTGACCAGGACTAGAACCCGTGTCCCCTGCACTGGCAGGTGGATTCTTAACCACTGTGCCACCATTAAAGCCCCATTTAAGAAACTCTTATCCTCAGTTTCTTTATCCCTAAAATGGGGATAATAACAGCAGGTGCCTCATACAGTTGTTAAGAAAACTCCATGAGTTATTTCACGTAAGTGCTCAATACACATGAGTTAGTATATTATAAATATGACTGTTTTCAGAAATGGTAATCTGGCCATTCTGTTGAAAACCCACCAGAAGCTACCGACATATTTAAGACATAGCCTAAAAAAATAAAGAGGTGAAAATTTGTTAGATCCAGCTCAGTTCCATAATAGAAAAATGTATTTCCTTGAATGGAAACGATGCTTGAGTCTGAAAACAAAACGAGAGGCATACCATGATTTACAACACAATTACAAAATATTTTTCAGTAGTTCGCTCTCGAAAGGTCGGAATCCAGATGAATGACAGACACAGGGAAAATCTTAATGGTTTATTTATTTATTTATAAATTTATTTATCTTTGGCTACGTTGCGTCTTCGTTGCTGCGCACGGGTTTTCTCTAGTTGTGGCGAGCAGGGGCTACTCTTCATTGCGGTGCGCGGGCTTCTCATTGCGGTGGCTTCTCTTGTTGCGGAGCACGGGCTCTAGGCACACGGGCTTCAGTAGTCGTGGCTCGTGGGCTCTAGAGCACAGGCTCAGTAGTTGTGGCGCACGGGCTTAACTGCTCCGCAGCATGTGGGATCTTCCCAGACCAGGGCTCAAGCCTGGGGCCCCTGCATTGGCAGGCGGATTCCTAACCACTGCGCCACCAGGGAAGCCCAACGGTTTATTTTTACCATCAGATATTTCTTCATATAGGACACGTTTCTGTGAGCCTCAAGAAATATACTGTGTTTCCCATAAGGGAAAAAGTGCTTTTTAAAGCACCGAGTTCTATAAACATCGGGTAGCTGAGATGCTCTGAAAATGACTCCGTTAAGTTATTTACTCTACCAGAAAGTGCTTATTTGAGAGCCCTGGGTCCTTCTGTGAAGTATGTGCCTAAAACACTACTCACCATCATTTCAAACTTTTGATCAAATGTTATGCCTCTCGGTGACAAGTTTATTTCATGCTGACAGAGGAAATACCTGGTTCTAAACGTATGTCAGTATTTTTTAAACAGGGCTTTGGAGACTGACTTGCATGTTTATTTACTGCCTTCTTCAAAGCTATTTAATGGCTGGAATTTGCCAATCAAATTTTATAACCAGTGGTCTAAACCCATTATTCCCCCCCACCGACACACACACACACACAAAAGTTTCAAGTGGGCCATTAAGGATACACAATCAAGAATACAGTAAGTGCTCTAATAGGACTAGATTTTGGAGTCATCCTCAGTGTGGAATGGACCCATGTAAGATGTGTGATACACCGTGAGTTAAAGACGATGCTTTTGTAAAACGTTGCACATGTGAGTGATGTCAGGCCAACCTCAACAATTTTCTAACTTAAAGTGTTGACATGACTCTGTGCTGGTCCTGGTAACTGAGATGTGTAAAGAACAGAACCACACCTAGGACTGTCCTACTCACTGAAGAATCCAATCACAAGAGAGCTACATCCGCATAGTGCTTTGCGTGGAATCTGACAGGAAACAGAAGGAGGGCAGGATGCCCTGATGCTGTCATGTGACAGGAAAAAACAAATCTCACTCCATATGGGATCTGTTTCTTTTACTTTAACCTCTGTATACTATTGCTTTTGCTACAAGAATGTTGCTTATAGCCTGAAACATACAGGAGAACCCATTCTCAAGGCTCTGACCTTTAAGAGTATAACAATTTTCCATTCATACAGAGAGAAAAAGTTACAGAACAGAGAATAATATTTGCCTTGGAGATCCACCTGAACATGGTGACCTGACCTACATGCACAGCTGCAAGAACAAAGGATTCCAGCACTAAGAAGTTTGCAACAAACCACCATGCCCCTCCCTCACGTGGCCTTTAAAAATGCATTGCTGAAACCCTTTAGGGAGCTCAGGGTTTGGAAGCACGAGCCACCCGGCTCCTTGCTTGGCTCTGCAATAAACCCTTCTCTGCTCCTAACTCCAACCTTGATGTCTGTTTGGCTCCACTGTGCGTTGGGCGCACACACTTGCATTTGCTAACAGTCACCTTCTCTTGATGCCCAGAAATAATCCATGTCACTGTGTTTCTAAGAACAAGAACCTAATTAGGGTCCTGCCCAGAGAGGAGAGGGCCATTCTAGTGGGTCCTTGAACCTTACTGTTGGAATCTAGCTGGGAGGGGGCGCTCCATGGCCAGTGGGTACTCTGCTGATTCTCCTAGATGAATCTCCTAATCCCTCCCCAGCTGGTCACTGAGAACTGGGTCCCGGGTTTGTCAGCTGGGATGCTTCAGTGACAGATGACTATATAGGATGGGAGTGAGATGTGCAGAACCTCGGACCCATCGTGCATCCTGCACGTATAGACCCTCAGAATAAAGTCCTGATGGTGACACGGATGTGAACAACCATCATAAATGCATCCCATGAGAGGGTGCATTAGTGAGAACCTCTCACCAGGAGGGTCTTCCAACTGGGCTTTCCAGTGGGCCATGCTTCTTATGCAGAACGTATAAACTATGTCACAGACCTGGGTCCCAGGAAATCTAATTTTCTTAATTTGTCTATTAACACAATTTCATTGCCTTTGTAGATCCTCATTCTACCGTATGGTGTAAACTGAATTCCAGTCCATCTGTAACTTCCCAATGTTGTGTCCGATTTCCCTTGTGTGTTCAGGTGGTAAGTCCCCAAGAACCCAGATGACTAATCATCTATTTTGATCCCAGGCTGCTTTTCATATGTTGACGAATCTGATTGATTTCTCCCTCTCCCATATCAATAAGCCATTAGTTTCCTAATTCCTCCCTTCCAGGAAGAAATGATGGGGTCCCTGAAGAGCAGGCTGCAGATGAAAACACACCATTGGCTCGAGAATCCATCCAGACCAGGCAGAGAGCACCACTGGCTCATGGCTTCGCATTCGGTGAAAACTGAAATGCCACATGCTCGTTATTCTTCCTCCAGCTGGTGCCACACCCACCTGAGACTGGACCCCCCCCACCTACAGGCACCTGTCCCATTAGTGACAAACTCCGTGTATTAGTTTGTTTTCTGCAAAAGGCTTTTCCATGTCTCCTTCACCACCAGAATATCAGACTGTAACAAGGTAACATCCTGAGTATCTCAGGGGTGATTTAAGAAATGTGTGGTCCTCCATTTTTTAATCTGGATGCCCCAACACTCCTGACACAGCTTCCCCGAGCAGGGAACATTCAAACAGAGACCCAAATGACGCTCGGAAGTGGCCACACAAATGCTGCCGGAGATGCTTTCCAGGCTGGGGAGACAGCAAGTGCAAAGGCCCTGAGGCAGGAGCAGCCCCACCCAGCTCCTCAAAGGCACATTAAAAAAGTTAGGGTGTCTGGATGGAGACGCTGGAGGTACAGAGAGAGGAGGATGAGGTCAGACACAGCCATGGGCCAGACCGGGCAAGTACCATGAAGACGCTGAGCTTTATTCCATGACTGACTAAAGCCCTTGAAGTATCTGAAGCCAAACTAAAGCGATGGAATCTATGACCGAAAGGGTCTCTTGCTGGGCAGGCAGCTGGGTTAGGAAGCAACAGCAGCAACAAACCCCAGTGGTTCAGTGTGGATGGCGGAGGTGATAAGATGTCATTAAATATGCCTAATTCAGCAACTTCGGGGAGAAGGTCTGGGGATCCTTCCTTAGCTGAATACATTTGCCCAAAGAACGGGAGCTCCATTCCCATCTCCAACCCTCACTACCAGCAACAACAGGGCAGAGTCATAGCAGGATTCTCAGTCCTGGCAGCAGGTCTGGCCAGTTTAAAGGAATACAGATGAACTTCAAAAACAGAAACAGACTCACAGACTTACAGAAAGAACTTATGGTTACCAGGCCGGAAGGGTGGGGGGAAAGGGACAGACTGGGAGTTTGGGATTGACATGTACACGCTGCTATATATAAAATAGATAACCAACGGGGACCTACTGTAGAGAACAGGGAACTCTGCTCAGTCCTCTGTAATAACCTAAATGGGACAAGAATTTGAAAAAGAATAGATACGTGTATATGTATAACTGGATCACTTTGCTGTATGTACACCTGAAACTAACACAACATTGTTAACCAACTATGCTCTGATATAAAATAAAACTTAAAAAAAATAATAAAATATATGGGAGGAAGAAAAATAAAGACATACTAATACCCACTCCCACGTGCATACTGATTTCTTTGTACGGATGTAGCCCAAACATAGAATTTTTCAATATTTCCAGGTGATTCTGAAGTGCAGCTGAGATGAGCAGCCCGTGACCAGATGGTCTCCGAGGTTCCCTTTTCGATCTCTTAGGACAACAATGGGATTGTCCCCATTTTAGCGACTCAAAGACCAAGACTGAAAACAAAACAAAGCAGAACAAAACAACAGGGATATGTATGTCCAGGTCAGAGACAGAGTGAGAGGGTCGGCTGCAACCCTGTGGGTCTCTCCACTATCCCTCCACGCCACCCATGGTTTATATCACTAAGATCTGGTTACTCAAACGGGGAATGCTAAGTGTGGAAGGATTGATAGGTATCACTGGAAGAAATTTTGAAACTTCAACCTTAAAAGCCTGACATATTTTTTGAACTGATGGGGGAAAAAAAAAAGAGCAAGGAGACCCCTATTAGCAGCTAACCCTGCCCTGGGTTGCAGACAGCTAACCCTGCCCTGGTTTATGCAATCTTCTTATTCTCCCTCCCCCATCCTTTTCAATCAGGAAATTATATTCTTTTTTGATCATAGGCTATATCCAGCTTGTCAGCATTTCTCTACCAGGACCATTATGCTGCCTCTATTTCCGCATCTCTTTCGTAGAGCATGTTTAAAAGTTTTTTTGAAAGAATGGGTACGAAACCAGAAGGATGGCAGCCCGTTGAGAGCACTGTCAGGGCTGGGGGCGGGTGGACAGAGGTCTCCTAGGAGTCCCCTACTTCATTCCATCATAAAAGAAGAATACAGACGCAGAAAGTAAAGAATGCAATATGACATGATGCCTGGGGAATCTATCAGTCCAGAAGCTTTGCCAAAACCAGAACAGAAATAAAATATGCCCTGTTTTCTTTAGAGTGTTATCAAAGACATTCACATCTAATATTTTTTCTTGTTTCTCAATTCATTTGCCAACAAGTTTTGCTTCTGAGTGAGCACAGCTCAGAGTTTACTCTTTAATAGGAGTAATTATAATTCATGTGCAGTCCACTCAGTTTTGCCCAGAAATTCTTTCTGTCCAGCAATCAGCTGCTTTCTCTTGGGAGAACTCTGGAAGGTGGACAGCATAGAGCAAGGAGCAGTCATGATTGGGGAAACTTAGCAGGACCAGCATAGCCTGTGAGACTCGGTCCTCGTAAGCATATCAGATGCCTGGGAGGCAATGGCACTTTTGACTTGGGAGTAAATTCTGTTTCCCTGAGTTCAGGTTCTGGCCCCTTGGAAAGGAAAAGAGCCAGTTTCAAATCCCCTTTTTAAAATTCTACTTATTAGAAGTAGAAGAAGACCTAAATAGACATTTCTCCAAGGAAGATATACAGATGGCTAATAGGCACAAGAAAAGATGCTCAACACTGTTAATTATTAGAGAAATGCAAATTAAAACTACAATGAGGTACCATTTAATGATGTCAGAATGGACATCATTAAAAAGTCTACAAAATGATGAATGCTGGAGAGGGTGTGGAGAGAAGGGAACCCTCCTACACTGTTGGTGGGAATGTAAATTGGTGCAGCCACTGTAGAGAACAGAATGAAGGTTTCTCAAAAAAACTAAAAATGGAGTTGCCATATGATGCAGTAATCCCACTTCTGGGCACATATCCAGAGAAAACTAATTCAAAAAGATACACGCATGCCTACATTCGTAGCAGCACTATTTATAATAGCTAAGAAACAACCTAAGTGTCCATCAACAGAGGAATGGATAAAGAAGATGTGGTACATATATACAATGGAATACTACTCAGCCATAAAAAAAAACAAAATAATGCCATTTGCAGCAACATGGATAGACCCAGAGATGATCATACTAAGTGAAGTAAATCAGAGAAAGACAAATATCATATGATATCACTCATACGTGCAATCTTAAAAAATCATCCAAACGAACTTATTTACAAAACAGAAATAGACTCAGACGTAGAAAACAAACATGGTTACCAAAGGGCAAACTGGGTAACCGAGGGATAAATTAGACTCACAGACCCAGAAAACAAACATGGTTACCAAAGGGGAAACTGGGTAGCTGAGGGATAAATTAGGAGTTTGGGATTAATATAAACACACTATTATATATAAAATAGATAACCAACAAGGACCACTATATAGAACAGGGAACTCTACTCAATATCTTGTAATAACCCATAATGGAAAGGAATCTGAAAAAGAATATATATATATCTCTGAATCATTTCTCTGTACACCTGAAAATAACACAACACTGTAAATCAATTATACTTCAATAAAAAGTTATTTTTTTTTGAAAAAATTCTACTTATTAAATTCCAGGGTTGCCTTCACCTGGCAAAGGGGCAGCTGCAGTTGTGAAGAGTTATATAGTCGGCATTGGTTCTATACTATTCCAAGAGGAAACTGTCATTTCCCCAAACTCATGCTGAGGAGGAAGCCCAGGTGGACGGTGGCAGAATGTCACGCTCACAGGTCTTTCTGTTACTTCTTTTTTTAAAACTCTCCCCACTGCCCACAGCAGATGCTATAACCTGGGCTGAATCTGGCTCCAGAGACTGTTTTACTTGATTCTGCATGGTGTTACTGAAATTCACATTTAGCTCTTAAAGCCAATATTGATGAAACAGAAGATTTCAAATAAAAATTTTGATTTTACATTTTTCTTTAAAACACTGCATGATGTGAGAAATCTGTGAATCCCTCACCATACGGCAACAAGCCACAGAGCTGTGCCCTTTAGATGGGGCATGAGTTCACTACTTGGCCACAGTCCACACCCAGCCCTTATGCCTCATTTATGTCACATACTTACCCCGACGGGCATTTGATTTTTTTAATCTCTAGGCTGTAAGATCATTCACAAACCCTCCAGATGTTTAAAGTGATCATTCTGGCTACTACAGGGAGACTAGGTAGGGTTGAGGGAGGAAGGATGAAGAAGGACCCAATGGAGGATGTGGCAGTAATCCAGGTGAGAAAGGATGGTGGCTTGGGCCAGGGTGGCAGCAGTGCTGGTGATGAGAAGTGGCCACGATATGGATAAGGTTTAAGGCAGATGCTCTGCTGACGGATTAGACACGGCAAGATGGACACACAGGGCACTTAGCCTAGCCAATCGTGCCAATTTCACCTCCCATCCCATTCTCCCCAGTTTTCTTCCCCCATCGCAAAGCACAATGGAAGAATCAGAAGATAGAAGTGGAGCAGCTGGCCATCCAATGTCAGAGATGATGGCTCCAACAGCTTGCCACTGAGAACATCAGTCATTCATGACAAAACAAGAACAGTACTGGCAGCACGGGGAGACCCAATGCCAGCTCCCCTTGAAGAATAAAAAGTCATGATACTTAATTACCCTTAATTAGGTATCATGCTTGTTCTATGCATGCCGCCCTTGTACTTGGACCTAATGAAAATGTAAGATGTCATGGATAAAGAGAATATATTTACAAAAGCCACAAATGATGTCCAAAAAAACCCTTCACCTATTGTTTTAGGGTGTTTCAGCCACTTGAAATGAGTTTCTGCCCCTTTCACCAAAATTCTATTCAGAATATAAAGAATCGGGTCGTATTCCACCTCTTCAGTGAAGCTTTCTTTCTGATCAAACTCATTTGATCCCATTTCTCTCTGAACTTCTACAGCAATTATTATTTATTTGTTCAGTTCATTGTGCAAATAGCCGCAGAGTTCCATGCAACATTCCCTCCATCATTCTGGAACTGCTACTCAGATTACTAATTGTTATGAACAACTGAATACTTTATCAAATCCATAACCCTATAAACTCAATTAAAATGAAGTTTACCCAAAATGAGATCTTATATTCTTTGGTCACACTGATATGACAAAAGAAAAACACCTCCATATTTTAACAAAAAATGGAAATGACTTGTTTAATTTAGAATTTAATTCCCAGCAAATTCTCCATTCCCATCCACCCGCAGTGTTCTTAGGACTTTTTTAAAAAAAAAAGAGGATAAAGTTCTAAAGTGTTGGAGAATTTGGTTTCTCTACTCAGAGAAATGTAGCTTCATATGGAGACATCATAACTAAAGTTTCCAAATACATCTAAACAAATATACTATTTCTCAGTGGTAATATAGTACAGAGACCAGGAGACAATGAAATAGGAAAGAAAGTGCATATACAAAAAATAGGGACTCTAATCCTCATAGATAAAAAATATCATGAATCAATGTTATTTCCACAGTTGCTAAGATATCAGATGCTAGAATGAGTCTGAGTCACCCATGTGACAGTATGACAACACAATATTAAAAGTTAAAGGTTACAAGGATTTGAAAGTGATACATCCCAAATATTATAATTCAGAAAAAAAAATACTCAAAATTAGCCGTAATTGTTTGCCCACCACCTAATTACATGGCAACAGGAACTATTTAATGAAACTGTTAACATTCCCTATCTTAGTTTTAGTTTTTTACCACATTTTGCATTCTTGCTTATCTAATTGTCTGTGAAGGGCAAGAACTTCATTCTGCTCACCATTTATCCCCAGATCGTCACACAGCGTCTGGCATTTAGAGAGCCTTTATCCAGTACGTTAATTGTGGAGTAAAGCACAATGGTTATATAAAGTAGGCAGCTGCTCAAATGACACGTCGGAATAAAAGCATGGAATGGTCTGGGGATATTTTCATCATACATGTATGTACCAACACACATTGATATTACATTTTGGGAAACAGAAACACAGAGCCCGGTATACTTATGCATATAAACAAGGCTGAAAGAACAAAAGAGTAATAAAATAGAAAACCCAATAATAAGTTAGGCAAAAGGCTGGAACAGACACAACCACCAACAGAAAACTCATGCACATCATGTAGCATGTAAGAAGCCACACACAAACAGCTACAGAGTACAGGATGCCATGTGCGTAAAATTGAAGAACAGGCGAAACCAAGGTATGTTCAGAATGATGGTTACTTTGAGAAAAGGGGACAGTGACCTGAAAAGGGTAACGGGAAGTTGTAGGGTCCCAAGGAAGTTCTCCTTTTTCCCTTTGTCAGACTGATGGAGGTATAATCCACAAATAAAACTGTAAGTTCTTTAAAGGGTACCTCACGATGATTTGATACACTTATACACGCTGAAAGGATTCCTTCCACCTAGTTAACGGCCATCACTTCACACACTTATTTATTTACATGTAAGTAAGACATGTATTTATATATAAGTAAACAGAAACATTTGAACATTTAAATTCTACTCTCTTAGCAAATTTCAGTTACATAATACGTTATCATCCTTAGTCACCATTGCATTAGAACCTCCAATTACTGTTTTCCATTAGTTCCTCAGACCTCATTCAACTTATAGCTGAAAGTCTGTACCCTTTTCCCAGCCTCTCCCTATTTCCCCAGCCCCCAGCAACTACTTCTATCTCTTGGATATGTTAATTATTTATAATGATTCATTTGTTCCATTTTCTTTATAGACGTTATACTTCAATAAACAACATTTATTGTTAAATATTGATATGGCTTCTCACTGGGTATCGAATTTATGATTGATTTGCTGATTTTCTTATTTTTGCTCATCTGTTTTGTTTTCTATTTTCCACAGGGATCAAGTATTACTTTTTCTTCAATCTACTTTTATTTATGGGACATAAATATTCTATGTCAGTGTATATCAATCACATTTTGTTCTATAACGTTCTACTCCATTTAACTCACCAACCCTCTCTTGGTAGACTTTTGGACTACTTCCAGTTTTCTCTTTATAACATTGTTTGTAACGAACATCCCTATGTAGGTATCTTCATATACTTGTGTTATTGTTTTCCACAGGAAAGGATTACTTTTAGAATAATACTGCCATAATATGAAGAAGTATTTTTATTTTGGCTAGAACGTTTTGGACTCCTATTAAAAGTCCCACAGATCGTTGTATCAGGGAAGCTGCAGCACACAAGGAATGGAGTTACTGTGGCGCTTTCAATGCAGCAAAACCCACCGGGGGAGTTGCAGTACTCCAGGTCAGCACTAGAGGGAGCCACCACCGCCCCGGCAGACAGCCCAACGGTGATGCCTGAAGGAATAAACCTGACCCTCCTGCAAACCCCAAGGATCATATTCCTGGGACACCAGGCTGATGGAGAAGGCAGGAGGGTGAACAGGATGCAGCAAACCGAACGTGATCATTCCCACTGGGTGGAGTCCCTGCCCTGCTTCATAATCTCATCCTCTCTGGGTCCTCCTAACTCATGAATGACGGGTGGGACCCCCATCTCTCCTTCTCTCTATCTCTCTTTCCTTGGAATGTTATCTCAGCCTCCTCTGGATTTCCACTCTTACCAGCACATTGTTCTTTTCTTCCGTTTAGGTAACAGACCACCTTGAAGACAAACTGTATTTATTGCTGTTTCTCTCAAAAAGTACGTGCCCAGCAGAAGTCATCCTCCTTATAGACCGCTCGTTCATAACAGTGTTATCCTTCTTTTTTAGGGTCCATCTAGTTTCCCTAGATGTGGGTTTTGCAGAAGCAGGAATGAATATTCTTTTACTAGCTGTAGTGATACGACTCACATGGAGAAAAATGTATTTTGTGTCTGAAATACTGCTCTCCCCAAGTATTTTCATAAGCACTTTACACATGATATAAAACATCTGGTAATTCCGAAACAAATACACTATGTTCCAGGGGTAGCAAAGAGAACGGCAGGAAAAGGGATTAAGTCACTGGTCAGAGAGGAAGAAGGTTGGCAGCGGTGACGGAGTGACAGGCTTCCTGAGGAACTACTGTTCCAACGGAGAACGATAGTAACTGTTTATATTGAAAAAACTTAAATTTGCCACATATAAACCCCAAGATTAAAAAATGCTCAAAGACAGACAAAAATGGCCTTACTTTATATAAAAATGGATTTGTACTTCTTAAAAGAGAAAGAAAGTCTGAGACATAGATATTTTGAGAAACACTGATGCGTTGGGTGGCTTTTGTTCAAAATCAACCCAAGACGTAGTTTCTCAACCCAACGCGACTGACATTTAGGGCTGAACGTTCATTGTTGGGGGCCTGTTCTGTGAAGTAGGATGTTTAACAGCATCTCTGGCCTCCACCCAGGGGCCAGCAGCATCTTTTCCAGATGTGACAACCAAAAACGTCTCCACACATTACCAAATACCCTTTTCATATTCTCCAGTTAGCTGCCAACACTGACCACTTGGGCTAGTTCACTAGGAAATCTTAATTTCTTATATCTTTTATCAGAAGATAAGGAATCTCTGAACTTAGCTTCCACTGTTGGGCTAACTGGTTTGACACAGCTCGCAGCCCCTCTAGAGGGTACCCCAATCTCTCACCCACAGTCCTCACCAGTCCCCACAATTCTTCAGCGACGGTGTCCATTGCCATGTGCCATGTGGTTGACACTATTCTTTCCATCTTATACTTGTTAGTTTCACTCAGATAGATTTCATCTTTGGCCCCTATGGAATCTGAATTTGCAGCACCTCCTCCAAGCCCAAAGGACCTAGAAATGTCTGCTATGAACAAAATAACTGATTTTTGGCAAATAAGATACAAACAGCAGTAAAGGGAGTTACCTAAACATCAACATTAAAAATAGTCATCGTGGGGCTTCCCTGGTGGCGCAGTGGTTGAGAGTCCGCCTGCCGATGCAGGGGACGTGGGCTCGTGGCCCCGGTCCGGGAAGATCCCACATGCCGCGGAGCGGCTGGGCCCGTGAGCCATGGCCGCTGAGCCTGCGCGTCCGGAGCCTGTGCTCCACAATGGGAGAGGCCACAGCAGTGAGAGGGCCGCGTACCGCAAAAAAAAAATAGTCATCGTGGTCTCACAGAGACACAGAGCAGCTGCCCATTATCTGATCTGTTGGGGGAAAACTAGGTCCACACTCTGTTCATGTCTTCAGTTCATAGCCATTGCGGCAACGTCACCAAGAGTCACCTGCAACCAAAACTGAAATTTAAAAAAAAAAAAAAGGTTTTGCCCCCCGATAATCTACAGGGCCATCCATCATGCGACAGTCTGCAGCATCTCTACAGCCAATAATGCACCGTATCGATCGGCCATTACTGCGCCAGATTAAATGACTCCTCCGTTCATTTAACAGAATCTTCTTTGAATCGTCTCAGCTATAATAACCTACCAAATACCAAGAAGAAGCAATGAGACTAGAGATCTTGCCGCTAACCCTAAGGAGCCGCATTAGTCCTTGCTGCGTAATGGACGGACTTAAAATAACCACTGTCGGCAGCCACAGTCCCACCAGACACGGGGACAGAACAGATGCTTTTGCAGGAGAAAAGAAGGAAGAATGGAAAGGAGGGGAGGGGGAAGGGAAGGAGGGACGGCGGGAGGCTGTGTGAACACATGCACCAAGCATTCGACATACAGCCTTATACTAAAAACTCCAGAGATAAAGAAGAAAGAAAAACATCCCAACGCATTACAGCAAGACATGGGAACACCCACGCGGCAGGTGTGAGGGGATGGGTGGGTCATCCACACACGCACACAGGTCCCAGCCCCGCACCTGCCCTGTTCTGCTTCAGAGGCTCACCTGGCCTTTCAGAAAAAGAACTGCATTTCCACTACGGGGGACAGGTGAGGGGTGATGCCCAGGAGGGAAGACTTCCCGCCTCCCAAAGAACTGATGAGCCCCCAGCCAAGATAAGGTGTGTGTCCTCCACCCACCCCACGGCCCCCCGCTGTGAACGCCAGAGAAAAAGAAGACATGCCGACAAAGCCAGTTTCCTTGGAGTTCCCTCTAATACAACAGAGGAAGAATAACCCTCTACCGGGGACAGAGAAGGGATCTCCCAGGCTGTCTGGGGCACGTCCATCATGGCCCACTGAAAGTCACATACAGCAAGCTCTACTTAGGATACAGCATCAGGAAACCATCCCAATGAACACCGAGGTGGATGTTCTGCTCCCTCGCTCATAATTGTGCTGCACGAGTCTGCTCTGTGTGGACGGCACCCACTGAGCAACACGTCAGCTTCAGCTGAGTTCAGCCGGCAGCGGAAGGGGACCAACAGGAGATGCGGGAGGGGAAGCAAAGGAAGAAGTGGGGAGTCTCCTCCGTGCTCGCTCCCCTCTGTGCCCCAGCCTCGGTGGAATGAACCCTCTCCCGAAGGCACCTCTCTCCGGGTCCCAGCCTCAAACTTCCCTTTCCCCACCCCCAGGCCAGGCGGCCGTGACTCCGCCCACTTGTGCTGCCCCAGGGTTTGGTCCCTTAACTCTGATCACACCTCCCTCACTAACCCCTCCATCAACACACTCCCTGCAAGCATCCACCTGGAGGACGATGCCCCTTTCCTTCTAGAATTTTGACTCATGCCCTAATGCAGAAGAATCTTGTGCCTTTCACAGTTTAAGCTTTTAAGATATTCACATACCTTATCAACACTTCTATAATACATTCGGCAAACATTCACACCTTTAGTGGTTATTATATACCAGGCATCATGGCCGGGCCTGGGCAATTCAAATGAATAAGGCGGGGGTATCTACCCAAAGACGGTTGTTTTCAATGCTGGAAATCCCTGTCTTCTCTGATATGTCTATTTCTCCCCCAGCAGCTACAGAAGTTTTCATCACTCCAGGTGTCAGCACCCTTGTTACACTTACACATACTGATTCTACTGACTGACACCTAATTATTGACGACTGGAAAAAATATTCTAGGGCTTTCGAAGATCTCACATCCCCGACACAACAGAGCATAAAGGAAAGCATGGTAGGAAAATACATTATTTTCTGGCTTGTGCTACAAAGTCTTTTTTGTACCCACCGAAAAATCATTTTAAAACCACTCAATTCCTTTAAAACATAGTACAGTGGTTCTATTATAAGATGAATAGACGGTTCACTCTGGAAAAGTAAATTGATGGGATGGGAATGTATTTGTACTTTTCTGCCACTTTCTGTTAGCACAAGGATTCATTCTATACACCATTAAGGTACCCTCAGATCTTCCTATTTAATTATGACATTACAGATGGATGTCACTTTCATATTTGGGGGTCCTGACTTATGTCCAACATACAGCCTTGTTGAAGAGCTTTGGAAAGAGTATGGTTTGTATCAGTGCCATCTCCCAGTGAATTTCTACCCTGGCTTTGATGTAAAGTGTCTCCCAGGTGGAATAGCACAAATTCTTGAAATACTGATGGATATTACTTCATATTCCACAAACAAACATACAGGGCAGGTGCAGCAGGATAATATTTGAAATATGAAGTTGATCTCCCCGCCCAATGCCTGAAGACCCTTGGCACAGTCGGCCCCCATTTTCTGACAGGAGATATGCCATTTCTTGCTGTTGTCTCAGATGAAGACAGAGCCCAGGAAGTTCTTCCTTGTTTTTCGGGGTTTTTTTGTTTGTTTTAATTTTTTGGCCACGCTGCATGGCATGTGGGACCTTAGTTCCCTGACCAGGGATCAAACCCACATCCCCTTCATTGGAAGCACGGAGTCTTAACCACTGGACCACCGGGGAAGTCCCTCTTCCTTGTTTTTTGATTGTTAAAATGAAAGTCCTATAAAAGACGGGAGAGGATTCACGGTGTAGGCCATAGATGATGAGTTTCAGTGAGGTTCCCGGGGGCAGAGATGGGTAGGAACACAGACACTGATGGAGCCTCTCTGGAAGGGATCTGGTCCCTGCCCCACAGAGTAAGCCAGGCCTGTGCTTTTTTTCTTTTTAAGTTCTGAAAGATCTTTCTTTCTTTTTTTCTTTTTTACATATTTTTAGTTGAAGTATCATTGATTTACAATGTTATGTTAATTTCTGCTGTACAGCAAAGTGTCTATTATACATTCCTTTTCATATTCTTTTCCATGATGGTTTATCACTATTGAATATAGTTCCCTGTGCTCTACAGCAGGACCCTGTTGTTTATCCATCCTATGTATAAAATGTTTATCCATCCTATGTATAAAAGCTTACGTCTGCTGACCTCAACCTCTTACTCCTTCCCTTCCCCACCCCCTCCACCTTGGCAACCCCAGGTCTCTCCTCTATGTCTGTGCCTATCTTTCTGTTTCATAGACAGGTTCATTTGTATCATATTTTAGATTCCACATATGAGTGATACATGATATTTACCTTTCTCTTTCTGATTTACTTCACTGAGTCTAATAACCTCTAGTTGCTGCAAATGGCATTATTTCATTCTTTTTCATGGCTGAGTAATATTCCATTGTATGAATGTACCAATCATCTTTATCCATTTGTCTGTCGATGGGCATTTAGGTTGTTTCCATGTCCTGGCTATTGTAAATAGTGCTGCTATGAACATACGGGTGCATGTATCTTTTTGAACTAGAGTTTTGTCTGGGCAGGCCTGTGCTTTGAATCAGGGTAGACCCCAAGGAGAGAGGCAGCCAAAGACTCAGAGAGCCAAAGGCAGCCAGTGCTTCCCTGGTGGCGCAGTGGTTGGGAGTCTGCCTGCCGATGCAGGAGACACGGGTTCGTGCCCCGGTCCGGGAAGATCCCACATGCCGCGGAGCGGCTGGGCCCGTGAGCCATGGCCGCTGAGCCTGCGCGTCCGGAGCCTGTGCTCTGCAACGGGAGAGGCCACAGCACTGAGAGGCCCGCGTACCGCAAAAAAATAAATAAATAAATAAAAAGAAACAGATGAATTTAATCTGGAGACTAAATGCTTGGAGAACCTCTTAGAATATCCCGTGCCTTAAGCAAAGGATCCGGCTGAGAAAGGCCCTAGATCTGAAAGAGCCTCGTGCACACGAGTGGAGCCTGTGCAGGAACCTCCGCGGATGGACGTGCGAGGACGATGAACATTTCAGAAGATGCCAGTGTAGGCAAATGACACGAGGAACCCAGACGGCCGCCCGAGACACTCCTGGGCACAACGCATGTTCCCCGGAGCCAGGACAAAGCCTTGGCACCGGGCCAGCTGGGGGCCCGCTTCTGCCCCCACCCCCACCCCCCGGTGAAATGAGTTCAGAACAGAAGCTGACTCACGTTACAAGGGGGGAGTCTCTGGGATGTTCAGATCCTGGCCTGAAATCTTCAAATCCATCTCCATCTTCTGTTCGTTCTGCGACTTCAGCGACCTGTCTTGACCTCTCTAAGTAGTTTTCTCCTCTGTCAACTCCGCGGATTAGCGGCAACCGTATCCTAGGGTTGATGGATTTAATGCGTTGGTCCATGAAAACTAGTGTCCAGCACTTTGTGAGGCCTCAGTAAACAGAAGCCATTGTTTCAGAACAATAAAGACACGTCCCTTCACCAGCTACTCCTCATGTGAGAAAGAATAACCAGGTCTCAAAAGACTCTTAAATCGCCCATAAGACATTGACAAAGATGGATAAGTAGAGGCACGACAGCAGCAAGTGTGGAGAAGATCATTATTACCTCTCAGGATGGCAGGAAAGCTAAGAGGAGGAAGCGCTTCAGCTGTGACTCACCTTGTAAGTTCTGCAAGATGGCGGCCCTGCTGGAGGACCAGAGGCCGTCAGCATTGGGTCTTTCTGCACAGGTCGCTGAATTAGAAATTAGGCAATATGACTGGAAGTCCTGACTCTGTCACTTTGGATGAGCCATGCAAGGTCCCAGGGACTTCCGTAGCTTATCTACAACATGAGGACAGTCTTCAAGGTGCTGTTTTAGCTTTGAATGTCTGAGATACTGACACACCGGGCAGAATCTTGAGGTTTTCATCCTTGAAAGAAAATGGAAAATCACCACAGCTGACCTCAGAGACTTTGAAAGAAAGCCGATTCCAGGACCATGACTGGGATCGTTATTTGTTCCTGAACTAATAACATCTGTATCTTTAACATATCACACAGTATACAAAACGATGCGCTGAGTGAATTAGTCAGGGTTTTTCAGAGAAGAGAACCAACAGGAGATAGATGACAGATAGACAGATACATAGATAGATACATAGATGATAGATACATAGATAGATGATAGACAGATAGATGATAGATAGATAGATGATAGATAGATAGGGAAACAATAAATAGAAAATGATAGATAACATGATGGATGGGTGGGTGGGTAGACAGATAAATGATAGATGAATAGATAGATGATGGATGGACAGCTAAATGATAAACAGATGGGCAGATAGGTAGATAAATGATAGATAATAGATGATGGATGGGTGGGTGGGTAGACAGATAAGATAGATAGATGATGGATGGATAAATGATAAATAGATGGACAGATAGGTAGATAGATGATTGATGGATGGATGGATAAATGATAAATATGTCAATAGATAGATAGACAGGTAAACAATAAATAGATGGACAGATAGAAAAATGATAGATAACAGATGATGGATGGATGGGTGGGTAGATAGATAAATGATAGATGAATAGATAGATGATGGATGGTCAGCTAAATGATAAATAGATGGACAGATAGGTAGATAAGTGATAGATATTAGATGATGGATGGATGGGTGGGTGGGTAGATAAATGATAGATGAATAAGACAGATAGATGATGGATGGATAAATGATAAATAGATGGACAGATAGGTAGATGATAGATAATAGATGATTGATAGATGGATGGATAAATGATAAATATGTCGATAGACAGATAGATACAGACATAGATGAGAGAGAGATTGATTACAGGAACTGGCTCACGCTGTTAGAAGTCCCATGAGGGACCTCTGCAAGTTGGAGACCCAGGAACGCAGGTGGTGTTATTCTTTCCACGTCAGAACCTCTGAGAGCCAGAAGCGCTGATGTCTGAGGGCAGGAGAAGACGGATGTGTCTCAACTCAACTCGCGAGAGAAAGGGTTTGTTCCTCCTCCGTGTTTTTCTTCTGTTCAGGCCATCGAAGGACGGGATGATGCCGTCCCGTGTGGGTAAGGGTGGTCTTCTGTACTCAGTTCACCAATTCAAACGTTAGTCTCTTCCAGAAACACCCTCCCAGACACACCCAGGAATCACGTTTCACCAGCTCTTCGGGCATCCCTAAGCCCAGACGAGCTGACACCTAAAACTGACCGTCACACGGGGTAAAGAATATTAACTGCTTTTGTGGCAGGCTCTCCTGACGAAGGGAAGTGCCCTGTGGCAGGTACACTGGAATGACTTCCAACCAAAACACGTTTTTCGGTTCAAATACTGAAAAGTTTCAAGGACAGCCTTCTGAGAAAAGGCGGCTACAGAGAAAATGCATCCCTTCTGTGTTCTTCAACAATTAAGATTTGCTCCTTGTACACCTGCAGAAAACATACTCCACTCCAACAAAACCAGCAATGTGTTCCAGGAGAAGTCAGTTTCCCTGAGGTGCCCGTGCTCTTCCGTCCCTCAGGATCCTTTAAAACAAACTGTCAGGTGCAGGCACGCAGCGGTGCAGGCCCCGTCCTCCAGCTCTGGTGACTCTCTCTGCCGATCGCCTCCATCCTAGAGACTGAAATTGATGAAAGCCCTGTTCTTTGAAGCCCTGGAATGCAAGGATCTCATCCATTTCAACTGCCTTCTGGCTTCCAGGAGAGAAACCCGCTGGCAAGTTAGACCAAGGACTCTGACCCCGCACAACTGAGAAAATGAACACACCGCCTTCGCTTAAAGTGCCTGAGGACCCACCGGGGCAATCACACCGTGAGAGCATCCCCGAGAAGGGTTTCAGGAAGCTCTGTCCAGTCCGGGGGTAAAACTCCAGCCTCGTGTCACAACCACCTTGGCTCATCTTGGTGCAGGCACGTGTCTCTGCTCAAGGTAAGAAAACCTGCCCACGTCCACGTAGCCTCCCTCCTGTGTCGGAAAATTCCTAATCTGTTCTTAGGGTTTAGAGTAGACAGAAGAATGCCTTCCCTCCCCTCCACCAAAGAAATCCACATTCGAATCCTCGGAGCTTGTGAAAATGTTACCAAACAGGGCAAAAGGGGCTTGACAGATACGACTGAGTCCAAAATCCTGAGATGGGAGATCATTCTGGATTATCAGGGCGGGCTCTACGTGATCCCAAGGGTCCTTAAGAGAGGGAGGCAACAGGAGACACGATGGGCATAAGTAGTTGGACCAGGAAGACAGAGAAGGGCCGGTAGCAAGAGGACAGAGCCTCTAAACGCTGGAAAAGGCAAAGGAAACTCCCCGGGACCCTCCAGAAGCAACACAGCCTTGCTGATACCATGATCTTAGCTCACTGAGACCCACCTCAGGCTTCCGACATCCAGAAATGCAAGAGAAAAGAAAAAAGTGTGTGTTTAAAGCCACTAAATCTGTGGAAATTTGTTCCTGCCACAATAGGTAATTAATCCAGGTATTTGTCATGTTGTAAACTGCCTGAGGGCTATGCAGCCAGACTGTGAGGGTAACTAACTTTATCTTTGGTGTTTATATATGTGTATGACTCAGTCATAAGAAAACAATGAAATAACGCCATTTGCAGCAACATGGATGGACCTAGAGATTCTCATACCAAGTGAATTAAGTCAGAGAAAGACATCATATGATACCACTTATACGTGGAATCTTATAAAAATGACACAAATGAACTCAGTTACAAAACAGAAATAGACGCACAGACATAGAAAACAAACTCACGGTTACCAAAGGGGAAAGGGTGGGTGAATAAATTAGGAGTTTGGGATTAACAGATACACACGGCTATATATAAAACAGATAAACAGGGCTTCCCTGGTGGCGCAGTGGTTGAGAGTCCGCCTGCCGATGCAGGGGACACGGGTTCGTGCCCCAGTCCGGGAAGATCCCACATGCCGCGGAGCGGCTGGGCCCGTGAGCCATGGCCGCTGAGCCTGCGCGTCCAGAGCCTGTGCTCCGCAACGGGAGAGGCCACAGCAGTGAGAGGCCTGCGTACCTCAAAAAAAACAACAAGGTCCCACTGTATAGCACAGGGAACTATACTCAATATCTTGTAATAATCTATAATGGAAAAGAATCTGAAAAATTAAAAAATACATATATATATACACACACGTATAACTGAATCACTTCGCTGTACACCTGAAACTAACATAACATTGTAAATCAACTACACTGCAATTAAAAAAAAAACTCATCTTCCTCATCTGTGCAATGGGGGTACTAGCTCACCGGTTATTTTAAAGATGATTACTCTTCAAACAGTGGCCAGCACATATCAAGCACGAAATCAATGTTAGCTTTCACTATCCTATTGAATGTTAATTTTTAAGTGTTTACTATCGCAAATGCTACAAAGTTAAGATAGCTCCGGGGAGGTACTTTCCTTAAATCTGTGTGGAAAGCATTACTGTTACATTTAAAGATTCCACTCCAGAGTCTCCTGGAAAATTCCTATTTAATTATTAAAAATAGGTGGGGAAGGAGATTTTTATTGCCCGCAGCAAGGGGAGACAGGCTGAAACGGAGCCCATATGCCTGTGGGTAAGTGGAAAAAGCAGCACTAACTGTAAAGAGTATGGATTTTGCAACCCCGCACATATCCCAGAGTCTTAAGCTCTCCAGGCTTTCAGGGCTGCAGGAGGGTGAGGCAAGAGAGGGGCCCCGAACTCAGAACACAAGGAGGCGTTCACTCTCCAGCACAATCCCTGGACTGCAGGAGCTGGACTGAGTGCCCAGGGCACCCCATCCAACTCACCCTGGTTCCACCCTGAGCAGACCCCAGAGAAGAGGAAGCCCTCAAACTGGAGACGCGTAATGACCTGGGGGAAACATGTAATGGCACTGAGGCAGGGAAGCTGGATTCATCTATACAACACCGCCTTCAAAACCAATCAGGAGGATTGGCTGGAAAGGCTGGGTAGGCAAAGTTCCACCCCATAGCATTTGTTCATCTTTAGACCATTTCCTTGCAATAGTGACACTTCCAGATGGATGACAGATACATAGACAGGTGCATAGATAGATAGATAGATGGATGATAGGTAGACAGATGATGGATGGATGGATAGATGGACAGATGGATGGATGGAAAGGCAGACAGATGACAGATGGATACATGGATGGATAGATAAATGATAGATAGATGGACAGATGGAAGATGATAGATAGGTAGACAGATAGACACAGACATACAGACAGATGGTGGATGGACAGACAGCTAGATGACAGATAGATAGGTAGATAGAAAGAAAGGTAGATAGATGATGACAGACGGAGAGATGGATGGATAGACAGAGTCAACACCCACAAACGCAGACCTAGTCATTGTTCCAAGACCCGAGGTGGTCCTGCCCAGGGATCTGGCAGTGTCTTCTAGGCTGTGTGGTAGTTGCCACCTTCTCACGACCAGCCCACGTGGACAGTCCTCTCACTCCACCCATCCCCAGAAGATTTGCTACTCTAAACTGAGAGGTGGAGCACCAGACTGCATGTGTCCAAACCCTCCACCTCTCTCACTAATCTCCCCATTGCTCATTTTCTGCATTTCAAAATGGAAATCCCAACAGTGGCAAGAGGACACCACATGAGTTGATGTCTGTGTCAGGTCTTAAGAGTCGGGTCTGGCACGTAAATGACGGCTGGAAAGTGTCAGCTATTGGCATCATCATAAAGAATAGCATCTGTGCTGCTCCTATCTGTAGGTCCCGCAGGACACGGAACACACAGAACATGGCACACGCTCAATAGGACATTTGTTAACTAAATAAAACAAGAAGCACATTAATGAGCTTGTGGGGCAACTTCCAAAGATAAGGATGACATAATAGTTCTTCTGTGTAGAATAAAGGTCTTTGATTCGAACTTTAGCCCATAAAACGTTCCTCCCCACCTCCAATCAGAACCACCCGGCCCTACTGAGTGAGGATGCTGGGGAAGCTCTAAGGTGGGCCAGGTGTGGACACAGCTCTTAGGGGGCGGTGCGCCCATCAGTCAGGCACCTGCCCTGGAAGATGAGCCAGGCCAAGGAATAAGCGTTCTAAGACCAAGAACAACATCTACAGATGAATGAAAAAAAGTCAACTAAGCAACTTTCTAGCTCGAGGAGTGACACTTATAAGGGCCATGGGGAAACAAGAGGTTTGAACAATCCAGTCAGAGAAGCCAGGGTGACTGGAGCACAGCAAGACAGGCTGGTTCCAGGTCACGCACAACCTTGCAGGTCAAGAACCTGCGTCTTATGTCCACACTGCTATATTTAAAACGGATAACCAGCAAGGACCTACTGTACAGCACGGGGAACTCTGTTCAACGTTATGTGGCAGCCTGGATGGGAGGGGAGTTTGGGGGAGAATGGACACATGTATACGTACAGCTGAGTCGCTTTGCTGTGCACCTGAAACTACCACAACATTGTTAATCGGCTAGAAAAATCAAAAGGTTTTTTTTAAAAAAGAACCTGCGTCTTCTCTTGACTGCAATGAAGTTATTATCAAAGGATTTTAAGCTGGAGAGAGATTTGATTTCATTTGAACTGGGAGGGGGATGGCTTCTCAGGAGCCAGGAGCAGAACTGGGGGGAGACGGATGAGGACATTAACAAGGAAAAAAGATGTCATTGTCCTGGACCAGCACAGTGAAACAGGAGATGCGGAAATGTCATGGGACTCAAAATACATTAAGGACAGCTCAGGACTTGAAAAGAACCATAAAGCTTGGGGGTGGGTTGGCAGCGGGTTGAGGTGCTTTGTAATATTGAAAAAGAATGTTTTATTTTTTTCTCTCTCAATAAAGAAACACTGGGCTTCCCTGGTGGCGCAGTGGTTGAGAGTCCGCCTGCCAGTGCTGGGGACACGGGTTCGTGCCCCGGTCCGGGAGGATCCCACATGCCGCGGAGCAGCTGGGCCCGTGAGCCATGGCCGCTGGGCCTGCGCGTCCAGAGCCTGTGCTCCGCAATGGGAGAGGCCGCAGCGGTGAGAGACCCGCGTACCGCAAAAAATAAAGAAAGAAAAAAAATAAAGAAACACTATTTCTCATATATACACCCAAACCATTCTTGCTGGGAGGAAAGAGATTTCATCATTTATGTAATCCTTTATTGAGGACCTCCCAAGGCCTCAGTATTTGGTGACGAGGGTAAAATGCTTTCTAGCCTACAGAAGCCCCAGTGGAGTGGGAGAGACACATGGTTCACGGAATTTTCGAGTACAGTCCGGGTCTCCCCATCCCAGAACCCACTTCTCCTGCAGCCCCCCATCTCCGTGGACAGAATCCTAGCCTTCCCTTGCTCAGTACCGTCAGAGACTCTTCGTCTCAGGCTCTATGTAAAATGTATCACCCAGTTCTGTTGGCTCCATCTTTAAAAGACGTGCCAATGCCACTACTTCTTCCCACCTCCAGGGCTACCTCGCTTACCTGGTTTCCTAACTGGTCCCCCCCACCTCCTGCCCGTTCCTCCCTAGAAATCCGTTCTCCACCCAGCAGCCAGGGAGCCGGCTAAGCTGGAAGTCAGCTGAGGGAAGCCCAGGGGCTCTCCAGTCCCTTCCGAGGAAGTGGCACTGCCTCTACAACAGCCTTCCAGGGACCAAGCCACTCTCTTTCCGCTCCCTCCATCCAGCCACACTGTCCTCTGCCCACTGACCAGAACTGGCCAGCTGCCCTCCTGACCCGGGCCTTTGCATATGCCTTTGCTCTACCCGGAGTGAGCTTTACCCAGGCATCCACATGGCTCATCCCCTTGCCTCTTCCAAGGCGATACCCAACTGGTACTTTCTCACTTCCACACATTTGAAAGTCACACAGACACACTTTAACTCACCTCCGTGCTTTACTGTTCTACCTAGCACTATCACCATATATGAAGAGAGATAGAGATAAGGATATAGACGATACAGATATAGTAAATATGAGTTTAAACATGGTTTGAACTGCGAGGGTCCATCAACACCGATTTTTTTCAATACTAGATACTACAGGACTACGAGATCCTTGGTTGGTTGAATCCATGGAGGCAGAACAGCAGATATAAAGGGCGGCCGACTATAGCTATTTAATTTATATGCGGATTTCCAGCTTCAAGGAGGGTGGGCACCCCTGCCCCCCCCACCGCATTGCTCAAGGGTCAGCTATATGCGCATGTATATTATATAGTTATTTATCTGTGTATTGTCTGGTCCCCATGATTAGGATGTAATCTCCACGATCAACCTCAAGAATTTGTTTCCTCTGCATCTAGTACAGGGCTTGGACATGGCACACGCTCCATAAATACTTATAGAATAAATGGGTCACTATTCAGAACAAAGTAAGCAACAAAACAGAGGGTTGTAAATCAGTATAGGCACAGAGCACTCGGCTCTCTCTGCCTGTTAAAATGAAACAATGTTGCAAAAGACAATTGAGTCCAAAAGCATCTCACTGTAGTTTTGATTTGCATTTCTCTGATGATTAGTGATGATTAGTGATATTCAGCGTATTTTCATGTACCTGTTGGCCATTTGGATGTCTCCTGGTTAACATCAGGAGTTTCACATTTAGAAATTGTGTCGGGCCCATGTTCCCACTCAGCCATGATTGGACACCTGCTACCGTCATGGGCGTATTCTCCCATCCTTCACCTGTCCCATCATTTCCGGTCTTTCCCAACTTTCCGGCACTCATCAGCTTCCTCATAGCCGTGGATTCAGGATCCTGCCTTTAAAATGCTGGCTGAGGGACTTGGCTGGTGGTCCAGTAGTTAAGACTCCGAGTTTCCACTGCAGGGGACATGGGTTCGATCCCTGGTCCAGGAACTAAGATCCCGCATGCTACACGGCACAGCCAAAAACATTAAATATTAAAAATAAAAAAATAAAATAAAATGCTGGTTGATACATGAAGGGAACTTTGGAAGTCATTTGCTTTCGGACCACCTTAGCCAAGGCTACAGACAGCACCATTATCACACTCAGTAGGACATTATCACTATGATAAACTGCACAGAAAAAACTGCTTGTATTTTGTGCATTACCTGTGGATTGTCCGACAAGGCCACATCTGCATCTATCGACAAGGATTTGCAACTTCTCTACTAACATGGTGATGACTCTGTATTCTGTTGAAGAGTTTTCATTAGAAAGCTTAAAGCCATTTCCAAATGGCTTAGCTGGACAGGAACCTGGTTTTAGAATAATTTCACTCTTTCACTTTGGCTGTCCTCACTCTGCCTTCTGATCTTTACTAAAACCAGCCTCATCAGAGACTAATTCATACATTAATTTTGCATAATATGTCACCAAACTTCAACTATTATTTACTTAACAAAATCCTAATTCTTTAAAATGACAAGGAGAGAAACATCAATTTGCAACTGCTCTGCCCCCCTCTCCCCCACACACACTACCGTGAAGATTTTTTTAAGTGAATTATATTCCCACCTTCTAAGATGTGGGGGAAAAAAACGAGATGACTTCAGTATTTTTTGAATGTTAAAAAGGGGTTAAATTTTTGCTATATTTTAAAGGCTTATGATTACAATTTTACACCCCTACACACACACACACACAAATGTGTGTGTTCCATCACTGGAAGACAATACAAATGTAAGAAATGCTAAGGGGGCTTCCCTGGTGGCGCAGTGGTTAAGAACCCACCTGCCAATGCAGGGGACATGGGTTCAAGCCCTGGTCGGGGAAGATCCCACATGCTGCAGAGCCACTACACCCGCAAGCCACAACTACTGAGCCCGCATGCCTAGAGCCCACGCTCCGCAACAGGAGAAGCCACCGCAATGAGAAGCCCGCGCACCGCAACGAAGAGTGGCCCCCGCTGGCCGCATCTAGAGAAAGCCCGCGCACAGCAACGAAGACCCAACGCAGCCAAAACTAAATAAAATAAATAAATTTAAAAAAAAAAGAAATGCTAAGAATGTGAGACTTAGGTCCAGTGGCACCTGGTATATACTCTTCTCCTCTTACATCCTAAGAAAAGGCTCTGGTTCTGTGAATATCTTGATAGCAGGAATTTCTGAAGGAAGAGCTAGCAAATCAAACTTTCATGCATCAGAACGCTGGGAAAAATAAGCCTTAAATTCTCGGTGGCTAGAAAGCTCTATCAAATTATCCTTTGATGCTATTTGGAAATTTCAAGCTCTAACATTGCCTCCAGAGGGTTCTGCCTGCTAATACACGACTCAGGACTGCCTAGCCGCAAACAGGAGCCGCAGGGGGGCGAAACTGCAATCCAGGGAGATTTAAGAAGGCTCTAGGGGTTGATCACTGTGATACTGATATTTATAAGAAGAATTATACATTTGGTCTTGTCCCCATTTCTGGCATAGCTCCTAAAACCCCCGGAATTTCCTGTTAGGAGAGCCGGAAAGGTATCTCTGGAGATGTAATGAGGTGACTTCCGGACCACGTCTAAGGGTGAGGGCTGGCTGGCAGCGGAGCCAACCATCTGATTAGAGGCTTGGGACTTTCAGTCACTGCCATCCCCACCCCATCCCCAGCTCCACGCTGACCACAGGGAAGGAGAGACAGGCTGCAGGCTGAATCAATCGTCAGTGGCCAATGACGTAATCAGTCATGCCTCTGTAAAGAAGCCTCCATAAAAACCCAAGGGGACTAGATTGGGAGAACTTCCGGGTTGATGACCGGGTGGAGACTTGGGGAGAGCGGTGCCTGGAGCTCCATAACCTTTCCCCATGCCTTGCCCTGCGCATCTCTTCCATCTGGCTGTTCCCTGAGTTATAGCCTCTTATAATAAACTGGTAATCTAGTGAGTAAAATGTTTCTCTGGATCTGTGAGCCACTCTAGCAAATTAATCGAGGCCAAGGAGGGGGTCACTGGAACCTACAATCCACAGCCGGTCGGTCAGAGGCACAGGGGACAACCTGCACTTGTGACTGGAGCCTGAAGCTGGGGGCGGTCTTGTGGGACTGAGCCCTGAGCCGGTGGAAGCTGATGCCATCTCCAGTTAGAGTCAGAGCTGAGTTGCACTGCAGGGCACCTGTGGGAACTCCACCCCCAGCACACAGCCCTTGGAACTGGTCCCAGAGCAGCAGCCACTGAAACAAAATCTGACCTGGCAAGGACAGCGCGCTGAGCAGCTTTGGCGATTCAGGTGTGAGAACCGGAAGAAATCGTCTCCAAGATGCCCCAGCTGCGGTAAAATAAATCCCCACCAGTTCTGGGTTTTGTGCCACTCCACTGGGAAATAGCATCTGATGGGTCCAGTAGTGGCAGGACCACATGCTCCTGGCCAGGAGCGGGGAGGTGTCTTAACTGCTATGTCCACCGAGCCCGCATCCAACGGAGGAAGGATGGTACCCAAAGCAACTTTGGCAGGAGGCTGCTGGAGGAATGGGGCATGGATGGTCCACAGGCAAAAGCCACATATCTCCATCAACCTGTATGTTACATGTAACTTCCAGGACCAAAGGGCATGGCTGCTTGCTCCTGAGGAGAATTTGCTGAGGCAAGTAGAGTGAAACTTATCTCTCAAAAAAGCTGGAGATGGTTGTTTAAACACAGGCTTTCTCTGTAAACCCAGATTTACTATTTCTATCAGTGCAGCCACCCTCAGAACTTAAGGATAAGAGTCTTCCAAAATTCCTTTTGATTTGCACCTCACATTAACAGCAGGACCTCCCAGACTGAACAGCCCACGGGCATCCTTTCTCGGCGCGCTTGTCCGGGAAATGCCGAAAGTGCCGCGATATCGAAAAACCCAAGAAACACAATGTCATGGATAAAGTCCTTTAACGCCAGTAGCTCTTGCATTATTCAGATCTGAAAGAAATCAGAGAGAATCTTTTCCCCTAAACTCCACCCGGTTGATTAAAATAAGGAATTATTTCTTTATAGGCCTTCCAAAAGTTCTCCAAATGACAAAGAGATTCTGGTAAAAACACTGCAGACCAAGTCCTGGATTTTCACAAATCAGTAAGCACATTTATTTAAACAATTTAGAATAACTTGAAATGCTTTCTTTTCCTGAAAAAGAAGGGTAGACTGACAAATTAACTGAAAAAAGAGACGCACACTCATACACAATCACACAATATTCAGCAAGTACTGGAAATGACACACTTAAGATTCATCCGTTTCAACAAAAGGAAATTAAAATAGCACATCTCCTGCGTGTTTTCTATTATATAAGGCGCATCTGTCCACTTGATGACTATATATGGCTCTCTACTGATGAAAGGCACCGTGCTCAGCGTAGTGGGAAAATATCTTTAACTATTACTCGATGAATGCCTCCCTGTAACCGTTTTCTAATCTTTGTCGTAACATTTTCCTTTATTCCTTCTCCTGGTGCCTCCCTCCCCCCGCCCCCCCCCAACATCCCTCCATCAGGCCCTGATACTACCAGGCTTCAAATTCCCCTTTCTGTTATAGCATAAATGCAAAGAATAAAAGCAAACTCTTTTGAGTGTGAAAAACCAAAGGCCACCCAGCCCTATACAATAGATTTTGAAGAATAATGTGCTTTATTCAAACTCTTAGAAGGTAATTTTCCGGTTTGAGGAAGGGGAACAGATACGAAGAAAAGAAGAAGAAAATAGATGTCGGAAAGAGTCTATGAAATGGTACTTGACTCTGCCTCCCCCCTCAGAACCGCCTCCAAGGGAAGCTGGGGTGAGGTGACATGGAACCCCTCCCCTTCCAGATATATTGGGAGGTCCCAGAGCAGAGGCAATCTGTGTCCTCAATTTCCACGTAGAATCTCGGGCGGCATCCAGACCTACCAGAGTCCCCCACTCCTCCACGGCAAGAAAAACCAGAGCGCTGATACGAATGGTTGTTAAGTCAGGATGCTTGAGAAACGGAGGCAACACCACTAGCAGTCTGGTGACCCCAAAGAAGAAGAAGAGATCTATTCTCCCAGGGTCCACGTTCTGTTGGAATCATGGGTCTGGCCCTATGGTAGAACTAGATCTGGACCAGCCAGCCAGGGCGCAGACGAGAAGGTGATGCTCTCAGAAGATGCCAATACAGATGCAAAGGTGGAAAAGGCTGGAATCCGGATGGGATAACGCGCATCTAGCTGAAGCCCCATGACCTGGGACTCTGATCCCACCCAAAGGAAAAAAGCGGTGGCCAGAAAATCCTCAAAGATTACATTTAAACCGCGGTGCTTTTCCACTTGATTAAGTAGCCTGAAAAATCACCTCCACTGGGGCAGGGCGTTGTGTAACATAAAGAATAAAGAGACAGCAGTTCCGTCTTCAGTAGCATGTCGTCCGGGCAGAGACTTGGCCCTTAAAATCGAGAAACATTCCAACTTACACTTACGTGGGGACTTGGAGGTATCTTGTGATGTCTTAAGTAAATCGAGCAGAAAGGGTTTGGGAAATCTGCTGCGTTTCTCACCAGGACAACACAGAGACAGGTGGGCATTTTCCTACAGCAATAACGTTCTGTTGAGAAATTCTGTCCAGAACTTGGAAACAAGGCAAGAGTGTGACATCTGTCCTTCCATTATCATGGGTTAACAGGCTCGCCCAAGGGCTGTTGAATTATCTAGAAGGCGCCCGTGTTTGGCTTGGTTATTTACTACTGGCCTGGGGTCTGTACACATTAATTTGGGGTTACGGCTTAATGCCCTGTGGGACATGAACCAGCCTTGCAGCTAACTCGGCAAGCTCAGTGTAGCATCACTTTATGAAGTTGCCCATAAATACCCAGCTCCTCCAAGGTGCTCAGAGCCAACCGTGCCACCTACCAGGTTTCCTCATTTACGAACTAGGGGTGTCACGCTCATGTTAAGTGCCGACATGTGCTCATGGTATATTTTTATGACAAATGTTAGTACGTTTTTGACAATTGCATTTAGACACTAAAAACAGGGGATAAAGTACCGTATTGGTCCTAGAACTTGAGCCCCCGTGATCCATCATACTCATTCACATACTGGGATTTTGGAGGTAAACAAAGTGTCACCCACACTCATGTTTGCCTCTAGGGACGAGTTATCTGTTTCTGCCTCTTCTGTGTTTTATCAGGTGAAAAAAAAAAGGGGGGGGGAGTTTCTCCGGCACCCTACAGTAGCTTATGACTCTGAATTTGGAAAGAAAGGGAAGAGAATTCAGGGGGAGACTTGAGGGCAGTGTGCCCTTTCTCGGACAAGGTAAGAAGATGACAGAACCCTACTTCCCACTCATTCCTGCCACAAGTACGAAGTCAAGCCTACCTTCTATGAACCCCCGTCTCTCCTCCAACAGTCTGGTTTTCTCAGGTCCCAATTCTGGTCACCCTACCCCAGACAACCATGGGGGAGATGCTCTAGCATAGCTGGGCTACCCAAGTACTCCCCCTAATACCCATGATCTTATTTTTGCCCGGGCCACACGATAGACACATCCGAATAAAATCAAGAACACAAGTCCTATCTGTCCTTGTGCAACCAGTTTATTTCACTTAGCACAGTGACAAGGAAAACTACTGCGTGATTCCACTTCTGCGAGACACCTAAAATAATCAGGCTCATAGAAGCAGAGACGCAATGATGGTTTCTAGGACGGGAAGGGAGGGGGGATGGGGGGGTATCTAATCCGTGGGTATAAAGTTTCAGCTGTGCAAGATGAACAGGTTCTAGAGGTCTTCTGGAAACAGAGCCCACAGCTAACAATACCACGCTGCACACTTAAAATGTCAAGTGGGTAGATCTCATGCGACGTGTACTTATCACAAGAAAAACCGAAGCAAAACCTGGTATGCACCCACAATGGAATATGACTCTGCCTTCAAGAAAGAAAGAAATCCTGACACGTTACAACATGGATGAACCTTTGAGGACATCAGATTACGTGAAATAAGCCAGACACCAAAAGACACGTGCTGTGTGATTCCACTTACGTTAGGTGCTTAGTCATCAGATTCACGGGAACAGAAAGTAGCTGGTGGGTGCCAGGGTCTGGGGGAGGGTGGGATGAGGACCCAGTGTTTAATAGGTGCAGAGACTCACTTTTACAAAATGAGAAGAGTTCTGGAGATGGATGGCGGTGATGTCGTCCAACACTGGGAAGGTGCCACTGTGTGTTCACTTTAAAAGGGTTGAGATGGGAAATTTTATGCGACGCATATATTACTTCAAAAAATCAAATTTTTTAAAGACAACAGAACCAGAGTTCTAAGGAATGATTTTATTCAGGGCCAGAATAATTCAAATCGAGTTTGTTTATCACTTGCCCAGCGGCCCAGCATGACAGCTCCCAGGGCTCCACCCTCAGCAGCTGGCATCCCACCCTGCCTCCTTCAGGGCCTGAAAGGTTGGGAGGGCTCTGACACTTCCTTCCCCAGTGGAAGCCATTGTCTCTCACCCTCCCTGGGCATCTCTCCCTCCCTGTCTCTCTCAACCTCTCTCCATCCCTTTTGCAACAGATGGCTATTCCTTAGAAGACACTAGGTCTTATCATTACAGATATGTGGATTCAACACACACAAAAATTATGTTTTTGGGCAGATTCCTTTTATTTTTTTAATTTAATATTTATTTTATATTGAAGTATAGTTGATTTACAATGTTGTGTTAGTTTCAGATGTACACCTAAGTGATTCAGTTATATGTATACATATATCCATTCTTTTTCAGATTCTTTTTCCATTTAGGTTATTACAGAATATTGAGTAGAGTTCCCTGTGCTAAACAGTAGGTCCTTATTGGGTATCTATTCTATAAATAGTAGTGTGTATCTGTTCAGCCCAAACTCCTAATTTACCCCTCCTCCCCTTACCCCTTTGGTCACCATAAATTTGTTTTCCAAGTCTGTTTTGGAAATAAGTTCATTTGTATCATTTTTTTTAGATTCCACATATAAGTGATATCATATATTTGTCTTTCTCTGACTTACTTCACTTAGTATGATCATCTCTAGCTGTATACATGTTGCTGCAAATGGCATTCTTTTGTTCCTTTTTATGACCGAGTAAGATTCCGTTGTATATATATACACCACATCTTCTTTATCCATTCCTCTGCTGATAGACATTTAGGTTGCTTCCATGTCTTGGCTACTGTAAATACTGCTGCAGTGAACACTGGGGTGCAGGCATCTTTTCACAACACACACAAACAGTCTGTTGCAGTAATTATGAAAACGAATACAAGCTGAAGTCAGAGTCAAGGGAAAAGGGAGAAAACCACTATCCAATTGTGTTACCTAACTCCTCACTCCTAGGATGTGCTGAAGAGTTCTGACACCAAAAATGAGATTTAACAGCAGCCCCCGGGGCTTCTCTGGTGGCGCAGTGGTTGGGGGTCTGCCTGCCGATGCAGGGGACACGGGTTCGTGCCCGGTCTGGGAGGGTCCCGCGTGCCGCGGAGCGGCTGGGCCCGTGGGCCGTGGCCGCTGGGCCTGTGCGTCCGGAGCCTGTGCTCCGCAACGGGAGAGGCCACAGTGGTGAGAGGCCCGCGTACCGCAAAAAAAAAAAAAAAAAAAAAAAAGCAGCCCCCGTTTACTGGCAGGCAGATTTTGCCATTATTTCAAAGATTGATAGCACCTGTGGGATGACGGGATCCCGGCATTAAGGAATAATCCAGTATGAGATGTCTTCTTTTTTTCATTTCAGGCTTTGTGGCAGAGGGTCACTGCTACAAGTCTGCCAATTCAGTTTGTTCTGACTGTGTACCTGTGGTTTCAAACACCATCTATATGCCGATGACTCAAAAGTTCATTTTCTCGGCCAAAATCCTGCCACTGAGCTGCAGACCCCTGTGTCTAGCTGCCTGCTCACCAGCTTCATCTGCATGTTTTGCTGGCATCCCGAATGCAACTTGTCCAAAGCCAGCCTCAGGATCACTCCTGCCCCCGTGGGCTTCTTGCCCACAGTCCGTTGTCTAAGCAGAGGGTGGGAATCCCGGGGACCCCCTTGTCACTTGCTTTTCCTTCATTCTCAAAGTACTCGTCTGCCAAGTCCTCTTAACTCCACCCACTGCTGTCACCCTAACCCATGTCACCTCCTCAGCCAACCCCATGGTCCTTCCTTTTTTTTTTTTTGTTTTTTTGCGGTACGCGCGCCTCTCACCGCTGTGGCCTCTCCCGTTGCGGAGCACAGGCTCCGGACGCGCAGGCTCAGCCGCCATGGCTCACGGGCCCATCCGCTCCGCGGCATGTGGGATCTTCCCGGACCGGGGCACGAACCCGCGTCCCCTGCATCGGCAGGCGGACTCCCAACCACTGCGCCACCAGGGAAGCCCCCATGGTCCTTCTTGAAACCACTCAATGCAGCGAGAGTCAATTACCGTTTGTTCCTCTTTAACGCAAACACGATCGTGCCTCAGCTTTGCGGAAAAGCCTCCGAGAGCATCCACAGCTTAGGGAAAATCCAAGATGCGTCCACCCAGGACCTTCCTGTGCCGCCCTCTCTGCATCTCCCTCACCACCCGCTCCCCCCGCCCTCCCTGTGTTATCCACACAGGTCTTCTTTATTTTACTGTTTTGTTAATGACACTGGCCTCCTTCCTGCCTCAGGGTATTTGCTGATGTCACTCGCTCTGCCCCGCGTGACGTCCCTTCCTCCTGTGTGATCCCAACTCCTTTCTTGCGATCTGGTCTCCCTGGCGTGTACTCGGGAAATCCTCAGGAACAGAGCAAATGCCGCTGCTGGAAATTCTCATAACACTTCTGACCTTAATTGTGCTACTACTGAAATTCATTATCTGGAGAAAACCCTAATTCGAAAAGAGTCACGTACCACAATGTCCATTGCAGCTCTATTCACAATACCCAGGACATGGAAGCAACCTAAGTGTCCATCGACAGAGGAATGGATAAAGGAAATGTGGCACAGATATACAATGGAATATTCCTCAGCCACAAAAAAGAATGAAATAATGCCATTTGCAGCAACATGGATGGACCTAGAGATGATCATACTAAGTGAAGTCAGTCAGAAGGACAAATACCATATGACATCACTTACATGTGGAATCTAAAAAAAATGATACAAATGAACTTATTTACAAAACAGAAATAGACTCATAGACATAGAAAACAAACATGGTTACCAAAGGGGGGGGGATTAAATTGGGAGTTTGGAATTAATATATACACACTACTATATGTAAAATAGATAATCAACAAGGACCTACTGTATAGCACAGGGAACTCAACTCAACATTCCGTAATAACCTGAATGGGAAAAGAATCCGAAAAAGAATAGATGCGTGTGTGTGCGCGTGCGTGTGTGTGTGTGTGTGTGTGTGTGTGTGTGTGTGTATAACCAAAAAAAGGAAATTCATTATGAATGTGACTTGTTTTTACTTGGTATCTGCTTTCTTCACTAGAATAAGCACTGAGTGAGGGGTTACCCTTATGTAAGTCACCTCTGTATCCCTAGAACATCCAAATGCCTCGCAACCGGCGGCCATAGCATATATATTTTCTGTATGAGTGAGCAAAGGAATGCGTGATTATAACGTGTATCCAAGGCGGTGCCAATCCCTCTAATAACAGACATGAAATTGAACTCACCTGGCAGCTTTTGTACTTACTTAAAAATCCTTCCAACCTAAATATGTTCTGAAGGACCTAGAATTAGAAATATTGGAACTTTCATGCCTTGCAACTTTCTGTTTCTAATTATGGTTTGGTGAAGATATGTTTGGAACTTCTGAGCATTCCTAGCCTCCAATCTTTTAAGGTTATCTACTCATTTATAGATGTATAAACTAAAGATCTAGAAGGGCAGGGACGCTTAAGTAAATCGCAGCCTTGCAGCACTTGTTTCATTTCTTATCCACTGAGCTATGTTCCCACACTGAGACTATCCATTTGGACAAAATTTAAAGAAAACATTTGTTGGAATTGTGCCTTCGGTCATTTCTACATGCCGTTGATAAAGTGTAAATTAATATAACCTTCCTGAAAGAGAAACTGGCTCTTAAGTCCAAAGACCCTTTGAACCAGCACTGAGAGTGGAAGCTTGGCCCTCAGGAGACAAGAGCTCAAAGTCTGCACCAGCTCATCTGGAAAATGGAGATTATTCTAATGACTTACTCATTAAATGAGAGAGTATCCAAAAATTACAGTGCCAGACACACCTAAGAATTAAATTTCTGTTATTATTTTATCACTCCTACATGTAGGGTTTTATCCAAAAGGAAAAAAAATCAAAGATAGGCAACAGCTGACGCGTATCAACGTCGTTAACTGACACACCATTGACAACAGTGACACATCAGACAAAACGTTGCTTTTAGGTAAATAAACCAGCGAGAGAAGACAGGATAAAACACTAAAATCAAACTCCCAGAGACCATTAAATGTGACTGTAGACTACGACATTTCCTCTCTCTGGATTCACAGAAATCCACCCTGAGATTCAGAGAGGGTCACACGTCTGAGATTTAGCCCATGGAATGGACAGACGTGATTAAGCCAGTTCCAGATCTGGTCCTTAAAATCATGCCCTTTTGTTCCTCAGAAAAAAACTAGAGTTACCATAGGATCCAATAATCTTACTCTTGGGCATACATCTGGATAAAACTCTAGTTCGAAAAGATACACGCACCCCTATGTTCACAGCAGCACTGTTCACAATAGCCAAGACATGGGAGCGACCTAAGTGTCCATCGACAGATGAACGGATAAAGAAGATGTGGTACATATATACAATGGAATACTACTCAGCCATGAAAAAGAATGAAATAATGCCATTTGCAGCTACATGGATGGACCTAGAGATGATCAGACTAAGTGAAGTAAGTCAGACAAAGAAAGACAAATACCATATGACATCACTTATATGTGGAATCTAAACTACGATACAAATCAATATATCTATGAAACAGAAACAGACTCACAGACATAGAGAACAGACTTGTGGTTGCCAAGGGGGAGGGAGTGGGGGAGGGATGGATTGGGAGTTTGGGATTAGCAGATGCAAATTATTATGAATAGGATGGATAAACAACAAGGTCCTACTGCAGGGAACTATATTCAGTATGCTGTGATAAACCATAGTGGAAAAGAATATGAAAAACAGTATATGTATAACTGAATCACCTTCCTGTACGCCAGAAGCTAGCACAACATGGTAAATCAACTATTCTTCAATAAAATATCAACTAGAAAAAAAATCACGCCTTTTTAGATGTCCAACTCTCCCTACCCTTTTCACATTGATCTTGGAAGCTCTATGTTCCAGAAGAATCCCTGTATGATTCAAGCAGCCCAGATACCTGGGTCAGAGCATGGAGGATCCTCAATAGAGAACCTCCAACCAGAAACTCTATATAAAGGAGACTTTTCATGATGAAGAAATATATTTGCTGTATGAAACTACTAATAGTCACGATTTATGTGTTACCACAACAGAAACTGTCCTATCTTGACTAATAGTCATGCCAAAATACATACATAAAATGGAAAGTGTTTATGATCTCAGATAAATAAAGATCCACAAATATGCATAGAAAAAAAAGGAAGGATGTTCACCAAAATGTCAACAGTTGCTCTAACTGAATTTAATATATACTAAGTAAGTGACTTTTATTTTCTTCTTTTTTTCTTCTATATGATAATACTTGTCCTATGGATAGCTTTCATAAACCATATTTAGTTTCAAAATAAATTTTAAAATAATAAAAACACGTATCACACAGCCAAATTCACTCCTGGAGTTAAACTTCTGCCATTGAATTCATCCAGATCATTATGATATTAGAACGCATTGAGAGCAATTATCCTCCAACAAAGATGTTAAAAAAAAAGAATACATTGAGAGAAATGACGCACATGGCTAGGATTTTGCGGTGGGGAAGAATAGGTGCTTTAAATATAGGAATTTAAGTAACAAAACAAGCACACCCAGACTGAGCCTATTCGTATTATAAGTGTATTTAATAGCACCTGGCATAATGCATGGCACACTGAAGGCATTTAGGAAACCCTAATTATCCTACGGTTTACGCATCTTCACTCTTTTAGTCCATTAGGAGATAAATGCCTTAAAAATGGTAAGAACAACTCAGTAAACATGGGTTGAAGGATCCAATTGTAACATCTAAATAGTGCTTTATATGTGGTACACATCTGCTGTAACATTAGCAGCAAGAGTGAGCTTTATTCTGGGGCAGACACTCCCAACTCTCCAGCACTGGGCTGGCTGCCTCCCATACAAGGCCAAGTTCACGTACCCTCCTCACCACCCTCAGACTGAATCCACAAGCCTCAACTCTGCGATCGGCTGCCCCCTCCCATCTCAGGTCCCAGGATGAGCCCCTGGGCTGGACCAACCCCCGTGAACCTAGAGGATACAGTTTCCCCCAGCACCTCTGAACTCACCTGTAGCACCACAATGGATCTGGCTCCCCAAGCACCTGCCCGGGAAGAGCTGATAACAGCCTGGAATTGCTGGGGCATTTCATGCAGTGATATTTGGGAGTCTTTACGGAACTGACAGATAGATTCACTTCTACCCTCCCTGTTGGACTGCCCACCCTCTCCCACGCGCACAAAAAAGTGATAGCATGCAAGCTTTGCCTCAGAGTCTGCTTTTTAGGAAAGCTGGGCTGACAACCCCGGGCACCCATGTCTCTCCAGGTCCGCTTTTAACTTCCAACAGCTTCTGTCTGCAGCCGTGACAGGTTCCTGGAAGCTGAGTCCACATCCTCTCCCCAGAAACGGACTTGCAGACCTCATGGGCTAAGTCATGAGACGACTGCATTTTCCCGCCAACAGTGATGGGTGCACATGTGAGCCTGTAGCCAACATGGATCCCAACAGGTGAACATCAAGACACACGATTCAAATGCTGGACTAATATGCTCGCTTCCCCTCTGGACTGGGGTCAATACAGAGATTTTTCTGCCGTGAGAAACACCAGCCTGAGGATGAAGCTGGTCACCTGGGCCAGGACAGAACTGGGACAGTCAGAGAGACGTGAAGCCAGAGCTTCCAGTATACAGGTAAACCCCTGGATCAATCTGTACCTGACGTCAACACTCCCTAAATGTTTCAACTACGTGTGCCAATAAATTCTTCTCATTGTTTAGGTCAGTCTGATTTGTCTTCTCTGTTATTTGCAAACAAAACATGCTCAGTGAGGGTAGGGATGGATATTTGATGACCTAAAATAGTTCAAATCTAATCTCCTATTCCCACTGATAACATGAGCTGACAACCTCCGTCTGCTTAAGGTGGACAGACTGAGTTTTTAAAAAAATCACCCAATGCTTCTCCAAAAGGGTTGTTTTTTGTTTTTTTTTTTAATCCCAGAATCAGGTTCTATTACAAGAGTCTCACGACTTAGCCCTGGTCTGCAGGTTTATTTCCAGGGAAAGGATGTGGACTCGGCTTCTATTAGAGACTGTTCCGTCAGAATACAGAGAACCATTCCAGCTCTGTTCAACGTCCCGTTCTGTGCAGGTATTTTGACTCTGTCTCCTTCCCACCCTCCTGAAGTCGCTGGCACTTATGCTCATTTTAAGTGCGGCGTTAGCATTCTGCCTTCATAAGCAAGTAGGCGAGACAGACAATGCTAATGGCTGAAGATGCCTCATCAAAGCTGCAAACTCCAGGGGCTTCCTGTCACGCATATTTTCTCCTGTCTTACAGCCTGGCCCAATTCACAAGAGCCAGGTAGTCTGTTTCTGGAGTCTTCAGCCATTTATCGTGCAAATCAACTGGTTTATCCCGGTTTGGGGAGATGGATTGAAAAGCTATTGTCGTCACTCTCACAGCCCCTTGCCTCAAGTCGCTGAAAAAGCATCCAATGTTTTGTGCCACCCATGCAAATACACAAGCGTGGGTGGAAATGCATCTATTGAACTCCTACAGTCGTCGTTTTTCCTACACCTTGCTTGCAGAGTACAAAAGGATCTATTCTGTGCAGACAGAATTAACAGCCCACTAACTCCCAACTCCAAGGCGCAGATTTTAACAAGTAAATTTATAAGAAGAAACACGACTCACAGTTACCACACTAAAGGTTGCAAACTGGACTCCCAGGGCTAAAGCTGACCTACATGAATGTATTTTTTAAATTGTACTAGAACTCAACTTTTTAAATGAGAAATTCCATGTGAAAAATCTATATTTCTGGCTTTTTTTCTGGATTATCAAAATACCAGCTGCCCTGGGTGTGGCATCTGGAATGTCAATCGTCAGCTTCTCATTGTCTTAAACCAGCCTGCTTTACACATATGTGTCACCTGTGCCCTCCTGTTATGTGAGTCTTTTAAAGCGTATCCTTAGAGTACAGACTTGTGGTTGCCAAGGAGAAGGGGGGTGAGGGAGGGATGGATTGGGAGTTTGGGGTTAGCAGATGCAAACTATTACACATAGAACGGATAAACAACAAAGTCCTACTGTAGAGCAGGAACTCTATTCAATATCCTGTGATAAACCATCATGGAAAAGAATATGAAAAAGAAACGTATATATATAGATAACCGAATCACTTTGCTGTACAGCAGAAATTAATACACTGTAAATCAACTATACTTCAATTAAAAATTTTTAAATAAAGCATGTCCTGTTTTTGTTATTGTTTTTAGACTGACATCTCACTGCCCATGAAAATCTTCCCAGTAAGACATGACAGTGTTGAGAAAGGCTTTGAATAATAGAAACCCTCTGTGTTTACAGTGTAAACTGTGATTATCTCATCATATTCATTTTTTTCTTTTTTTTTTTTTGCCTCCTAAGAATTAGAAGCATGTAATATATATTAATACAATGTTTATGGAAAATAGGAAACCATAAAGTCTCTTCTCTCCTCCTGAATTTCCACCCCAAATCCAAACTCTAATAAAACGGTAGGGTCAACAAAGGTGAAAAAGCAGAATGCTTCCACACAACAGGAAAATAATTTGCAAAGGAAGTTCACAAATTATAGGCTTTTCTCACCAGTGGTCTTTTCCCTGCATATGAACAGGTTACAGATGTTCCGGCAACAATCAGATTCTGAGAGATCAGTAGCATATTCCTTGTAGAGAAAATACGAACACACACACACACACGTATTCACACGTGCATGTATGTATGTGATGAGGTAATGCGGCAGACTCTATTCATTGACTGCTAATAAGCAACGTCCACCAATTCCTTGAAAATAAACTATCTGTTCAAGTAATAAAGAACTACAGGTTCCTCTCAGGCAGCAGCAAGAGAACCCATTCTTGGCCTGGGATTGGTCAAACACCAGGCATATGATCTGGTTCTGGCTACAGGAAAACATGTCTGTGCTTCAGGGCTGAAGTGTGTATTATCTAGATTCTAGAGGGAACCCCTGGGGTCATCTATTATGGAATTCCAGCAAACTTTTAGGACATGTTGGGGTTACATCTTATGTTGGCAATTTGGTTATGAAGTCACCAGCCAAGGAGAAAATCACATTTGTTTCCAATTATCTTTGAGCCTCTCCTCCACATAAGATACCGTTAACATGGTGGACGTAAGCAAGGCTCTATAGATCTGGCGGTTGCAGAGGAAAAGATTATATACTTGGGGTTTGAAAAAAAGACTTTTTCATCTTATGAGAACTGTGTTAATGGGATGGAAGAGGAGATGCTTCCCAGCCAGAAGCTGGGGCCCCCGCCCCTGACTTCCTGACACACCCCGAGTTCAGGCTGTGTGAGGACACGACTCCCCTCCCAAAACTGCCTTGACTGGAGAGGGAAGACCTCCTGACACTCAGGTAGAGAAGATGAGGTCTTGGGAAGGACTCGTTTGAAGTTAACAAATCCTGGGAAGGCCATTACCAAGGGGTGCTGACCACATGCATCTGAAGGAAGGCCGAGTACCCGTCCAGGAGGAGTTTGGGGTTCTATAAAGGGGTATTTATCCAGGGGAGTAAATATTGAAGGTTGTACAGAGTTCACACAGTTGTCCAGGAAAACAAACCATTAAGGATACATTAAGTGAGTTAGGATACACAAAATGGAATTCTTCTGGTGACGGGAGGGGCTGATTTCCTTATTTCGGTCACATTTACGTACCACCTTGGAGACAGAAAATCTCTCCGTGACGTGAGAACGTGACATGAGAACGTGTCACCGAGGACCCACTGCAGTAGGCGTCTCATGTTTAATTGAATACTTGCATCTCGCTAAGATCTGAGAGGCACACTGCACCGAAGGCCCCTGAGGATTGAAAAGTTTTTTGTTTTGTTTTGTTTTGGTTGGTATTTAATGTTTTGGATTCCAGACACTTGGAATGATTTGGATTTAGAATTCAGGATGATTTAATGACTTGGATTCCATATACTCGGGAATCGCTTGGGCCACTTCATTTGAAAAAAAGAGAGGATCAAAGATGGGGACAAGAAGGGGCTTCCCTGGTGGCGCAGTGGTTGAGAGTCCGCCTGCCGATGCAGGGGACGCGGGTTCGTGCCCCGGTCCGGGAAGATCCCACGTGCCACGGAGCGGCTGGGCCCGTGAGCCATGGCCGCTGAGCCTGCGCGTCCGGAGCCTGTGCTCCACAACGGGAGAGGCCACAGCAGTGAGAGGCCCACATACAGCAAAAAAAAAAAGATGGAGACAAGTGAAGTATTTCAAAGAAAGCAAATGTATCAAATATCTAAATCCTGCCCACCACTTGCAGAAAGGGCTTCACACCAACAGTTGCATGCAATTTCCTGCAGGAAATAAATCCACAGGCACTGTCTGCAATGGACCCTTGAAAACTCAGCTCTCGGGCAGCACACATGTGGATAAATCATGAGTTATTGTCTCTTCCCACTTTTTTTTTCATTTGCACGTAAACAGAATCTAGATGTTTCTAAAAGGAACAGGAAGCCCTATCAGAGCCCAAAAGGACTATTTAAGGTAGCAGAAGCCCAGGACTGTGTAACCTGAAAATTCCAAGGGCTGGGTGAGGCCAGGTCCCTGGACCTGTAGGCACAGAAGGGCCGTGCTCTTAAGCCAGTTGGAGCTGGGACTTCTCCCCCATCATTTATCTTCCTTAGCAGCTTTGAGGAAAGGAGGAGACATAGATGCTGACAGAGTGCACAAGATTCATTGCTGTGCCACTGAGAAAAAGAAGTAAGAGGAAACAGAACTCTTTTCATCTCTGGGGCAGAACGGCATGGGGGAAGAGACAGGGGATTGTTCGAGGGAACTGGGAGGGAACACAGGCTGCTTTTTTGTGCGCTGGCCATGCTGGGTTCCTGGAGATTTGGGGCACAAATGTCCTCTGGGCACAATAATCCCATTCTTGGGGGATTCATTCTGATGAAATAATTGCATAAAAATCCAAAAAGGTATAGTTAGGCGATCACAAGTTCAACGTGGAAAGCCTACCGTGTGTTATGTACTGGACCAGGTGCCAGGGCTGCAAAAGTGAACAGACAGATGTACCGCAGTGGAGGGAGGGAGACAGAAAGAAGGAGAATGCAGCAAACAGAGAATGATCAGAGCTATGAAGACAACAGAAGATGACAGATGAGCAGCAGCAGATAAGGGCATCCAGTTTCGATGGACTCAGGAAAGCCTTGACTGAAGAGGTGGAATTTCTTTTTTTTTTTTTTTGCGGTACGCGGGCCTCTCACTGCTGTGGCCTCTCCCGCCGCGAAGCACAGGCTCTGGACGCGCAGGCCCAATGGCCATGGTCCATGGGCCCAGCCGCTCCGCGGCACACGGGATCCTCCCAGACCGGGGCACGAACCCGCGTCCCCTGCATCGGCAGGCGGACCCTCTGAGTGGAGAGCTGGCTATCAAGAAAGAGTTGGGTGAATGAAGATGTGGAAGTAGCGGAATATTACAGGCAAGGGAACAGCTAGTGCAAAGGCCCCGAGGTGGAGATAAGTTTGTCTTCTCTCAAGAACAGAAAGAAGGCTTGAGAGGGCTGGAGGGTGTAGGTTAAGGGTATCTTTTGTACATTCCAAAGATGTTCAGACTAGTATCATCCAGACTAAGGAAGAATGGAAATGATCCACATGTCCATGAATGCAAGAACGTTTAAACAAATAGTAGCACATCCCTGGATAAAACATGTCTGTGTTAGCTGGGACGCCAGTGTCAGGTGGATGGGGTGGAAATTCCAGCTCTACCACTTAACAATCCATGGAAACTTGGGCAAATTCCTTAACATCTCCATTTTCTCAGCGGTTAAATGGGGATAATAACGTAGCTCTGTGGGTTATCGTGAGTTTTTAATGCTTATAAACATTGTGCACGGTGCTGGGAACGCTGTACACCCTTAGTAAATGTTTGGCATCATTATGAGGTGGACGTTGGTGATACCACGGTGAACAAAAAGCAGAAGAAGAGTATCAATCAAATCACACAAATCGGGGCTTCCCTGGTGGCGCAGTGGTTGAGAGTCCGCCTGCCGATGCAGGCGACACGGGTTCGTGTCCCGGTCCGGGAAGATCCCACGTGCCGCTAAGCGGCTGGGCCCATGAGCCATGGCCGCTGAGCCTGTGCGTCCGGAGCCTGTGCTCCGCAACGGGAGAGGCCACAACAGTGAGAGGCCTGCGTACCGCAAAAAAAAAAAAAAAAAAAATCACACAAATCAATGGAAAACTGCATCTGTCCTAATCTCTAGGGTTGAGATTTTCTGGGTGCTGTGACAGCATCAAGAGGAGCCCTGATCCAATCAGGGAGTGTGAAGGAAAGTACCCCCAAGGAAGTGACAGTTTACCATGCTTTCATGGGGACACATTACACGCGTCCATGGACTCCATTTCCTGTCATTCATCTCTACTTCTTTGGAACTCACTTCTTTCTTCTTTTCTGCTTTTATATAGCCCACGTCCCTCTTCTTCACAGGCCCACCCTACAGCTCTTAAGAAAATCCGCCTTGGGTCCAAACTCACGAACAGTGAGTGTCCATGGGTCTTGGTCCCAAGCCTGTGTTTGCCACGAAGGGATTTTCAGGGATGCTACCTAAACCAGGGGTTATCCCAAGGTGAGGTTCATCTTAGACAAGCAGGTGGGGTGTCACTGTATTTGCTGCATTGTGGTTGAAATCACTTTTGGATGCGTTGGAGAATAAGCTGGGACGGAAAACCCAACATTGATGGTAAAAGTTAGGGAGTGAAGGGTAACCTGGGCAGACACTCTAAACACATGACTGCTGTAGTGACACAGTGATTATAGTAAGAACAGAAATGTAGAGTTTCTGATAATGTGGGAAGGCAACAAAAGCACAAAGCAAACTCACATACACAAGGGCTGTGGCTACAATAAAACAGGCGCATATGTGGGCAAAGACCAGGACGGAACTGGCAGAAATGGGAGACACAGTACTGCACTGAACTTGTTACTGGCTCAGCCTCCAGAATCAACTGGAGTCCAACCAGTCCCTGCCACTTCCCGCAGGACGGCCTTGGACAAGCGGAGTGATCCCTGTGCCTCGGTTTCCCCATCTGCAAAAGTGGGGGTAATGACAGCTCACACTTCACAGAACTCAGAGGATCGGGCCGATGAGCAGGATAAACAGGCGGCACAATGCCGGCCTTCATCTGGAAAGCACTGAGTCAGTGTTAGCCGTGACCGTTAGCGCCCTGGAATTCACTGGACTGCAGCTTCCTTTTCTTTCCTCACGTTTTTTTTTCCTTTTAAAAAGGAAAACCACCCTCCATAAGTGCTTAACCTTAATCCCCACAGAAGTTCAATAATCCAAAGAGGAAAAGACCTGTATTCTGCAGCTGGTGACTAGTTAGAGAGGCGTTGCTATAATTCTGATTTATATCCTGTCTTTATTCAAAGCATCCCTCCTTTTCTCACGCACGCTTTCCTACCCCGCATCGCCATCCTTCCGCAACCAGGGCTCTGCGTAACCCGCACCCCCAAAATCAAACATTTGGCGCACACTCCAGGCATCAGCCTCGCAAGGTATCTTGCTGAAGGCAATGTCCTAATTCGCCGAAGAATCAGGCTTCTGAAACCCAGCCGGGCTGCACAGAGGGATCGCTCTCAGGCTACTGGAGAGAAGTACAAATCTCCTCTGTTCCCAGCTCAGTGCTGCTAAAGGATTCTCCTCCGGGCTGTCACATTTCTGCCGCCGTTAGCGTTTCTGTGACAGAAGCTGAGGCCAATTAACCAAGTGATGGAAAGCAACCCGCGTCTGTAGAAGAGACGTGGGCAGATAAATACAAAAAGTATAAACGCGGGAGAAAATCAAGGAAGTGAGGATAAAGCCACAAAGATGACATCAAGTCACATGTGCACTCTGTTAAAAGTGACCTCGTTCTCGTCCCCAGGGACACCCCTCCCTTTGCACTCTTGCCATATAGCAGCTACTAGAGGCATTAAATCTGCTGCATAAACACACACACACCAGTCATAATTATGGTAAAAAATATATACACACAAAAAAATATACATATATATATATGTCTGTATATATGTACATATGTATGTGTCTATGTGTGTATATATATATATATATACACACACACACACACACACACACACATATATGCATATTTTTTTATACTGAGTACTCTATGCTACCCTGCTTCAACAATAAGAAAAAAGAATTCTCTTCTGTCTTGGTGAGAAACCGAGATCCAACAACTAATGAGCCTCGAAACAGAGTTGTAATGAATTTTGTATTTGTGCTGTGGTTTGAAAAAAAATCATTCCAGGAAGGCTGAAAAGGGGGTATATAACTTTAAACCCTTTGCTCCGTACAAGTAAAATCTTGGGAACGAAGAAGGAAAGGATGATATTCCTGTGCTGGGATGCTCTGAATCTCGTTCAAGATGCCAAATACTCCATCATATCCCAGGAACCGTGAAACACCTATAGGAGGGCGGCAAACTCTGCCCCCGGGGCACTGCTTTAACACGTCTGATGCTTGAGAGTTCAAAGGGCTACTACCAAAGAGATTTTAGGACTACTGCTTGGGAAGTCTTTTCAGAAGCTGAGATGGAAAAGCTCAGCCCCTTCCAACAGTTTTGTTCTTTCCTTATTTTCAAAGACTAGTGACCGCCCACCCCCAATTTCCCGAAGTCTCTCCCTTCTGGTTCTTTGTCAGGGACCAGTGATTGACAACGGAGTGAGCCCAGCCCTACGCGGAACACTTCCTGGCTGTTAGCTACTAGTTAAAGAAGCAGGATGTCAACCCGTCAAACCTTACACGTCACAGAAAAATGGGAGCCTTACCTTGCTTCTTCTATTCTGTTACCTGTTTTGTAAAAATTGCTCAATTCATTTTTTCAAGCATACTTGTTGATAAACATATTTAAATTGGATACTTAAGGAAAAGACTGAGCTCCTTCATGATTTATGCAAGTCCTTGCTCCTTAACTAGGAAAAGAAGTAACAAGAATAACTTGTCAGGTCCGTAGCTACATTTTTAGGTAATAGGCTTCAAAAAATTCCCTCTTTCCAGGGAGGACAAAAAAGACATCCTGTTTAATCATCAAGTCCATTGCTTCTTTAGCTGTTTTTAATCAACCTCTACACACTTGAGTAGGAAAATAAATCTACACCTTTGAATAGTGGCATTTCCAACCACAGAGTCAGACACCGGGATGTCTTTTCTTATTACCAAAGGTGTTTTTAAATTTCTACCACATATATGTTCAATTCTGTCATTTTAGAAAATTCTGGGGAACAGCTGAGTGGGTCTCTACATTGTAAGACTCCCCCAGGGCAAAACGTCATTTGTGATGTTTGTTACTGTTATATCCTGTGCCATTTAGCTAAGCAGGAACGGCAAACCGAAATTCCTAGGGTTTCAGGGTGAGTCTAACATTGTGAAGGTGAAAACTTAGTCAGGTTGGAGCTGCAGGGAATTGGAGCTCATGCCCCATCTCGAGAAGAAGTCAGGACTCTGCTGCTGATGATACAGAAGCCAGACACCCTTATGTTTCCCTATGTGACACTGAGAGATTTTTTTTTAATGGCAATTAATCCAGACTTTACAAAAAGACAACTCTGTGAGGACAAAATAAAATACATCTGTGAGTTAGATAATCAACAGCTTCTCCACTGGACCAGAACAGCCACCTAGCCTGTCCCATGCCACCTCTGACTTTCCAGCATCAGAACCACCAAAGAGTAACTATTTCACATCCTGTGAATATGGGACCATTTGGGAGACTTTATAAAGCACGTCTCGAGGACTTTCCTCTTTTCTTGTGATATACCAATTTCTTCTCATGCTTTCAGAAAATACAAGGGCATCATCAACTATCGCCAAACTCACCCCAGATATCAAACAAAAATCTCAAGTGCAAAAACATTTAAATTTGAAGAGAAAAATGAGGAATGACAAGTTAAAATACTCCACAAAGTATGTATCATTTTTAACAACCTAAGACAAAGAATCTATAAAAAAGGACAAACTAACAGAAACCCTTTCTCCCTCCCCCCAGCATAAAAGAAAACTATTGTCGTAAATTGCCCTTTGAATGAAATAATGCCATTTGCAGCAACATGGATGGACCTAGAGATGATCATACTAAGTGAAGTATAAGGCAGACAGAGAAAGACCAATACCATATGATATCACTTATATGTGGAATCTAAAATATGACACAAATGAACCTCTCTATGAAACAGAAACACCCACAGACATAGAGAACAGACTTGTGGTTGCCAAGGAGGGAGGGATGGATTGGGAGTTTGGGGTCAACAGATGCAATTATATATTGAATGGGTAAACAACAACAAGGTCCTATTGTCTAGCACAGGGAACTCTATTCAACACGCTGTGATCAACTACAGTAGAAAAGAGTGTGACAAAGAATATGTGTGTGTGTGTGTATATATATATATATATATATATATATATATATATATATATATATATATATATATATATATATATATATATATATATATATAACTGAGTCACTTTGCCGGACAGCAGAAATTAACACAACTTTGTAAATCAGCTATACTTCAATAAAAGAAACTTTAAAATAAATAAATAAACTGCCCTCTTTCAATTTTAAAAAGTTTCCCTAATTTGCTATACAAGCTCAACTACCCAGATGACATAGTTCCCAAGCATGATGCTCAAACAACCCGGGGTAGACTCTGGGCTCAATCCTAAAGTCTTGAGAATCTGCACTGATCTAGAATGAACTCAGTTGCCAACACACTGGTAAAAAGCACCTGGAGAATTTGTCGGTAGTTATTTCCAGCTGTTTATTATTCCTGGAAGACTCCTCGGAACACTCGGCACCATCAAGTTCGCATTAATGATGACTCAGTCACCCCACTGGGTACAGTAATCCTGTGCATCAAAGATGCTTTAGAAAATTGTTTGCAAGTTGCTGTTGCATTGGGATGATTTTTGACAATCTGAGACTTTTACACTAAATAAATGTTTGGAAAGGATGACGGTAAAAAATAGTAGCTTGAACTCTGACCCAGATATGGTTTTATTTTTACTTATTTGGGGACACGATGCTGTGTGGAAGAAGTTGCTATATCCCTAACATTGAGGAGCTTAAATTTTTGTACATTTTTTTGTTTTTTAATTTTTAATTTTGGGCTGGGAGTTCTAACATGTCTCTTTCAACCACACCTGGACTGGTCCATCATCGTCAGACAGCTCCTGCTGCTGCACATGACAAGGGACTCGGTTTGTGAATACAAGGACAATAATAAAGGTCACATGGACAAAAAAAGGACAGTGGTTGCAACAAGTTTATCTGTCATGGAAATGTCCTCTAGTGCTAAGCTTTCTAGGACTGGAATTGCGCCTTCATGACCAGAAGGGAATGTGGCTCCTTCCATCTTTTCCCACCTATGTCTTTAAAAATTCTCATGAAACATGGTGGTTGCATCAGTTCCAGCCATCACATTCCAAATCCAGGAAGGACAGAAGATTAACGAAAGGCCTTTGCATTTTAAGGACACTTCTGGAAGTTTCCATTTGACACTTCTGCTTGCAATCAAATGGCTACACCTAGTTACAAGGAAATGCAGTTTTTACTCTAGGTGGCCATGTCCTTTTTTAAATTAGGATCCTGTTTTTAAGGAAGAAGAACAGATATTGGGAAAGACAATGAGAAGGCTCTGCCTTAGTAAGGGTCCCCGCTATTTTTCAGTCACAGCCCCTGTGCTGGCAAGTCTCGTATACTTATGGTTCAGTATTATTATTATTATTACTAGTATTATTATCATTATTATTAATTATTGAATATTGTGGGACCACATGCATTTACATATAATTCTCATAGCCATCCTCCAAGGTAGCACTCTCAGCCCCGTTTCATCAGGGAGGAATCAGGCCCAGAAGCTAGAGCTGCCCAAGGAGACACAGCACGTTGTGTGAAGAGCTGAGCATCCCCTGCAAAGTGAGGAACATCCTGTTGCCTCAGAGATGCCCTACAGCACACCACTTCCTGCTGATCTAGTCCCCGCACGACTGGCTTCAAATCGACTGAGATGCATCTCGCTCAGCCTGCCCAAGTCTGGGGACTCACTGTTGATCTGACACTTGGGTATCACATACCCATTCTCACTTGACCCATCAAGTAATTATTCAGCCCTACTATGTGCAGGTCACTACGTGAGCTCTGACCTTTCTACCCATTAGGCATCTGCAGGCCAGCAGGCCTTAAAGAGGCAGCCAGGGTTTTAATTTAGCTCACAGGTTAAACTTTTTTTGGGGGGGGAGGCAGTAAAATGTTTTAAAATCTTTTGTGAAAATTAGTTACTAACCTTTAAACGTCAGGTTTCCCATCAAAATCTGGATGTCTGTCTTCTTATAAGGAAGAGGACCGGTAACCCTGGGCCCACATTCCCATCAGGATGGAGAAGCGGCTCCCTCCTTTAGCTAGGAGGCATCTCCATGGAGACCATGGTTCCACCTGGCCTGCTTCACTTCAATTCACTCTACCTGCCTGGCTCTGTGGGCATCTGAGTTTATGACCCATGGGAACGGGGGAGGGAATTACACAGGGAGGTAAGCTCCAGGCAAAGGCTGTAATAACTGAATTTCAAGCTTCCACAAGCCCTTGTACCTGCTACATAGACAAATAACTAAAAAGGACCTCAGGGCGATTAATCCAGGACCTTCTGTCATCATTAAATTGAAGAGAAAATTGAAACAGTGGCTAGAATCTCTCTTTGATCTATAGCAAAGGGATGTTAATAACCATATTTCTGGGGAGAGAGCTGATTAACACGGAATTTAGTGGTATTCCCGTAACAGCCATTACCAGGAATGCTCCTAATAAATGAATTTCTGACTAGCTGTTGAATACATGAATGAGCGGACTCTTTGGGTTGCTATGGCCGTTCGCTCTTGGCAAGTGAAAGCACCTTGAGCTTTGCGGGCTCAAAGGAATATGGGAGGGGTGCAACGTGAATGGCAAAGGGTTAGCTAGCCAAAGGCTCTGTTGCAAAATACATTTCTTTTAAAATCTATGACATCCTAAGATCAAGGTTTGGTTTTAAGTTTCTTAAGCCTCCCAGTACAAACGAACAATACAGAAATTACCACATTTGTCTTTCTTGGCCCTTTATCTATAAACGTTAAGGTGGTTCATCTGTCTTAGCCCATGCACACCTCATAATATTTCTGACCTGTGTGTCACAGAAGTAGCTGCAAGCATGAAATGAGACAGACTTTGCAAAGCAGCCTAGGAAAAATTCTACAGACGGCCAGATCTGAGGCTGATGTATTGGAAAAATTCTACAGACGGCCAGATCTGAGGCTGATGTCTTGAGAGTATTAGTTGGGGTACTATAAAAAGTGACCCCAAAATACAGCACTTATACAACACGAGTTTACATTTTTTCTCACATAGGGAGTCTTGGGCGAGTAGGGCTTTTCCAAAGTTTCACCATGTGGCTTCCATCTCTGGGTCCAAAATGGCTGCTTCAGTTCCCACCATCACATCTATGTCCCAGGCAGTGGAAAGCAAAGATCCAGGAAGCACTTTAAATCACTTCTCACTGGCAAGAGCTTAATCCCAGGGGCTCACCAAACTACAACAAAGGTCAGAAAATGCAGCCTTGAACTACATCCAAGTGCCCAGCTAAAACTTGGGAGTTACACTATTAAAGGACGAAGGTGAGAAAGGATCCTGGTAAGCTATCAGCCGTCACACCCACACTAGAGAAGGGAGCTCTTCCTGAATTTAAAACACAAAAAGTCCAAAATATTCATAGCCTTTCTGAACATAGCCTTATATGCAATGCAATAATAACTCTTGAAGGACAGAGGGGCATTCATGAAAAGATTAATGCATCACATGATCCTCAAGGTAAAAATACGTGGAACCATGTAACACAGCACTTCAGAACATGTGCTCTGCAGTTGGACCCTTTGTACTGGGGTTAGGAGATATTTGGTCCTGTCCGAACGTCCATAAGGCATTTGGTCCATGCCAAAAGGTCCTTGACATATGGTCCTGTCCAAAACCATCTGGCATGAACCAAATATGCTCACGGACATTTTAGATAGGACCAAATCTCAAGGACCTTTTGGTGTGGTCCAAACGTCTTATGGACATTTTGGACAGGACCAAATGTTCTGCAAAGTGTATTTGAATGCTGCTTTCTAGTCCTTTCTAGCTGTTTGACCTTGGGCAAATGATTCATTCTCTCTGTGCCTTTGTTCTTTACTGGCAAATACTGGATAAATATAGAACCTATCTCAGTGAGATAGTGTGAGAATTAAATGGCATAATGCTTGCCAAGCTATAAAATCATGCCCAGCTTCAATCCCCAAAATCCTGCCTGCGCCCCAGAGAGTGGGAACGAAGGGAGATCATGGGAACCCATGCTTATTTCTTACAAATTAATGTCAGTGACGAGGCGTGGGTTACTCCTGCTCATATGTTAGCGGCCAGAAATGAGTCACACAGTTTCACCTAGCTGCAAGGGAGGCTGGGACATGGAGTCCTGATGCATTCTGTGCTCTGAAAAATTCCAACCAAGAGGCAAGTGCTCCGCAATGCAGCTCAATTCCTGTTCACCGGAACCCCCAATCATCTTTCCAGAACCGGGTGCTTTTTTGTTTGCTTCTGTTACCTTGGTCGTGTGGTTGGTAGGTGAAGTCTTTGCTAGTAAGTATCACCCCAAGCTTGGAAACCCAGTATCCTTCTGCTTCTCTGAAACGGTCACTCCAGTTTCTTGAAGCTTTGAAGACTCGTGAGAGAGGTTTCTGGAAAGAGCCACCCTATCAGACTGATGGCTTTCGTTCCAAAGTCCTCCAAACAGACAACTCTGAGAGCCCAGGGATAGGTCTGATTCAGTGTGGGGTTCACAGTTAACTGAAAACTGGCGAGCTTTGGTCTTGCCTCAGAGGGTCAGCGGGGTGAGAAAAACACTAAACAAGTCCTATGTTCAGAGATGCAAATGGTCAAAAATAGGGTCATAGATATGATCTCAGTCTGCAAAGGATGTTGCTGGTAATAAATTGCTTTCCTCCCCATCATCTGTGTTTTATTCTCAGAACCTTCCATGGATGTGTTACAGTGCTTGGAATCGCCTTTTTCTCATACAATGCACAGGGCTCACGTGTGGCCAAATCGGAATTACAGTCCAAGTTCAAGTATTTTCATTTGTAGGACCCGGATGTGCAGGGCAAGTGTTGCAGACAAAAGCAATAGGAAAAACAGGTCTTTTGCCTTCAAGTTCTGATAGTTGTTTGATTTGAACCCCATGTTTGGAATAACTTCAATTTTGGTTGGAGTCAAAAGCTCGGTACTTGCGTGTTATGAACAGTGAAGCCGGTGGATAGCACTAAAGCCAGTGTGTCAACAGTATGAATATTAAAAATATTTAACAACTGGTTGAATGGTGCTTGCTGGTATCCTGTGCCAGACCTACCAGCAAGGATCACACTTTTGCCTGTGAAGCAAGAAAGGGTCGTAGATGATCTCTGAAATCCCTCAGCAAGGCTCAACATTATAAATGAGCAGAATGTCTTTCCGTAATTCCAACAGAGTCAGAATCTTCATGTTTGCTTTCATCTACCTTTTCCCGCTTCCAAGATGGGAGGAGATAACAGTTTCTTTAGAACATCCCCAGGTAAAGTCACTGGCTTGCATTTAGTGCCCATTTTGTAGGAAAAACTCATCTTGAAATCCGAAAATTACTCCCTGCATAGCAGGAAGCTCATTCCAGGAAGAAAACAAAGCGTCTCCCATCTGTGCGCATGGGTTGTAATTGCCCTCACTGGTGGTTTTTTTCTTCTTCTTCTTCCTTTATCAATTCTTAAATTAGCTCTTTAAAATGCATTTTCTTTATCACTCACGATTTTCAAAAGTCTTTATTCTCCCGGCATGGTATAAGGTAATAAACCCCTCCCAGCCCATGTGCCGCCCACGCAATTTCTCCCTTTTTCTCTTTCTCTCGTCTTTGTTGCGTCTGAAAGCACATATTTAAACTTAAAATCAATGAAGTTGCAAAGTGTATGATTTAATTCCCTCCTATTAGCAAATAACCTCTGGGTGAGTTGAAGAGCAATCCTGTTAGGATAGTTAGAAGGCTTACCCTGCAGCGAGCACTCCTCCAGGTCCAGAGCAGAGGCCTTGCATTTTAACCCCATAAACCACTGACAGTCGATAAGTCATCCTGTGCAGAACGTCACATCGCGTGTGCGCACAGCAACTTTCTGAAAGATGCGCCACAGCGTTCTAGCTAACCCTCAAAGGCCATCCCTGGTACCAGCCATGTGACACAGGTTAAACACTGGCAGTGTGAATTTTATGACACCCACCACTGTTTCTGCTTGAATAATGTACTATCGGCCCACTTAGTGACAAGCTTATCATTGTTGCCACCAACATACTGTGAGCTTTCACGTGACAATCCAAAATCCCTTGCGTCAGCGGCCTCAGAGCCTTTTTTTCAGCTAAGATGCACTGGGTACCCACTGTGTGCCAGGCAATGTGCTAGGTGCCAGGATTACAGTGATGCGCTGGGCAGACGGCATCCAGGCTTCCTGGAGTCCCGAGCCTGGCCGCTGCATCCCACAGCCGGCCTGAGCCACTCATTTACACCATCTTCCTTATTCTGCTCACGTCCAACTTTTCTAAGTTCTGAGGTCAGCCCTGCCACTCGCTGGGTGGGGTGTCTGGGCGCAAACAACCTTTAGGGGACCAAGTCTTCTCATAAGTAAAATGGTTATAATAGTATCTACCTCCTGTCAGGATTAGGATAACACACAGGACTGCCTGGTATAGAGAAGGTGCTAAATAAATGGTGTTTCTGGACGCCCATCACTCCCCAGCCACTCAGCTGCTACATCTTCCAATGAACACTGCATACATGAAGCAGAGCGGCCTTTAGAACCACTGACTCTGTTCAGATCTATAAATCTTCCCACACAGTGGTTTGTGTGCAGCCTTTGAAAATGTGGCCTCTTCCTTCATGGCTGCTGAGGACTGAATCGTGTCCCCCCAGATGCATATATGGAAGCCTTCACACCACCCCCGTGGCGGTGTTTGTTAAGGGGCCTTTGGGAGAGGACCAGACATTGCTGAGGTCAGGAGGGTGGGGCCCCATGATAGGATCAGTGCCCTTATTAACAAGAGGAAGAGACACCTGGGCTCTCTCTCCACCCCGTGAGGACACTGTGAGAAGGTGGCCGTTTGAAGCCAGGAAGGGAGTCCTCACCAGAACCCACCAGGCTGGCACCCAGGTTTTGGAATTCCAGCCTCCAGAACTGAGAGAGATAAATCTCCATGGTTTAAGCCACCCAGTCTATGGTACTGTGTTATGGCGGCCCAGCTGGACAAATACAATATCTCATATGGGATAAATGTTGGCTAAAGGATGCTCCAAGCTCTTTCCTATTGTCAACATTTAAGTCACCTCTTTAAAGTAAGTGTGACTGTCAAATGAACTCTTGTACGAAACAGAAAGAGACTCAAAGACACAGAGAACAGACTTGTGGTTGCCAAGGGGTAGGGGAATGGGGGAGGGATGCACTGGGAGCTTGGGATTAGCAGATGCAAACTATTATCTATAGGATGGATAAACGACAAGGTCCTACTGTACAACACAGGGAACTAGATTCAATACCCTGTGCTAAATCATCATGGAAAAGAGTATGAAAAAGAACATATATGTATGAGAGTCACCATGCTGGACAGCAGAAATTAACCCAACATTGTACGTCAACTGCACTTCAATTAAAAAAAAAATCTCTAGGGCTTCCCTGGTGGCGCAGTGGTTGGGAGTCCGCCTGCCGATGCAGGGGACGTGGGTTCATGCCCCGGTCCAGGAAGATCCCACATGCTGCAGAGCGGCTAGGCCCGTGAGCCATGGCCACTGAGCCTGTGCGTCTGGAGCCTGTGCTCCGCGACGGGAGAGGCCACAGCAGTGAGAGGCCCACGTACCGCAAAAAAAAAAAAAAAAAGAATGCACCTGCCAATGCAGGGGACACAGGTTCGAGCCCTGGTCCGGGAAGATCCCACGTGCCGCGGAGCAACTAAGCCCATGTGCCAGAACTACTGAGCCTGCGGTCTAGAGCCTACGAGCCACAACTACTGAGCCTGAGTGCCACAACTACTGAGCCTGAGCTCTAAAGCCCACGAGCCACAACTACTGAGCCCACGAGCCGCAACTACTGAGCCTGCGCTCTAGAGCCCGCGAGCCACAACTACTGAGCCTGCGAGCCACAACTACTGAAGCCCGTGCACCTTGAGCCTGTGTTCTGCAACCAGAGAAGCCACCACAGTGAGAAGCCCGCGTACCGCAATGAAGAGTAGACCCCGCTCGCCGCAACTAGAGAAAGCCCGCACGCAGCAACAAAGACCCAGTGCAGCCAAAAATTAAAAAATAAAATAAATCAATTTAAAAAAAAGAAGTGATCGTGTTCTGGAAAGGACCCCCGCCCAGCCTCCAGCCTCCCCTGGCAGGAGTTGCAGGGGGCCCAGTGTCCATGCTCTGGAATAGCTGCGTCCTCTGCCGCCTCTACATCATCGTTGTCAGGTGCGAGGAAGAAGCTCCAGAACCTTCTGGGCTGCTGGCAAAAGACCTTTCCCCTCCCCCACCCACCCCTCTCCATCTCTCTGTGCCCCAGAATTAAGCACTAATCAATGAAACAGAAAGACACTCAGAGACTCAGAGAAGGAACTTATGGTTACGAGGGGAAGGGTGGGGGGAGGGTCAGTTAGGGAGTTTGGGATTGACACGTCCACACTGCTATATGTAAAACGGATAACCAACAAGGACCTACTATATAGCACAGGGAACTCTGCTCAATACTCTGTAATAACCTAAATGGGAAGAGTTTGAAAAAGAATAGATACACGGATCTGTATAACTGACTCACTTTGCCATACACGTGAAACTAACACAACGTTGTTAATCAACTCTACTCCAGTATAAAAAAAAAGAAAGAAAGAGAAACAGACTCACATACAGAGAGTACAGGCTTGTGGTTGCCAAGGGGGAGGGGAGGTGGGGATGGATTAGACGTTTGAGATTAGTGAATGCAAAACTATTATATAGAGGAGGGATAAACAACAAGAACCTACTGTAGAGCACAGGGAACTGTATTCAGTATCCTGTGATAAACCATTATGGAAAAGAATATGAGAAAGAATATATATATGTATAACTGAATCACTTTGCTGTACAGCAGAAATTAACACAACATTGTAAATCAACTACACTTCAAAATAATAAATTTTAAAAAAGAACACATACACTGATTACAGTGTATGTGCTTAATCCTCATCTATTTCTGACGCTACAGGAAGCCCCAGACTCCCTGATCAGCCCCCATCCTTCAGGCTCTAATCCATGTGCATTAATCAGGTACAAGTGCAAGCACCTCCCAACCACCCCACTTCCTGTCCCCTATCCCACATTCTGTATATTCCACTTGCTTTTCTGTCCCCCTTCACCAGACTATATAAGGATAGCGGCAAAGATTTTTATCTCTTTTGTTCACTGGTATGTATCCAGGGCCTGGAACAGTGCCTGGCATGGGTGGGTACCAAAGAATCTGTGGTGAATGGATGCGTAAATGAATGACTGAAGGGATACATGAATGCAGGAATACACGAATGTAGGACTAAATGAATGTGTAAATGAATTAACTCATGAATGAATACAGGAATAAATGTATGCATGTGTGCAGAGATGCATGAGTGAATGCAGAAGTGAATGCATGGATGCATGGGTTCATGAAAAAATGTAGGAATAGATGAATGCGTGCATGAATGAATGTATGGCAGAACGCACTGGATGATGCCACGGGTTTAAGCCTGGAGTTGAGCGCCCGCACTTCTGCAGTGGTCCGGTATTTCTTGGCTTTTGTGAACAGAAGGCATCAGGATGAGTGCATGAACATGGCTCCCATCACCTGGACCAGAGCACGCCCACTTACCTTTCTGTTAGAGACTGGGTTTAGCATTAAGATTTTAAGCTAAAAAGTAAAAACTGGTGCTTATATTTTAAAAGTATGAACCATCACTGTCTTAGCTGAGCAAAGTTGGAACGAGAAAAAAATGTTACAAAACAAGGGCATGAACACACAACACGAGTTGGTGAGAAAGGCATAAATTACAAAGGTCCTTTGTGGGCAATAAAATACAAGATGATGGGGCTGATCTATCTGTAAAGCTATGCTCTTTCACCAGTTCCTAAGAGAGACCAGGGCATTAGAAATAGAGAATTTTGACCTGAAGGTGATTTGCATAACAACAAAAGCCCCAGCTCATCCTTCGGTCTGACCAGAAGAACTCACTGCAGGAGCACAGGCACTTGAATGGCCACAAGATTAAAGGCTTCCGTGTTACTCTGTCTCAGCAAAGCAGAAAGTCCCCAAGGCACAGGAAAACACGCCTCGCTCCACAAACCTTTCAATGTGTACCTGACTTGCCGGTAATCAGAAATGAAGTTAAATTTATTGAATTTCCTGACAGCTAGCTCCTTCAAGCCCTTCTGTCTTTCAATTTTACTGACTCTATTTATATGTGGGTTGTGAGTTTCAGGGCTGACGCTTGTCCATCAGAGCTGCCAAGGTGGGGAAAGGACCCCCCGTTTCCCAGAAAGAAACCGACAGGAAGGGACGTGCAAATAATCAGTTCCCTGACAGGAGCAAAGACAAACTTTCATGGGCATGATGTCCTCGTGTCATGCTTCTTCCTTCACTCCAGGGCAACTGGATGGTTTCATGTTGTCACAGAAAATAAAAGAGAGAGAAGGAAAATAGTGAAGGTAAGAGCTCCAAGCGCATTTGTGTGGGATGGGCCAGTGGGGACTCCCACTGAGACAGAGAAAGAAGGGACTGGGCAGAACACACAGCAGATGGGGGAATCCTGGACTGTACGTGGCTTTGGACAGCTCTGCCTACCCTAAATCAGGGGAGGTCAACCCAGGAAACATCACTCCCGGTATTAGGGTTCTCTCTCTCTGAATTCTAGCGCCAGCTCCGCCAAAGAATAATTTTGTGACCTTGGGGATATCTTTTCTCTTCTCTGGGCCTCTTTTCTCCCAGTACATGGAAGCATAGCACTAGATGGTCTCCAAAAATTCTGCAGCTCAATCTTACTGCCGAAAAAGGTTAAGTTTTATTTGTCCAAATTGTCCCCAAAGTAGTAACAACATTTAATTGATTTTCCCTAAAATCTCAGTCCTGTGCATTTCAAGAAGGACCACCTTCCTCCCAAGAGGAAACACCATTCCAGATGCTTCTGGTAAAGCGTGGAGTAAACCGTAGGTTTATCTCTGCTCCCTCTTACCTGAAACCCTATTAACGAGACCAAATGGAATTTCAGGAGGAAAAGGAAGACGGCCGCCAGAACAAAGAACATGCAAGACAGACAGCATCAGGTGCAAGGTAACTGCCTGGGGAAGATCAAAGGCTGATGGAGCCATGAGGCCAACTGTGCTTCCAGAGCAGAGAAGCCAGCAGCCTAAATGCCCACAGAGAAGGGCAGTGCTGGAGAGAGAGCAGATGGTCCCTGCTCATCCCCGAAAGACCCAGACCTAGAAACATCAGGCCAGGGGAGGTGGGGGGCAAGGCAGGAGCCTGAGAACAGGAGAAGCGATGCAAGGTTTGTACACCAATCCAGACCCCTAGGTCAGCCTCCCCTCCCCAAGCAGCCAGGTAACTGCCCTCAGGACACAGGAAATTTACACAAATTTGAGTATAAGAGAAACCAAGGCATTCAAATAGTGCCTCTTCTGAACTCAATAGCTGGTGAAATGAAGCCATGACAAAGGGTCAGCAGGTTGCCGGAAATGGGTATTTCTTTTCTCTCTTTTACGCCCACAGACATTCAGGAATTAGATTTTCTTTTTTTAATTTTTATTAGAGTATAGTTGATTTACAGTTTCAGGTGTACAGCAAAGTGAATCAGTTATACATATATCCACTCTTTTCTTTTTCTTAAGATTCTTTTCCCATATAGGCCATTACAGAGTATTGAGTAGAGTTCCCTGTGCTATACAGCAGGTTCTTATTAGTTATCTATTTTATACGTAGTAGTGTGTATATGTCAATCCCAATCTCCCAGTTTAGCCTTCACCCCCCTTGTCCCCTGGTAACCATAAGTCTGTTTTCTGCATCCACGACTCGACTTCTGTTTTGTAAATTTGTACCCTTTTTTTTTTGGTTCCACCTATAAGCAATATCATTTATTTGTCTTTCTGTGTTTGACTCACTTCACTCAGTATGACAATCTCTAGGTCCATCCATGTTGCTGCAAATGGCATTATTTTGTTCTTTTTGATGGCTGAGTAATGTTGCATTGTATATATGTACCACATCTTCTTTATCCAAGGAACTGGATTTTCTCGAAGAGTAGCTTAGAGTAGATCCCTTCTAGAATTCTCGGTTTAAACTACTATTTCCTCTGTTCTAATGATGCCCCTGGCATCAATTCCAAACACTAGGTTAGAAGCTTTGTGAGAGCAGGGATTTTGTCTTCTGCGTACTAACATCCTCAAAAGCGTGTAGCTTAATAATCTGCAGGTAGTTGTATAAAATGTAGTTGAATCAAAGCTTGGAAGCTCAAGGATCAAGGATGGGAGATTACTGCCCATCTTAATTTTCAAAAGAAAAAAAAATCATTATTTTTCAGCAGGATGGATAGATACACACACACAGATCGCCATACTCAAAGCAGAAGACTATCTGAGGTCTTCAAGAAGGCTTTCACACACAAAATATTTAACCAAAATATGATTCAACTCAGGAGGGAGACATATAACCTAGGGCATGGATGGGTTCATCCATCCATAGAACAAATATTTATGGAGCGTGTATGCTGAGCCAGACACTGTGCTAGGTTTTGGGGGACTCGTCAGTCACCAACTCAAGGAACTAACATTTTCTCCGAGGAGTTGATATTGGATGTAAAAGACAAGGAATCAAGCCATGGAAGGAGTTGGGGAAAGAGCTTTCCAGCTGGATGCAAGAGCAAATCGACAGCCAGGAGCTTGGCATCTGTGGGGAACAGAGAGAAGACCAGTGCGGCTGGACCGTGGTGAGTGATGAGCAAATGATCGGAGAAGTCAGGGAGATAAAAAGAGATCAGTTCCTGCAGTGAGTCACAGTAAGGCGTTAGAATTTTGCTCTAAATCTGATTGCAAACCGTGGTGGTGGGGGGAGGGAGGGGGGGATAACCCAGAATCTGCAAAATCTCCTCCAACAGAGACTCTAATACAACATCGTAAATCAACTGTACTGCAATTAGATAAACAAACACGTAAACAGAATTTTAAAAGAGAATCTGCAATCTCCTACAATAGAGGCTAGTACAGCATTGTAAAGCAACTGTACCCCAATTAAATAAACACATACACAGAATTTAAAAAAAGAATCTGCAATCTCCTTATGTTTATGTGTTGACACATCTTTTCAACAACTGATTAAAGACAAGTGTGGAGGACAAGGGTTGCAGCAAGGAGCCCCTGGAGGAGGCTCAGGCACTAGCCAGCAAGGACATGATGGCTTGGGGATGGATGGGGTCATGGAGACGGGGACAGGTCAATGGACTGGGGATCTATCGAGAAGGATCGTGGGTGTCTTCTACATTTTTGCCCTATAACCACAAAATAAGGAGCCTCAAAATCTTATTTTTTTTAATGAAATATAGTTGATTTACAATGTTGTGTTTGTTTCAGGTGTACAGCAAAGTGATTCAGTTCTACATATATATATATTCTTTTTCAGATTCTTTTCCATTATAGATTATTAGAAAAATATTGAGCAGAGTTCCCTGTGCTATACAGTAGGTCCTTGTTGGTTATCTATTTTATATAGAGTGGTATGTACGTGTTAATCCCAAACTCCTAATTTATCCATCTCTCAAGACCTTGTAACCATGGAAATTTCTCGATAACCCTTAGAAATCCACTAAGAAGCAGAACGTGTCTTTCATCCTGGGTGGTCTATCAGGACAGCACGTGTCTATACTCCATAAATGAGCACACAGACTCCTTTTTGCTATCATTGTCGTAACTGTTTTCTCTACAAATAAACATCTTGTATCCTCCCCAGCAAGCCCAGTATCTGAAAGAAAAAGAATGCTTAATAGATACTAGTTGAATTGTATCTATTAACTCTCTGGAGAGTTAATAACACTCCAGAGAATCAGATTATCTTGGTTTAGAAGTTTCTGAATTTGTTTTCAAAGGAAAAAAATTGTAAACTGCCAACCATCCAAGGGTCAAAGGTACCGGGACCTTTAATCCAGTATTTCCTTTCTGTCATCTATAATCTGGTGACATATCCCCATTTCAGTCTCCACTGGACGTGTCGTAAGTTTAATGTCAACTGCATCCGTTTCTTTCATTTCAACAGCTTACACAACCTGCCTGGCAAGACACAATCAAATTAGCAGTGTCTGGTCAAAGGCAACAGGGCAGAGAAGAGGGTAAAATCAGTGGAAATCGTCTCATTAGAATCACAAAGGCTTACATTTTTATGAGTTGCTTCAGGAAACGAGTTCTGAAATATACTGATCAAAAGCAAAATGGCAATAAAACTCATGGAATCATACCTACACGCGGACAACAAAAGAGAAACTGACCTCTAACCATTAATTATGTGGAACATTTGAATAGTATAGAAAGTTATAAAACCTGTTTCATCTTTTTTCAAATAAACTGTTGCTTCTAGAACAAAGGAGTGAGAGGAATAAACTACTAATTCTCCCAAGCAAGAGCGGTGGTGAAAAATGTTTCAAATGGCTTAAAAACTATCATTGCCTCGAACCCTGACCACTTTAGAATACAAAGGAAAACTATTTTAATTTAGACTCTTTTTCCGGTCCAATCACAAACATCCTATTCTTGGGGAGGAACAGACTGAATTAACCTCCGCGGTAACCAATCTGTGCTTCCCCACACATTTCCAAGAACCAAGGTCATGTTTTCTCAAAATCTAATTACCAAATGAATCTTTCCATTTCTGCCCCGCTTTCAGTTTTTTTTAGCCACTGATGCCTGGAATCCTGGCTGAAAAAAATCAATTTGAAAAGCAAACATTCTAATAGCCATCAGCAGAGTTAGACAATCTACAGATACGCTTTTTAGAAAGCATGCTCGATACACCCCCATTAGGGCGAAGACCAAAAGAAGCTATGGGACCTCCTTTCCTCACACTCTCCCTCAGAGAGGAGAGATATCCCACTCTGATTTTTCCAGGGTGTTGGAAAACTATCTGTTATTTGTTACAGTGCTAAGCTACAGGGGTAAGTGAACTGATCTCTCAGAGAGCCATTCAGACTCCAAAGTAAGTGTCTGAATTACTCTGGGTAGAAAAGTCCCACATTACTCATCTCTGGACAGACTAAACATCACAGTTAAGAGATGATTCCCCCATGGCAGCCTAGCTTAAGGTACGTGCACTGCTATATGTTTCCTTTTCACTGTGTCAGTTGTTGAAAGGCAAAACAATCAGAAGCCCCAGCCTTGGAGTTCATGTCAAACTATCCCTCCTGCCATCTATGTAACCGTCTTAGGGTCTTTCAACTCAAGGGGCCTCAATTTCCTCACCTGTAAAATGGGAGCAATGTGTACAGGGTCGTTATGGGAATAAATGAGACAGGATATGTTAAATGAATAGCACATGAGAAGCATTCCATCAATGTTAGCCATTTTAATGAGCACCCATTCACTCATTCATTCTTCATCCAGTAAATGTTTACCTATTAGCTGTTAGGTATGGTGCTAAGTACAATGTATGGTGCACGACCAGACCTAGTCCCCAGCAGCACGGAACACACGGTCTAGTGGAGAGGGACAGGCATTCAACAAATCAGTACACCCATATATACATAAGAAAATCTGTGATAACCGCTAGAAAAGCAAGATGGTTCCTTAAGGGACTGACTGAAGAACTCTCACTAGGATGGGGGGTTTCTGAAAAAACGATCTTTAAGAAAGTGACTTTAGGGTGGTCCCTGCGGGTCCAGTGGTTAAGACTCCATGCTTCCACTGCAGGGGGCACAGTTTTGATTCCTGGTTGGGGAACTCAGAGCCTCACATGCTGCCCACGACTTGGGCACAAGAAAAAAAAAAAAATGACTTTAAGGGGAAGGCTAAAGGATGAACAGACATACTCAGAGGGAACAGTCAGGGAAGCGCATATGTGGCATTTTTCTTCTGACTAGAATTTATTACATTTTCACTTAGTCTCGAAAATATTAAAAAGTCCAAAGAAAACTAATATCACCCATAATCCACCACCAAGAGGCAAACTGGTGTACATTCTACCAAATGCTTCTTTCTACGATATATATATATATTAGGTGACATTATATATGCCCACACACGTGAATTCTTAGCCTTGTATCTGTGCATTGGAACCATCATTTTTACTTACGATTATGTTTTGAGCCCCTCCCCATGCCCTCAAGAATTCTATAATAAACAAAGATGGCGAGAATATATTTGAAAGTAGATGCACATCATCCGATTTTTCTTCCACAGGAAGAATTCTCCAGCTGGGTTGTGGGATGGAAGGGCAGGAATATTTCAATGTCTCTCCTAAGTATTGCCTGTGAAATGTTTGTATGATTTTCCAGGCTCCACTCTCACCAGGAATATGGGAGCGTCTCTTCACTCTACTGCAGGTTAGGTCCCTAAACCTCTGTCAGTGTGTTAGGGGAGATCGGTCCCACATCATTCCTACTTCTTCGGTTTAAATAAGGAATGACAGTATTTTTCAGATTTTATTTTAGATTATTTTGTGAATTGCCTGTTAATATGCGGTCTTCTTTTTCTGTGTTAGCATTGGTCGACAACTACTTGTTAAAACCACACTGTATGTTGTCAGGTATTTTGAAAGTGTTGACACAGGTCAGCAAGACACTTTTAAAATTTTAAATATGGTATTTTAAATATACGTAATCTTTGTCTGTAAGTAATCAGAGCTACAGACGTTGTTAAAGCTGTTCTTTTATATATACACACATTACGGCCAGGCTCTCTGTTTTTTCTATTGAACTTCTTATTCTTAAGCCTGTACTGCAGTACCTTATTTATTTTTAAAGTGCGTTTTAATATTTTACAGTTAAGTATCTTCAAAATTACTCTTCCTTTAAATATCTGCCTTATTACATATAGCCATTTGTTTTTCTAAATAAACTTCAGAACTATTTTGTCAAGTTACCCTTAAATAAAACACCACTATTTTGATTGGAAAGGTAAAATTATAGATTAATTCCAGAAAATTATACTGTATAATGTTGCCCCTTCCCTAATTTCACATAAGTGGCCTTTTTTGCCTTCATTTACGTTTTATAGATTTTAGTTTTGTGAACCAGTTCCTTCAATTTTCTGCATTTTTATTAAGTTCTTCCTAGATCGTTTATATTTTTGTTGTGAGTGGAATCTTTTTTTCCACGTTATTTGCAAAGTAATTGTTGCTATTTTGGGGCAACGTGACAGATGTCTGAGTTTCTCTAATCCTCTAGAAAGACATCATATCTTCTCTCAATAATTATTTTCCCCTTGCGTAAATAAAAAGAATATACACACGTACATGCATTTCTGGAAGAAACTTAAAGAATACTATTAAACTTTATTTCATGTGAGCAGGCAGGCTGAAGAAAACTGGCTTTGGTTTCTTATTTAGCACCAGTGTACACACATTTATTTGAGTAATCTCATCTTGTACGTGTGTTACCGTTATTATTTTTTAACATGAAGGAGGTTTACCAAAGGGAAGTGACTTGTATTCTTTATACTTCTTCATATTAAAGACATTAATAACAACTTATAATCCATTCTTCGTCTTTCCAGTGGTTAGTCTGATCCTTTCTTGCCTTATTGCACTGACTGTAGTACAGATTCCTGATTGTTTTTAGCCTCAGCCCTGACAGAGGATATGCTCATGAGCCCAGGGCATCCCGAGGCATGCGCTGTGCACCTGCTGAAATGCAGACGCTCCCAGGTACAAGTCACATCTCACACCTGAGAAAGTATACAAGACCATGGCCAGGTAAGAAGAACTGGGTCATCCAGATCGTGCTGTATCCTCTACAGCAAATCACCTATGGACATTGATAAATACACACAGTAATAAAAAAAAGTTTTGACCAGCCTCACAAGTGATCCTGACAAAATAGTATTTCATGGCACCAAAGCTACTGTCCTCATTTACAAAAGCACTGCTACATCACTGTGTCCTCAATGGGCATCCTTCATTGTGTTGTTACTTACATTTTGCCATCACCTGTAATGTGGCTACTTGACTCAGATACTGTGTACAACTCTGGGAAAGTGTCACCCTATTCCTATCGTACTGTTTCTATTTCTTTAAATCAGACACGACTACTGGATTCAATCAAAATTGTTGTTGGTATAGATCAGGAAGTCACCTTTACCCTTAAAAAAACTAAAAGTAGAGTTACCATATGATCCAGCAATCTCACTTTTGGGCGTATATCCGGAAAAGAGGAACACTCTAATTCAAAAAGATACATGCACCCCAGTGTTCATAGCAGCACTATTCACAATAGCCAAGACATGGAAGCAACCTAAGTGTCCATCGACAGATGAATGGATAAAGAAGATGTGGTGTGTGTGTGTATATATATACACAATGTATATATATACACAATGAAATACTACTCAGCCATAAAAAAGAATGAAATAATGCCATTTGCAGCATCATGGATGGAACTCAAGATTATCACACTAAGTGAAGTAAATCAGACAGAGAAAGACAAATATCACTTATATCTGGAAACTAAAAAAATGATACAAATGGACTTACTCACGAAACCAACAGATTCACACACATAGAAAAACTTACGGTTACCAAAGGGGAAATGGGGGAAGGGAGGGATAAATTAGGAGTTTGGGATTAACAGATACACACTACTATATATAAAATAGATAAACAACAAGGACCTACTGTATAGCACAGGGAACTATATCCAATACCTTGTAATAACCTATAACGAAAAAGACTGAAAAAGAATATATATGTGTGTGTATATATATATGTATAGAATCACTTTACTGTACGCCTGAAACTAACTCAACATTGTAAATCAACTATACTTCAATTAAAAATAAAGTTACCGGGCTTCCCTGGTGGCGCAGTGGTTGAGAATCTGCCTGCTAATGCAGGGCACACGGGTTTGAGCCCTGGTCTGGGAGGATCCCACATGCCACGGAGCAACGAGGCCCGTGAGCCACAAATACTGAGCCTGCGCGTCTGGAGCCTGTGCTCCGTAACAGGAGAGGCCGCGATAGTGAGAGGCCCGCACACCGCGATGAAGAGTGGCCCCCACTTGCCACAACTAGAGAAAGCCCTTGCACAGAAATGAAGACCCAACACAGCCATAAATAAATGAATTAATTAATAAACTTCTACCCCCAACATCTTCTTTAAAAAAAAAAAAATCTGGAGGCTCTAACACCAATGCAAATTTTAAAAAAATAAATAAAATAAAAATAAAGTTACCTTTAATAACACATTTCTTAATATTATACCATTCTTGCAGATTAAAGTTTTTGGTTTTATTAATGTATTATATTACTCCACTTGACAGGTCAGTATTTTATTGGAGATTTTTACAGTTATTTTTATGCATGAGATTTTTCTTTAAAATTTCTTTTACTATTTTATCAATTTTCATTTAAGAATTATGCGGCCTCATAAGATTCACTGAAAGAGCTTTATTTTTGCCTATGTCGTATTTATATTTCCTTTCCATTTATTTCTGTTTATATACAATGGAAATGAACATTTCTTTAAAAATCACAGGAAAACATCGTATAAAAACATCTAGGCCCAATCCCTTTTTTTCAGGGTAGGAGGGTTTAAATTAATAATACTTTGCTACAGACTCATTTGTTACAATTTGTGTTTTTGTTAAAAAAAAAGTTTCCCTACAATAGCTTTTACTGCTTCTGCAGTTTTCATTTCTATAAACACTTTTCCTACCAAATCTAGCTCTTCTAATTCTTTCTTTCCCCAGTTTCATCCGATTCTGCTACCTTATCTCAACTTCCAGTTCTTACTTTATGAAGTCTGCCTTTCTCAAATGCTAAAGAGATGCCGTCTAACATTTACTTGTCCTGTGTATCAACATTTTCTTTCAAAACCGTACACACCCTCTGCATCCTTACCACCACACTCTTTATCTATTATGTAACCAAATCATTTCATTCTGCTACTGTTTCTCTTTCTTCAACTTTGATTAAAATTTCTATCCAGCCAGGTACCATTTGAGGGATGGAGGATCTTTTCTGAAGATATTTAGTTGTGGCACGTGGGCTCAGTAGTTGTGGCACACGGGCTTAGCTGCTCCGCGGCATGCGGGATCTTCCCAGAGCAGGGCTCGAACCCATGTCCCCTGCATCGGCAGGCGGATTCTTAACCACTGCGCCACCAGGGAAGTCCCTAAGCCACTTTAAATGTTTTCAGTTCCATGTTTTGGGGGCATCTGTTGTTGTTTGGAATAATTCCCTAATAATTCCCTAATCCCATAGAACTTCTCTGAGAAATGTTAATTTCCCAGCAACATGACATATGACTATCAGCTAATCCTTACTCAAGAGCTATTCAGAGCATCCTGTTCCCATGGACCTTCTGGGTTCACCCTTCACCATGGCTGCCTGAACCTGGGGTCTGCCTGCACGGATACTTCATTACATCACTGACTATAATCTCAGGTTAATATGATTGGGGGACTCCTGGGTTGGGGAGGTGAAGGAAGAGAAATGCCTCAGAAGGTTCTAAAACTAACTGCTGTGCACTTATCATTAAAGACCCCCAAGGGCCTCTAGGACACTTGTTAGACATGATTAATGAGTTATGGAAATCCACAGTCTCCTCCCGTACCATCCCACACCCGGGTGTGGGGGAAGCCGTTATGGCTGAGGGCTTCACCAAAGCTCTGTCCGTGGACACTGCCCTTGACAGCCCAGAAGGCTACAGATATTCTGAATTCTGGGTCCCATGCTTATTATCTTGGTAAAAATAACCAGTTTGCAGTGAGGGTAAAAAAAAAAAAAAAAGATGTTCAATTTCAGAGTTACCACAGGATTCATTTATCCCGTATAGGAAAAACAGAGTAACACATTTAAAAAAACAAAATCTCTGCAGCTTGGCAACAAGACATGAACATGATTAAACTGATGTATTATATTTATTCATATAAACATTCTGCAGGTTAAGTGTTTTTCAGTTCCCCAAAGGAATGAAAAGAGCCACGATTATTAGTAGAAACATAACTAAACTCATTGAATTTGTATTAATTTAACTGCATGGAATTAGTCCAATTTGGGCAAAAAAACCCACAAAAGGTTAAGTCGTGCAGGAAGATTCTTAGCCACAGCCCCATCTAATTTGTGCCCTGGAGGAAGCAGGGGATGGGAGACAGGCTCCCGTGTGAGCTCAGGGGGCCTTACTGCGCAGGTTCCCCTCTGCCGAGGGGAGCGTCTTTGAGAGGGAATGAAGGGTCGTGGGGAGGTGAGACTGAGTAGGAAGGCAGGGTCTGGCTTTCCAAGGGCTGCCTGGTGCAGAGTTCCTGGTTTCCGGCTTGAGCAGAAGTTGCAGACCGGTGACCCGCAGGCCAAATCCAATGTACCAAATGCTTCTGTGTGGTCTGCACAACGTTTTAAAAAATAAGTGGTTAAGAGCTGGAAGACTTCAGGGACTTCCCTTGCGGTCCAGTGGTTAAGACTCTGAGCTTCCGCTGCAGGGGGCACATGTTCGATCCCCGGGAGGGGAAGCAAGATCCTGCGTGCCGTGCGGTGCAGCCAGGAAAAAAAAAAAAAAAAGAATTGGAAGATTTATAGAAGCAATAGAATATTCTTTCTCAATTGGTCATCTTCTGCCCCGCTTCTCCCTCACAGCCCTCGTGTATAAAGTGCTCCTATTCGGCACTGCTGCTGTTGGCTTTTGTGGCTTATTTTTGTAAAGTTAAGAGAGGAGTTAATACGGTTGTTCAAATCCGTCTTTGGTCTTTCCCTGTCTTCTACCTGAAAGCAATTCCTGCCTGCGAAAGGCAGGCAGGCTGAACCTATTCTGATTAGGTTGGACCAATGTTGATGAAAATAGCTACATGTGATTGAGGTCCAAGAGTAGCTCAAAAACAACCCAACAGCCATTCACTTACAGCTGCCCTACATTCTTCCATCATCGCTCCTTTTAAAGCAATCTGTGCTATCTTAGATAGCACTCTGGCTTAATATTCAGCATCCTCCTGGGAGGGAGGTTGACTTAAGGGTGCTGATTAAGACGGAACAATGAACACCAGAGCAGCAGGAAGTCTTGGGAATTAGCATGAGAAAAACCTTAAAAATGTAATTAGTTTGGCTAACAAGACTCACACTGTCTGTCTTCTGATTTAATACCATGTCATTACAAAATATAGGACTCTATTGAGGAAACAATGATTTTAATTGTCAGCTGAAAGGAACTAGGTGCGTGTTGAATATGATTGCTATGATGAAAGAAATCTGTCACACAAATATTGTACAGCACAGCTTCATCACAGACATCGACACCGTGCTCTCCTACCCTTTCTGCCTAATAAACTCTATTCTTTATTCAAGTCATGGGAAGAGCAGAATTAGATCTCCAACAGAGATGTGGAATAAAAAGACGGACCCCAAACTGCCATAACTCATCTACTCAAAGAAAAACACTATCAAATTGGGTCAGAAAACAAAATCTACCCCTATGTGAACATTGGAAAGGGTAAAAATAAAGACTGGGCACTGGTCAATCAAGAAAGCAGGGGTTGCAATAGGAATATAAGAAAAAGTTAAGGGCTTCCCTGGTGGCGCAGTGGTTGAGAGTCCGCCTGCCGATGCAGGGGACGCGGGTTCGTGCCCCAGTCCGGGAAGATCCCACGTGCCGCGGAGCGGCTGGGCCCGTGAGCCATGGCCGCTGAGCCTGAGCATCCGGAGCCTGTGCTCCACAACGGGAGAGGCCACAACAGTGAGAGGCCCGCGTACCGCAAAAAAAAAAAAAAAAAAAGTTAAGTTGAAGATCAAAAGAACAAAACGAGAGAAAGACAATTTATGGATACGAAGAGTAAAATGTACAATGTAGACACAGTGATTATAAACTTTTAAGGGCTGACTTGCATAGCACTGGAATATTAAAAATAGAATTGCAGATTGAAATATATAAAGCAAAAGTTGAAAAACACAGAAATAAGGAGAAATTGGGCAGAACACATTAGAAACAAGAAATATTTTACATACTATTTTTACTTCTGACAGTTCATGTGCATGAAGAATGGAAGGAAGAAAACAGCTACAGAGAATGTGAAAAATATAAGTCACACAGTTCACTTAATAGCTTTCTCTACACATGAAACTAAATATTACAAAGACTATACTTTTTCAGATGTGCAAAACTACTTAGGAAAGATGTCCACAGGAAACGTCAATAAATCCTTGAAGAAGAAATAAGACAGAGTAAACTTTTGGACCACAATCTAGTAATACTGAAATCAGCTCTTTTGCCCCTGTTCTGTTTTCCTATTTCTGTTCCCCTCTAACCTTAAAAGAACCTAATTCCAGGAATGAGATCACTAGGCAATTTAACCGAACTCCTGACTTGTGCTCTCCTGAATGCACACCGTGCCTTGCCTAACCTGTTGATGCTCTTCCTAGATTAAAAGAAGTCACCATGAAGAATTAAGTAGTTAAAGAATGACTAGCTCTTCACCCCCAGCAGTCCCCTTAGCAAACCTGCAGGGATCACATGGGCAAGACAACATCTGAAGAGAGAGTCGGCCAGTCTGCCGCAATGGAGAAGGATGCAGAACCCACCCTCCTGCCTCGATGATTCACTGAGATTCTTCCGCCTTGTTTTTCCCTTTTAAGACTATCATGGCTAAAGCAAAACCTTCAAAGGTGGTTTTGGGGACACGAGTCCGCCTTCTCCCCAGACTGCCTGCTTTCTAATGAAAGCAACTTTCCTTTCTACCGACACTTGCCTCTCAAGTATTGGCTTCCGAATGGCAAGCGGCCGAACTTGATTTGGGTAACAATATTCTAAAGTAGGAAGAAAATAATAGCAACAAGCCAACTACTTAGATCTTCATGAACTCTTCAACCAAAACCTTGGGTCAAGGCGTTTGCAGAATGGCTGATAAATCATTCCGACGAGAACAGAATGCATGGGATCCTGCAGTAGACATCCTGGGGAGCCCACTCTGTGAGTCACTGAAGGAGGGGCCCCCTGAGCTGGCTGGAAGACAGCCTCCTGCAGAGAAGTAGGGCAGAGCTTCCCTGTAACACTGTGTCTAACGAACACTTCATCAATATTATCAAGCCCTCTGTTTTTGAAAATCTATTGACCTCAACGTAGCTCAGTTATAAAGGAGATTAGAGGCTCTGGGAGAAATGGCAATTCATGTGCATGGTGTTTTTTGTTTTAAGCATCCTGTAGAAAGATTAATAATAAAAAATGACAAGCCTCCACTTCACCTAATCTAGGAAATGTGAACAGAAAAAATAAATGATGAAAATTAAAAATGAGAGAGGGTGAAAAAACACAGATGCTCTGGAAATTTAAAGGCTTATCATACCTTATGAATTAACCCAATGTTGGGACTTCTTCCCTGGTGGTGCAGTGGTTAAGATTCCATGCTCTCAATGCAGGGAGCCGGGTTCGATCCCTGCTCAGGAAACTATAACCCACGTGCATGCCGCAACTAAGAGTTCACATGCCACAACTAAGGAGCACATGTGCTGCAACTAAGGAGTCTTCCTGTTGCAACTAAGACCTGGTGTAACCAAATAAATAAAATAAATTTAAAAAAAATTTTTTTACTTAACCCAATGTTAATAAATTATAAAACTTATCAAGGAACTGCTCCTAAGGAAAAGCATTTGTACTTAGGAGGAGAAGAGGAAGAGGAGAAGAGAAGAGAAGAGTCTAGCTAACCAATAATAGAAGGCAACTTTCCAACCTGGAATCTACCAAAAACCTACAACAAAAAACAAAAATTAATGGTGAAACTATACTGTACCAGCGTTTTTATTAGGAAGAAGGGCAGAGTACTTCTATCACCAGCATTTATCACTAGAGATCTAGTGAAGAGAGGAAACAAAAATAAATAAGCAAGAGATATACTGGATTCAAAAAAAAGAAAATATTATCCTTTGCAGACAAAATACCCATGTATTTAAAAATCTCTAAGATACTCCACAAATCTGAAATAGTCTCGTTTTCCTTATTTTAAAAATCTGAAGAAAACAATCACAAATGTTAACATTTCCTCATCTGGGATGGTTAATAAATAAGTGACTATTACACTGTTTCTGGTTTTGTGTGTCTGTGTGCGTGTGTGTGTGTGTGTGTGTGTTCTACCTTTAGCAAAAAACGGGCAGCAGGGGATGGAAATCAGACTGCCTTGGTGGCTTGAAATGTAGACTGTTTCAAATAGTCAAGGAAAATTATCTACAATCACTGTTTAACCTGTTCCCCAGCACACAGAAAGAAGAGCATTCTAGAAAAATACCAACATAGAAATGTATCAAAGATGGAACTTAAATAAAATTTTTAAAAATTTAAATCAAATCAATTTTGGCAGGATTATGTCTAAGTGGAATCTTTCTAGGAATAAAAAGGGAAACATTAAAACATTTATTAATTTATTATTCAGCACATTAATAGAGTGAAAAAGAAACATACAGAACCATCTTGAACACTGCCCAAAAGATCCATTTAAGGAAAATCAAAATTATCCCTAACTAAAAATTAAGTCCCAAGCAAAATAAATGGGTGTTCTTAAAGAAAAAAAAAGTATTAATATTTACCACTAATGATATTGCATGCCTAGAAAACCCAGTCAAAACTACATGAGGGCTTCCCTGGTGGCGCAGTGGTTGAGAATCTGCCTGCCAATGCAGGGGACACGGGTTCGAGCCCTGGTCCAGGAAGATCCCACATGCCATGGAGCAACTAAGCCCATGTGCCACAGCTACTGAGCCTGCACTCTAGAGCCCATGAGCCACAACTACTGAGCCTGCGTGCCAGCCTGTGCTTGGCAACAAGAGAAGCCACCGCAGTGAGATCCCCGAGCACCGCAATGAAGGGTAGCCCCTGCTCGCCGCAACTAGAGAAAGCCTGCACGCAGCAACAAAGACCTAACGCAGCCAAAAATATAAATAAATACTACATGAAAACACTGTTACTTATCTTTCAATATCTTGTAATAACCTATAATGGAAAATAATCTGAAAATATATATATATCTGAATCACTCTGCTGTATACTTGAAACTAACACAATATTGTAAATAAACTATATGCCAATAAAAAGAAAACTGTAGGAAAACGATGATAAGAGCATTCAAGGAGGAGACAGTCGACATAATTAAAACACAGAATCAAGGACTTCTTTATACGAATCCATGAACCAGATATAAACGCAATGATGGGAAGATTCCATTTATAATTTTCAAAGAAAAACACAGTATCAACGAGTAGATTAACAGGAAACTTGTCAGACCTCTTTAAGAAAATGTTTATACTATACTCAGGAACAGAAAATGTTTGGGGGAAAATGACAGCTATCAGTTCCTTTCTAAGGTAATCTGTTGGCTCTGACATTTGTGTATGTACACTGGGCAGGGACTGCGGTCAGCTTTGCCCTGGGCCCACCCCCTTCCTCTGAGGCTCACACTAGCTGGTGTTACCCCACCTCCCATTCTGGGTCCCCCCCATCCCTGCTTCACCACAACACCTAAAGTCACCCAGATCCTCAGTGCCTGGCGACATTCTAAGTGACCTCAACAGCTACAGAGGTGACCCCCCAACCTCTGGGGCTCCCAGTTCCTTCCCTCAACCTTCACCTTCTGAGGCGGGCAGAATTATGGACCCCCTGGAAGATTCCTGCCCTATTCCTGGGGACCAAGAGTATGACAAGATACCGCCTTTGAACATGTTACTTCACCTGGCAAAATGGACTCTGCAGGTGTGATTAAGGTTATAATCGACTGTCCTTAAAGTAGGGTGGCCGCTCGGATCACCCGGGTGGGCTCCACGTAATCCTGGGAGCCCTTCAAGGCAGATGCGGGAGAGGAAGCCAGGCTGAAAAGCGAGAAGGGTGCCCTGTGCCATGGCTGGCTTTGAAGGTGGGGCCAGGAAGGTGGGAGATCCCAGTGAGCAAACAGGGACCTCAGTCCTCTGCCTCCCAGAAACTGGACTTTTCCAACAGCCTGCACAAGTCTGGAAGTAGATTGTCCCCCAAAGCCTCTAGTTGAGAGGCCAGCCTGGCAGACACCTGGTTTTCAGCCCTGTGAGACCCTGGGCGGAAAACCCAGCTGGGCCCACTGGGACTTCTGATGCAGAGAACTGAGAGTAACACGTAAGGAAATCTTATCCACTCTGCCGTTCATTCCCACTCTGTCTTCAGAAGAAACTGTGCCAGGTCCCAAATGCCCACACTCTCACCATCAAGTCCTATCCTAAGCTCTGTCCCTCCTCCAGCCTCCCCCCTCTCTTCTGCTTTCATGGAGCTAATTCTCTCCATCTCCGTGGTGTTTGCACAAAAGGCACCTCTGTGGTGTCACTGAGCATAATTCCCGGCTGTGGAATTTCAACATCTGCCCTGCAGCCCTCCCCAAGTCTCTGTGAACTACAGAAGGTTCTTTGGAAAAAGCATTCTTCTGCTTAAAGTTGCCAGTGTAGCTTTTCTCACTGGTATCAAAGAGCCTGACTTGTACAATCATGTCCTACTATTCTGCATCTTCAAAAACATCCCTTTTCCCTTTTACACATGCTCATTATTCAATCCTCTTCTTTGTCAAACCTCTCGAAGAATCGTCTCTGGAAGCTGTCTGTTTCCTTCGATTCAGTCCTCAAGACTTTCCAGTTTGGTCTGTCTCCACCAGGCCACCGAAATGCCACCAGTCATCTCTGCCTCTGAATCAAAGGGTCAGGATCTATCCATCTGGACCTTCAACAGCATTTGATAGTATCAGCTCTCCCTGCATTGAAGCATTCTTTTCTCTGGGATACCACCAACTCTTGATATTCCTTTTACCTCTCTGGCCACTTCTCAATCTCTATTCCTGGATAATCCTTTGCGAGACAACTATTAAATGTTGGAATTGCTCGAGACTTGACCCCTTCTATTTTTTCTCTACTCTCTCTCCCTAGAACTCATCCGTCTTCCAAATCTAAACACCATCTATAATTTGTCACTTCCTAAACATATATGCCCAGGCCTAACAATTCCACCAAACCCCAGATTTGCATATCCAACGTCTGCCTGACAGAGCCACTCAAATTCCTCCCAAGTTTCTCAAATGTCCGAAGCAGACCTTGTGCACTGCTTCCTAACCTTGTTCTCTCCACTTTTCCCATCTCCGTCAGTGGCACCCTCTTAGCGATAGTTCCTCAGACCAGAAATAGTTGAGTCGTTCCTGATTCCTTCCTTTCCTGCCCACTCAGTCCTTCGGTAAATCTCGCTAATCTCACTTGCTAAGTATCTCCTGAATCGTCCACTTCTCTCCAGATCCAGTCATCACCCTAGTCCTACTCATTGCTTTTGTGGACCACGGTGAAGAGGTACCACTGGTTTCTTTCCTTCCCCCCTTCCCTCCAATTCATCCTTCATCACTTGTCAGTGTGAACTGAAAAAACGTAAATAAGATGATCTCACTTCCTGTTTAAAACCCTTTACTGGCTTCCTGTTTGACTGTGACTAGAACCTAAGGTCCTTGGTCCAGCGGTCCTAAGTGTATTGAACTCTAGTTTAGCCTCCCAATGGCTTTTCCAAGGTCAAAGTCTTTCCCAGCCACGACCCTCTTTACTAGCTAAGGGCTGACCACGCCGGCCAGCATTCGGTCCCTCCCAGACTTTCTTCCTTTCCCCAGGACCACGGCTCTGCTCTCGTTCTACGATGCCTTCCTCCTGCTATTCATTTTATTGACACCTTTGCATCTTCCATGAGTCAGCTTCCACTTAACTGTCACAGAGGCTCTTCCAGACAAGCCGATCTCAAGTTCCTCCATCACCTGTTACTCTCCGTCAAATTACCTTTTCCTTTCCTTCCATCTGGAATCATGTGCTCCCCGTCTGTCCTCAGACTCCCCCCGCCAGTCTAAGAGCTCCATGAGATTGGAGACTTTTCCTAGAACACCCAAGATGCTTAGTGGCTGTTTATTGTGAAACTATTTCAAGATATAAACAAGGGTGTTAATGACGGTGCAGTAATTCACCTAAGGGCATCTGTTAAATAACGCTTAGTAGATACACACAGTGGATGAATATGCCACCATTAGGACAGTGATTTAGTTTCTCGTTCTATAAGAACACGTCAGAACCCAGAATACATTGCTGAATAAAAACAGCTGGATGCAAAACAGCGAGTAGGATACGATTCTTCCGGGCACTGCTTGGGAGAACTGTTAAGCAACATGATAAATAAATAAGTCCCTGCCACCTCTCCGGGCGGACTGCACATGTACCCAGCGATCAGGAGCGATCCACGCCCGCCCGCAGCTATTTGGATGGGTGAACGTTTCTGGCGCTGTTCCCACCCTCCCGATATGCTATCAAATCACTCCAAGCATTTCTTTTCAATTAGATGCATATGCAATATCTCTCAAGGACTTAATTGTTGTTTCTAAGCAGAGGTGTGCCTGTGCTTGGGTGTGTCTATCTGTCAGTGTGATTGTTGGAAAGTCCCCCAGGCATGAGTGGTATTTTCTACGGGTGGTGGGATTTCAGATACTGTTTATTTTTCTGATCTAGGCTTGTCTGCACTGTCTGAATTTCCTACAATTAGTTTGTATTCGTTTTCCAATTAGAAATCAGAGCTCTTTTCCTTTGGCAACAGAGACAGGTACAATGATTGAGAAGTGGTTTGAATTCAGTGTCAGTTCAGGAAAGTTACTGACCACCGAGAATCGTTGGTCACTGCAAACCAGATGACTCATGGCATTTCATTTGGTCTGATTTTCTCTCCTCCCTCACCAGGCCGTTGGGATACAACGGCCAAGGAAACTGGGTGCAGGATTACCTGCTCTGCCCACCATTACCTCTTGCCTAACATTTACCTTGAACAATAAAACCCGCCAAGCAGGCAGCCACAGTCAGACTCTTTTAAAAAAACTGCCTAGGGCTTCCCTGGTGGCGCAGTGGTTGAGAGTCCGCCTGCTAAGATGCAGGGGACACGGGTTCGAGCCCTGGTCTGGGAGGATCCCACATGCTGCAGAGCAACTAGGCCCGTGAGCCACAACTACTGAGCCTGCGCGTCTGGAGCCCGTGCTCTGCAACAAGAGAGGCCGCGATAGTGAGAGGCCTGCGCACCGCGATGAAGAGTGGCCCCCGCTCGCCGCAACTAGAGAAAGCCCTCGCACAGAAACGAAGACCCAACACAGCCAAAAATAAATTTATTAATAAATTAATAAACTCCTACCCCCATTAATAAATTAATAACTCCTACCCCCAACATATTCTTTAAAAAAAAAAAAACTGCCTTATTTCTACCTCAACACTTCAAAATATATTTTCTAGAGCACTTGCCCTTTTTTTGAGAACGTAAAAAAAAATCTTCCAGAATATAAATATCTGTGCACATGAGACTACAAATAAAAACTTCACCCTTTTACAAATATGATTTGCATTTCTTACCATGCCTTGGACTATCTGTCATTTGTATGCCCCACATGGAGGTCGGTGGAACACAGGGAGATATTAGCTCCATTTTTCCAGACAGAAAAACTGAGTTACTTACCATGGGGCTAAGTGATTGCAAAAGGCCCATTCGACCTTCCATCCTGCTTGCATCAGAGAAAAACTTAAGTATTAATTATATAAAAACAGGCGTAAAATAAAACACACACAAATAGAAAAAGTCCAAATAAAAGAGAAGCAAATTCTATGTTTGAACCCATAAAAGGATAATAAAAATGATGAATACCACAATTAAGATGTAAGGGCAGAGATCTATTTTGTAATCAGCAGTCTTCCCAAGTCTAGGGGAAAAGGTTTATTTCCAAGACACATATCAAAGGCTGCCTGTGAGCTCACCCTAAGACTATTTATTGTATAGCTTCTGTGGCCTCTCCAATCTGAGGCCTTTGATGACAGCATTTGTCGAAACGAATGCAGACGATGTTCTCATGCATGAATATTTCTAAAATACTGAGATCGTTCTATCAGAGACAAAAAAATCTGGAAAATAATCACCAACAGGAACATAAATAGACACCATGCTTTCCTATTCCAATAATGAGTCAGCTTTTATGACAAGTCATCCAACTTTATCCAAGAATAGCACTTGGCTAATTAGACAGGAGTCAGTTTAATAACTAGCTGACATTAATAAGAAGAGAAATGGATTACATGAAAAATTGTTTACGATTGCAAAAGAACTGTAAAAAACTGGTACAATGTTGTATGAAATTGGAGGGGTCATAAGTTCATTTCTTATAAATATGCAAGGGCTACAATTAAAATTCCTCGCAGTAAGAGCTCCACTGCACCTTAATATATTCATGCATTCATTCACTGACGATGTATTTATTGAAGACCTACTAAGTGTCAGGCACTGTTATGTTTTTCTGATGTTTTATTTCTGCAAGGGACAAGGAACGGGTGCTTTAGCAGCCGGCGACCACAAGCTTCTTGGTAATCATCCTTCACTGGGAAGACCAGAAGCAGAAAAGTAATCAGAGGCAGAAGTCCACAGATTCAGTCTCTGCATTGAAGAGATTGGGGAAATCAAGCTGGGTCTTGACAACCAAGCATCTTCTCTCTGTGGAGCCCCAGAATATTCTCGCTCCGTTTTCAGTTTGAGAAGTGAAGGAGGCTTCATTTCAGCCAACAGGAAGAATGGAAGGAATCAAGACAAAAAGTGAAGATAAGAAGAGACGTGTGTGTTTATGTGTTTTTCCAAGATGGCGGGTTGGCTTGAACCTGCCATCTTGGAAATGCAGTCTTCAATACCTGAAGGCTGTATTGACAAATGTACGCACCTGAGTGCTCACGTAGCAGCTGTGTTCACGGGGCACAGGGAAGAGCGTGCTGTTGTCATTCCTTAGGAGCTACCGGAATTTGCATAACAGCCCTTTCCCACCCCCTCCCCTGCCAGTTGCACACAGTGCCTACCTTGCTGGAGAAAGCCTTCAGATGGAAAGAAAACACAGGTTCATCCACTGAATACAAGAGCACTTTCTTGGACTATAAAGTGCTTAAAGACAAGGACATTTGTTTTATCCTTCTTCAAACCACCCCACCCTAGAGTGCCGAACACCACACTTCACTCATGGAGGCTGACTTACGGAAAACTCAAGAACAGGGGCCAGAAAGGAGAGCTGGCCTCTCGCTTCATCTTTCATTACAAAATAATCGGGTAGATAAAATATCCTTAAAAATGGTAACACCGTGCAGACGTTAACTTAGATGCTGGGTGGGGAGGGAATCCCTAGCTCTTGAGATCTGGGTAATACTGGTTCTAGCCCCCAACTGCACCATACATAAAGGTACAAATCCAACCTAAGGTGGTGTGTGTGTGTGTGTGTGTGTGTGTGTGTGTGTGTGTGTGTGTGTGTGTGTGTGTGTGTGTGTGTGTGTGTGTGTGTGTGTGTGTGTGTGTGTGTGTGTGTGTGTGTGTGTAATTTAGCACATTGATTAACTGTGTGGACTCTGGCACCTGTGGAATCTGACCTCTGGCATTTCTTTTAACCTGTCTAAATATCATTTCCTTCACCTGTGAAATGGGAATAAAACAAGCTTATCAGTGAGAATAAACGTAACACGCTTTGAACACTGCCTGGCACATACTAAGGGCTAAGTGTTAGTGGTCAGTGATGCCATTGGTGTTTACCGCTACTACTAGTAAAACTACTACTATGATCATCGCTATTGTTTAATTCCATATTTTCCTCTGATTCTGGGCATGTTTTTTTTAAACAGTCAGTCAACAAGGAACTGCTGCTCACCTAAAGTATTCACAAGTGTGATACACAGTATCTGGGGGCCGAGGCTGGAGTTGGGGAGGAATCCCAAGGCTAACTGGGAGCAAAAGGTCCCAACAGTACCCAGGCCACTCCTGCTCTCAGATTCTTTCTGACCCCACCTAAGGCTTCTCTTAGCCTCTCCTCTCCTCTCACTCCTTATCTCGCCAATCTCTGAGATCTTGGCCGTGGCAGGAACCAGCTCCCTCAAGTACCTGAATTCCTTCAAGGTATTTTTTTTTTCCTCTGCAGACTATTCTCCTTCTACCAGGAAATCGAGGACCAGTTGTTGGAAATGACGCATTTCAACCTCATCATGAGCATCAATATTTACAAAGCTCTTTTCCATCCATTGCTTCACTGGCACCTCCTCACAACCCTGCCAGGTTAGTGGCGATTACGGTTGCCCCTTTGCAGGAAAGGGAGCCAACGGCAGGGTGTCTACGGGGCTTACGCAGGTGTGGCAGAGCTAGGACACAAACCAAGGGTTCTTCGCTCATATCCGGCATTGGTTTCCACTCTGGAACACGACCCATACCTTATGCAGATCTTGATGTCAGATTTAGCCACAAGATTCTCTAAGTGGAATGTTAGCATTTCATTGGAGGTAGACCATATATCCGTTTATGTCAAAATACACTTGCTTATGTTTTATGCCCAATACAATACCTTGAACTTCACTTGGAGAGCGCCAACTGTAAATAAAATACGTGTGAGGGCTCCTCCGTGAAGGAGTTTACATTTTGGGTCTAAAGATATAACCTATATGCATGCAAAAGCTAGAACAAAAGGCAAAATTCAATTAGGTAACCCCCCAATTTTTAATTAATAAATCCGAAAAGAGTCAAGAAAAGCTCTGATCCATCTGACAAGTAGCACAGGTGATGGCAGCCTCTCTAGTCGGCCCCTCCAGTCTTATTCTGCACTTTCCTCCCCTCCTCCCTTCCCCTGTCTCTCCAGCCCTCATCCGAACCTAAACCCAATCTAAACCTGTTCCAAGAATGGAGCAAAATGAGCCAGGCTAAGGGGGCATTTTCTGGTTCTGATTCTAATCTTACACATCCCGTATTAAAAGCAGTCCATGGTCAAAATCATTTGTAAAACACCGGGCTCAAGGGAGGACAGGTTTCCTCCCTGTGGGACTTCTCAGAGTCCTTAACATAACCCTGTGTGTAGTAAGCTTGCATTTCTCAAATACATTTAACCAGAGAGGACCTTATTTCACGGAGAAAGTCATGGGGTTGGTTTTCTCAGGAACACGCCATCAGAATGCAAACTACTAGAGAATGACCGAAGGAACGCGAAGGGCTGAACTTCCAAGGGTTTGAATTTCCACAAGTGAAAACGACAAAGCAAACTGGAATCTCCAGCATCAAAAAACAGGCCAATGGAGACCTACTGAGGCCTTAATTTCCAAAACATACAAAGAGTCCATACAACTCAATAACGAAAATAGCAAACAACCTAGCAAAAAATGGACAGACCTAAGTAGACGTTTCTCCAAGGACAACATGCAGATGGCCAATAAGCACATGAAAAGATGCTCAACTTTGCTAATTATTAGAGAAATGCAAATCAAAACTACAATGAGGTACAACCTCACACCAGTCAGAATGGCCATCGTTAAAACGTCTACAAATAATAAATGCTGGAGAGGGTGTGGAGAAAAGGGAACCGTCTACACTGCTGGTGGAAATGCAAATTGGTACAGCCACTATGGAGAACAGTATGGAGGTTCCTTAAAAAACTAAAAATAGAGTTGCCATACGACCCAGCAATCCCACTCCTGGGCATATATCCAAAGAAAACTCTTAATTTAAAAAGACACTTGCACCCCAATGTTCATAGCAACAGTATTTACAATAGCCAAGACATGGAAGCAACCTAAGTGTCCATCTACAGATGAATGGATAAAGAAGATGTGGTGTGTATGTATTTATATATATATAACTCAGCCATAAAAAAGAATGAAATAACGCCATTTGCAGCAATGTGGATGGACGTAGAGATTATCATACTAAGTGAAGTAAGTCAGACAAAGAAAGACAAATATCATATGATATCACTTATATGTAGAATCTAAAATATGATACAAATGGACTTATTTACAAAACAGAATCAGACTCACAGAGAACAAACTTATGGTTACCAAAGTGGGAAGGGGGGAGGATAAATCAGTAAATTGGGATTAGCAGATATGAACTACTATATATATAATAGATAAACAACAAGGACCTACTGTGTAGCACAGGGAACTATACTCAATATTTGTAATAACCTACAAATGAAAAGAATCTGAAAATGAATATATATATATATATCTGAATCACTTTGCTGTACACATGAAACTAACACAACACTGTAAATCAACTATAATTCAGTAAAAAGTAAAAATAAAGAAAATAACATACAAAAGCCAAAAAAAAAAACCCAAGTAAGTGAGAGCAGGTGCTGTAGGTGAACGACCCAGACCACAGGCTTTCTGTGTTGAGGAGCTACGTTTTGATCGCCTACCCCTACGTCAGGCAGCATGCCTGGTGCCGAAGGTGTCACAGTGAAAAAGACAAGACGTGGTCCTTGGACTCGTGGAGCAAATTCAGTGGAGGAGACAGAAAATTAATATATAGAGAGAACATCAGAGGCAAGCTAGAGAATCAAGAACATGACAGGACAGAGGCCAGAGGGCAGCAGTGGGGTGGTCAGCTCCCACCGTACAGCACAGGGAACTATAGTCAATATCTGGTAACAAACTATAATGGAAGAGAATCAAAAAAAGAATATATATTTCATATATATATAATATACATATATATATATACACAAAAAACTGAATCACTTTGCTGTACACCTGAAACTAACAAAACATTGTAAATGAACTCTACTTCAACTGTTTCCAGTGCAAAGGTAAAATGGTGTCCTCCTGCTGACCAAGGATGGGCTTGTAGCATGAGTGAGAAAGGAACCTTCTTTGCTGTGAGCCACCCGGGTTCTGTGGCTGTTTGTTGATATCACGTAACAGAGCGTGCTTCCTCAGGAGGGTGACAGGGAGGGGTGTGTGACCCTCCAGACCTACAGCTCCCCTCAAAGTTGACCTGTGTCACTCCTGCGTCTCCCCTGACGATTCTACATGGTGAAGGGCACCCAGGACTCAGCCCTTCTAGCCCCAAGAACACAGTCTTTTATCAGGAGTAAAGAAGTCCCCTTTGAACTACACCCTGGTGAATGCAGCCACTCCGGACTGAACCAAGTGCTGGGACCCTTGCACAAAGTGACAAACACTCGGGGTCAGGAAAGGCCACCCAGGTGCCCCACGTGGTCACATCACACAGTAATTTCAAAAGCCAGAGCGTGAAGCACACCCAGCCTGGTCACGGGGCACAGTGGGGTCTAAAGGCGTCTGAGACGGGGAGCCCCCAGAATACTGCCGTGAAATACGAAGCGTCAGGGTCCCTTTTAAAACGAAAATTGCCTGTATCTAAGGTGTGCCGCGCGATGATTTGCTTTACGCGAACACAGTGAAATGATCACCGCCGTCAAGCTAGTTCATCTGCCTCCTCACACAGGTTCCGTCTTGGGGGAGCTGAGCGTGCCTGAAATCTACTCTCGGTTAATTTCCAGTGCTTGGTACAGTATTATGATTAGAGTCGCCATGCGGTCCATTCCTCTCTAGACTCGTGCATCCTACGCAACCGCAGCTTTGGAGCCCGCGGCCAGCATCTCCCCAACCCCTACCCCCAGGATCGGTCCGGGGCAGGGGAGGGACGCAGTGATGGAAAGGAGGGGAGAGGTAAAATAAGGCAAACAGAAACCTTGCTATGAACTACCTGTGAAAGAAAGAAGAGGCACAAGCAGTTTGAAGATTTTCTCAGAAGCTGAGTACATGAGTTATGCTCGGAACTGAAATGCAAAACCAAAAAAAAAAAAAAAAAAAAAGCAGGGGAGATGGGGCTCTGCTAAAAGCTTTATTCTAAACATAGGGATTTGATGAAATATGAAAATATTTTAATGAATATAATATGATCGTTATCTCTCACGGCAATAAATATTGATGCCCGCAGGTAATAATAGTTGAGCCCTTCTCTCCCTTTGCTCTCTTTGCATGCCTGACCTCCTTAAATCTTTCCTACGAACCTATGAAATAAATATTACTACTAGCATCCCCATTTCCAGGTGAAGAAACTGAAGTTTGAAGAAATTAGGTAACTTGCCCAACGGTACCCAGTTAACAAATAGAGTCTAGAGTCTTGTCTCAGAATTCATGCGTTCGTCCTTGATGGTCAGGGACGGCTGAAAACTCTGGAACACAGGATAAAAAATATGAACAGTTGTACCCATACTGCCTTACTTCTTTTTTACCTGGTTCTCATATAAGCAAAGGGTAGAATTTGCAAAATACTACTAAGTGCAATTCTAGCTTTATAGTTTATTAGAGTCCACAGTAACTTCTGTCCTTCCTAATTACTAGTTGTTGGAACCCATGTTAAGCAAGGAACCTCCAAGGCAACTTAGCACTTCTTGCTTCCTATTCTGACATTTCACGAAATTAAATTTTATAACATTCCTCCCCGCAGACGAAGACATCCTTAACCAATGAATTAGAACGTCTCAAGTGTAAAAAGGTGTCTGAGGAAGTTGCTGTTTGTCACGGGAAGAGAAAAGTTCATTTTCAACCGCCCTCACCTCAACTGAGTGCATTCTGAGCGAACAGATGCAAAGTGCTTGGAATTATGTTTTTAATGTGAATATGGAAACTGCGAAAGTGCAGCCATTAAAAAATAAAATATGTAGAAGCTGCCTGCTACCTCCACTAAGTGATTAAAAACGTAATCCTCCTGAAGAAATGTGCCCCATATTTGTTTATATTAATGTTAATAACCTGCTAACTAATGATAAATGTAGGATAATTTATTCTAAGTGAAATGAAGTGTGCCCTAAATACAGACTCTGTAAATGAAAGCTTATGCTCACCCGAGTTTTGAACAGGCACATGAATAACTACGTTCTTTTACTGCAGTGAAAATGAATGTATGCAAATTATATGCAAAGGTGCCCATCGTTGCCAAATAATGGCAAAGCAGGGGGAGGGGGCGTGGGTCTCAGAAGCAGAAATTATCGCAAAGCCTCTGTGAAATGATCTTGGGCTCTCTGCAATGGCTCAGAAACTCCTCTCACAGGGCAAGAGAATTTTCAAGAGTCTGTTCTTTGGGCATATTTAAGATTCAGGATTCTCAGTCTTGGTTTCTCCCTACGTAAATAGCATTAATAAAAAGCCTCCTAATTGTGATGTTGTGTGCATTTAGAAATCATCAAGCCAAACTATTTCTGTGAATTTAGAAATTATATAATTAGCCATACAAACAATGTTAACAATTCTAATTTATCCACGCAGATACATCTCAAAATATCTACTAAGCGTTCACAATGGTCTTTCTTCCCCTCATGACTATCATCTATGATGTTGGTACCATATGACACTCAAATTAAAATCATGGTATTATTTGTGGCAGACGTGGTTGGTGAGCAATCTGAAGACCTTTATCCGCCCTCTTTGCTGGAAGGAAGGGAGGGAGGGAGGGAGAGAAGGAAGGAAGGGAGGGAGGGAGGGAGGGAGGAAGGAAGGAAGGAAGGAAGGGAGGGAGGGAGGGAGGGAGGGACGGAGGGAGGGAGGAAGGAAGGGTAGCTATCACCAATGTCAGCCCTCAGAATGTTACATCAAACCGCGTTCAAAACTCCAGATAAAACCCCAAGCTCTAAGTGTGTCTCCTTTTGAGCTATACTTCATTTCTCACTTGTGAAAAAGAATCCAGAGTGTGATCTCACTGAGCTCCGTATCTCTCAGGGACAGAGTGGTACAGCGGTCAGGCTACATTATCTGCCGGTACCTCCAACTGTAAACTCGGGATAATAATAGTATCGACTCCATGCAGTTATTGGACGGATTGAGGAAGAGAAAGAGGAGAGAGAGAGACAGAGAGAGAAAGACAGAGACACAGGGAGGAGAGAGAAAGAGAAAGACGGGTAGATGGATGATATACACACGTCTTCCAGGATAGCACGTGGAATACAGTAAGTCTTTTATCAGGGTTGTTATTATTACAATGGTTATCACAAGAACTGAAACCTGAGGGTTTTAGTCAGAATTTTCAGTAACTGGTGACAGAAAAGTCAACTTAATTGGACACAAGCTGAGAAGTGATGTTTACTGCTATATGCTACTTAAATTTCTGAGTGGCAAAGGGTTCAAGTGTCCAAATGGTCTCAGCGTTTTCTCTCTCCCTCTCCCTCCCTCCCTCATTTTCTCGTTCCTCCCAGACTCAGCCTATAAGTCAGCTCTACCCACAAGCAGCTCCTCTGCTACCTTGACCTTGGAAGGGTCAAGGTCAAGGGAAATGTTATAGGGACTACATGTGATTGACCAAAAAACAAAAATTATCATCGAGCCCTTTACAGAACAATTTTGCTGACCCGTGCACTATACCATGGGCGAGCCTGTTTACTTATGACACGGGGATTGCATCCGCCCAACTTCTGTCACAGGACAGTGGGGGGATCAAGCCTGATGTCTACGGAAGCAAGGTATGGCTTACCCATCAGCAGTTAAACACCAGCATTGTCTCTCCTCCTTCTGGGTCTCTGTGTTTGTCCCCTGCGGGATGGAGGGCTGATTACACAGGTTCAGACGCTGCCAGGATGTGTTCAGCTCTGCCTGTTACCATTGCCCCCAACCTGACCACGATCCCACGGAAGGCTTCCTTTACTGAGTTTCACATCTCTGGGTCTGGGAAGTCCATCCTAGGTGATGCCACCTATGACCCCACTTTCACCTGTCAGGGAGCTTTTCTCTCTGTGGTTCCGTCCTTCTATTGCACGTCTCTCTTACAAAGAACCAGAAAGATCCTCTGATGCTTTCTACTGCTTCGCATCTACCCCAACTCCAGCCTGTCACCAGCAGAGAACTGCCCTTGATATATGGGACTCTTCACGCTGATGTCACTTGCAAATTACAAACAGCTCTTGCAGATTTCCAGGCTTGGTGAAAAATCCTCGTGCCTGAGTTTAGGTTGCCCTTTGGTTTAGGTGTACATTGGCTCCTGAGACATTTCTCTAATTAAAGCTGTCCTAGGGTTTATTTATGAAATTTGCAATGGAATTATTTTTAATACAGACCATACGTCAAACACCCTCACTCACACACACACCCAAATGCAAACCTACTTCCCTTAACTCACCGTTAAAGAATTTCCTGTTTGATTCATTTATGTGTGTGTGTTTTTTTTAATGTGAGTTAGTGCTTTTTATGAAGAATAAAATGGGAATTCTCCAGGGGTCAGGACTCCACGCATTCACTGCTGAGGGCACAGGTTCAATCCTGGCCAGGGAACTAGGATCTCACAAGCCCCATGGCCAAAAAAAAAAACCACAATAAAATTACACCAACGTGAAGTCCACACCCCTGCCCCACAGATACCTTCCTTAAACAAACAGCACTAATTCGCACCCTCTCCCCTAGGGCAACACATCAAATCATTTGGTGTGTGTCTTCCAGAAATACATACTTCTAAACCAAATACAAAAACTAGGTCTGTGGATCTCCACTGCTGTCTCCAAATGCCCGCATCCCTAAAAATAATGGGAGCTTTTTAAAAAAATTCCTGCGTGCTGCATGGGGCAGGGGGTGCCCAAGATTTTTCATTTTGAAACAAGCTCTCCAAAAGAGTCTGCTCCCCAGCCTTGTTGTGGAATCGCTGGCGTGGGTGTCAGCCCAGTTGCCCTCTCCCCAGAGGCCTTTGGGAGCCTCGTCAGAGTCTGGAGCTCGTCTGGAGCTTTACCTGCATCAAAGGCAGTAGCTGGAGGGGTCACACAGAGATCTGCAGATGGGAACCAGCCCACAGAGGGGCTGTGGACCAGCGCAGCATTGTAAATCATTTGAACCCAACCATCGTAAGTGGAAATTGCATGTTCTACTTTTCCACAGGCTGCAATACTAGACCATTTTATTCCTCAGGACCCACAGCTTTTCCACATTCTACCAGGAGCTGATAAACTTGGCAAATGAATGCAAACTGAACAAAAGTTAGATAAACAACATGCCTAGATCTTAAAATATACCTGCTGCTGAGTGAAACAGTAAGAAACAGAAGCAAGGATGTAACATAACACCCATCTAATGCATTAACGCATACCTACAAACCATGACTATTTATTTTACAAAGATACATGATAGCTGAGGCTCCGTATCAAATGCCTTAGGACAGGCGCCCTCGGGGAAGAGAAACGGACTAGGGTTAGGAGGTAAGGGAAAAGCAGAAAGTAAAGCAAGAAGGGGTCCTGCTAGGGGTTAATGACAGTCTGACCTCAAACTGTTAGGTTAACTCAATTTTCTGTATTTGAGGTTTTCGGTTTGTTTTTATTAAGACTGTTCTTTAGAGCAGTCTTAGGTTCAGAGCAAAAGAGAGGGGAAGGTACAAAGATTTCCCTACGCCCACACTTGCACAGCTCCGCCATCATCAACATCTCCCACCAGATGGTCCATTTGTAACAACTGATCAACCTACATTGACACAGCAACAACACCCAGAGTCCAGAGTTTACAACAGTGTCCACGTTTTTTTTTAATACATATATACATTTATTTACTTATTCATTCATTCATTCATTTGGCTGTGCCGGGTCTTAGTTGCAGCACGCGGGATCTTGGTCGCAGCATGCATGTGGGATCTAGTTCCCTGACGAGGGATCAAACCGGGGCCCCCTGCATTAGGAGAGTGGAATTTTAACCACTGGACCACCAGGGAAGTCCCAAGGGGGTCACTCTTGGTATTGTACATTCTATGAGTTTGGACGAATGTATAATGACATGTAATCCACCATGAAGGTCTCATATAGAGTATTTTCACTGCCCCCAAACCCCTCTAGGCTTTGCCAAATTCATCCCTCCATCCCCACCCCCCTGGCAACCACTGATCTCATTCCTGTCTCCAGAGTTTTGCCTTTCCCAGAATGTCCTAGAGTTGGAATCATACAGTGTGCAGCCTTTTCAGATAGGCTTCTTTCACTTAGCAACATGCATTTTACATAAAGTCATAAAAACAAAGCATACAAAAAGGTTATATGAAAAAAAAACGTACTGATTGGAAAAGTGAAAAAACCTTGAAATTTTATAGTTGTCAAATTCTGTAGCAGGATATTTACTGCAGGCCCAATAGCCACGTACTTTCCCCAATTCTCCCAGCACCTCTGCAGTTGGATGCAGCCCCGTGATCAGCTGTGGCCAAGCACTTCCATGGGTCACAGACACAGCCTGGCTGACAACTCAGCATTCGGAGCTGGTGTGCGACCAGGCAGTCTCTTCTCTGCCACAGGGAGCCTCCAAGCCAGAGGGCACACCTACCAGCTCTCTACTCTTCCACCAGCCTGATCCCTGCACACAGGGACTCTGCTGTCCTGCAGGAAATGTGTGATGAGGGTGAGAAAAAAGGCTGTCCAGTCCTGAGATTTCACCGTACTCAGCATGTCCCAAGAGTCCCAACTGATGTAACTGTATCCATACATCCTCTGCAATCCAACTATTATATTTTTACCTATTAATTAAATTTAATGTGGAGCCGGTGGGTTTCACATGTTTGAGAAGACAGAGGTAGAGCCTCTAAGAGTATGGGTGCTACCAGGTCCTTAAAGGTCTCCACTACTATCGTTTCACACCTGGCAGAATGCACCGCCTCCAGCACCTCCCTGATCTCTGCAGGTTGGGGCTTGAATCTCATGATCCTGGGGTCCTCTGGGCACAGGAGAGAGAGTTTTCCATCCACTGGCTGTCAATATCTATACGTTGTTGTGCAATGTCAGAGAATTGTTGTTTGTGAGCTAAAGAGTTCTTAAATTGAGTGGACTGCTTGTGTCTCCAGGGATGGAGACCGAGTGTGTATGTGTGAATACCGACTGGGAGCAGGTAATATTACACAACTACATTCTGCATTTTCTAAATATGAAGACGTATACATTATTAGCTCTTTATCAAGCAAAAGTAGTGCTTACTTACCAACATAACGACACTGTTTTCCTTCTATCCACATGAAAGAAACACCTCCCATAAATCACTAAAGTCAGAAAAAGGGTCCCCTCTCCAACCCCATAAAAAGAGATGAATTACTGCAGTAAAACGACTCCCTGGCTGTCTACTGATGTTTACAAACTCATGATTAGTAAAATACAGCAGTCTTAGGCAACGATTATTATACTTGTATCTCTACAAACCTAAAGATTTGGGCAGCTTAGAAAAAATTACTTTGTGGCTGTAGGTATTAACAGACTAATTAAGGCAACCGTTAACAAATCTATCCCCCTAATTGATTCCAAATTTTACAAACCAAAGAAGAAAAAGCAAATGAAAGGGGGAGGGGAAATCTATTCTTTACCCAGAGGGAAGAGGAATTTGATTCAAAGACATTTGCTAGGAAATGAAAGACATGACTTTAGCGTTTCATGTGTGTGACCACCACCATTTAAAGTAATGTCTCCGAGGAGAAATGATGTCATTTATACAGCAACAGATGTGCTGCCGAAATCTAACAATTATTTTTATTTTATTAAAGGCGTTGCTTGCTTCACTTGGAATATGTACATTTGTGGCAAATACTTCCTGAAAATTTTCTCATTTGACATCTCCCCCAAAAAAGAATTTACCCTCAAGAGTATTACTTTTTAATGGGAAATAAATCTGGAAATACCCAAACTAAAACTCAAGCCCTGAGTGTTATTCCCAAGGTGGGGAGTTTAGCAGTGAAGACTTGAGTATGAAATTCACACATGCAAATGAATTTACTTAAATTACTAGGTTTACAAATGAAATGTCTTCTAAAGCTTTCTGTAGGTTCAAAAATAGCACCTTGATTTTGTCATCCTCAATGAGGCAAGTTCTCTAGATAGAAGCAAGTATGCTTTTAATGGAAAAGGAAAGAAAGAAGAAACGTATTCCTACTCCAAACCTTCTCAGACCTTACTGAATTTTCCACCTAACTAAAAGCTTTAGGGGTTTCTGACTTGTTGTGAATATTTTTAACCCAAAACTTAAATGCAGACTATTTATTCCCCAGCTACATGCCCGTGTCTGCTTCAGATTCAATGGCCTGTGACCTCACATTACTTCACGGCCTCTTCTGGCTCTTTGGAGCCCATGAAATATACATGAAATGGTTTCATGCCACCTGCAAATGAAAAAGTCAAGTAAAATTTACAGTATAGAGGCAGAACTCCAAAAGCCCTGGTATGGCTAATTTAATACATCTGCCATATACAATTACACACAAAATGTAATCCAAAACATCTATTTTTTTCCCCCTCTCTCTAGACAAAATATAAAGCAATTGCCCAGATTTGGAATTAAACAGCTGCCCCACCAAACAAAGGTATGCACTTCTGACTTTTTTTATGAACAATATACCATTTGATCATTCAGCGTGCTTTTCAGGGCGGTGGCTCGCTCCATTAGAGAAACTGCTACACCGAATTCCTGGTCTTAAACCGTTTAACCGTTTAAAACTGTTCAACATAGATGCGGCTCTGTAATCATTGCTAAGTTGTATTAAAAAAAAATCTGTGATATATTTGAGAAAGGTTGTTCTCAATATAAAAGAAGCTCTTAAAAATTAAAAAAAAAAAAAAGATGGACACCCCAACGTTCAAAAGTTAACCTAGGATATGAAAACACAAAGTTGATTCTCAAAAGAAAAGAAATAAAGGGGGGAAACCAACAAGAAGATGATTTAACCTACTGGCAATCAAAGATATACAAGTGAAAAGAATAAAGAGATATCTTTTTCCCTCACGATACCAACTACAGCCAAGGGGGCAGGGAACTGAGATTCCCAACACGACAAGCCGTGTATTGACTACACCTTTTTGGGGTCAATGTAGAACAGGATTTTCCAAGTTCAAAAATTAAAGATTTTAAAAATATTCTTGGCCCCAGAAATTCCACTTTTAGGAAACTGCCTTTTAATAAGATTGGACAAAATGTCATAGGATATGGCTATAAAGAGAGTTATCACAGCACAACTGCAGAAGCACGAGAAACCCTGCACCGAACTACAGGAAGTCACAGGGAAGGTCTGAAGAGAGAGAGAAATGCACACGCCTTCAGGGCCTCCAATAGAGATACACAGTAGGTGCTGGAAAGAGTGTTTACAGCCCAGGGTGCATCTGATTTTAGCAATGAAAAACGCTAAAACCAAGACAAACTTTTCTGAGCTCCGGACTCACACACCAGGCCAGCAAGGGTTCAACCCACTGGCTTCTGCATTTTTCATTGTAAAATCAACTGCACCCTGGGCAGTAAACAATATTTTCGGTACCCACTGTGTACGTATATATGTGTGTGTGTGTGTGTGTGTGTGTGTGTGTGTATATTTGAACTTATATTCACACATAAATACATAAACATATATATCACATATATTATACGTAACATATACAGTGCAAAAGTGTATTAGCACAGCAGTAAGTGTATAATTCACACATAAGCAATATTCATATATCTTTATATGTATATGTATAGACCATATATTCTGTACTACATAGGTATATATGTATATAATACAATATTATATATTTATATATATTTTCCCTTATGTGTGAACTGGGTACACAAAGTACTATAATAAAATATTATGTTCATTATAAAATGTAATCTCAAAACTTTTTCTATCCTGTGATAAACCATAACAGAAAAGAATATGAAAAAGAATGCATATATATGTATAACTGAATCACTTTGATGTACAGCATAAATCAACACAACACTGTAAATCAACTATACTTCAGTAAAGTAAATTTTTAAAAAAAGCTTTTTTCTGAACATCGTTTAGGATAAAATATAAATTGTATGTAAGGAGAAGCTCCACTATTTTCGTCCCACAGCCCCCAGTGCATCACCCTCTGTGGAAACCACTGCTCAGAGAGGCTCATTTTCTCCTCCTTTCAAACGCAGCTGGGGTCATGGACGAGCAGTGAGGTTGGGAGGGGAAGGGACCTGACCATCGGGCAGCCCTGGGCAGGGAGCCACACCCGCCTGGGTTCATTCCCCTCATCCATCAGGCTCCAGCCAGCGCTGCCTCACAGGCCTGGCATGAGGAATAGTGACACGCGTGTGTCAAGTTCTGGCGCCCAGGGACAGATCCCTTCATTTGAATGCGTGTCCAGTGGTGCTTCGCTGTAAGTTCTCAGTACATAACAAGTAGAAATGAAAAACAGGAACCTTCCGAGTTTAACCCAGGAAGCGAATAATCCTTAGACCAAAGTAAAAAAAGGAGGATAACGAAGACCTTCTAAAATGCACAAAGGATAATAAAATGTCCAGTTCGGTGTGCTACACAAATGGCCCACCGGCCTTCCCGAGGCCCCAGCAGGAGGCCCATGAAACAATCCCTTCTCCAGCGACTACAGACGTGGGTCCAGCTGGCCCCTTACTGCCCGGGGACTGAGCAAGTTCCAGACGCTCTCTGAGCTTCTGTCCCTTATCTGTCGGCACAGACGACAGAGACCAGCCCCCCCGCAAAGGACTGTTGTGCCAGTTAAATAAGAAAACACCCACAAGACACACTGTACGGCCCAGGGAGCTACACTCAGTATCTCTTAATAACCTATAATGGGAAAGAATCTGAAAGAGAACATATACATATATAACTGAATCACTGTGCTGTACATCTGAAACTAACGTGACATTGTAAATCAACTAGACTTCAATAAAAAAATATTACTGGGAAAAAAAAGACAACACCCCACTACAAGGGCTGACATGCACTAAATGCTTAAACACTTGAAAGTATTACTATTAATAAAATCACTAAATTTAAGAATAATCATTAATTGAGTTTGCTGTTTGATGATAAAACCGTGGGAGTCTTTAGGAATAGTATAACTTAAGTTTATTCAACTTTATCACAATACAGAGGTACAAATTTGGAAACAGTAAAAAATATATATATATATAATATAATAATATAATATATAATGTCTATACATATAGACACACACCCAATATATATACACACATATATACATATAAAACACATTATATACGATTGCATAATACATATGCTATATGCACATGCATGCACACACACACACTTACATGTGCGTGTGTGCATATATAGTGTATATAAGTCTTTTATATATTTTATATTATATAAGTTTTAAAACTCTCAATAATGTAGCCACCAAAAGTTTTCAAGGTGCTAGCAATCATGTGCTTCCTCCTTGGAGAGTGTCAAATCTCAACTGGAAGAGAAAAAGATTCTGAAAATCCACTTCTAAGATTAAAAGAAGGGAAACAATCACCATAGGTAGGTGTTGCAAAGCCCCGCGTAAGATCGTCTAATTAGACTGACTGATTTTTTGTCTCCCTCATCAGAGCTGAGAGAGGCTGGAAACCCTAGTTTAATCAACCCTAAGCCCCCCTGCACCTCCGAGGAAACCTTTCCTTCAAAGCCATGAACTTCATCCAAGAGTGTGTTAATTTTACCTTTTGTATTTCCTGTCCTCCTCTTAATGAGGTGCGCTGAAATGTTAATGCTATTTGGAATTCTTATTTAAACCCGTTCTTACACTTTTTCCCTAAGTTCTCGCCTTTTAATAGACAAAGTTACGATTCACAGGGAGAGGCAAAGACAGAGAGAAGGAAGTAGGAACAATGAGAGGCTGAAAGATGACTCCATCAATACGAAAACATTCATTGTATTTCAATGAGAATCTCCCAAAAGTACCAAAGCAATAATCGCAGGACTATTCTGTTGGATAAATAGGTCTCTAGTCCCTTTAATAAAAATTAAAGTAAGATAGAGAAGTAATAACATTATCATATTACATATAATTATATGTAATTATATATAATTATCCATCAATATATAATGATATATTATATAATATATTAATATACAATTATGTGTTAATTATAATATAATAGTAACAATAATAACACTAATATTCACTAAGTGTTTACTCAGAGCCAGACCTGCACCTTTGTGTTTTAATTTCGTTAACTTGAATATCACAACAGTCCAGTTTTTCCACCAAGTCCAACAGACACCCACCCCTGAACATCCACTCAGAGATTGCAGACAGGTCACAAACCAGCATCAAATAGGACAAAGTCCCACCAGGAGGAAGTTATTCTCTTTTCCGCGTCTTTTCCACCCTACTGATTTACACCAGGAGGACATTCAGTTTCATGCTGCTGGATCTCTGGTCTCTCTCCGGGTGGAGCTACAACCAGTCATAGTATCTAGCGAGAGAATCTCCATCCCGTTACTTTTCACTGTGTTTAATTTTTATTTCTATTTTCCATAAATAATTCACGTTTCCCATTTATATTTATAATATAAATATAAATACATTTTTATTTAAAAAGCATCTCTTTCCCAAAAAAAGAACATTAAGCAAACAGTAGTACTGTTGGTTCCAGATATAGTAAAAATTGTAAAGGTGAGACACAAGTAACTCAAGTTTGGAAATCTTCGGCCATGCCCATCAATGTGGGTAGTCTTCTTTTTTTCTTTGTTTATAAATTTATTTTATTTATTTATTTTTGGCTGCGTTGGGTCTTCGTTGCTGCGCGCGGGCTTTCTCTAGTTGCGGCGAGTGGGGGCTACTCTTCGTTGCATTGCACAGGCTTCTCATTGCGGTGGTTTCTCTTGTTGTGGAGCACAGGCTCTAGGCATGTGGGCTTCAGTAGTTGTGGCACACGGGCTCAGTAGTTGTGGCTTGCAGGCTCTAGAGCACAGGCTCGGTAGTTGTGGCGCACGGGCCTAGTTGCTCCGCAGCACGTGGGATCTTCCCAGACCAGGGCTCGAACCCATGTCCCCTGCATTGGCAGGTGGATTCTTAACCACTGCCCCACCAGGGAAGCCCAAATGTGGGCAGTCTTTGAAAACTACTGTCTTCAACAGACTGCTTAACTCTGACAGTATTTCTTCAATGTATTTGATGGCAGGACCCACTTTCTAAAGAAGAATCTCCAAAGATTGATCTACACAGTGTCCCTAATCAGCCCACATAAGACTTTCATTGCAGAATTTTTTTTAAGAAGCTAGATTTGCTTGTTTTATTTTATTTCATTTATTTCTTTGGCTGAACCACATGGCTTGCAGGATCTTAGTTCCCAGACCAGGGAGTGAACCCAGGACACCGCAGTGAACGTGCCAAATTATAACCACTGGACCACCAGGGAACTCCCATCATTTCAGAATTTTTTGAAACATGAAAAATGACACATTTTAAATTAAGAAGGAATATGACTCAATAATAGATTAAGATTTTTTATAGATTTATTTATTTTTATTTATTTATTTAGGTTGTGTTGGGTCTTCGTTGCTGCGCGTGGGCTTTCTCCAGTTGCGGCGAGCGGGGGCTACTCTTCGTTGCTGTGCGTGGGCTTCTCATTGCAATGGCTTCTCTTGTTGTGGAGCACGGGCTCTAGGCGTCCGGGCTTCAGTAGTTGTGGCTCCCGGGCTTCAGTAGGTGTGTGTCTCATGGACTCCAGAGCGCAGGCTCAGTAGTTGTGGCCCATGGGCTTAGTTGCTCCTCAGCATGTGGGATCTTCCCGGACCAGAGCTTGAACCCGTGTCGCCTGCATTGGCAGGTAGGTTCTTAACCACTGCGCCATCAGGGAAGCCCCTAGATGAAGATTTTTAAGAGCACATCTATCGAAAATATTAAATTCTAAACTACTGAATTTTTCAAACATTTATCACATTCTTACCATAATGGAATATTTAAAAATTATGACATGGGTCCAGCTCATATGTCATTATAATTTCACAGGAAACACAAGACATAATTCAACTACAGGGAATGGAGAACAACACAAAAAATCATCCAATGAAAATGATCCAATTCTAAAATGAATGATATTGACGAAGTACTTTTATAATCAGAAAGGGAAAGGATCAAAATTCCCCAAAGAAACAAACAAACAAACAAAAAAAAGAGAATCATCTCTGGGGTCTGTGGGCAAGATGCTTGGAAGAGAAAAGGTGAAGCTCAAGGAGTCTGCTGCAGCTTTTGTACTTTAAACCTTCTCCATGTTCCATTCTTATGAAATATTTAGTCAAATCTAGGCTGTGTTTCTGTTAGGAGTGAATACTTCCTGGATAATGTGAAGAGGTGCTGTCCCTTTTCTAAGCAGGAACAGAGACCACATACAGGATGAGTCCATGTGACAATTTCTGTGTAATTTAGAATGTTTGTACAGCAAATAGATTGCTTTCGTAATAAGAAAACACCATACCAGTCACACACAAAAAATAACTACTGATAAACTAATAAAACAGATACTGAAAGATACTTTCATGACCAGGTTAACTAACATGTTACCTGGAATCTATCAGAACCTATCCGTCCCATGGAATGGGCATCCTTTTCTATCTTGTCAATATTAAGATGCACATTTTAACATATCTGAAAACGGGAGAAATCTTACAAGATGACATCTTATTTTCAATGACATACAGCAACTTAAACCAATTCCATTTTATGTGCTGGTAAAAACTGAGAGGGAGAGAGAGAGAAAGGCAGAATAATTTAAAGGATGCAGGTAAGCCTGGGAATTATTCTTCTACATGAGCATCTGTCCTGGAGGGAGTGTGAGGTGGGGGACACACCCATCTACCCTTTCTTCAGACTGCTGGGTCCCCCTGTGCCTCTCATAATGCAAGTATCTTGCTGAGGCAAGTGTGAGCCCAACATTTAGGGATATTATTTAATCACTATTAAAAGATCCAACCCTTTCACCTGAGGCTCATCCGAAGAGAGAGGGATCTTTTCTAGCTTTGAAGGAAAACCTTCCTGTACTGGACTCCCTGAGAAAAAGGCATGTGAGCCCTTCCAGCACCTCTAAAAATGATGGAGCGCCACTGCACTTTTAGACACATCTAAGTCTAAGCAGCTGCCTTACGCCCACAGTAGCGAAATCACGTTGGCAGTTCCCAAAGAGCCATGCCCTCTCCCTCTTCAAGTTCCAGAAGTCATCCTTCCCTTAGCCAAGGGATGGAATCCCAGCCCTTCACAGACAAATCACAATAGCACATCGAGTTAGAACGCACTTTCCATTTTAGCTTTAAGTGATGCAAGTCACAAAGCGAAGCGCTCTCCATTTTAAAAAGGATGGAGTCACCTAATTGATGAGACAGGAGGCGCAGTCAAGACATCTGGCCATCGTTAAGCTCCATCGTCAGCTAGCACTGACCTCCTTCACCACTGATGTCAGGTCAGTGAGAAGGTTTGGGACTTCCTGACAAAAACTCCCACGGAATAAACCAGTAAAATTGTTAAAACACTCCTTTTCTCTGTGTTCTCAAAACAAGAAGTTTACCTGCTGGCAGAGACAGACATGGTGAGGCCAGCCACTTTCCTTATTTATTATTTTTCAATATCTAGACAGAAAATATATTCAAACTGTCCAAGGGAAATAAACGTGAAATTGAACAGATATACACATATGTATACATATATGTGTATAAACAGGTATATTTTTTTAAACATGCATCCAAAGTAAATCTGTTTTGCGGCTAATAGTCTAGCGATGGCCAATAATCAAAACACCACTTTCCTATAAGCATGTCTAGATGCAGAATAAATGGCTGAAAAACAGGCAAGTCTAAGAGTAGCTTCTAAAAACCAGAGCAACCCTCATGTCACTCTTCTAGAGCTATTAAGACTAGCACGTCTGTCCCACATTAATCAGAAATCAATAACAGCAAAACCACTTACAACCGTTTGGGGAAAGCAAAACTTGGAAGACTAGAAGGACCATTGCCTATAATCACCACAAAAAGTGCCCTCTATCTTACTAGGTTTAAATCTACTAGATTTAAAAAAAACAAAAATTCTAGATATATTGTATTCAAATGTTACCCTGCAGGGCTTCCCTGGTGGTGCAGTGGTTGGGAGTCCGCCTGCCGATGCAGGGGACGCGGGTTCGTGCCCCGGTCCGGGAAGATCCCACGTGCCGTGGAGCGGCTGGGCCCGTGAGGCATGGCCGCTGAGCCTGCGCATCCGGAGCCTGTGCTCCGCAGCGGGAGAGGCCACAGCAGTGAGAGGCCCACGTACCGCAAAAAAATAAAATAAAATAAAATAAAATGTTATCCTGCAAAGGTATGCCTCCAAAGTTAGTTACAAATGCATGTTACATTTATCCCAAATTAAAATGATTCTCAAGAGAAAAATCACCATGTCTTAAACAGGTGTTAGTAAAATTCAAGTAAAATGCTCCTAACAGGTTTCTCATTATTCCTTGGCGTGGTCAGTTGTCATTCAGATTACCCACACATTTACCCTCACTCTTCCTGCATTTGTACGCTTCCCATTGGGGGTCATGTTCCTTCTACTTGAAAAATGCCTTTCAGTATCCCTTTCACTGAAGGTCTGCAGTGACAAATTCTCTTTGTTTCTATTTGTCAGAAAACATCACGATTTAGTCTTCATTTCTGAGTCATATATTTTTTATATAGAGAATTCTAGGTTTTAACAGTTAATCCTCCTGCGTTTTAGATATGTGGTTCTACTGTCTTCCGAGTTTTATGTCTGTTGGAAGTCAACTGTAAGCCTTACTGTGGCTTCTTTCAATTTAAATGTCATTTTTCTCTTTTTAGCAGTTTTATGATGATATACTTGGATGTGACTTCCTTTGCATGTGTGCTGGGGGATGTCACAGCACTTCTGGAATCTGTATCTGCGGCTTCATGTTTTTCACCAATTTTATAAAATCCCCTCTCTCTTTCTCTCTCTCTCGCTCTCACTGTCTCCTCTCTCCGCTCTTCATAATATTTTCTATTGACCTATATTCCAGTTCACCTCTCCTAATTTGCTCTTAAACCAATTTATTATATTCTTAACTTCAGTTACTCTATTATTCGGCCCTTGAACTTTCACTCAATTATTTTGCATATATTTTAATTCCCTGCTGAATCTCTCCATCCATCACGACATCTATTTTCTTGCATACACTTCTTATAGTTATTTGAAAATCCATTATGAAAATTCCAGTATCTGGATCACCCCTGGGTCTATTTCTGCCCCCTCTGCCAGTGGTCCTGGCCTCTGGTGTGCCTAGCAATTTTTGATTGAATGCCAGACAATGTATATGAAAAGCTGTAAAGACTCTGGATTATGTTAACTCCCCGCAGAGAGGATTTATTTTGCTTCATGTAGGCAACTGGAGTAAGGGAAGATGATTTTAATCCAGCCTGCCACTGAACTATTTCAAGGCTGATTTTGAGTTTTGGGAGGGTTAATCTATTGCTGGTTCACCCTTATTCTTGGCCTCTGGCCCTTTGGGAACCGCAACTAAAAGTCTGTTTACGGGCCCAGGTTCCTTGGCAGGTCCTGAACTGCATTTTTGTCTGTCCTCAGTAAACGCATAATGAGACCACCGAGAGCTCCCCGCCTATCAGCTCATCAGCCTCTTAGCTGCCACTTGCTCTAATTCCTCAGCCTTTCAACTGCTTCTGTCAGTTGGCAAATACTTCAAGAAAAACAGGAGACAGATGCAGAATGCTGGGCTCACTTCTAAGCCTTCTCCTCCTCTCTGCCTTCTTAAACTCAAAACTCAGTCCCTGCTGCTTTCATAACCTTGATCTCCAGTTGTGATCCTTCTAAGTCCGACGGACCTCCAACAACTCTGATCTACTTTGTTCCTTCTTAGCTGTGGCTCAAAATTTGGACGTGCCTTGAGTCAAAAAGTGGTTCAGAATATGAGGAACACTCAATGCGTGAATGCATGTCTCTTTTGTGGTGGGTTACAGAGATCTGCACATTCTATGACACTCCTCCCATGGAGAGATGAGGTCTGCCCTTGAAGCTGGGCAGGTTCTGTGACTGCTTTGACCTACAGACCATGGCTGAAGTGATGTTCTACCATGCTCCAGGCGCAGGCCTGAAGAGCCTGGTAGCTTCCCCCCCTACCTCTTGGAGTAATTGCTCTGGAAGAAAAGAGGTGCCTTGTTAAAAAAAAAAAAAAGTCTGACTACTCTAAAACCTCCATGTTGTGAGGAAGCCCCAGCTCACCACATGAAGAAGCTACAGTGCATCACCCAGCCCAAAAGACAGACATGAGCATGGAGAAGGCTTTGATAACTCCAGCCTCGACTACCAACCGCCTACGATGGTAATGGGGACCCCAAGCAAGAATGACTCAGCTGAACCCATCAAGTCCAAGAACCATGAAGGATAATAATAAATTATTTTTTTAATTTTTACTGGAGTATAGTTGATTTACAATGTTGTGTTAGTTTCAGGTGTATGGCAAAGTGACTCAGTTATACATATACGTATATCCACTCTTTTTTAAGATTCTTTTCCCATATAGGACATTACAGAGTACTGATAAATTATCGCTTTAATACCCTAACTCTGTGAGTGGTTTGATTCTCCATAACAGATAACCACATATCTTCTTTCTTTAAGTTTTGGCCTTTTGGTAGTCTGTCCAGCGTGTGTGTGTCTGTGTGTGTGCGCGCGTGTGTGGTGTGTGTGTGTGTCTGTGTGTGTGTGTAAAATGTTACTCCATGTCACTGCTTGAACTCAGTAAAAGATCTAGTCTAATTCGAGACAGCCTATCACACAGATATAGATGTCGTGCCCATGACAACCATAAAATCATTCACTAAGCCTTCACTGCAAACAGCAATCACAGCAATTTTACTGTGTCAGAGTAACACACACAGACCCTTGTGGCTGTTCCCCTCACTCCATTCGGGCCTCTTATCAAGTTAACTCATCAGAGACACACTTTCCAACCCTCCTCTGCTGAACAATATCCTGTCATTTTGAACTCCCCTCACCGTCTTGAACTTTCTTTGTCGTATCCATCACAACATCATACCTCTATACTTCTCCTCTCTGCAAAGTCATTTCCATAAGTGCTGCGTGACAGTCTTTCAGGCTCTTTGCAACGCCTGGGCACACGATAGGAATTCACTTCCCTACCCAGACAATGCATTCGTGCATGGCTACATGGTTGGCTGTGGCCAGTGAAAGGTGAGAGGCTGACATATGTCCCTTCAGCATGAAAAGCGAGAAAACACTTTGCCACCCTCTCTTTCCCTCCACAGTGTGACGAGCCTGGGTCCCAGAGTGAGAACCGTGCCAGACAGAACCCACAGCTGAAACTCAATGGATACACAGGATGAAGAGACATAAATCTCTGCTGTTTTATTTTTTTACAACTCAATACATAAGTATTTTTCTTTTTTTAATTTAATTTATTGTTTATGGAAGTGTGGTTGATTTATAATATCTTGTTAGTTTCAGGTACACAGCACAGTGATTCAGTTATATATATTCTTTTTAAGATTCTTTTTTTCCCTTTTAGGTTATTACAGAATATTGAGGATAGTTCCCTGTGCCATAGAATCTTTGTTGTTTTCATTTAAACACCAGAAATTCAGGGGACTATGTGTTACTGCAGCGTATCACAGCCCATCCTGACAGCATCAAGCATAACTTCCTGTGTTATGATCACTGCCAGAGACCAGTCCCCTTAGTACCTAGTGTTGTACCTAAAAGTATCTGAAGATGGTGAACGAATTTAAGGGAATCCTCATCCCAATTTATGTAACAAGTAACTAAGTTTTACAGACAACAAATAATTCTCTCCATGATACACTTCAAGCCTGAGGGCAGAATTTCATAGAAAATCATCTATCCCCAAGTTTGCTACCATTTTACTCGATTTTATTCGTCAGTAAATCATAATCCAAACACAACATTTTCTCCAAAGCAAGTTGTTCACATTCACTCACCCAAATTATCATGTTTTTAAAGAAGGAAAGAAGAATATTGTCTGAAACAGAGGCGCGCTGGCTCCAAATGAGAAGCATGACGTGTAATTTGTGGCTTAGCAGTGACTCTGCATCATCAGCAGATTATTAACCTACTCAATTAACTTGTAAATAAGTGAAAGTTGCTTTTGCCCTCTGGACGGACCGCGGGCATCACAATTCATTCCAGTAGGATTTCCCCTCTGAGCCGCAGGTATTTTCTTTGTATTTGATATCTGAAATACTCAAAGATAATTTCCTAATGGTCCCTTTGAAAATCATCACAGCAGTTTTGTAAAGACTTCAGGTGCAAACAGTCCCTTAAGGATCTGCCCTTAAAGGAAACGAGGAGGAATCGGGACGCAGAAGTGACAGTTATTGTTCCTTGATATAGAAAAAGAACTGTCACCTAGTACATAAATACTTTAGCTTAGTCTTGAGATAAAAATGGCTTGTTTTGATAAGTTGGTCCTAGCAGCAAGGAGATCTGAAAATCAAAAAAATATGCTTTTTCCAATGAGGAAAAACGAAGAAAAATATCTTAAGAAGGTAAAACAGTCCACATGACTCTCAGCCAGGGCTACTGTATGGGTAGAAGCATGCACTAGGCATCTGCAAAGGAAAAGTTTTATTTTTAGGAAAATTTGAGCACTTCGGGTTTTTTCCTTGCGTTTGTCTTTTTTGATTAGATACTTCAATTTCTCCCATTTCTCACTTTGAATCATGAAGATTAAAAATCATTTTGAGGGACCATTTGAATCATCACTTTCAAAGACTCAACTGACTGCTTGATTATTCTGAGATGAAACCAACCAGGTTTAAGGTCCCTTCGCCCCGTGTGGGTCCGCACACGTCTGATCAAGGAGTCCACAGGGAAGGAGAAATGGATTCTCATGTTCTCACGCATCTTCTTTTTTTGCTTTGCTCAGTTCCATCCCATTGACCCTGTTAATACCCCCTTTCTTGTTACACCCCAGCCATCTCTCTTCCCCAATCCTACCTCTTGTCTAATAGGAAAGTTATCATTTTCACACCCCAGACAGGAGTGTGGACTCAGTAATTAAAAGGCTCCAGAGAAAAACATGTTCTATGCAATCACGGACAGGAGGTTGTAATGCAAAAGATCAGACCATAAGCATCTCTGGTTTTCCAACTTCCATCTTTACAAAGGGGCATCTCAAAGCCTCTATGGTGGTATGGCCATGTCTGATCCAATCGCATGTTCCAAACCCAAAGTTATTTCATTTTATTTTTCTGAATAAACATACAGCTTTTTAAAACATTACGTTTGAGGATACAAATGAGCTCTTCTAAAATGCGGAACTAAATTTAAAGCAAATACAAACATAAAACCATACTTCTGGCTTTTTTTTGGTTGTGGGGGGCACAAATCCTCCCTTAGTTTGAGTAATCAATCTAAAACCAACATCAAGACCAAAAACCTTGGGATGTAGTTTGCTCTGACTCTACCAAAAACTTTTATTTATTCAATAATTAAACTTGAATTTACTAGAGTTGTATGGATATAGCTACCCATGACGAATACATATACAATTATTAAATTACAGCACCACTGACCCCCCCCCAAATACACACACACACACACACACACACACACACACACACACACACACATAGATTTATCACTTTGAAAAACTATTTGGTCTAGTTGGTCACTTTATGAATGTTACTGATCAGGGAAGCTGGAGACAAAAGAGCAGGAAGGAACTAACCTTTACAGAGGTCAACTCCTTGCCAAGCATTTCCTAGATGTTTTCTCGTTTCAATCTTGCTATTCCTATAACTGTGACATCAGAACAACCCATCATGCAGGTAAGAGAACTGCGTCAGAGGAGGTTCAGGTTAAACGGTGAATAATGAAGCAGAGCTGAATTATTCCCAGTAGCCAAGACATGGAAACCACCTAAATGACCATCGACAGATGAATGGATAAAGAAGATGTGCTATACACATAGAACGGAATACTCAGCCATAAAAAAGAAGGAAATAATGCCATTTGCAGCAACGTGGATGAACCTAGAGATGATCCTACTAAGTGGAGTAAGTCAGACAGAGAAAGACCAATACCATATGATGTCGCTTGTGTGTGGAATCTAAAATAGGACACAAAGGAACCTATCTATGACACAGAAACAGACTCACAGACAGAGAGAACAGACTTGTCGCTGCCGAGGGGGAGGGGGGTGGGGGAGGGATGGAGTGGGACTTCGGGGTCAGCAGATGCAAACAATCGTATATAGGGTGGATAAACAAGGCCCTACCGTACAGCACAGGAAACTATAGTCAATATCCTGTGATAAACCATCATGGAAAAAAATCCGAAAAAGAATGTATAGATATGTAGAGCTGAGTCACTTTGCTGTACACCTGAAACTAGCACAACATTGTAAATCAACTCTACTTCAATAAAATAAATGTTAAAAAACTAAGCGGAGCTGAGATTTTCCCTTGTCACTGAGCGACCACCTGAACACACCCGTGGGCTCTCTACCACGTCTCTCCACAGCACACCTCACTGCCTAGCTCGTCCAATAGGGATACCTGGGAATGTTCATAACAGCCGAGAGAAAAACGCTCACAGACGTAACCACGGCCTATCTGTTTGGTAAGAGTTTCCACTGCCATGGAAGCTCCCATATATTAGTAGCCTTGAGCTTCGAAAACTCTGGCCCCTGACTTAATTTTTGGAGTTCTTTAACGTGAGAGCTGAGGAATGAATAAGCCCAGGTCTGAAACCAGGGGTGACTCTCTCTCCAGTGTTCACCTGACTTTGGCGGGGCCGTGATGGGGAACGTGACGCCAAGACAGAGGAGGGAGCAAACCAGATGGGTTCCCTCCAGAGTTCTGGGCAGAGAATGCTCCAGAATAACTCAACACTCAACCCATCAATAAATCTGCCTTAAAAAAAATGGTTTTATTGAAGTATAGCTGATTTACAAAGTTCTGTTAATTTCTGTTGCACAGCAAAGTGACTGTTTATTCATTCCAGACGTAATAGTTTGCATCTGCTCACCCCAAACTCCCACTCCACCCCTCCCCCACCTGCCCTCCCCCTTGGCAACCACAAGTCTGTTCTCTATGTCTGTGAATTTGTTTCTGTTTCATAGATAAGTTCATTTGCGTCATATCTTAGATTCCACATCTAAGCAGTATCATACAGTATTTGTCTTTCTCTTTCTGACTTACTTCACTTAGCAGGATAATCTCTAGGTCTAACCATGTTGCTGCAAATGGCGTTATAATAATTCTGCCTTTGAAATCGGCCAGGCTGGCCCTTCTGAGGACATATACCAGCTGCTTATTTTAAAGCTTATGGATTATATGCAGGATGGATAAACAACAAGGTCCTACTGTAGAGCACAGGGTACTATGTTCAATATCCTGTAATGAACCATAATGGAAAAGAATATGAAAAAGAATGTATATAGAAGTGTAACTGAATCACTTTGATGTACACCAGAAACTAACACAACACTGTAAATCAACTATACTTCAATACAATAACTCTTTTCAAAAAAAGCTAATGGGAAAACTTGCCATGCAAATATGAAAGCGGATGTAAGTGAGACAAAAATATCACTGAAAGGCGACATCGAGTTTCGTGTAAATATGAGATGTACACTATGTAAGGTTTCGGGGGGGTGTTGAGCTATAAATGTTGTTCTGATCTCTCTTTGTTTGTAGGGGTCTAGGTGTGAAGAGGACATTTTATAAACATGTTCTCTGTAGAAAGCAGAATGTTTTCTCAAATACTTCCCAGAGTAAGGAGCCTGACGGGTCAGAAATCGGTGTCATTCCATCAGAGGAAACTTTCTGCAAATATGTCTGAACCTTTTAGGAAGGGCAGCAAATCAACAGACCGAGCTGCATATTTGGTACAAATGCTTTAATTACGATCAACTATGAGTTATTAATATGTACGCTAGGACACACAAACTCAGGACTTTTCCTCGGCAAGAAACAAAATAAATGTTTTCTTAATTCGTTTCGTTTAAAAGAAAAGGGCCGTCAAGAAATAACAGCAGCCACTTTGACCAGTTCTAGCAGATTCAATCCTATGAAAACCGATTCCATAAGCAGTTCCTGGTGCGTGTAGATCTCAGCACTGAAATAACGGTGAGACTGAGGTCAATCATCTACTTTGGAGGGACAACATCTCAATATTCATTCAAATATTGGCTCCGTTTGGAAGATACAGCCTGTAGTCTGAATCCTTTCGTCCAAACATCCAACACAGATGTAGGCAACGGCAGATGTTGCCATCCATAGGGAAAACGACTTCTACAGAGTGAATCAGGACCCAATTTGCATACGGAGCTAAGCCCAGCACGTGCAACGCGCTATCTTCTCCATGCTGAATAGTTTCCCAATTATTTGGAAATGAGTTGACTTGCTTTTCACATTTAGAATCTGAAAACCTCCCAACTCATTACAGACTTTTTTTTTTCTTTCTTAACCAATCAGAAGAGATTTTCCTCTCTCAGCCTGCCATCATAAATAGTAAATTGAAAAATTGTTCACTTATCACAAGTTGCCACACTGTGGATGAAATGGCACACACGCCAGCATTTACACTGCTCTCGGCTGGAGAGCTCTAACTTTAGGACCACACAGAAGCCAATCTGAAAAGACAAGGGCATTGACTACAGCATTATTTACCACCGTGAAGAATTAGAGGCAAGCAAAGTGTCCGCCGTGACAAAGTAAATGACAGGATGACAAACGACATTGTTTGATTTTGTAAAATCTGCGTGTGCCTGTGTGCCGCTTCCCTACAGCTGTGCATGTTGCGCACTGCACAATTCCAGGGGGTATCCACATCACAGTCTATGTCATGGGCAGCAACTCTGTCTGTAAAGGGCCAGATAGTCAAGATTCTAGGCTTTGCAAGCCGTAGGTCAATGCCACAACCACTCAACTCTGACATTATAGCAAAAAGCAGCCAAAAACTTTATACTTGGACGGTGAATTGGAATCTCATCTAATTTTCACATGGCATTAAAAATCATCCTTCTTTTGATTTTTTAAACCATTTTCCAATGTGAAAACTGCTTTTAGCTCAAGGGCCGCACAAAAACAGGTGGCATGCTGGAAATGACCATCGACCCGAGAGCCACAGAGTTCTGTGACCCCAGAATGTCACCCAATCTATATGAATGTCACCAAATGAACTTGTGCCCTATACAGTCGGCACTGCCTGACATGAAAAACTCGTGCAAACGCAAAAACAAAGTCTGAAAATTTTCACACCAAAGTGCGAACAGCTGTTATCTCTAAAACTTTTTGGGGTGGGGCTACTGATGAAGAATTTGCAAGTTTTACCTTATTTGCTGAGTATATGTATTTTTCTCAATAGAAATGCACCACCAATTCTTTCCAAAGGCTATAAAATGAGTCGGAGCTAAAGCTGATTGTTTGGGGTCCACACTTAGGTAAAAGTGATTCCCCTGGGAGTCCAAGCAGTGGTAGCCCCCAGGAGATGAACAGGAAGAGATCTGTTTACAGAGCAGCACACTGAGGGTGATGACAAGGTTTCCTATGTTGTCCTGAAAGGTGGTTCCACAAGGGAGTGCTTTATCACAATTCATTAAACTGTCATTGATGTTTCATGGACTTTTCAGTGTGTGTTTTTCGGTGGATGATGGAAAGAGTTCCCAAAAAAGATTCTAGGATAGAGTAATCTTTCTTCTTCTGAATACTCTCCAAACTTCCTTGAAACAATCAGGAGGCTGAGCCTGGTCATTAAAAATTAAAATAAATTGTGCTGTAATTAAATATCACATCTAAATTACCATCCTTTAGTCCACTTCACTGCCGCAAAGCCTCCATTCGGTATGATGGAAGACGGATGGAATTTTCTCTGAACTATGTAGAAAGATCTGAGACCCCATCACAGCTTAAGAAATGCCCGTTGAAAAATGAGTCCATGGGACTTCCCCGATAGTCCAGTGGTTAAGACTCCGTGCTTCCACTTCAGGGGGCACAGGTTCGATCCCTGGTCGGGAACTAAGATGCTACATGCTGCATGATGTGGCCAAAAAAAAAAAAAAAATCTTTAAAAAAAAGAAAATGATTCCACAAGAGGATTTCTTTGTCCTGTGCCCACCTCCATCTATGCCTGCTGGAGTCAGCAGTTACAAAAGGAAAGTTACAAGATATTACTCTGTGTAATCCGCTCCGGCATAATTTAACTCTGGAAATCACCATCGCTTTTAAATGAGAGATAAGGGCTTCCTAGACGCTTACAAGGATGCTATGGTGCCCTAAAGCCCCAAAGAGAAGCACAGCAAACAGACCAGGGATAAGGGGGAGATTCCGCTGGCTGGAAGGACCGTGCTAGAGTACCATATGCTAAGGTTCTTCCCGCAAGGTCAACTCCTCAGCCAGCCAAGAGCCAGAAGAGGACATACCTCGCAGAAAACCAAAGCAATGACTTCTTCAGGCTTCACTTGGGCTGGTGTCAGGAGCCCAGGACACTCCCCCAACACTGCAGACTGAGCCTCATTCTTGAAGAGCCTGCTTTGGGGTTGACTGGGAATCTGGACATGTAAGAGCCTTTGGGGGCTGGATCCCTCCACAAAGACCACCAGCATCTGTTAAGGAGGGCAGATGACCAACTACCAGCCCCCCATGGCTGCCCGCCCTCACCTGCTCCCCTGCCCTGCCCTCCGCCAATGATGTATTTCCTGTGCTAGTTTTTTTTTTTTTTTTTTTTTGCGGTACACGGGCCTCTCACTGTTGTGGCCTCTCCCGTTGCGGAGCACAGGCTCCGGACGCGCGGGCTCAGCTGCTCCGCGGCATGTGGGATCTTCCTGGACCGGGGCACGAACCTGCGTCCCCTGCATCGGCAGGCGGACTCCCAACCACTGCGCCACCAGGGAAGCCTTCCTGTGCTAGTTTTTAAAATCACTCCAGGTGCACTGGTACTTTTGTCTTTTCTTACAATTATTTACGTAACCGACCTCTCTTTCTGAAAATGACTCAGTGTCCTGCCGCTGCCACATGTTTGATTTCCTCTCTCTTTTCTCTTCCTCTTTCTAATTCTGAAGCCGCTTTTCGTGTGTATCTATATGAACATTTATTTCTCCAGGCCTGTGTTTACAGTTCTTTCTGGGTGAATCAATCTCTCAGTCAATCCCTCTCCCTCTCTCCCCCTTTTCTCTTCCCTCCTCCCCCTTTCTGTGTTCCCCATGCCCCACTCAAGACTGCAAACATTTACAGGAGCCGCTAAGAAATCAGCTGAACTTCCCAGAGCAGGTGCTCTGTTCTGGGTCTTCAGAACAAGTGTGATGTTTCAACTCAAATAAACAGTCCGTGGAATCTAAGTAAGGAGGTTTGGAAGAGGTAGAAGAAAATCGTGCACAGCTCTGAAGCAGGACACAGACAGAGGGTCCAGAATATGGCTGGACTACATTCTGCTTTGCAGCTTAGTCTTTTAAGGATGTTTTCGGGGGCTTCCCTGGTGGCGCAGTGGTTAAGAATCCGCCTGCTGATGCAGGGAACATGGGTTCGAGCCCTGGTCCGGGAAGATCCCACATACTGCGGAGCAACTAAGCCCGTGCGCCAAAACTACTGAGCCTGTGCTCTAGAGCCCGTGAGCCACAACTACTGAAGCCCTCGAGCCACAACTACTGAAGCCCTCGAGCCACAACTACTGAAGCCCGCGCGCCGAGAGACCATGCTCCGCAACAAGAGAAGCCACCGCAATGAGAAGCCCGCGCACTGCAACGAAGAGTAGCCCCCGCTCGCCGCAACTAGAGAAAGCCCGCGCGCAGCAACAAGACCCAATGCAGCCAAAAATAAATAAATAAAAATATTTATTTAAAAAAAAAAAAGGATGTTTTCTGATTTTCCCTATATGGAGAGATCCTGGACTTTAATATCCCTAAAAAAGTTTCCCACTGGATAAAACAGAATAAATTTCATTTACTTAATAGGACATCTGTGTGTCTAGGGTCGCCAAAGTTTACCACGTGAAATGGGGGAGAAAGAAGAGGTGAGAACCTAAGGTAAAAATTGTACGTACTCAAGATCAGCTCGGAAAATCCCTTAAGCTTCCAGTTACGCACAGTACGTACTCTAGTACCGAACTGTTACACCTCCTGAAGGGTCAGAACCACACAGCTAGACAAAAGAAAGGTCACACACAGATACCCAGCAACCAATCTCTTGCCCTTAGCTGGCCGTCACTGCCTGGGGGCCATCACAGGTGACCGAAACTCAAGTCAGCCGGCTTGCCTGGAAGTTTCACGTGTTCTGCTTTAACCCGAAGCTTCTATATAAACCAGTCATGGTAACAGCTATCTCACAAGTATAGTTGATTACAATGTTGTGTTAGTTTCTTTTTTTTTTTTAGTGATAAAGCTGTTATTCTGTATTTAAATTCAGTTTAATTCAAAGTGATTCTTGTTTTGAATTTCTGAATTTTATTTTATTTTTTATACAGCAGGTCCTTATTAGTTAGCTATTTTATACATATCAGTGTATATACGTCAATCCCAATATCCCAGTTCGGTGGTGGGATGAACTGTTGTGTTAATCTCTGCTATACAGCAAAGTGACTCTGTTATATAGATATATATATATTCTTTTTCATATTCTTTTTTTTAATATTTATTTATGCATTTGGTTGCGCTGGGTCTTAGTCACGGCATGCATGTGGGATCTAGTTCCCTGACCAGGGATCTAACCTGGGCCCCCTGCATTGGGGATGCGGAGTCTTAACCACTGGACCACCAGGGAAGTCCCTCTTTTTCCTATTCTTTTCCATAATGGTTTATCACAGGATATTGACTACAGTTCCCTGTGCTCTACAGTAGGACCTTGTTATTCATCCATCCCATAACAGATCTGTTCTCTTAATGTGAGTCTTAACAGGGAACACAGGCTTGAAAGCACCTATCAAGTGTTTTGCACACAGTAGGCAATGGGTTAATTTTGGTGGGTGTGAATTCTGCGGAGCGCCACATGCAAAGTGTTCTGCCCGGTGCGGCATTATGGAGGAGAACCCTTCTGCCCTTGGCATTGGGTCCCTGCTTGTGCTTGTGCCCCTGATCTCCGGTCTCTGTCTCCCTGGCATTTGCATCTTATTGGGGGTGGGGGTGTGTTCTGGGGGAGGGGACGGTTTTGCTCGGCATCTAAGAGTAAGGAGAGCACACTCACTCGCAACTCCATTCCATCACTCCAACTGGAGCCTGACTGCCCACGTGGAATCAAGAAACACCCTGAAGGGTTTGCAGGTAAGAGCGTTCCATCAGGTTGAACAGGTAGGACAGTAGGTCACGAACGAGGAGGGAAGTAATGCAATGATGCAAAGTAAGGGAGAGTCACCACGGGGGACCGGCCTCAGTTTTCTCATCTGTAAAATGAGGCGGCGCACGACTAGCTCTCATTCAAGTCCCCATCACCCTCCCCTCCCGTAACCACCTCGTATCACACACTCTGCCTGAGTGTGTGGTGTGCAAGGCATGCAGGGAAACCGAGCCAATGAGGCTTCCGGGGTGGGGGGGGACCCAGAACAGCCCACGTTCATCAGGCTCTTACCACATTCCAGACACTGTTCCATACATCACCTCATGCACCCCTCACCCATCCCATGAGGTAAGCGCTACTGTCACCCCACTTTACAGAAGAAAGAATGAGATGGACCCCCAGTTACAGGACCAGTGGTGGGCAGGAACAGGATTCCACCCGCGCCTAGAGCAGCGGGCTGTTCCTGGATCCGTAAACATAATCATCTCTCCACACCCTACAGGAAAAGCACGACAACGGGGTAAACGAAAGTGCAAGAAGAACCAACCTCATGGAACAAAAGCAAAATCACGGTGCGTGCTGGCCACCGGGAGAGGGTCTTAAAACCACCTTCTCCGCAGCACATAGGAGGCAGCATTTATCGGGGGCCAGGCATGCCCCCCACTCACGGACGCGATCCTTGCCTTGTAACCGAGCAGGACCCAGTGAGGCCTTCGCAGAACAGACCCTCACCCATGCTCTCTACCTGCCTTTTGTCTGTAGAAAAACTGTAGTCAAAGAATAAATTTAATCAGAGAAGTGAGAAAATGCAGAAAAGTCAAGCAAGACAAAATAATACTTGAGCCATTAAACGAAGTCAAGGACCTTTTAGTTCTTCCTCGAAGATTATAGATAATATTCTGAGCCGCGTCCTTCGAGCTGTTTTGCAGATACTGAAACCCCCTCCAGGTGGAGGAAGTTAACTGCATGCTGCCCACCAGCACGCAGACCCCAGACCGGTTGGAACCAGAAATTTGACTATGCTGACTCCGGATTACCTCACCACCAACCAATCAGAAGAAGGTCCCCAAGCTGACCACGCCCTGCTCCTTGAACTACTCTAAGACTCTTCACTGCCCCCTCCAGGGCGGGACACAGTCTTATGGGCACTAGCCCACTGTGACCCCCTGCGCCTGGCAAAGCAATAAAGCTGTCCTTTTCTCCTTCACCCAGAACTCTGTCTCCGACATTCAATTCAGCATCAGAGCACACAGGCTGGGTTTTGGCAACACCTTCACCAGGGGATGACGTGGTGCCGACACCACCCACCGGAGCATCTTCCACAGCAGCAAAGCCCAGGGCTAGATGCGAACTGACCATTCTCCTCCCCAGCGCCTCACTCCCAGCCACTCTCCCAGCTGAGCCAGATGGGGATCTAGTCAATCACTTTTCATAGGCACCACCTGGCAACATCAGACCTGTTTTGTGTGGCCCATGTTTGGGGCCCAGGGCGTGCTACCCCAAAATGTGTCTCAGTGGCATACTATTTTGAACTAAAGTTTAAGAAATGTGTGTTTGCCAAGGGGGAGGAGGGAGGGGAAGGGACGGATTGGGAGTTTGGGGTCAGCAGATGCAAACTATCATATAGAGAACAGATAAACAAGGTCCTCCTGTAGAGCACAGGGAACTATATTCAATATCCTGTGATAAACCATCACGGAGAATATGAAAAAGAATACATGTGTGCAGAACTGCATCCCTTTGCTGTACAGCAGAGATTAATACAAGCCTGCAAATCAACGATACTTCAATAAATTTAAAGAAAGAAAAAAGAGGGACACTCTGATCCTCTCTGTCTCCCTGAAGCAGGAAATAAAGGTCTCCCTGTATCTGGATGTAGAAGGACACCCTTGTCATCAGAGATGGGAGATTCAGGCCAAGAAACTGGTATCAAAAACTGTGTAACTTCTTTGCTTGACTACCCCAAGCCCAAACTCTGTTCAGATTCTTCACTAACTGGGCACCCCACACCTAAGTTTCTTTGTCCTGTCAACGCCTCACCAACGTACTTTTTCTTCGTCTAAAAAGTATAAAAGCCGCCTGCTTTGTCCACTTCTGAGTTCCCATTTCTATGAGGCCTCCACACACATGAATTAAAATGTACTTCTTTTCTCCCATGCATCTGTCTTGCGTCCAGTTAATTATTAGTCCAGCCACAGCACTCAAGGGGAAATCCTGAGTGAGGGGAAATCTCCCCCCCACCCCCGCTCACACCCACATACATTACCTTTTCTTTTTAATGAACTAGTTGCCCGCATTTTTTAAATTGCGATGTTTCCCAGAAACACCTGGAGTGACAGTTTCTCGCGGACACTTGGAAGTCCCGGCCACAGGGCACTCAGCCTGCACCCGGGAACAAGCCCTTGGCCTTGGGTGGCAGCTGCACCGAGTCGTGGCCTCCACTCCCCAGGTCACCAGCCCCACTCGGCCTGCTGCCCCCTCCCTTTCCATCACCCACCTGGCCTTTGAAGAATGCAAACTGCACAATTTGGAAATAAGGCAACGAGCTCACGCGTACCCTTTTAAGACCATTCGAGAACACTCAACAGCCACATGGAAATGTCACGGCATCCTCTAGGGAAAGGGGACTCCACTGGACTTACTATTCACTATCGATTAGGGCCCAGACTCCATACATGGAGATGTTAAATTGCAGAAGACTGACAAGCTGCAAGCGACTTTTGTCCAGGAGATGCAAAGCCTTTCCGCCACGCGGGAAAGAAACCTCAGAGGTGACTGTTTACTGCCCACGGGGTGTCAAACTTTACAATCCTATTCCAGCTTTCTTTTACTTTTCCCACTGAATGTGTGTGTGTGTGTGTATCCGTTTCTCACAATCCCCTTTTCCCTAGATCTACCATGTCGCCAACTCCGAATTTGGCTGACTTTGTTCCATTAGGTTTTTAACTTAACATTTTGAAAAAAATCACAATTTTTAGAACGTTCTTCTCTGACAAACCTTTGATTCCTCCAGCGGGATGAACCCAGGGATGCTCCGGGTTCCACTGCAGGGGGCGTGCGTTCGATCCCTGGTCCCCGGTCAGGGAACTAAGATCCCACAAGCCGCACGCTTTCAAATTCATTTTACGAGGCCAGTCTTACCCTCGTAACATAACCAAGCAAGGACACCACACACAAAAAAGGCCGATATCCCTGATGAACACAGATGCAAAAATCCTCAACAAAATATTAGCGAAATGAAATCAACAACATAAAAGAATCATACACCACGATTAAGTGGAATTTATTCCAGGGAAGCATGGATGCTAAATAAATAAATATAAAATAAAACATAAGACCGACTTGTCCACAAAATGCAGACGCTCTCACCCCTACATTTCAAGCCCCCAAATGAGGTGGGAATTTCAAGTTCAGTAGCCAACCAGGGAAAATTCATCCTTGCTGAGGGCTTGCTGGCTCTCTCCCTGCCTGATGAGACGAGAAACAGACCCACCTTATGGAGCGAGAGAGCCACCAGCGCCGCTGGACGGCTGCACATTTATGATACGTTCAATGCACAGGCATCTCTCCGCCCACAAAGCGCAAAGCATACCTGCCCTTTCTGTTCACTCTGAGTCACTAGTTCAACCTACTCCAGCTGTGCTGTCTGAACTTTTCATCCCCAGTACATTCAGACTAATTCACAGCAGCCACTGAGGTTGATGGTTTGTACCTTCTTGTCACATCCTGGGGGCTACCAGCTGCCATCCTTAAGAAATTTTAGAAGTAAATCTAATAGAGGGCCTTTCACGCCCTCTATTAGATTTATCTGTTTATCTGAATTCCATCAAGAGGGAACACAAGTAGAATCAGACCTAGAATGGGTCTGGGATTCAAAAGCTCTTAGCTAAGCCGTTTACCTACATGCTGCCCAGAACCATTCCATTGTAATAAAATAAAAACACCACTGAAAGTTGACACCACCCAGGCTAAATGCTTGACGCTTTAAGAAGAAGCAAGATCAGCTTAGTTTTTAAAAATTTTTTTAAAAAGCCACAGGGCTTCCCTGGTGGCGCAGTGGTTGAGAGTCCGCCTGCCGATGCAGGGGACTCGGGTTTGTGCCCCAGTCCGGGAAGATCCCACATGCCGCGGAGCGGCTGGGCCCGTGAGCCATGGCCGCTGAGCCTGCGCGTCCGGAGCCTGTGCTCCGCAACGGGAGAGGCCACAACAGTGAGAGGCCCGCGTACCGCAAAAGAAAAAAAAAAAAAAAAAAAAGCCACAGCAGCCAAGCTACAGGACAGAAGCACCTAACAACACGCCTTGCATCTTGATGGAAAGAGGATACTGGTGGATGCAGACCCTCCCTCCACAGCGATGGAGGAATTCCAGGGCAGACTGAAATGAGGATTCAAGGCCACTCATCAATTCATTCAGATTACTGAGGCATCGAAAAGGAACGTGGACTTGGAGTGGGCAAGAGGCTGGTTGTCAGACAGATAAGTGCTGTGTCACACAAAAGTCACTACAATTTGTAGCTCGGGCAAGAGTCTGCATCACAGATCTTTGTGTCTCTCTTACAAGCTGGGTTTAAAAGGAGATGGTTCTTCTGTGGGAATGCTGGCGGGGAACATTGGGAACCCTTACCAAACAGCAAGGGGTTGGTTCTAGACCATCGCTAAGGGACCAGCCCAAAGGCACGGAAACCAGCAGGTGTCCAGATGCAAAACCGCAACCTTCTTGCTGGGTTACCCCTGCTGAGACTGGGGTGCAGAGCATGTGACATTTCAGGTTAAGATGGGGAGTCTGCTATTTTAAGTAACCTGCTGGTCAGTTCTTTTGTAAAATAGTCTTATTTTGCACAGCCTAATTTTTCCAATTTACAATGATGGATTTTTGTCTTTGTTTGTTTTTTGCGTATATCAAGTTGCCTACAGCAGCCCTTACACATCTGTACCCAAGCGAGATGTCCATAAGCCTGGCCAGTACTGCTTCAGGATAACACATGTGTCCTAAGAGCTATCAGAAAATGAGAGCACTGGGAACTATATTTAATATCTTGTAATAATCTACAAGGGAAAAGAATCTGAAAATGTATATATATACATATATATATACACACACACACACACACATGCATAACTGAATCACTGTGCTGTACATCTGAAACTAACACAACATTGTAGATCACCTCTACTGCAATTATCATAAATAAATAAGTACATGTAAAAACATATATATATATATATATATATATATATATATATATATATATATGTAGGGACTGGTGTGAAATCAGTGGCTTTCCCCAGAGAAGAAGAAAGTCTCCTGTAGTCCCAGCACATTTTAGTATATAAAATACTAGTGCGGTGATATCATGGTTTGGGTTTTTTTGGGTGGAGGAACATAACAGAATCTTTCCTGTCCTCTCCCGGTGACAGCGCCCCCATGAACTGCTGCAGCCTCACCAATCAGTAGAGTCCATTCTTCCAGCAACTGTGTTTAGTCTAGGGCTGTGGTGGTTTTGAAATATGTCTGCAAATTCTTCTGTCACTCATCCCCTTAAAGTGGCAGCCTACCTGTACCACTGCCAGCCCCACTGCAAGCTGGAACCGCTATTCGCTTCCAAAGAGTAGCACGTGGTGGAGATGATGGTGAGATCACAAAGGGCATGGTGGCACCCAGCCTGCCCTCTCCAGGTTGCCCTCTCTGGGGAAGCCAGCGCCACCTTGCAAGGATGCTAACAGCCCTGAAAAGTGGCCCAGCTGGGAAGGAACCAAAGCCGACTGGCCAGCCTTGGGAGAGAGCCATTGTGGAATAATTCTCCAACCCACCCAAGCCTTCAGATGATTCCAGACTTCAGCCTTCGAGCCTCCCAGCGGAGGCCCGGGACATCGCAAAGCAAAGAGAAGCCACTCCCACAGGGCCCTGCCTGAATTTCTGTCCTAGAACCTGAAATGATAAAGGGTTATCTTGCTTTATGTCACTGTCATCATCTGGAGGTTGTCTGTTCCCTGCTGTCATTGTCACCATCCAGAGATCGGTTATTATAGAGGAACTGGTAACTAATACAAGGGCTGAGCACATGCCCACAGGCAGTCCAATAACAGGAGGGGCCTTCGGTGGTAACCATGGGAAAAGAGGAGGTGTTTTTCCTGCTGAACATGAAGCCTGGGGGGATGTAAGTCAGGAGCTGCCGGAGGCCGCCATGTGAGCAGACTGCCTGAGAAAAAGCCAATCCGGAGAATAGAAACAAGAGATGGGGAGAGACTGAGTGCTGAGGATGTCACTTGAGCTGCTGGATCAAGCTATGCCTGAAGGCCACCCTGGAATTTTTAGTTGTTTGAGCCAGTACATCTTCCCACCACCTGTGTTTTTACCTTAAGTCAACCCGGGTTGGAGTTCTCTCATTAGGTGTTCAAAGACCCCTGACTTGACACACTCAGTGTTTCCTGGGCTGCCTCTAGCATAGTAGACTAGGTGGTACACTTGATCGGCTATGTCCTTCTGAGGCAAATGGGTAGGTCCAAATGTTTGGAGCAAAAACAATCCTGCTACCTTGGCCATAGCCAATTAGACTAAGGATTAGGGAAAGGCAGTCCAAAAGAGGTGAGGCGTACCCAAACTCCTTGTGATTCATTATGAAGTCTGCTATCATGAACTTCTGCCCCTTACAGGGTCTCCTATGACAGAACCTATTTCCTAGTGGGAGAAGTTGGAAATCCAGAAAATAAACAGGCACACAAATAAATACACAAGATAACTCCAGATGTAAATGAGTGGCGTGAGCGAAACACGACAGAGTGTGGCCCTGGGGAGCTACGTGCACAGACTGGGCAGGGAAGACCCCTCCCCCTGTTCGCCAACAGGCGCTGAATGCACAGGTGCGAAGCCTGGGGAAAGATTTCTGGGCAGAGGAAACAGCAGGTGCAAACACCGTGAGAAGGAAATGAACTTGAAGGTGGAGTTCCACGAACAGACAAATGTGTCTGGTGTGGCTAGAACATGGGGAGGGGGAGGGGATACCAGGAGATGAGTCCAAGAGAAGCAGGAAGGAACACTGTGCAGTGAAGAGTAGGAACTTGGGTTTATTATAGGTGTGATGGTCTGCCCTGCATTTTCTCCAAGCATCCTGGCTGCCGTGTGAAGAATGAACTGTCAGGAGTTAAGAGTCAGCAGCTAATCCGTAGGCTGCATGGACTCAGCACACCTGATGGGATTACTGGGGCTGCCTCTGTGCACTCTCTGCTCTAAGCTCTTTACCGCTATCACCTCACTGAATTCTCACAATCCTGTGAAGGAGTCATTTTCTAATTTGCATTTGGGAGTCAAAAGAATGGAGAAACAGCCTTGCCCATAGTCAGGTGCCTAGCAGGTTGAGGGGTCTGAATTTGAACCCCGGCAATCTGGCTCCAGAGTCCCACCCCGCTGTGATACTTCCCTTGCTGTGTTCCAGGTCGGGGGTTATCCCACTATTTCAGGCGGTGTCTGCCAACAACCCAGAGGCCATTGTTAGGAGTTGGTTTGGGTTTTCCTATCACACTACTGTGGTTCCACTGAACACACCTGGGGGCAAAGATGTATGTTCAAGGCAAAACCAAACCTACAGTGACAAGTAGTGGTGGCATGAGGCCAGAGATGCAGTGGGGTTGACTTCAAGTGGGTAGAAGGTACCTCCTGGGATAAGAGAAATCATCTATATCTTGATTGTGACAACGCTGACATGGTGCATACGTTTGTCAAAATATCACTAACTATACAACTGAAACGGGTATGCCTGACTGTATGCAAATGACACCTCAATAAAACTAACAGAATTCGTTAAGTCTATATTCATTTCTAGTGAATAACTTCTTTGGATTTCAGTGAGTATATCCTATACACACAATGAAAAGGCATATTACAGCTTCCAGCAGAACCTCCTGGAAGATGTATGCATGAGAAAAGGCTCCTTCAGTCAGCCCCTGTGATCCAGGCAAACTCCATCCATGCAGGATTTCATGTAGCAAAAGCATCTGGGCTGATCCAACCCAGCCCACCGCTATGCCCTGCGCGTCTGTAGGCAGGTGCCAGCCGTATGCACGGGTGATTCAAGTAAAACCTGGGCAGATGCTTCAGAACCCCAAGACCACACAACCGGCCTTCTAGGCTGAAACAAGCTGACATTCCGGAAGTTCCTTTCTCCAGCAGCTCAGGATGTAACACACTGCCCCCCATGCCCTCTCTGCCCCCCACCGTCCTGCCCCCAGCACTTTGGCTGTCCTCCAGCAAAAGGAGCAAGTTCAGAGGCACCTGTCTGGCCATGAAAAGGCAGGGAGTGAGGCAGGAGCCCCCAGCAGCAAAGCGACAGCAGCTTGACATCGAAGATCCAGACTTGCAAGGACCTGGCCCCCGCTTCACCGCTGTGGGCTGCAAACTGGCCACTTCCCCGCCGCACCCAGCCCGCAGAACTATTCCCAACCATCACAGTGTTTCTATTTTTCTTTGTTTCTTACTTACTTTTGAATGTGAATGTCTTAAGGCAGGACCAGACACTCCAGCACCCCCTGCACCCCATTATATTTTGTCCTACGCCCAGCCAATTCCCATAATTAAAACACCTCCTGGTACCTAAAGATATGTGTCCATCACTCTGCTTTAGACAAAGCACCGCAAGCAGACACCTGCCCAAGGTCAGCACCAAAGCACGGAATGGCCTTTTTCAGCTTAACTGTATGCCCCAAATTAAATATAGTAAACTAGAAAAAGTAATTCTTTTTCAAAGTACACACGAAAATCCTTTTTCATCTGAATTAGGAGCAATTATCTTGCTATGCTTTTTGAGCTCTACATTACCCAGTGGAGATTTACGGAAGGACGGGTTTAATGATTAATTTTTCCACCAATGGGTTTGCAGTGCGAGATGAATATACAGGCATGTCTATATCTATATCTGTATATGTCATACCCATACCTATATCCATACCTGATATATTAAAAACTCTACCTGGCCTCTGTCTGGGTCCCTGTCACCAAGCTTCAAAAACCTTTGGAATTTTCCTCAGTGATAAAAGACTTTGCTATTCACAAGTGTGTGCTAATGAGGTGACTTGTGGGTGGGGCCTTAGAAAATGTCAATGGAGGGGCTGACCACACCAGAAACACCAAGGAGGTGAGCAGAGGGATAGAACTTTCAGCTCACACCCCAATCCCTGGGAGATGAGGCGGCCAATAGTTTCATCAGCCATGCCTTTGTAATGAACTCCATAAAAAACCTCTGACCTCTACACTCAGAGGAGCTACCTGTTGGTGAACACGTCCAAAGCTGACAGGGTCATCTACCCAGATTTCCCAGAGTTCATCAAAGCTCTGCGTCCACTGCCCAGACCTTGTCCTGGGCCTCTCTTCCATTTGTCTGTTCCTGACTTGTGTCCTTCATAATAAAACCATCATTGTAAGTACAGTGTCCACGGAGGTCTGCGAGTTGATCTGAAACCAAGCGGGGCCCTGCTGGGGCTCCTGGGCACGGAAGCTTTCTGTCCCCCGTTTCTTGTAGGCAAGACTCCAGCCTCCATGACCTCCCCTGAGTTCCAAAGGGCAGATTCGAACAGTTGCTAATCAAGGTAGGGGGGCAGCCAGGAAACCACCTGAGGCGAGATTAAAGGGACCCGAGAAGCTCATCAAGGTGAGGAGACCCGGGGGCTTCCCTGGTGGCGCAGTGGTTGAGAGTCTGCCTGCCTATGCGGGTTCGTGCCCCGGTCCGGGAAGATCCCATGTGGGAAGATCCCACATGCCACTGAGCCTGCGAGTCCGGAGCCTGTGCTCTGCAGCAGGAGGGGCCACAACAGTGAGAGGCCCGCGAACCGCAAAAAAAAAAAAAGTTGATGAGACCTGACTGCCTGAGACCCTGCACACACCCTCATCTCGTCAGCAACCCACCCTTGAACTATTGCTGTAAAACCCCTCATCAAATCCTCCAGGTCGGGACACACAGTTTTTGAGGGCAGGAGCCCGCTGTGGCCCCCTGGCCTGGCAAAGCAATAAAGCTCTCCTTTTCTCCTTTTCTACTTCACCCAAAACTCCGAGATTCGATTTGGCACCGGTGCAGAGACTGAGCTTTCGACATCAGTTCTAGCAAGTTATGAAACCCCAACAACGGTCACAGGGACCCCCGAATTTGTAGCCAAGTTGGACAGAAGCACGGGTAGCCTGGGGACCCCCCCTCGCAGCTGGTGTCTGAAATGAGGGGGGTCCGGTTGGAATGGAGCCCTTAACCTGTGGGTCTGTACTGACTCTGGGGAGTCAGTCGGGATCGAACTGACTTGTAGGATATCCGGTCCATGTCAGGGAGCTGGCGTCAGAGACATTATCGATACGTACATCTATACAAAGAGACAGAAGAGTCCAGTGGTCACTAAGGCTGCCATCCCCAGAACTGGAACCCTGGGACGCACACCCACTTCTATTCTGAAGGAGCCCATGACCCAGGAGTAGTGGAAATCTATTGTTCGTCCATGTGCAGTTGCAACTTGGGCCTTAGGCCAACGACAATTCATCATGGAACTAAGCATCATGGAACTAACCAATTCATCATGGAACTAATTCATCATGGAACTAACCATGATCCATTGCAAATCCAATGAGAGTCAAGTTGGAAACTCTTGGGAAAGCCTCAGGGCAAAGCAATGTTCTTTTTCTTTTCTACTGAAGTTGCCCAGTGGATAGGATGCAAAACTGGAGCTGTTAAAAGTCATCCTGGCACCGTGAGGGCAGGGCTGCCCAAGAATGAAACCAACATAAAATAAAACAGCGCCAAGAAACAGAAAGAGATGGAGTCCCGATGGCATCTCTACGCCAAAATGCAGAGTACCCCGGCCTCTTAGTTATGCAAGTCAGTAAGTCCCTCTTTCTTTGTGAGCCAGTTTGAGTTGGGTTTTCTGTCATTTGCACCCCAATGAGTCGTGAAAATACGGGAGGCTGAAATCCACTTGAACTCTTCCAGCAAACAGAGGCAACTTAGGAAGCCTCTAGATATTGGTTCTACTTCGTAGATGCTGGAACTAGCTCACAGCAGCTTTCAGGAGCCAAGGGTTAAACCTCCAGGAATTTCGCAAATCATCTGTTAAACTCTTAGTAGCTTGCAATTAGCCACGCATGTGTGAGAACCAACTGCTAAACGTTTACCAGCAAAATTGTAGTTCTCGAGTCAAAAAAACTGTCTTCAGAGGTCAGAGGGTGGTTCAAGGCCAGTCTTTGAACCCCCTCTCAAAATCCCCCCCAAGCCCCTCCAGCTTTGATGTTCCCTTCTCATTTCCAGCCTCCGCAGGCCGGGCCCCAGGAACTGGAGGGGAAAGGGATGTGCGGAAAATGCAGCGTCCTATCCACATGTGCCGGGTCTATGTAGACCTCCCTTTTTCACAGTCTAGACTCAGACAAAGATACGGGCTCCTGGAGGCCGTCAGATTCTTCAAAGCTGCCTAGACACACATGCTGCCGTACACCTTCCAGTAAGTTCCATCCAAGATCAGTTTCTAATTTAGGGACTTCTCAGCGTTGACAGTGGGCTACACACATAGGACAAAATCCCTCTACTGAGTTGTTAAAGAAATAGACAGCAGAGCCTGTTTTAATACCTGGTCTCTTTTTCCCGATAGGAGGAATTCTCCCCAAGAAAAAGTAGGAGTTGAAAGGCACAGAATCCCTAATCCGAAGTGGAAAAATGGAAGACGTTTACAGCATCGAGAATGTGAACTTCGTGATCCTGATCTCCAAACTGAACATCGCAGTCCACTGTGATGCAGCCTCTGCTCAGGGCCCCCAACTGCGTGCGGTATTATCTCCTCAGCATTAGCTGTTCAAAAAAACTTTTTATCTTTTTTTTCTTTTATTTATTTATTTTTTTAGCATCGTTATTGGAGTATGATTGCTTTACAATGGTGCGTTAGTTTCTGCTTTATAACAAAGTGAATCAGTTATACATATACATATGTTCCCATATCTCTTCCCTCTTGCGTCTCCCTCCCTCCCACCCTCCCTATCCCACCCCTCTAGGTGGTCACAAAGCACCGATCTTGGCTGCAGGATGACTTAAGAACGTATCTTCCTCCCAGTCTAGAAGCTTTAAAGGCCAAGTCTGCTCCCCCCAAGGAAGAAAAGAAATACAAGGAAGTTGTTTAGAGGCCTGTTGTTCGTGTAATGTGTCCGTCTAAGAGCCAAAACTGTGAAATTTTCACAGCAAAAGCCAACGAACAGTTCTGAAACCGAGCAGGACCCTGTGGGGCTCCTGGGCACAGAAGTCTTTGTTTCCCCGCCCACCCCCATTTTCTTGTTTGTGGGAGGCTTCATTCAGCCTCCGAGACCTTCCCTGAGTTCCAATGGGCAAGTTCAAACAGTTGCTCATCAGGGAAGGGAGGGGATGCGGAGACAGCAGAGGAGTAGTCAAGACACAATAGTGCGGCCCTGGGGCAGGTCCTGGTTCAGCCCCAAGGAATATACATAACAGTATCTATGAGCCCTTTTGCAGATACTGAGACCCCCATCAGGTGGGAGAAGTTAAATGTCTGCTGCCCACAAGCACGTAGACCCCAGACCGGTCGGAACCAGAAGGTTGATGATGCCGATTCCCGACTACCTCACCGCCAACCAATCAGAAGAAGGTCCACAAGCTGACCACGCCCTCTTTGAACCACTGCTATAAACCTCCTCACTACCCTGTCCAGGACAGGATTTTGAGGGCATTAGCCCACCGTGGCCCCCTTTGCCTGGCAAAGCAATAAAGCTACACTTTTCTTCTTCATCCAAAGCTCTGCTCCGAGATTCAATTCGGTACCAAGGTACAGAGGCCGAATTTCGGCCACAGTTCTCAATGCACTTTTCAGACACCTCTATGTCTATGGGGTGTAACCCCAAACAGAAGTTTCTGGGTCAAATGCCAAAGGGGGATGTCAACTGTCCATGTTTGGATGGGTAAGGTGATTTATCCCACATCAACAAATCCATTAATAAAAGATGTACTTTGCTCGAGATTCAAATAAGTTAGAGCTGAACGTGTCCTTGGAAATCATGTAAATTCATCCTTCACACAATACAGATACAGAGAGAGAGACGCAGGTGCCTTTCAATAAACATCAGAAAGCATGTTCCACGGAGGCAAAGATTCCTTCTTTCAGAACAGACCAGGCAGCTCTCCTGGGAATACCTAAATCTTACTCTTGTCTTGTTGGAAGACCTAAACCAGTCACATTTCTGGCCTGACTGCTCTATTAGAAAAAGAAAGTGAGGGAAACACTTAAAAATTCTTGTACTATGATTGTCGTAGAGGAGACACTGTTTTGATCGAATAGTTCAGACGGTTATTTTTCCTTTAATTCATTGCATCAGACGTGCAACAAAGACTATTTATCTTCCGATCTCTTTGTCTCTCCTTCTAAGATCTGATGGGAGAGGGGCCCTCTGAGCAGATGCATTATTCTGATTGTGAGTAACAAAATGGAAAGGCACACTGCGTGCCAAGAGGGAAAAAAAGCTGTTGTGATTGTCATTATCACACCATTTCACTGATTTACTGCAACTCAAAGAAGGGCAGAAATGAAGACAATTAAGAGAACCAGACTGCTGTTGCCTAAGTGATTATAAAAACAAACAATAGGAACTTAAGCTGATTTGTCAAAAGCAGCAGGAAGTTCCAGCAACAGAATTTTTAAAAGCCCAGCTCTTTGCCGAACTATTGCAATGGTGAGACACTAAACCAGCGTGAACCCCTTGCACAAAGAAGGACGCATCTCCTCGAGGTGCTACCTTGTTTCAAATCAGCTCTTTTACAGAGACTCAGTCAAATCCACCAACAATCAAACTCACAAAGATCTGACTTCACAAAAGCAAAAATATACCCTTTGCTTTCATTTTTGTGGGTAAAAACAAACAAACAAACAGGTTCTTTTTGAGGATAAATTTCATATAATTGGTGAGAGAAAAGTATTCCAGGAAGAACTGAGAGTTAAGGAGATGACAAATTTTTTGAATGTAAATTGGATCGTGTCCCTCTGTTTTTTTAAAAATTCCCATCAACTTCCCATCGATTTACCCTCTGTGAACTGTTTTCTGCCTGCATCTCGGATTCCACTGCCTACTGTTCTCTGTATTGGCTACATCCCACCCCCAGGAACCTGCTTACGACAGGGGTCAGAAAACCAGGGATCCTGGATTGAATCCAGACTGCCATCTGTTTCCATACAGAAGCAAATGGTTTTTACGTTTTTAAATGACTCCAAAAAAAAATTTTTAAATAGAGGAAGAATATTTCATGACATGTGAAAAGCATATGAAATTCTAATGCAAGTGATTATAAATAAAGCTTTATTGGAACAGAGGCAGGGACATTTTGTTTACACAACGTCTGGCTGCTTTCACATTGCAACTTGAGAGTCGACTGGTTGTGACAGAGACCGTAGGGCCCGCAAAGCCTCAAAGACGTGCTAGTTTGCTGAACCTGGCTTAGAACATCAAGCTTACTCATACTTTAGGGCCTTCACGGGGACTCTAGAAAGTTCTGGTCCCAGATATCCTCATAAATGCCTCAGGTCTTGTCTTAACTGGTTCAGGCTGCTGTGACAAAGTACCATAGATGGCATGGCTTACAAAGAACCTCAGTTCATTCCTTACAGTTCCGGACGCTGAAGTCCAAGACCAAGGCACCAGTATGGTCGGGTGCTGGTGAAGACCTCCTTCCTTCCGGGTGAGAGGGCCATTTTCTCACTGTAACCTCACATGACAGAGGGCAGAGGCAGGAAACAAGGGCACTAATCCCATCCATGAGAGCCCCACCCTCACGACCTCACCTAATCCTAATCACCTCCCAAAGGCTCCACCTCCTAAGACCATCACATTGCGGGTAGGGGTTTAACATCAGAATCTGGGGGAGAAACAAACATAACGGGTCTCTACTTAAATGTCACCTCTACCGGGATGGCTTCCCCGACCACCTCATCCACAGACCAACCCACCTCATTCTTGATTCGCTCCATATTTCTTCCTTCCTGGCACACAGCATTGCTGAAATTATTCTGTACATCACTTTTTTATTGTCTGCCTCCCCACTAGAATATAAGCTCCATGTGGGCATACTCTTCTGTCCTATTCACCACAGTGCCCTGCACATGCAGGCGCTCACCAAATACTGAATGAATGATGAATGAATGATTGAATGAACTCACAGCAGAGAAAGCACCAGGATGACTGTTTGGCCTGAACCTGCTATGCACAAAGGACCTCCTTTACAATGCTGTGTTAGTTTCTGCTGTACAGCACAATGAATCGGTTATACATGTACATCTATCCACTCTTTTTGAGATTCTATTCCCATATAGGTCGTTACAGAGTACTGAGTAGGGTTCCCTGTGCTATACAGGAGGTCCTTCTTAGTTATCTCTTTTATATATAGCAGTGTGTATATGTTGATTTTTTAATTAATTTTTATTGCAGTCTAGTTGATTTACAGTGTTGTGTTAAGAAGCGTTAATTATTAAACGTAAACGTTGAATGCCTCACAGAATTTGGGCATTTCTTCTGCTTCTGGTACTCTTCTATCTTCTGCTTAAATGTAATAATAGACTCAAAAAGTAATGAAACGATGCTGTCCTGACTCACCCTTAGAAACGCCTTGTAGGTTCAAATTAAGACAGTGTTAAAGGGAAGAGACAGGGACATCCAGCAGGCTCGACTCAGAAGAGCGACACTGCCATCCTGGCCACTCAATGGCCTGGAGCTGCAGTTCAGGGATGGGACGGGTGACAAAATGAGCGAGGCCTGAGGCAAACAGCACCCCTTTAGCCCCCAATGAGGGACCCGCGCCCAGGCTTCCAACTTTCAAAGGCACCAGAGACCCAAATGCACGTAAACTCTCCTGATGTGAAAATGTCGACAATTAAGAAAACAACCGATTGATCAAACATATGCCTACAGGCAATGTCTGACCTACCAGCTGCCATTCTGTCAACTCTGGCCTGGAGAGTTCCAAATAAACCAACATTCCCACATTCACTCATTCATTCATTATTTACAAGAGCTCTGAACCTCTTCTCTATGTTCTCAGCATTGGTAAGTGGGCTCCCTCATGCTGTACACGAATTTTCACCACTAAAGGGGCGGGAAAGGAGCCCAGCAGTGTTCATTCCATTCCAAATACAACTGTTTGGTGATTTACACTCAGCCCTTAGCATCCTCATCAAATCATTATTTCCAACTCAGCAAAAGCTCTCCACTTAGAAGCCTGTGCTGAGATGCAGTGGAAATAACGGCTGGCACTCCTCCCGGCTGTCTCCATGGCCATGGCTGTACTCCCCCCATGAGTGTATCTATCAAGACTCTTTCAGCAACAAATGACACAAACCTAAATCAAATCAGCTTAAAGGAAAAAAAAAAGAGAGAGAGAGATTTTACTGACTCATGTAACTGAACTGTTCTGGGGTCAACCTGGTGGCTTCAGGCATGGCTGGATCAAGCCTCATATAACACCGTCACACTTGTCTTCTCTCTGTGTCTTTGTGTTGGCTTCATTCTTGGGCTCTCTGAGGTGGCCCCCAGCATCCCGAGCTTGCATCACCCTTACTGCCATTCATCCCCACAAAATGTGACCTTATGTCTTCCAAGGTTTCCACCAAAGGCCATGAAACTGTCTCCCGTTTGCTGAAACTGTATCAGGTACCAAGCCTCAGCTCACTCACCGCGGCCAGTTGGATGGAATGTGGTGGCGGCCTCACTCCGGGTCCATGTACCCACATCTGGAACCAGCCTCACTCTAGGGACTGATATGGGGGATGGGGTGACTCCCCCAGAAGGAAACAAGATGAGGCTGTAAGTAGTGGGATGGAGGCTGGGTGTGCAAACACACTTTCTGTTCACTGCGATGGGCGTGACCCTCCTCCCCACCTCAGAATGCGGCGTGTCTTTATGAAGAAACAACCTCCTTCTGACCTCGTGAAGAAAGAACAACAGGAAACTATCACTACTGTCCTGAGACAGAGTGCAACGGCTAAGGTGCAGACACACTCGGACAACTACAGACGGGTGAGATGAACTACAGAGATGCTCGTGACCTTTCCTTAATCCCAGCCACTTCCTGCCCACGTGTCAGACTCAGGAACCCAGCAGATCGACAGCTGATTCTACCAGGCGCTTGTGAGCCAAGGGAAGCGTGTGTCCCCATCTGCTCAGCTGAGAAACATCCTTCAACGTTTAGGACAAATAAGGTCAGAGCGTCACTCATCTGCCTCCTACTGGCAGCCTGCAAATCAACAGGGGCCAAACAGCAGGCATGCTCTTCGAGAACAGCAGCCTAACTCTACCTGCGGACCAAACACACACACACACACACACACACACACACACACACACACACACACACGTGCGCACGCACGCGATAACCTGAGCCTCATCCCGCAGCCTCCCCCCAGAGCTGTTAGCACCGATGACCACCCATTCCAGAAAGCTGACTCCTGGGTGTCTCTCCTCCCAGTACACCAGAGAGGTTATTCTAATGTCTTCATACCGACCACTCACTGTAACATACACGCGTGAGGCTGCACGGACGTATCTTCGATCCCAAAGTGATGACTAAAGCCTAGAATCGATCTTACGGACGGGGGTCACTTTCTGTCCCTTTTGCCCTAAGAACTGAGACCCTCTGTATCCCCAAGGCTTAACCAACAAGACTAAAAACTAAGACCATCTACATTGAAACGGCCTTACGATCTGTTCTAGGAAATTCCCGTCCAGGAAGATAAGACTGTGAAATAATACGGAACCTCACTGTTGGCTTCAGGAAATTGCTAAAAACTGTTTTACGGAAACAATCTATTGCTCTCCTGGGCAAAGAAGACCGTTTTCAGAGCCACATACGGCTCACCTGGCCTCAAAGCTCACTTATAAAATAACTGGTTCCAGCTTCCCCACAAGCCCTTCACTTTGCTGTCCACCTGATTCCCAAACTGAAAGACTCGCCCTAAGCAAGTGGGGCTCAGACTCCAGAATTCTAAATATCCATCCCTGACCTCCCTTTTCTGGGATACTACTGTCAGACTCAAGAGGTGCTTTTTTTTTGTCTGTACCACGTGACTTGCAGGATCTTAGTTCCCCAACCAGGGATCGAACCCAGGACCCAGCAGTGAAAGCACTGAGTCCTAACCACTGGACCGCCAGGGATTCCCCAGAGGTGCTTTTTTTTTTTTTTTAAACTGCAGTAGTAATAAGATGAGCTCTGATTAATTAGGCGATTATACTGGAGGTCTTTCGGTGATGAATGGCTGCCACCTCCGGGGATTTCCTGGAATGTCCCTGCAGATTTCATTCCCAGACTCCCATGTCAGCTGGATGGATGCAGGCAGGGCTGGACCAATGAGAGCTACTGGCAGGACACTGGAGGGTAAAAGAGAGAGATGCCAGGGCTTCTGTCCCCTCACATTGGGGTGTCTTCCTTACTCTGCAGTCAGCTGCATCTTTTTCTTTTGGCGGTCCAGCAGGTAACGCTTCTCCTCGAAACAGGACGGTGGGGACCCATCTCCTCCCCTTGTCCCTTCAGTCTGGAGATGCTGGGGGACCCTGCTGTAGGCCATCTCTGAATTCCCTCAGCTGTCCCCAAAATGAAATAAGACGATGCTGTGAGAAGCCGGATGGATGCTGAGTGTGCAAACATACTTCCTGTCCACTATGATGGGCATGAATCTCTTCCCCACCCAAGAATGTGGTATATTTTTATGAAGAAACAACCTCCTTCAACCTTGGAAAGAAAGAACAATAGGAAACTATCACTACTATGCAGAGTTGAGACTGAGTTTCTTCTACTAAACTGATGTCTTCTCCTACATTCCCTGTGTGGACAATATTTTAACACGCTTTCTGTTTTCCTGGTTAAACCAAAAGGGATACATAAAATAATTCCACTAGGGAAATAAATGTCGTGAAATAAATCCCGAACATCACCTCATCCCCGTATCACTGCCCCACAGCATCTGTGCCTCAGAGTCAAAATCACCTGGGAAGCTTTTAGAACTAGACCCTTGTCTGGGTCCCACCACAAATCAAAGAAATCAGAATCTCTGGGTCTGTATTTTTTTAAAGTTTTTGCCTAAGATGCAGAGAACAGGGGGGAAAGGACTGCTCCCCTCCTAACAATAACAACAGTAACAAAAACGCTGGATACACTACAGACTAACAGAGTTTCACAAACACATCAAAGAGCTGAGGTTGCATAGAAACCAAATAGCCTGAAATCCGAGAAAAGAGAGGTTCCTTCAAAGGACAAGGGACACTGGCTCACCTGTGCCGGAGCTTGGGCAGAAGGGATTCCAGGTGCCGTGCAGGTGGATCCTGGTATTCAAGGTGGACAACCTCATGGCCAGATGGGGGATCTTGGCAAAGAGATGGAAACTTAGAAAATGTCAGATGGGAATGTTAGAAATAACACAGTAATGAAAAGCCCGCAGTCAGAGATGAAGAATGTCTTCAGTGGGCTTATTCGTAGGCTAAACATGGCTAAGGGAAGACTCAACGATAGGAAAACGGGTCAAAAGAAGTTACTGAAACTGCAACGCTATGAGAAAAAAAAGAAGAGTAAGAAAACAGAGCATCTAGGACCTGAGGGACAATGTGAACAAGTCCAGCATATGTGTAATTGGAATCACAAGAGAAGAGAGAGAGAAAAGAAGTTAATACCTGAAAACAGAACAAGTGCTATTCCCCCAAATAATGAAAGTTATCAAACCACAGACCAAGAAGCTCAGAGGATCCCAACCGGATAAATGCAAAAGAGCACATCTTGACACATCTTATCCAAACTGCTGAAAGAGAAAGAGAAAGAGAAAACTTAGAGGGCAGCCCAAGAAAAAAGACACATTACAAACAGAGAAACAAAGATAAGGATTTCAGTAGACTTCTTCTCAGAAGCTATATAAGCCAGGAGACAGCAAAGTAACATCTTTAAGTAAATACTTTCAGAACTAAAAGTAAAGGTTTTTCGGAAAAGTGAAAACCAGGAATGCATCACCATCAGATCTCTGATATGAAGTTCTTCAGGAAGAAGGAATATATTACCAGACAGAGACTTGGATCCACACAAAGAAATGAAGACTTCTGGAAATGGTTAAAATGTAGGTAGATATAAAATCCACCTTTTTCTTACTTACAGTTGTTCTAAAAGATGACTGATTGTATAAGGCGAAAACAATAACAATAGGAAAAAGCATAAAAAATGCCTGACCCATGACAGAAACCAAATATTCATTTCCTTCCCCCATTTCATTTTTTCCAGTAAAGAAAGTATGTTAAAAAAAATTAACAGTAATAACTATATACTGTGGGTTTATAGCATGTGTAAAAATAAAAAATGATATTAATAAAACTAAAAGTGGGAGAGAGGAAATGTAAATATACTATCTGGAGGTTCTTACACTGTATGTGAAGTGGTGTAATATTCTTTGGAAATTAGATTGTAATAAGTTAATAGTCTGTATTCAAAACTCTAGGGCAATTACTGCAGTGATTTTAAAAAGGTACAAGTGAGAATTCCCTGGTGGTCCAGTGGTTAGGACTCTGCACTCTCACTGCCGAGGGCCCAGGTTCAGTCCCTGGTGGGGGAACAAAAAAAAAAAAAAAAAAAAAAAAAGGGTACAAGTAATAGCCCAATAGTAGAGATAAAACAGAATTACAAGTAATGTTCAATTAACTAAAAAACAGTCAAGGGGGTGCACAGGGAACAGAAAGAATATCCTACAACTAGGAAGATGATAGATTTTAACCTAATCGGATATGAAATTATATGACATGTAAATTGTCTAAACACACCAATTAAAAAACAGATTGTTGGAGTGGATATAAAACAACACCCAGTTATGTGCTACCTAGATGACACACACTGTAATTATAAAGATATTATCCGGTTAAAATTTTTTAAATACGGAAAATATACTATGCAATCACTACCAAAAAAAAACTGAAGGAACTATATTAATGTCAGAAAAAATAAACTTCCAAATAAGCAATAATACAAGGGGGAAAAAATGAGGTATTTTATGCTCATAAAGGGGTCAATTCATCTGCAATATGTAACAATCCTAAATGTGTTTGCACCAAACAACAGAACTCCAAAATACATGAAGCAGAAACTCACAAAACTAATAGAAGAAACAGAAAAATCCGTAATTATAATTGGAGAGGTCAACACTCACTAATGGAAGGAACATGTAAACAGAAAGTCAGTAAGGATGTAGGATATTTGGACAACACTATCAATATAACCTTCTCTTCAAGAACACAGGAGTAGTTAGCAAGATAGACCATATTCTGGAACATAAAAAATACTCAAAAATATAAATGAATTAACATCCTACGAAGTATATTCTCTGAGCAAAATGGAATTAAACTAGAAATCCATAACAGAAAGGTATCCAGAAAATCCTCAAATATTTTTAAAGTAAACAACAAACTCGTAAATAACATACGGGTCAAACAGGAAGTCACAAGGGAAATTATGAAAAAACTATAAAACTAAAAAACTATATAAATTGCATGAAAATAAAAGTATAACATAAAAGTTTGAGAGACAGAGATAAAACAGTGCCCAGAGGAAAATTTGTAGCATTAGATGCTTATATGAGAAAAGAAGAAATGTCTGAAAAAATGATACAAGCTTCAATGTGAAGAGACCAGATAAAGAGGAGAAAACTAAACCTGAAGCCGTGAAAGGAAATAATAAAGATTAGAGCAGAAATCAATAAACATGAAAAAAGAAAACAACAGAGAAAAATAAAATTGAAAGCTGTTTCTTTGAAAAAGACAGGTAAAAATCTTAAACCTCTAGCCAGACTGACCGAGAAAAAAGAGAAAAGAACATGCAACTAATTGCAGGAATGAAGTAGGCGGCATCACTACAGATCTCAAGGCATGAAAAGGCTAGTAAAAGAATATTACCAACATTATTTCCATAAATTCAACAATTTAGATAAGCCAGACCAATTCATAAAAAACACAACTACCAAAACTTACTCAATATAAGATAATTTGAATAGCCCTAACACTATTAAATTGAATCTATAATTTAAACGCTTCTGAAAAAAATATCCAAACAGAGGCAGTTTCATCAGAAAATTTAAACCAAACGTTTAAAGTACTAGCACTGCATTTATAGTGTCCTCCAGAAAATAGAACAGGAGGGAACACTCCACGTTTCACTTTATGAAACTGGTTATTACCCTAATACAGAAACTAGACAGAGACAGTACATAGAAGAAAACTACAGAAAATAACTTAGCTACAAAAGCCCCACACAAAATATCATCAAATCAAATACAGCAATGCACTGAAAATTATACCAGGACTAAGTTGGGTTTGTACAAGGAATACAGAGTGTCAATACTGGGAAATCAATGTAACCCACACCATCAACAGACCGAGAAAAATCATATGCTTGGGGCAACTGATGCAATAAAAGGATTCGTCAAAGTTCAACATCCATTTATGATAAAATCTGCCCATAAATTAGGAACAGAGCAGAACTTCTTCATCTCCATATTTTTATGAAACCTACATATTTCATAAACATATATATGCATCTACGAGAAACCTACATCATAGTTAATGGTGAAAGACTGAATGTCTTTCTCCTAAGATTGGAAACAAGGCAAGGATGCAAACGCTTCCCACTTTTTTTTTTTTTTTTTTTTTTTTTTTTGCGGTACACGGGCCTGTCACTGCTGTGGCCTCTCCCGCTGTGGAGCACAGGCTCCGGACGCGCAGGCCCAGCGGCCATGGCTCACGCACCCAGCCGCTCCGCGGCATGTGGGATCTTCCTGGACCGGGGGCACGAGCCCGTGTCCCCTGCATCGGCAGGACTCTCAACCGCTGCACCACCAGGGAAGCCCCGCTCCCCACTTTTATCCAACATCATACTGGAATTTCTAGCCAGTGCAAAGGGAACGAGGGGAAAGGCATATAGATTGAAAAGCAGGCAGTGAAACTATATTCACAAATGACATGACTGTCCATAAAATGTCGCCAAGAGTCCACCCAAAAAAAAGCTACTAAAATAAATAAGTTTAGGATAAAAGGTCAATATCTAAAAATCGATTTTATTCTATATATTTGCAATAAATTCACATTTTAAAAAGAATACTATTCACAAATAGCACCCAAACACCTGGAACACTTGGATGTAAATCTAAAACGTTTGTGTGGCATCTGTATTCTGCAAAGTATAAAACAGTGATGATAAAAATCAAAGAAAGCCTAAATAAATGATCAGATGTACCATGTTCGTGAATTAGAGAGTTCATTATTATTAAGATAGCAGTTCTCATTATTATGAAGGTGTATTTTCTGCACTTTCAGTGTAATCCCGATCAAAATCCCAGCAGGATCTTTTTTCAGAAATCGAGAAGCCAGTTCCGAAATGCATATTGTAAATCAAAGGCTAGAACAGCCAAAATGTCTTTGAAAAAGAACAAAACTGTGTGATTCCCATTACCTGATTTCAAGATTTATTTTAAAGAACAGTAATCAAGACAGAGTGGTATTGGTAAAAGGATAGACACATAAATCAGCGGAACAAGACAGACTCCAGAATCTGCCTACCGTACACAGTCAAATGATCCTGACAAAAATATAAAGCCAATTTGAGAGAAATAACAGTTTATAACAATAAAATATGCTGGAACAATTGAGCAGTCATATGTAAAAACCTAAACGTTGACCCATACATTGCAACGAATACAAAAATTAACCCAGAAGAATCATAGACCTCAGTGTAAAACCTAAAACTATTAAACTTATTAGGAAAAAAAAAAACAAAGGAAAAGCTGTTTGACCTTTCTTTTGGCAAAGATTTCTAAGATATGACAACAAAAGCAATTCCATTAAAAAATAATTAGACTTCATCAAAAAAGAAGTCTGCTCTGCCAAACATCTGTTAAAAGACATGACATGCTATATACTAAGAAAAAAAATTCAAATCACATATATAATAAGAGACTCGTTTACAAGGTATACAATTCTCAAAACTGAATAAGATGACCCAAATTAGTTGCCCATTTTAAAACAGAAAGAATTTGATCAGATACTTGATCCAAAAACAAGATGGCAAATAAGCCACTAAAAACTGCTCAACATCATTAGTGATTAGGGAAATGCAAATTAAAATCACCGTGAGATACCTCACGTGTATTAGGCTAAAATAAAATCGCAATGTGAAAACAAGTGCTGGCAAGGATGCAGAACAGCTGGAACATTACACAGTGCTGGTACAAATGGTTCAACCATTTTGCAAAACAGTTTGGCAGTGTCTTATAATGTTAAACATGCAGGGTCCACATTGCCCAGCAATCTCATCCCCAGGCATTTACCCACAAAGAAATAAAAACACAGACTGACACCAAAATGTGTCCACAACCTATGGCAGCTTTATTCATAATAGCCAAAACAATTAGCCACTCTGGCGTCTGTCACCTGGCGACAGATAATTAAACTGTGGTACATCCATACCATGACATACGACTCAGCAGAAAGGAACTCCTGACACATCTGTAACAGATAAGAACAAACCTGACTCCGCATTGGATCTTTTCTAAACTTGGTGCTCTGTTGCCTGTGCTGAGTCATGCTGGCTCTTCACCTTTTGTAAAAGAATGTTGCCTTTAGCCTGAAATATACAAAATAGCCCTTTTTCAAAGCTCTGCCTCCCAGGCTTGACCTTTAAAGGTATAACACTTTATATTCATACAGAGATAAAAAGTTGCAAAAGAGAAAATAACAATTGTCAGTGTTGAAGGTTTACAGGAACACTGTGATAGGACCTGCATGGACAGCTGCAAGAACAGAGGATTGTCACATCCCCTCCAGGTCTGGCCGGCACCCGGAAGTTCGAAACAGCTAGCCACAACTCGTCCCTTTTTGGAGGACAAATGTTGGCCAGGATGTGGAGAAAAGGGAACCCTCCTGTACTGTTGGTGAGAATGTAAATTGGTGCAGCCACTATGGAGAACAGTATGGAGGTTTCTCAAAAAAACTAACGAGAACTACCATATGATCCAGCAATTCTACTCCTGGGCATATATCTGAAAACAACAAAAACACTAATTCTAAAAGATACATGTACCCCAATGTTCACAGTAGCACTATTTACAGCAGCCAAAATACAGAAGCAACCTAAATGTCCATCAGCAGATGAAAGGATAAAGAATTTGTAGTACGTATACATGAATACTACTCAGCCATTAAAAAAAAAAAAAAGCATGAAATTTTGCCATTTGCAGCAACGTGGATGGACTTGGCATTATGCTAAGCAAAATAAGTCAGACAGAGAAAGACAAGCACCGTATGATGTCACTTATACATGGAATCTTAAAAATACAACAGAATAGTGAAAATAACAAAAAAGCAGACTCACAGATACAGGGAACAAACTAGTGGTTACCAGTGGAGAGGCAATATAGGGGTAGGAGAGCAAGAGGTACAAACTATTAGGTATAAAATAATCTACAAGAATATATTGTACAACACAGGGAACATAGCCAATATTTTACAATAACTATAAATGGAGTATAACCTTCAAAAATTGTGAATCACTATATTGTACACCTATAACTTATATAATATTGTACAGCAACTGTACTTCAATAAAAAATAAAGTTTATTGAGATATTTTATGAAAAAATTTTTAATTTAGATTTTAAAATTTAATTTAAAAAAATGTTTTTTAAAAGAGGAAGCCTGATTTCTAACTGGGGTAGAATGGTTCTTTGGGACACCATCTTCTCTGTCTGCTGGCTTTCTGAATGAAGTAACTATTCTTCACCCCAACACCTCATCTCTCGATTTGTCCCATCCTGTGGGAGCAGTACTAGCCTGGACTAGGTAACATCTCCAACAACCTGGAAGAATACGAAATGCACTGGGCTAAGTGAAAGTTACATAAGGTATAGTAACATGTATATAAGATTTGGTATCATGTATGTAACACTCTGGAAAAAGCAAAACTTTAGTGACAGGAGACAGATCCATGGTGGCCAGGGGATGAGGGTAGAGGGAGGGACTAGCTCTGAAAGGGTAGGAGAAAACTTTGGGGGGGGCATGATAGAAATGTTCCATCTTGAGTGTGGCAGTGGTTACAAGACTATATGCATTTGTCAAAATTCACAGAACTGTACAAAAAGGTGAACTGTACACCATGCAAATCTACCTCAATTAACCTGACACTCACCCACCCCACCAAATACCTTCTCACGAGATTCCACTGTGCGGCCAGCGTTCAGAATCCCTGCTTTACTTCTCCACATGGACAGATGTTTTCCCTTGACAGCTTTTCTTCATGGTTCTCAGCCTCGATTTCACATCAGAATCAATTGGGGGGGAATCTCTCAAAACCCCCAACGCCTGGATGTCACCCCAGGATATTCCGATTTCCTTGGGCAACGGAATGTTGGAAAACTTGATAGGTGATACTCACAGGTAACCCAGGCTGAGAACTACCATTACAAAGGCAATGCTTTTCCAAGAGGATGTTCCTCTCACTCTGGAGAGAAAACTTCTAAAACTATGTACCCACTTGTACATTTAAGAACTGATATCTAATACTTTTCATCAGAGTTCCAACAGTTGCCAGGGATAAAGTTTCCTGTGTATTGTACACCTTGACATTTAAAACGAAACTGTTACATCACTCTTTTAAATGCATCCACTGGAATATAGATAACAGAATGACTCGACACCTACCTTCAGCCATGTATAAAATCTTTAAAAAATCTTCCTCAACAATGGCAATCTTACATTGTTCCTTTTTCCCCTAAATTCACATTTCCATCCTGGTTCCCATACAGAATTTTATCCTATTGTAATATACCTTTTTTTAACTGAAGTATAGTTGATTTACAATGTTGTGTTAGTTTCAGGTGTACAGCAAAATGATTCAGATATATATAGATATATATAGGTATACATAGATAGATTCTTTTTCAGATTCTTTTCCATTATGGGTTAGTACAAGATATTGAGTATAATTCCCTAGGTCCTTGTTGCGTATCTACTTGATACACCAGTAGTGTATATATGTTAATCCCAAACTCCTAATTTATCCCCCCACCCACTTTCCCCTTTGGTAACCATAAGTTTGTTTTCTATGTCTGGGTTTATTTCTGCTTTCCATATAAGCTGTTTAAATGATGAGACCAACAACGTATTAATCTCTAAAATATACAAACAGCTCATGGAGCTCCATATCAAAAAAGAAAAAAAAAAACCAACCCGATCAAAAAATGATCTAAGTAGACATTTCTTCAAAGAAGACATACAGAAGGCCAAGAGGCACATGAAAAGATGCTCAACTTCGCTAATTATTAGAGAAATGCAAGTCAAAACCACAATGAGGAATCACCTCACACCAGTCAGAATGACCATCATCAAAAAGTCTACAAATAGCAAATGGCCGAGAGGGTGTGGAGAGAAGGGGACCCTCCTACACTGTTGGTGGGAAGGTAAGTTGGTGCAGCCACTATGGAGAACAGTATGGAGGTTCCTCAGAAAACTAAAAATAGAATTACCATATGACCCAGCAATCCCACTCCTGGGCATATACCCTGAGAAAACCATGATTTGAAAAGATCCATGCACCCCAATGTTCATTGCAGCTCTGTTCACAATAGCCAAGACATGGAAGTATCCTAACGTCATGTACTTTTAATCTTGAAAATAATGTACCCATCATCCTATTACACTTTCCTACAACAAAAATATAGGTGTGTCTATACTGAACTTAAATTTTTTTGTTTCTTCTTACTGTTAAGATTCTCAGTATTCAAAAACTTCATCAAGTTGGCATTGTTACAATTCTATTATGACACAGCATAAATACATGACACATTTTGATAAATATGTTTTAAAAATAAAAAGTACTTCTCTTCTTGTAAATGTACCTCTTAATGAGCTATGGGGTGGGAGTGTTATGCTGCTTTGATTAAATCTGTAGTTAATAATTGTACCTGGGGGATTGTGGAGGCTTTAACACCTGGGAGAAATGAATCATACAGAGCAAGACCCTAGATGGATGAGAGTACCCTTCTATTGTAAATTCAAAGAAGGGGTGGGGGGTGTGTGTGTGTGTGTGTGTGTGTGTGTGTGTGTGTGTGGTGTGTGTGTGTGTGTGTGTGTGTGTGTGTGTGAGAGACAGAGAGTCAGGGAGGAAGAGACAGAAGACGCACGGGGTAGTTGTAAATTAACTTAGAGGGATCAAGTTTAGGACCAAATACATACAGAAGTTGAGGATTTGTAAATGCATTTCTTTTCAAATATCTCCACTTACATACCCCTCAGAAGGGCTTTGCATGATCCCTCCATTCAAATATTCTAGTGTCAAGCGCACTCCTCCAAATAAAGAAATAATGTAAAAACAAAGTAGTAAACAAAATCAAGCAATTCCTGGAAATTAAAAGTAAATATTATCCAGCAGAGATTGTCAATTCACACAGCCCCAGGGCCCGGTGAAATATAAATGAGTGAAGCTCTGCGGATTCCAGAAACACTGGGATTCCACTCCAGTGTTCATCTCCCCACATTTGATAGGCACCCAAACGCAGGGCACCAGTTCTCTGGTAGTCCAAGTCCAGGGATAATGTAACTAGGAAAGGAAAGAAAAGAAGATGGACCCAGTGCAGAGCATCTGGTGGTGACAGCAGCTGTCCTGCTTGGAACCATTGTTGACATGCAGAAGTATCAGGGCTGCTCACCATGGAAAAGCAGCAGGAAAATCCAGGCTCTTATGAAAATCTGCTGATCTCAAAAGGATGACAAGACATTCACCGCGAAAGCCACACAGAACGTATCTGCAGGCCACGTGTACCACCTGACACCATCTGTCAATCAAAAGCCACACCCCTGACCTCCAACTACAGGAGGAAATCCGAAAGCTTTTAAAAAAGATACTCAATACCTTTAAGTTAACCTTCAAAATGCATTCCAATACACAGCAGGTGCAGACCAATACTGTTTGATTCCACTTATACGAGGTACCTAGAATAGCCAAACTCACAGAGTCAGAAAGTACATTGGTAGAGGCCACAGGTGGTGGGGGTGGGGGAGGGGCACGAGGGGTGGGGATGGAGAATAGGGAGTCAGTGTTTAATGGGGACAGAACTTCAGTTTAGGAAGGTGAAAAATTCGGGGACTTCCCTCGTGGCGCAGTGGTTAAGAATCCTCCTGCCACGGACTTCCCTGGTGGCACAGTGGTTAAGAATCCACCTGCCAATGCAGGGGACACGGATTCAAGCCCTGGTCCGGGAAGATCCCACATGCTGCGGAGCAACTAAGCCCGTGTGCCACAACTACTGAGCCTGCGCTCTAGAGCCCGTGAGCCACAACTACTGAGCCCCTGTGCCACAACTACTGAAACCCGCAGGCCTAGAGCCTGTGCTCCAACAACAAGAGAAGCCACCGCAATGAGAAGCCCGTGCACCGCAACGAAGAGCAGCCCCCACTCACCGCAACTAGAGGAAGCCCAAGCACAGCAACGAAGACCCAACACAGCCCAAAAAAAAAAAAAAAAAAAATTCAGAAGGTGGATGATGGTGAGAGTTGCACAAAAATGTGAATGTACTTAGTGCCACTGACCTGTACAGTTAAATATGGTTAAAATAGTATGTTTTATATTACGTGACTTTTGACCACAACAAAAAAAAACTTTTTTAAAAAAGATTCTTGTAATAACGTATAATGGAAGAGAATGTAATAAAAGAATATGTATTTATATATATGTATAACTGAATCACTTTGCTGTACACCTGAAACTAACACAACATCGTAAATCAACTATAATTCAATAAACATTTCTTTTTAAAGAGCATTTTTTTCTTCCTTATCAGTTGAAGGCATATGGTACCCTACTGCTTTATTTGTTTTGCATCCTTTAGAATCATGAGGCTTGCTTTTAAATTCCAATCATTAAAGCATAGTATAAATGTCCTTTCCCTATCAACAGTCTCTTTACCGCATCCAAATTAATTCTGGAAAAACTACTGTAGGATAGTTAAAAGGTGACACTTGGCCCAAAGGTGCACTGCCAGCTTTGGTCCTTCCCAAAATGTAAATATTAGGTTCTCTGTAATACCAGAATATCCTAGAAACTCTTCTTCCACACTGTTTTAAGGTTACATTGATCTGAAGTACAGGCAAAATCCAGCTCCCTAATGTGTGTTGCCTAATTAAGGAATTCAGCAGAGCGCTCCATTTATGAGGACCAGATATGTAGAAATTAAAGGGAAAAGTCAGAACTCGATGGTAAGCTGCTTTTACATGTCTGTACATCAGAATCACTGTTTTCCCTCATTTTGTGGACACAGTTCCCTTGAAAATGTAAATAATATTATTTAAGCGGTTCTCTCTCCCTTTCAACAGAATTCTCAGTTGTTTTACTGATCTCACATTTCAAAATGTCGAATGCTTGTTCAACAGGCAATTGTGTGTTTTGATGCTTACTTTTAACAGCCCATAATGCAAATATTTATTCACAACAGTTATTTCCATTGTGCATAGTTTTTACATCTAATTAAGGACTCTGAAAAATTACAATCATGGAAACAAAAGCATACAGTACATTTAAACAAACATCAAAGGATAAAGTAACTTCTCCAAGAGGGGACAATTCTCTACTGGGAGTTGTCGTCTGGGCAAGAATACAAAATTCTCATCTCCCCACATTTGGTAAAAGTATTCTGAACTATTTTGCATTAACTCCCTCTCATTTTCTTATCGGGTGGTCTGGGTGGGTTCCTACTCCAGGCTCCAAAGGCGGAGCTTATTGGCTAAACTTGAGTCAATCAGCCTGCACCTATCCCATCCTTCTGTGCTCAGTCACTGATTCAGAAGACTCACAGAGCAATGGGGACCTTTAAGAGGCAGGTCCGGAACTTTGATGGAGTTGTTGAGAGAGATGCTCTATTCACTGAATTTAGGGTAAAAAGGTGTAATTCTGAGCTGGGGAAGCATCTTGCTTAAATGAAGGACAGTGTGCGTTGGAACAGAACCAATAAAGTTAAAGAGAAGCAAAGAGAGTCTAGGTCCCTTTGGCGTCCCGTGAGCACCAGGATCAAGCCTTGCCTGATGTCAGCCACCCCCAGAATTTCAGCTATGTGAGCCATTACATTTCCCTTTTCCTTTAGGCAGAGACCGTTAATGTTTACCAAATACTGGGTCAGCCAAAAAGCTGCGCGCGAATGAACTTTTTGGCCAGCCCAATACATTCTCCTCTACATTTCCCAGTTCTCCCTGCAGTCAGATGGAGGCTCTGTTTCTAACGCTGGTCAATAGGATGTGGGTATAATGAAGCCATTTCCAAATCTGGACTTTCAATGCATCCCGCGTAATCCCCTAGGTCCTCTCATCCCCTACGGTCAGGTGTTCAAAATGGCATAACTACAAAGTCAGAGAGGGTCAACTGGACTCTAACCAAACAAGAAATAAACCTTGGTCAAATTAAGCCACAGAGACATGGGTTTTTACTCATCTATATATTACATATGCAATGTATATATATGTATGTATGTGTAATGTATGTATGTTACATCAGAGCCTACCCATCATACTAGCCCATCCTCACTGATGTATCCCTTAGGCAATTTTAGATTTTTGTTTTGTACCTGCAACCAAAATATGTCTAGTTATTCATCACTAGAAAGTATTTCCTTAAATAAATCAAACTCAGGCGGAATTCTTCCATCCAATCCATGGCTTCTTGGGGAAGCCATGCACTCTGCTTCCTATTCCCAAAAAGGAGCCTCAGCTGAAGACCTGCTTTGATTTCTTCCTTCACAGATCTGTTAAAGGTTGATTAAGGATAGTAATCTAGAGGCCTTTGGGAGGATAAAACGGTACCTCCTCTTGAGAGCCTCCAGTTCAGAGAAACCCAAGGAATACTTTCAAATCCTAGAAGACTGTCTAGAAAAATCAAAACTGAATCAGCCATTAATTGAGCACATGTTCACCAACACCATGACCAGCAACATGAGAAACACACAATGAGGGTCCTTGTTTCCTTCCCACAGTCCTCTTGGGAAGAGAAAAGTTGCACAGATGAGATATTTTAACATGACTCTTTGCAAGGTCACTGAGATCAATTTTAACAAGAGGAGAGTTTCTCTGGACACCGAAGACTGGCGCATTTCACACCAATTGCGGGTCTCTTCCTAAACTGAAGCGGCTGGTGTCCTGACAGCAAGGTGGGCAGGAATCTCTTGATTCTGGGGTTCCAGATCTGTCTTGGGTGCCACTGAACAGAGGCACCCATCTGAAACCCAGAGAGAGACGATGAGCAAGGGGAGACGGCAGCTACACGAGATCAGTCCTTCTTGCAGAGAGAAGAGTGTCTGGTTCAGTCGGGATCGCCCTGAGGGAGGGTAGCGCTGGATCCTATGCGCGCTGAAAGGAAGGCGACGGTGATAGTGGGATCTGGGCCAGAACAGGAGATATTGTGGCTGGGGGTTTTGCTGGCTTCTGCTGTTTCTCCCCCAGCCTGGGTCCCTGGTGTGCACGGCGGGTCTATACACCCCCTCACACGATTCAGGAAATCCACCTCGGCCAGAGCAGGTTCTGTTGTCAGCAACTGAGAACCTTGGTCGACAAAGAAAAAGCAAAGATCACAGAAAAGACGTCTTAAGGGTTCTAAGGGGAAATCAAGGCTGCCATTCCTTCCTCTCTCCGCTTAATCAAACACGTTTCCATACCTGTATTCGTTGGCTTACCCGAGACAGGTAGGAGTTCACGTCTCAGTCTCCAGCACTTCGAGGGCAGAGTTGATTTCATATTCATTGACACATCCTCAGAGCCTATCTTACTGTGTTTGCAACTTGCCCTCAACAAACTAATTGTTGGATAAATAAATCAAAGCCCTTGGTGCTTAGTACGGGTGACAGTCCCTGTGGCAGACAAAGTAGGAGAACTAGGTCAATCTCAGGGCTGAACTTGAAGAATTTTTGCTGTATTTAAGCAGCAGGGGCCCTTGTAATTCTATCAACGTCCCAGAATCAAGGAATTCAGATTTATTTATTGTTTAATAAATTTATTTTATTTATTTATTTTTGGCTGTGTTGGGTCTTCATTGCTGTGCTTGGGCTTTCTCTAGTTGCAGCAAGAGGGGGGCTACTCTTTGTTGCGGTGCACAGGCTTCTCATCGCGGTGGCTTCTCTTGTTCCAGAGCACGGGCTCCAGGCACGCAGGCTTCAGGAGTTGTGGCTCGTGGGCTCTAGGGCACAGGCTCAGTAGTTGTGGTGCACAGGTTTCATTAGTTGTGGCACGCGGGCTCTAGAGCACAGGCTCAGTAGTTGCGGTGCACGGGCTCCAGTAGTTGTGGCACGTGGGCTCAGTAGTTGTGGCTCACAGGCTCTAGAGCGCAGGCTCAGTACTTGCAGTGCATGGGCTTAGTTGTTCCACAGCATGTGGATCTTCCCAGACCAGGGCTCAAACCCGTGTCCCCTGCACTGGCAGGCAGATTCTTAACCACTGCACCACCAGGGAAGTCCCAGAATTCAGGTTTAAATGTCCACCTGTTGTTTTGATTCTGTTCTATAATAGTGATTCCCAAACAGCAAGTCCCGGAGAGATGCATCTTCCCAGGTAACTAAATCACATCCTTCTCACTGAATTTCTAAATGCATTTTCATTTTCCCTCATAACCTTGAAACTGCAGGCTCTTTACCTGCACATTATCTGTTGACCAGAGTCCTCTTCACATAGCATCCCCAGGAGCACCCACTGTAAGCAATTCTGCATCTTCCCACTGACCACAGACTGTATGACCTCACCCGCTCCAACCGCACAGCCTTCAAGAGGCAAAGCATCGCAGGGCCCTGGACCACACTTGGAGGAAAACAGCTTCGGGGCCTCAGAAGCCACATCCTCGATGTGACTCTCTCCATGACACATTCTGAATACTTTTCGGGGCCACCAAGGCACTCGGCAAAGATTGTGAGGTACAGCAGACGCCCACAGTGCCATCGCTAAGGGCATCAAGGTTCAACAAAACGGATGCTTTCACGTATCGCTAACACCTGCACAAAAAGGTAAGGTAAAGCCTGTCTGGGAAACAGCTTGTCAACAAAAGCTCTACCCATACTCTTTGGCCTAGTAATTAAAAAACTGTGACTCTCTTTAAGAAAGTAACTCAAAGCAAAAATTATGCACAAAGATAATTATTTCCTCATAATAGCAGAAAACTATAAATTATATAATTGTCCAACAAGAGCTGAAAATTTTCAGCTATGGCGCAGACATTAAAAATATATCCCTGATACATTTTTAAAACATGAGGAAATGCTTATATAAACATATGAACTCAAAAAAGTCAAAAACCAATTATGTGTCCCAGAGACAGTGTGAACACAACCTCTTTAAAAATTCATAGAAAAACAACTAGAACGAAAGACATCAAACTGTTGAGGCAGTCATCTTCGGGCAGTGAGATTATTTATTTTTACCTCTCCCTCATGTCAGGATTCCTTTGAAGTAGCTTACAAAAAATAAATGCACTGGGATAGAAGAAGTAAGCAGGGAAGCAGACAAGAGAGACAGAATAAGGAAAATAAAATAAAGCCAAGGATGAAGCTGAGTCATGTGTGTGTGTCTTAAGATGTGTGTCTTAAATTTCCTAGACTTATAAATAGTAAAGTCGCCTCAGAGACTCCTAGGAGTTCAAGCAAAGACAGACACTTGGAAATTCACTTAGAAAATTCACGGTGTTCATAGGATAAAGTGTAAACTATTTCTCAGGATAAACACAACTTTTTTTTTTTTTTCCTGGTAGTAAGGCCTGAGAAGTATTTCTTAGAAAAGGAACTTGGGAAAGAAACAGGTTTTTTTGTTAGTTTGTTTTTTTAATTTTATTTATTTATACAGCAGGTTCTTATTAGTTATCTATTTTATACATATTAGTGTATATATGTCAATCAAAATCTCCCAATTCATCTGATAAAGTCCTTAAATATCCCTCCACTCTGTCTTGGCACACGTCCCTCTCAAGCTCCTGGCTGCTGTCCTTCCCCAGCTGGCATTTACGGCCCCAAGTTCAGCGGGCTGCGCTATCCACTTATCTCAAGTGTTAGACTGTTCTAACTTCAGATCTTTCCCAGAGCAATTCTGCCACACAGCATCCTTGCTCTCCTTCTGTGAACCTGCTCCTCTAACGAAAGAGCATCCCATCTGTTGTCACAGCCAGTCTCGATACAGACGTCCACCATGGACGGGCTGGGACGGGGTCCTGGGACGAGAGCCTGCAGACCATGCTCAAGGTCGACACCAGCCATCAGACACCATCAGGCACCCACGAACCGCCAAGGCTCAGTGCCACTCAGGCGTGTCTGCCCAGCGTGCTGACAAGGGTGCTGGAGTGAATGCAAACTCGGTCCCCAGCTTCAGAGAGCAAGAAACACACGTGTCTTCCTTTTTATGGGATGGAACTTCGTTTCTATTTGGATTCCCCGTTTCACCCAGTAGCCAAACAATATCCCCCGCCTCCCATTATTACAGAGATCACGTGTAAGTTCTGAAAGATTCAAAGTGCCCACGACAACCAGGAGGGTTCACGTCAACGACAGACTTTGTCATCGGTCCAAATGGCATCCGGTCTCCTGCGGTCAGTACAGGCAGACCACAGAGACGCCTCCGTGATCTTGACCGCAAGGCCTCCTCAGGCTGATTGGGCTTCCTTCCGCCATGTCTGCTCCAGCTTCCTCGGCTGACCTGGAAAATATTCTGTCACTCTCAGCACCTCGCTGGAACTCACTGCCTGGTCACTGCACACAAACTGCTTTTTACAGCAGGTAAAAAGTGACCACTGCCAGGCAGTGACCACTGCCTGGTCACTGCCTTCTGCTTTTTACAGCAGGTTCTCTTCCTCTAGGAATCTCCAAATATATTTGGGAAATCTAACTTATTTTGCTCTAACTCATCCTTGGAGTGAAGTGACACAGAGCATCTCAGAAGCACGCTGGCATCTGAACTAACCTCTGAATCCTTCCCTCTCCCCCCAGTGAAAAAATATTTACTGAGGTGAAGAAGGAGAGGGTGTGCCAAGAAAACACATGCCCACGAACACATGTTTTTCCAAATCTTTTGTCTTTTGCCGGAAATCTAAAGTCAGGAACCTGGCTTTTCTGTCCTGGGCTTTCTGCTGTAGCAAGAGGCAGTGATTGCCATGTTTTACCTGCTAAAGAGATGAGACTTAAAGGGTGATGAGGATTAAAGGCAGGCAGAGAATTGGCGACATCAACATCGGTTTTGATATCAAAACCTTTTCCTGCCACAATGTCCTAAGAGATTGTGTCCAGAGCCTTGAGAATCTCAGCGAGTTATATTATAACTTAAGCATCTCCCCACCTACCAACACGGCTTTCCTGACCAAACACACAAACAAAAACAACAACAACAAAACTGAAGTCTGACTGCCACCTTCTTTACTTAGTTGAGTCTGCTCAGCAATTCTCCCATAAACATAAAAAGATACTATTTTTCACATGAGGAAAATAACCAATGTCGCTAATGGCTAAAAATTCTTTGTGACTGCCTGTCTTTTCAAATGTATATCGAAGTCTCATTTCTAGGCTTTAGTTCAGAGAAAGAGAGAGAGAAAAGTTTTTATTCCCTTTCAACTGTTTCAAATATATTTCTTAACCTTGGTTACTGCTGTCCTGTCATGAAAATATGTACTTAATCTCTTTTTGAATATATGTCACAAATCTTTTTACTTTAAGTTCAAGGGTCTTCCTCCCCTATAGATACTTAATTTCTGGAAGTTGATGGGACACACATCTTGGGTGATAGGTTTGTATAAAAGGGACCCTTTGAACGCTCCTGCACTGTTGGTGGGAATGTAAGTTGGTGCAGCCACTATGAAAAACAGTGTGGAGGTTCCTCAGAAAAATAAAAATAGAATTACCATATAACCCAGCAATTCCACTCCTGGGCATATACCTGGACAAAACTATAATTCAAAAAGATACATGCACCCCTGTGTTCATTGTAGCACTATTCACAGTAGCCAAGACATGGAAACAACCTAAATGTCCATCGACAGATGAATGGACAAAGAAGATGCAGTACATATATACAATGGAATATTACTCAGCTGTAAAAAAGAACAAAATAATGCCATTTGCAGTAACATGCATGGATGCAACTAGAGATTATCATACTAAGTGAGTAAGTCAGAAAAAGAAAGACAAATGATACCATATGATATCGCTTATATGTGGAATCTAAAGTATGGTACAAATGAACCTGTCTACAAAACAGAAACAGACTCACAGACATAGAGAACAGACTTGTGGTTGCCAAGGGGGAAAGGTGGGGGAGGGATAAATTAGGAACTTGGGGTTAGCAGATACAAACTATTATATATAAAATAGATAAACAACAAGGTCTCACTACTGTATAGCACAGGGAACTATATTCAGTATCCTGTGATAAGCCATAATGGAAAAGAATATAAAATAAAGAATGTCTATATGTGTATAACTGAGTCACTTTGCTGTACAGCAGAGATTGGCATAACACTATAAACCAACTATACTTCAATTTAAAAAATTATAAAATTTAAAAAAAATCAGTCCTCTGACACTTAAAACATTTTTAATAAATAAAATCTAAAAAGAAGCCAAATCTTGAAAAAAAATAAATTAAAAAGTTGACCAAAAAAATTAATTAAAAAAATAAATAAAAGGGACCCTTAAAACTGACATTTAAGTGAAGAAGACCCTGGCCTCAGGTCCTCTTAATTCTTCCTAGATTTTTTTTTTAAGTAGATTTTAAAAAATAAACGACAGAAGTGATATAGAAATATCCTGAGTCTTTGGTCTCGTGTCACGACAAATCCACGCTGGATTCCTGTGATCACCACTCACTTCTGCTACGGCACCTTCACAATATTCGCCCCATAATTCAAGCTTGTTGTCTGGCATCAAAAGTCAAACTCACCAATCCATATGTTCACAGAATCCAACCTTCTCCTTTTGGAAACAGGAAAAATACTTGTCTGCCTTCACGCTCCATGCTTCTCCCTCGTTCTTTACAATTTTACTAAAAAGCTACCCAGACTTTTAGTCCTGGTGAAACAGAGGCCACGTCAGTCTCCCCTCCCCCAGGGCCCACGCATGTTTGTGAAGCGGATGAATGATGGGATGCTGGGATTCAGAGAGCATGGCCGAAGTCTCTTCAGCATCCTGGCCTAGGAGACAACCACACAATTTCACATCATCAGATCACCCCCTCCACCTCTGTAACAGCCTTGGGATTAAAATCCATGTTTTAGTTCCTTGTAGGTATCATTCCCGATTGCTGCTGGAAAAATGAAGGCTGAGAAAATTAAAAAACAGGGTATTCACGTATTCATTCCTTCAACAAACAATGAACCACCTCCAAGGCTCAGAGCTGAAACTCCACGGAAACCCCTCTGCCCTCAAACTTCAGCACGTCAGGCACCGCATGTAATTTTTGCCTGACAAATGGATTCCTTTTTAGTTATTATACATAATCACGAGCAGAATGTAAAACAGTTAACGGTGTGGGCTGAAGCATCAGGATTCAGACTGTGACACTTCAGTTGTAAGAGCTTGGACAAGTTACTTCTCTGAGTTTCCATTTCTGCATCTATAAAATGGGGTGAAGAAAATCTAACCCACTGGTTTTATCTGCAAATTCACAAAAAGCACTTTCAGCAATCACTCAGTGCAGTGCCTGGCATACAATTTTAAATTACTTTAAAATTCGCTGTTATTATTATCGACAGAAGTATTTCCTGCAGCACTTTGAAGTACTGGGAGGGGGAAAAAAAAACCCCGGCATCAAACCATTTTACTACTGTGCAAAGTTTCTTTCAGCAATAGTCTACAGTCTTAAGGATACTTAAAAATTTATTGAGCCCTTGCAGTGTCCAAAGTACTAAACTCAATACTGAAGAGAAATCAGAGAGAAAAATACACAGAGGCTGCCTCTGGAGGTACTAAAAATTTAGGAGAGGAGACAGAAAATGGTTTTAGAATGTGTCACCCCCGTAGAAGGTTGAAAAGTGCTCCCCCACCCTCACCAAAAGATATCTGCGTCCAAATCCCTCAAACCTGTGAATGTCACCTTATTTGGGGGAAGAGGGGGGAGAGGGGTCTTTGCAGGTGTGATTAACGTAAGACGGGAGATGATCCGGATTATTCCCGTGGTCCCTAAATGCAACCACGTGAATCCTTACATAAGAGGGAGGCGATGGGAGGTTTTAGACACAGAAGAGGAGGCATGAGGACAGACCCAAGAGAGACGGGAAGACACTACCTTCAAGCGATGTTGCCAGAAGGTAAGACCACCAGCGCCCATAAGGAGGGGGCACGATTCTCCCCTAAAAGTCTCCTGCCAACACCTTCATTTCGGCCCTGGGACACTGATTTTGGACTACTGGCCTCCAGAACTACGTGAGAATGAAGTTCTGTTGTTTTAAGTCACCATGTTTGTGGTCATGTGTTAAGGCAGCCACGGGAAATTTACAGACCCTCTGATTAAAATCCATCCTTACCCTCCTTCTACTCACCAGTGCCTGGGAAGGGGCGACCACAGAATCCATCCCCCGCCTGGACCATCTTGAGAGTGCAAGAGGCTGCTATCACTAGCCTCATCAGGACGCCACGGGCAACTGGTGGTGGTCCAGGTGAAAGAGGACATGCCACGGATATCCCCACACCCTACCTGACCGCTGCCCATCTCTAGTTCACTTCCCACTCTGTCCTTTCATGCAGTAACCACAAGCTCCACGGCTCTCTCTCCCGGCCACACTGGCCCTCTGGAGTCCCCGTACGTGTCTGCACCCTCCCACTCACGTGCCCCCTCCCTGCAAACACCAACCCATCCCACAGATGCTCTACGTCCAATGCCAATATACCTGCGCTCAGAGATGCTTGCCCTGTCCCTCTAGCACATCGCAGCTGAAAGTTTACATTCCTTTACATAACAGTTTTATACAATGCATAATTACATTTTTATATAATTAACATCTTTTTCTATCTCCTCTATAAACTCCCAGTTCCGGGAGGCCAGTAACCGTATCTGTGTGGGTTTTTCTCACTACTGTTATCCTACGGCCAGCATGGCGTGGGGTATACAGTTGGTGCTCCAAAAGCAGTTACTGTGATAAAATAAGGAAGGAGAGGGGACCCAGAAAACCAGGAGAGGAAAGGAAGAGGGAACTGAACGCCGAACTGGTGGGGTTTGAGCCCATGACTTAAAACCATGGACGGTCTGTGCACTTTACAAGCTAGAGGACCACCCTGAATCGAGCGCCACTTTAGTACCTTCCTAACCCTGTGTCCTCAGAACACCAGCAAACAGTTCTTGCAGAATCCCATGCTCACTCAAAGCCTGTGGCCTTTAGTATTTGTTGAGTCATCAAATTTTATGGATTTATGGATGAAGGGATGGATGGATATATAAATGAAGGGATGGAGGGATGGACGCACGGAAGGATACATGGATGGATACATAGATGGATGGATGAAGACTGGTTAAATAAATGGGCGAGTGGATAAATGGATAGATGAACTTAAAATATAGGGTAGTATAAGCTTCTGCAATAGCGTATTTTTGGAGTTTTTGTTTTGTTTTTCATTTTTTCTCGGCTTTCAGAATTGAACTAAATTAAACAAAACTTAATAATTAGAATTCTAAATTTCTGTGCCTGTATTTTTTGTAAGATCATATTTAGTACCTAACTTTTTAATTCAAGAAAAATGAAACTTCTTGGTCTCCCCATTTCCTCTCCTTTTAATTTTGACAGTGTTTAAATGTAAGAAATGAAGTTTAGTCTGTCTCTCTCTCTGTGTCTCTATCTCTGTCCCTGTCTTTCTCTCCCTCCCTATCTCTCTCTCTCTCTCTCTCACACACACACACACTCTCACACACCCCAACGTGCTCCCTCCTGGATACTTCTTCCTCCCCTGAGAGCCCAGACAAGGTGTCACTGTAAACCAAAGCGCCTTCCAGTCCAGAGCTGTGGGAAGATATTGCCTAAATAAGAGGTGATGCTCTGCCGCCCAGATGCTTCACTGCTGACCTAAGAGGAAGGCTATCAAGGTGGAAACACTCTGCGCGAAGGTGCCCTCACAAAGCCACTGCCCAGGAGGCTGGCTGCACTCTGCCACGGGATGCAGGCAGAGCACGTGCCCAACACGGCTCACGGACGGGGGTCCATCACCGCAGCAGCTGCTCTCCCGGGATCCCAGACCTCTGAGTGTCTGCTTCTCAACGGCATTTGCAAGAGAACATAACTCCGGGGGATGCAGGTCAGGGTCATCACAAGCAGCCTACACGGTGCCACCTTCCTGACTCTGTACTGAAAACCTGCCTGGCTCTCTGCCCATCTCTAGTCTTATTAATTTGTCTTTGGGCCCCTTTACTTTCCATGCCCTGCCCCCCACCCCCCATGAAACGAATAGCAACATGTTAAAACACATCTGCAAGCTGGCACAGCTGTAATCTGCGTCAGGTTCCCCAGGAAGACTAGACTCTAAACATAAAACACAAACTCTCTGACAACTTAATATAAGGCTGTTCTCCAGGAAAAGGCTGGGACTGCACCCCAGTGCTGGTAAAAACTTTTTGTTTCATAACAGAGTTCCCAGGTCCTACAGCATAGAACTGCAAGCAATGAAACTTTATTTTTATTTGATTTTCAAACGATCTATGAGGTTGCTCTATGACCATTCACTTCCTGCTCATAAAATTTAAACATATGGGTTCAAAGACGTTAGCCTGGTAATGAAAATGTGTACATCTGTTCCTTCAAGTCTCCATCTTTGGAAAGAACTAAGGCAATGCAGTAGATATAAAAATATGCTGAAACACATATTTAATATTTGGTAATAATCTCCATCTTTCCATCAGACCCAGACAAATTAGGCACTTTGGATGGTGTGTGTCTATGCATACGTTTCCTTCCAACTAAAATCCTCTTAAATGTAGTCCATCTTGGATTTCAAGCTTTTCTAGAACTCTCAGGTGGTCGGAGGATCTGAGAGGGGGAAGAGACGTGAACATATGGGGAAAAGAACTGAATGGTCCATGTGTTCAGAATTCATATCTGCACCAGGAAATTTTCTACAACTGGAAGGTTTCAGGGCTGTGCAACTCAAAATATGTCATAGGCTGGGCTTACAGCATCCTTCCACAAGCCGAGACCTCCACATCAGAGTTCCTCATGTTAAGGTCATTTTCAGTGTCTCCCACTTGAAAAGTTCAGAACTATCAGGGGAAATACGGTTCTCTTCAACCCTGCTCAGTCTAATCAAGAAATCAGTAACAGAACTATGTGTGTACCTAACCGAGGAAACATAATCGTTAGGTCATATTTACAAAGCTATTCTGAACCTGAATAAAACCTTTTTATTGCGGCATAAAAACAGAGAAGTCTATTCCTATTATCAAACCAAGTGACAACCAATAAGAAACATGCCTCGTAGCCACAGGCAAGCAAGTCTGCGGGGCTGTTGTTGCTGCGGATCTGGGGTTTTTTAACCTCATGTCTGCCTGGGGTGTATTCACCGAATTCCTCAAGCTTTTCTTCCGTTTCTTGTGCACATCACAAATCCCCGAGGCGCTGGTTCTCAGAATTGTTCTAACTCGTAATTAGGAGACATGAGCCCATTACGACCGCACTCGAAAAGACAGCCAAGCAGGGTGGGCAGAGGTCACCCTCTTCCTGCGTCACACCAGCACAAAAGCCGGCTATTGTCAGATCTAAAGCGATGTAACCTCAGTGATGCCTGAGGAGCTCAGAGAACAGAAAATTCCTGTAATTAAAAAGGCTCTGTGCATGACAATTGGCTTTGAAGTTTCTGAGAGAGATCTCATCTCGAAAATCTTCTCAGGAAAAAAACAACTCTGTGTACAGGGATTTGGGGACACACATGGGAGACTGCTAAGATGCTCCACTTTGCTCCTTATACACTTCTCTGTAGGAAAGAGGCCCCTGTGGGAACCCTACACAAATAAAGAGACCTGATCAGTAAGGAGAAAGAATGGCTGGTCCTTTCTACAACCTCCGGTGTGAATCGAATAATTTCCCTTCAAGGAATTCGTGTCCTGAGCTTCCAAACTTGCTGTGCCAATGACAGGCTGGGATGGAGACAGATGAGGGAAGCAGATGCGGAATCCCCGCCTTCCTCACAGCTGCAAGTCAGGGGCTCTGCTGGGATAACGCAGGTGACAAGCAGGGTTTAAACTCCGCGTCCAACCTGCACGGACGCTGCCACCGGACAAACAGCCACAGAAGGCAAAGGGAGAGAGAAGCCTCTTAGAGAAACGCAGGGCCACCTCTCCGGAGCTAGCCCCGGGCCACAGGCACGGGAGCCCACGATGCACGCGACAGCACTCCCGTACACAGGCGTGCTCCGGCAGGATTTCCTCACGGGTCCGCGCCAGTAGGAAAAGTCAAGCCCAAATTCCAGAACCTTTCCAGGAGGTCGCTTCAGTCCCTTCCTCTGACATCTAGCTCAGCCCTCCCGGGGCCCACCTCTCCTTTCAAGGTTCTCCACGGCCCCCTCCCAGAGTGGAACACGCGGTCGGGTGAACGAGGCTATTTTTCCGCCCGGGCGGTCTCACTCAGGGCCTCCAGCCCCAGTCTTCCGGGGAGGCACCTGCTACGAAGGGGCAGCGGGAGGACCTCGGCCGCCGCACGCGCGCGCGTGTACAAGCACAAACGCACACCCACACCCACTCTGCCGGCCGCCCCCATCCATGCACGCCCTCCCACACACTCACTCCCAGCAAAGTTCGCCCCGGGGCCCCAGAGGGCGGCGGCGTCCCCTTACCTTTGGAGAAGAGGGCGGCCAGGCTGACGAGCACGGGGGACCAATGGTGCCACAGCGTTCCCATCGTAGACGCGCACATCCCGGAGACCCGGAGCGCAGACCGGCGGCTCCCCGGCGCCGTCTGGGCGGTGAAGACACAGTCGCCAAGAGCCCGGAGGACCGGAGCGGGGCGGGAGGGCGAGGGAGCGCCGGGCTAGGGGCGCGAGCGGCCGCGGCGCCCTGCGTCCTCCTCCCGCCCATCCATGGCCTGCGGGAGGCGACACCGCGCGCCGCTCCGGAGTTGCTCTCCCGAGTCCAGCGCGCGCGCAGGCAAACCCCACCTCCCTTTCACCCCCACCAGGATATTTTTACTTTCATCCACGCGAATTTGTTCCTTGCCGTTTACCCAGAAAGGACTGGCCCCCAAGTGGCCCCCAAAGGGCGCCTCCGGGAGCGCGGGGACGCGGGGCGGGCGGCTCCGGGTGGGCTAGCGGGCGACGGCGGGGCGGCGGGGCGGCGGCGTCCGGGGCGGAGGCGGTGCGGGGACCTCCGGCCGGGTGGCCGGGCGCCCGGAGCGGCGCGGAGCGCCCGAGCGCACAGCCCCCATCCCGCCCGGCCGCGCCCCGGGGCGCGCGCCGGCGCCTAAAGTTTGGCGGGGCGCAGCCGCTGCCCGCGCCGCCCACCCCGGCCCGGCCCCGGCCCCGGCCCCGGCTCTGGCTCGAGGGGCCCTGGGCGCGCGGCGCGCACGGCCGGCTCCGGGGATGCGGGGCTGCCCCCGGCGCCGGGGGGAAGCGCGCCACCCGCGCGCGGAGGAGGACCCGCAGGCCCGGGGACCTCGCCGCCCGCACGCCCCCCGCGCTCGGCCAAGCCTGCCTCCGGCACGGACGCGAGCGCCACGAAGCGCTGCGCGCGCTAGGGGTCTGCCTTAAAAATTAGTCTTTTTTTAAAAAAGCCCCACCCTTTCGGAGTGACAGCCGCGAGCCCCAATCCGCACAGCCAATCCCTCCTCCCGGGTCTGCCCCTCACCCACCCTCGCGGCTACCCCGCCCTGCGCGCGCGAGCGGGAGGGGGGCGCCTGGGAGGCGGGCGAGCTCCGGGCGTGTTCTGCCTGCTCGGAGGAGGCGGGAGGGAGCTGCCCGCTCTCCCAACAGGTGTCAGGAACGCCATCTGCTTTCTCTCGCTCTTCAGCCCTCAAGCTGAGGGCAAGTCCTACAGCCTGGGGGTTTCTAAGGCTCTCCGCCTGCCCGTGAATACAAAGATGCCTGTAGAGGCCCTCACCCCCGCGCCTCAGTCTCTGGGTAGGAGGACCTCTGACTTGCCAGGCGTCCTGGGGGTCACGCTGACCCCACCCCTATCCTGGAATGACCACCAAGTCAGTGATCCTAAAAGAATCCCGTCCTGACTCCCCGCTGGCCCATTTGGAGCTGGGAATGGATCCATTAAGGGCCAACGCGGCCTTGAGAAGATAAGAGACAAGTTCTTCATTTATCCTTCCTGAATCCCTAATTAAGACACCCCGGAAACCAAGGACACAAAGCATCAGTGTATGATTTTAGCCCAAGGACTTCCCCATGTGAGCCTTTGAATTAACCGGATCAGAAATCAGAGCGAGGGAAAGCGTTCTGAATATTTAAAGAATACTGCAAACCAACAACAACCAAGTCAAATGAGGTGAACTTACCCCAGAAGGTAAAAATGGGTCGTCATCATCCAGCCAAGGGAGCCACAGGTGTTTTAGTCTAGATGGCGGTGGTTGCAAAATATACCGACACTTTAAGAGTGTTGAGCTTTCAAAGTTTCAAAAGACTGTCTGTCTGGGTTTCACTCCTGATGATGATATGTGCTTCTACTTTATTCTGTGTTTAATTTTCTGAATGTCTGTCCTGTTGTTCTTTCCTTTATTTCTTAAACTTTCTGCCTTTTCTCTTTGCATCTCTCTCCTATAAAAATTCTGAAGAATTTATGCAGCAAAGAACCTAAGAGATTATACATTTCAGTGCTTCTGAAACTTAAGTTTCGACATCACCTGGGACCTTGAGAACCCGCCCCCGCATTCATCAGGTCCAGGTGGTACTCAAGAGTCTGCATTCCTAACAATTGCCAGGTGATACCGATGCTTTCCATCCAAGGACCACCGGTCTAGTCCACTATCCCTTCCACCTCAGTGAAAGGGAAACTGAGGCTTAGTCCCCGACACACCGTCACCTGGCCTCTTAGTGGCAGAGACAGTAAACTGCACAAAATGCCAACCCTAGCTTGCCAGAGTCAGTTTCAATGTGAAACTGAGTCTATTTTAAAACATTTTTCCAATTTATTGACTAGGAACTAGTGGTCCCTATTCTTTACTAAAAACAATCATTTTATATATTCTAAATCAAATTGAGATATTCTTGTCCAGAATTGCAATCACTAGATACGTTTTTTGGGGGGAAGTGGTATGTCATTGCAAAAGATTTTCTCTATCTGCATCCTCAGAACTAAAGGTGGCTGACAGATTCCATGTTAGGTGATTTCCCCATTATACACAGTTGGCTTACAAAGTTTTTTCTGCTCTTTGGCGTGGAAGCTTTTGGGGGAAGCTGCAACTCCAGATACCCGATCAGTGGCTAAAATAAGATGTAAGCATGGCTACTCACTCTCCAGAATGCGGTTCTAGCTAATACATCTAATCTTCTTTGGGTAATTAGCACAACTAATCCTGGGAGAAGCACTGCCTTAGGAAGATTTGGAAAAGAAGGCTGAGGCCTGCCAGCTCTTAGCTGTGCTGAGGCCTCGGGGACCACTTCCCATCCGACGTGCCTGCCTTTTCTCTCTCAAATTAATTGTGAGAAATCTGCTTTCCTCCAAGAATATGTGTTTCCTCTGCAAGGCCATAAATCAATTTGTAAGCCTAATTTTGTCAGTAATTAAATAGTACTAATTGTTCGTGCTGTGTGGATTAGGCTGTGACACCAGGCAGTTTGGGTTGTCGTCTTTCCATAAAACAAAACGTTTTTCTGCAGCAGTTTCCAGGAAAATTAGGCGATGGTAAAGGTGGAATTCAAGGATTGAAGGCAACTGTCCCATTGGTAGTTAGAAGAGGTTTTGTGGTACCTCAAGGATGGGGCATTCTTTACAACGGAATCAGTCCTCTTCCAACCCTTCTCATCACATCAAAGGAGAAAGGCTCAGGCCTGAGCAACTCTTGGAAGAGAACTTTTCACAATTGCAAAGCCCTTGCTTTTAAAACAAAAGGCAGGGCTTCCCTGGTGGCGTAGTGGTTGAGAGTCCGCCTGCCGATGCAGGGGACGCGGGTTCGAGTCCTGGTCTGGGAAGATCTCACATGCCGCAGAGCGGCTGGGCCCGTGAGCCATGGCCGCTGAGCCTGCGTGTCTGGAGCCTGTGCTCCGCAAAGGGAGAGGCCACAGCAGTGAGAGGCCCGCGTACCGCAAAAAAATAAAATAAAAATAAAACGAAAGGCAGATCTTTCTGTTCAGAGTGACAATGTCTAGCTAGAATTTGTGAATGTGGTTCATTTTTACTTTCATTATTAATACGTTTGATGTCTCAGCCTCCCTTTAGTGATGTAAGCTGCCTTTTCAATTAAGTTACCCAAGTCTTTGAAGAATGGGCTGATTTCAAGGAGGACATTAAATCACCACTGATAGGACATGTGTCACCTTCCCCCCCGGACAAAAGTCATGAAGATGGTGAGAAACGCCTGAAGTCTGAGAATCGCTGGGATGAAACGTGAGCTACCAGATCAATCCCTGCTGAGGGTGCAGAGGAACCTTTCTGAAACTTCTTTTCTTCTCAGTTTCCCCAAATCTGTGGAGTGGCCAGGAAATAGAAAAGGCCACAGATCCAACAACTTGTCTCTTTCAAGAGTGGCAACAGCATTCCGACGTGGAGTGCACTGTTCGCAGCAGGGATACTTCTTGCCCTTCCTGGTGAGGCTGAGCAAGGCATCCCTCCAGACAGAGCCCCCCCGGAGACTCCCCATGAAGCGCCTTTGAGGACGGTGCAGGATCCGGTGTCCTCTGCTTCCTGCACGGGGATGGCGATGCTTCTCGGCCCCCTTGCGGGGGACCAGCTAAGTGTGAGTGGAAGTGATGAGGACACTTCTAAGATGAGGCAGTGACAAGCCCGCCTGTGGCTGTCCACAGGGCACCTCCCCACACCCCCACCAGGGGGGTTGAATGGACCACCAGCTCAAGCTTCTCCGAGACGGTGGGACCTCCATCAGACAGCCCAGGGAGGCAAAGCCCCCTGCAACCCACATGGGACATCTGGCAGGAGAAAGGAATCGTCATTCTGCAGTCTGGGTTCTTCTGGGTCACCATAGTGAAATCTAGATGCTTCTTCTACTCTCCCCTCCGTCCCCTCTGACTCTCCTCCTCCCAGGGGTCCACAAGCAGATGTTAAAAACCCAACATATGGGAACTCTCCTAGGTGACCCCCGGCCTCTCCAGGTAACCCCTAGGTGAACCTAAGGGATTAGGTTCCTTTTGCAAAGATTAAGAGTAGGGTGCTCCTTTTGCCTTATGTTACTGTTTCATGGATCAATACAGAACGCTCAACGGGACGTTAAAGTCTTCATTGAAGTTATATGCAGTGCTGCCTGGAAGAAATCCTGCATTTCTACCTGTAGCTTGGTCAGCCCCCGGGGGCCCCCTCTGTCGGTGGCGAGGCTCTACCAGAGGTCAAGGAGAACCCGCAAGGCTGCCTCTGCCGTAAACCCACCGCTAAAAGACCTCCTGGACTTTTTCATTCACTTGTTCATTCGTGGGAGCCTGTGAGGGATGCTTAATGTTCACCAAAACCTCTGCCTGTAGCCAAACCATACACCCTGACCTTCCTAAGGTTAAGGTTAAGTGTGGCTATAGGTTGAGTGGCCAAAAGAATGTGGATGGAAGTGATGCCCATCCCTTCCAGGAAGAGCCTACAAAACCTCCCTCTGGCGTGACCCTCCAAACTCTTTTCCCACAACTTCCAGCTGGAGGCCAAAGTCCAGTAGGGAACCCCAAGGCTCCCAGCAAAGACAGAGGGACGAGATGGAGGGAGGCTGGCCCCCCTAAGTCTGGAAGGTCACGTTCTAGCACTGGGTTTGGGGCCAGCGAGAAATAAGATTGTATGGTGTTAAGTCACAGGAGTTTGAGAGTTTCTTTGTTACGACAGCTGATGTGAATAATTCTAACCAATACACCTCCTTTGAACTCAGCCTGACTCCACAGACGCAGGAGTGGGGTACAAGCAAAGCCTAAAAAAATAATCCATCCGCGTCCAACTCTACCCACCAAGAAATGGCTTCTAGTCCAGTGGAGGGAGAAACATGGGCACTGGAACCACAGCTAAGCTTTGGACTAATTATGATACGCATCAGGAGAGCTCAAAGGAGGGAGGTGTGGCTTTGCCCTGAAGTGATGGCTGTACCAACCACACTGCACCAATTGATGGCCATGCGAGATGCTCCGGGTCCTGCACCAGGCACCAGACGGAATGCAGTGTGGAGGACCATGCTGCCCTTAGACTTGATCTTATACTTGATCTCTTGGGATCTGTAGAGTGTATCACAGAGACGAAGGGCTGGGACTTCCAAGGGAGGGTCCTCGTGGGCTGGGGTGCTCAGAGGAAAGGGAGTTAGGTGGATCCCATACTCCATTCAATACGTATTTATTACATGCCTATTATTGTCCAGACACTGGAGGTTTAGCAAGTGTACAAGATGCCACCAAGCTTATAGTCTCCTGAAGACAGGCAGACGACATACAAGCAAACTGAGAACAAGATACTTTCAGAAAGAGCCTAAGAAGAAACTCAGGACAATGTTTAGTTAACTTCTGAGAGGTTGGGCCAGGCTTCTCTGAGAAGATGGCCTTAGAAAGGGGACCTCACTGGTGAGAAGAACCCTCTGTGTACAGATCAGGGTCCTAACCATGCCTGGTGGAGGAAACAGCAAGTGCAAAGGCCCTGAGGTGTGAAAAAGCTGAGAGGGTCAGAGAGAAAACAGTGCAGCTGAGGCTGAGTGAAGCCAGGGAGAGCGAGGAAGGAGGTGAGGTCAGGGGACGGATAGCAGATATGCAGAGCCTTGTCGGGATTTGGGTTGGTGTAAGGGAATTGGGAGGCCAGCGTGGGATGTCGGGTCAGACGAGCCGAGTCACGTTTCTGGAAGATCTCCAGGTGTTCCGAGAGCACCTGAGAGGCAGGGGCCAAGCGTGAGCTCACCAGCCTCTCTTCCCCTCCTGGAGCCCCTGCCTTCCTGCCTTCACAACACCTGGCCTCTGTGTGGCCACTGGGTGCCAGGGAGGCTAGTGAGCTAAGAATCCCACGCCCAGAGCAGGATGGGCTCTGCCGTAGCCAGGGCGGCTGGCCCCCTGCACGCCGAGTCCTTCCCCACTTTCCTGTCTAATTCCTGGTCCCTGTGTTCTGGCTTGAAAACACTTCTACTCATTCCTCACCTAACAAAATCTCAATTGTGGAGCTCCTCTACGTGCCCTGCACTGGCTGTATTATCCTCCAGGATGGAGAAAACGGGACGGCGAGGCTAATCACCATGGAAGTCCAGGCCAGAGCAGGAAATCTGTCTGACAGCGAGTGGCTGGGCTGGCGGCAGCCACCTGCGTTTGGAGCGCCAGCCTCTGTGGTCCTTGGGAGCCGCCTCTTCTCAGCCTGGTTGACCAAGGCTCCTCTGTTGAGGGTGGGCTGTCTACACACCATCAGGAGGAAAATGGGGGTGTCAGTCTGAAGGTCTTAAGCCAGAAAGCATCCTTCCCAAAGAAAGAGCCAGCCCCCGCCTAATTCTTCCAGAGCACTTGATCACAGACAAAAGAGAACGCTGGCGCTCCGACCAGTGTTCTGACCAGATCCTGAGCCAGGATCCCGTGACGAGCAAGACGCAGCCCAAGGACCCAGTTTCTCTTCTCAGCTCAGCATCAAATGGTCTGATTTCTTTAGCCCCTTTGAAATCAGCGTTTCAGCTTGAAAGGCTGGGTCTTGGGTTCCATACACCTTTGTCAGGGAGTGAATTAACCCCTTTTTGTGGACTTTGAATCAGATGTGCCCATCCCGGGGTTGTGATGGATGGAAGGAAATGGCTCCCCATCTCTGGCCAAAAAAAGTTTATGAAAGTGACACAGAGGGAGTTGATCCTGCCCGGGAGGAACTCAGAGCAGCCACAGAAGGAAACACTTTATTTGGCAATTTGTAGAGTTTGCCAACATCAAAGGGAAAGTGAGCCCTGCAGGTTGTTACAAGCAAACATTCCACAGCTTCAAAGCTGAAATCTGAGGACACTTTCAACGGACTAATTTGGAAGTTACTTAAGGATGCTTTGGGGAATAAACAAATGGCAGTGATAGGGCTGGGAAGACTTCTGGCTTAAAAAAACTCTACTTTTGCCTCTTAATAAAAGTCCTCTAAGGTCACCCAGTAAATCAGGTGTACACTCCAATTTCTTCCCGAGGGCTAGCTTTTCTCAACAGTATAGAGCTCTCTGCTTGGAATTTCAATAACTTACTCTCGTCTTTTCTCTCACAGATATGTTGGTCCAAGTCAGGATGTAGGGTCCCCACCTCCAAACAGCCACAAAAGTCTTTAAAAAGATTATTTCTCACAATTCTCAAATACCAGTTTTTCATTTTGGCCAAAGGTCTCTGTCAGTTGGGTGTTTAAATTGATCAACATAAGAGTCATCCAGTGTGATTAAATATGATCAATTATTTGTAAATTGATCTTTGTCTCATCGCATGAGACATCTGGAGAAGATGACCAGTGACATCAGTGAGCTCTTTGGGTGTAAAAGTAAATGCAGTGACCGATGCTGTCATGCTCCAACGTATCATTGGAAGGATGGTTTAGATGATTATTTTCAACTCTAACCACCAAATAGTAAAATACATGTGACACTGGATAAATGTTGGTTTTGTGGTTATTTTAATGCATCAGAAAGGCGGCAAAGCAGCACCTAGAAACGAGACCGTCTCAAGATTTCCTTTTGCACAGACAGCAAGAACAGCGGAGCAGAACTGTGGTCCTCTGGCGCCCGGGAAGGCTGGGTGTACCGCCGTCCGGACTCACAGCATCAGTAGACCTGCAGCGACTCCTAGTGCTGAAGCGGTAGCAGCTCATCTTGTTTTCCCATCCGAGAATAAATGAATTGACATCTCCCGCTGCAACCAAAGGTCACAAGCTGTCATGTTTTAACTAGTCAAATTGTATATTTTTTAAACTAGAAATGTATCTTATCACATCATTTTAACAAAGGAGCAAGGCTTCCAAGCCCTTTGCACGGTGGTGAAGGAAATCCTGAGGCTGGAACCTTGAGCCTTATATGCTCCTAAAAGTGTAAATAAAAACATCATGGAATTGACTTAAGAATGAAAACATAAGCACTTATACCGCATGCGCCCTCCGTAATACTTGAGTTGAACTTGGGTTGTTCTTTAATATCTGTCAAGCAACTGATCATTTTTAAATGAGTATATGCACCCATGTTGATTATTCAAATGAATGTTTCTAAACAAGAGGATGCTATCAGCATCCTCCACTTTCTCAGGATCAAATGCGTCTCTTAAGTAAAGGCAAAATCCCTTAAGTAAAGGCAAAATCCCTGGGGGAGTTTAAAGAGTTGCATAAGATATGTTCATAGCAACACTGTTTACAATAGCCAAGACATGGAAACAACCTAAATGTCCATCAACAGATGAATGGATAAAGAAGATGTGGTACATATACACAATGAAATACTACTCAGCTGTTAAAAGAATGAAATAATAAATACTACTCAGCTGTTAAAAGAATAAAATAATGCCATTTGCAGCAACATGGATGCAACTATAGATGATCATACCAAGTGAAGCAAGCCAGAAAGAGGAAGACATATTCCATATGATATCACATATGTGGAATCTAAAATGTGACCGAAATCAACCTATCTACGAAACAAAAACAGACTCACAGACATAGAGAACAGACTTGTGGTTGCCAAGGGGGAGGGGTGGGGGAGGGCTGGAGTGGGAGTTTGGGATTGGTAGAGGCATATTAGTATATATAGAATGGATAACCACAGGGTCCTGCTGTAGAGCACAGGGAATTCTATTCAATATCCTGTGACAAACCATAATGGAAAAGAATATAAAAACGAATATGTGTGTGTGTTAAAAAAAAAAAGAGTTGCATAAGAAAAGGATCTCAGATAGAGAGAACACTGGGTCCTTCTCCTGGAGAAGACACTTTACATGTGGTTTAGAGATGAGTGGGGTTGTGAGACGTCTGGAATCATACCAGTGTCATTGACAATGGCAATGACCATTTAAAATAGAGAATCTTAGAGCTGGGGCAGCCTGGCCATCCCCTACTGCAATCCTCCCACATTAGATGTGAGCAAATAAAAACCAGAAAGAGAGAATTCATTAACTTAATTATTGTTGCCTTTTAAAAACACTGCTACTAGGATAAAATAATTTAGGAAGTAGAAGTCTGAGCATAAATTGCTCGTGACCATCAAAATTGGCCCCTTCTACTCATCATTATCAGTGAGATCAAAAGTAGCTACTAGGGAGTGTCTATCTGCAGCTGTTATATGTTTAAAATAAACTAAAATACAAGTGGTTGGAGTTTCTTTTCTTTTCCTTTGATTCTGACATTTCTGTACTGGGGCCACTATGGAAATGACTTCTAGAAAATCTATTATGAGAAATGTGTACTTAACACATATTTACTTAGCAAACATTTCAAAATTCTTTCCAAAATTAGCCTTCAAGAAGTTACAGTTTGGGGACTTCCCTGCTGGTCCAGTGGGTAAGACTCCACGCTCCCAGTGCAGGGGGCCTGGGTTCGATCCCTGGTGGGGGAACTAGATCCCGCATACATGCCGCAACTGAGAAGTCTGCATGCCGCAACTGAAAGATCCTGCGTGCTGCAACTAAGACCCGGAGCAGCCAAAATAAATAAATAAATGAAAATAAAATTACGGACGTCCCTGGTGGTCCAGCAGTAAAGAATCCACTTTCCAATGCAGGGGACGCGGGTTCGATCCCTGGTCGGGGAACTAAGATCCCATATGCTGCGGGGCAACTAAGCTGGCGCGCCTCTAGAGCCCTCGAGCCGCAACTAGAGAGAAGCCAGTGCTCCACAAGGAAGAGCCCGCGTGCCTCATCTGAGACCCGACCCAGCCAAAAATAAAAATAAATGAAAAAATAAAATAAATCTTTAAAAAAAGGAAAAGAAAAAAATAATCTGAACTTCATCAAAATTAAGAAATTAAAAAAATAGACAAAGTTACAGTTTGACTAAAATTTCCATGGTATCAAAACTAGAGTTAAGTGGGAAGCAGCCACATAGCACAGGGAGATCAGCTCCATGCTTTGTGACCACCTAGAGGGGTGGGATACGGAGGGTGAGGGAGATGCAAGAGGGAGGAGATATGGGGATATATGTATATGTATAGCTGATTCACTTTGTAATACAGCAGCAACTAACACACCATTGTAAAGCAATTATACCCAAATAAAGATGTTATACAAAAAAAAAACCCAAAACTAGAGTTAGTTACATATGCACCCGCTTTGAGTGGCAGGTTCTGAAACCATCTACCTTGTTGCCGTATCCAGCACCACTGTGTTTCAGCTACAAGACTGGCCCCCTGGTCACGATGACTGTCTGGAGGTGGCACCTAAGCCCAACTCCTCACAGTCCTGCCACAGGACCTTTGCACCTGAAGTGAGGGGGGGGCGGAATCCATCTCCCTTTGGATACCTGGAATATATGATGCAAAACTGAGAAGTTGCTGGCCATGTTACCACCTCCGAATGATCTGGAGGAAGCAACACAAGGAGAATAGAGTTTAAGAGACAAAGCCTGGCTGCCGTTCCAGCCCCTCATTCTGGTCATTTCTCTCGTCCCGTGAAACACCCTAGTTTCCACGTGAACTCCTCTCTTTAAGCTGGTCCAGGTTGAGCTGGTTCCTCACTACCAGAAGACCATCTTTCATCTCTCCTCTAACCTGACCCACTGGTTGAGCTCCTGTTCTACCCAGGTTGAAGAAACACTGGAAAGACGGAGTCGGCTCTGGACACTCCTTCGTCAGACCCTCGCCTGGCTGCCACCTCCGTGAAAAGCTCAAGCCCCCAAGTGCCCTCCAAGGCTGGCTGCGGGCTGCTCCTCTCCTGCTTCAGCAAGCCCTGCCCCGCTTCCCGCACACAAGCTGTGCCCCTGACGCAGGGCCTCCGCACAGACTGTTCCCTCTGCCGGGAACACGCTTCCACCCCATACCCATGTGGCTGGCTCCCTCACTTCATTCTGGTCTCTGCTAAGGATTCCTTCTTCTTTCTTGGACACACTATTTAAGTGGTAACCCCCATCGCTTTCTCTCTTCTTACCCTGTGCTGTGTTTCGTGTCATTTGTCAACACCTGTCTCTCTCCCCCACCTGGAATATAAGTTCCCTGAGAACAAGAACTGTGTTTTGCTCACTGCTCTATCCTCACCGCCCAGAACGCTGCAGAAAAACGCAGTCCCTCTGTAACATTTTAAAAAACAAGTAGGGGGCTTCCCTGGTGGCACAGTGGTTAAGGGTCCGCCTGCCAATGCAGGAGACACGGGTTCGAGTCCTGGTCCGGGAAGATCCCATATGCCACGGAGCAACTAAGCCTGTGCGCCACAACCACTGAGCCCGCAAGCCACAACTACTGAGCCCACATGCCACAACTACTGAAGCCCGCGAGCCTAGAGCCCGTGCTCCGCAACAAGAGAAGCCACCGCAATGAGAAGCCCGCGCACCGCAACGAAGAGTAGCCCCCGGCTCACTGCAACTAGAGAAAGCCTGCGCACAGCAACAAAGACCCAATGCAGCCAAAAATAAATAAATAAAATAAATAAATTTATATTTAAAATAGACCCAACACAGCCAAAAATAAAATAAAATAATTTTTAAAAATAAATAAATAATAAAAAGCAGGTAAGTCAGAGAAAGACAAATATCATATGATTTCACTTATATGTGGAATCTTAAAAAAATGATACAAATTAACTTATTTACAAAACAGAAACAGACTTAACAATATTTCAACAATATTGAAAACAAACTTAGGCTTACCAAAGGGGAAATCTGTGGGGAGGAATTAAACAGAAGGCTGGGATGAGCATACACACTATATATGCAGATAAGCAACAAGGACCTGTGGTATAGCACAGGGAACTCTACTCAATATTCTGTAATAAACTAAATGGAAAAGGAATTTGAAAAAGAATAGCTACGTGTATATGTACAACTGAATCACTTTGCTGCACACCTGAAACTGGCACCACAGTGCACGGCAACTACCCTCCATATAAAAGCAAAAAGAAAAGTCGAGTAATGAATCAGCAACCCCTCCCCCACCCTCCCGCGTCTTCCCCAGCCGAGGGGAAGTGTGCTCTCCGTCCTATTTGAAGAGCACACTGCTTGGGTATATTTACCTGCTGTCTTTGGGCAGAACAACTGGTCAATCTAATGAACTTAGCATTGAACTCCAGCTTGGAGCTCACTTAATTAGACCACTCACTTCACTGATGGGGAAGCGGATACTGAGAGAAGCAATGTGACTTGCCTTGACTGTATTTTCTTTTCCAACAGGGCAGGGGTGTTAATATGAAACTCACCACAACTGATTATTTTCCAGTTCTCCTGTCCACCAGACGACTTTCTGAGGCAGTGCAGAAAGTCTGGGGTGCTTAGAGAGATGCCCTAACCCACGTGCTTGGATTTGAATTAATAGCTGTGTGACTTTGGCCAAATTACTTAACCTCTCTGAGCCTCAGTTTCCTTAGCTTAAAAAATATATAGAATATTACTATCACCTAACATGTTGGGCTGTTACAGAATTAATTGAGAAAACCCACATAAAGCATCTACATGGTACTTAGCAACCTAGCATATAGTTACCATTATAATAGAGAGCTATCGCTAGTGACTGTTCCCTGAAGGAGTAGAAATGTGTTTTTCAAAATGTCATGTTTATCTTTGTCCAGTTCCCTATTTAACTGTCTGCACAGTTTATTGGGTTTCTGCTAGATCCAGGCCAGGAACAGATTTTCTTAGCATGATGTTGAATCAGCCTGTCTGATCCATGAGGATCAGACTTATAAACGAAAGTCTTGTTTCTATCATGCTCACGTTAGATCTCTTAAAAACATCAATCATTAAGAAGTCAGAGAGACAATGCATGCAAATCAACGTTACTCATCTTGGAGTTTAAGAATCTTGCTCTTTTCTCAGATAAGTTTTTCTTTTCTGCGTGCGCGCGCGCGCGCACACACACACACACACACACACACACTCAAGGCTTGGAAAACAACAACAACAAAACAAGATGCCTTATGTAACTGCAAATTTTCCACGATGGAGAGTCCGCGGGTGCCAGTTCTGTTTGTTGATCTTTCATTTGGTGCACACAGGTAGGAAAAAGTGCTGACCAGGATAAAAACCGTGTCACATTTCCAGGTTTTGTTCTTGAGTTGTTGCACCTCCAAGTTCAAGTTGAGTGTCAGACTTGCCATTTTAAAATGGTGTTGCTGGGGTGTTTATATAACTTTTGCAGTGTGGCAGGAAGATGGAGCCGCTCACCTGCGCTGGGGGTGGCGCCCTGTCCAGAGCTCAATGCCCCCACGGTGAGATAACTCAGTGGAGAGAGGAACAGGTGCTCTTCATCTCCCAAGGTCAGTACAGATGCCCGCTTCCCCCTTCCTCCTCTAAAGCACCCTTGCCCTTGACGCTCTGCCTTCAAGCTGGTTGGGGAAACCAAGACCACTTGAACTAATGCTAATAAATAATTCATTGCTAATTCCCATCATGTACTTCATCCAATAACGCCAGTCTCTCCCCACTATGCTCCAAGGAAACATCCTTTCCCAAACTGCAGCATCGTATTTTCCAAATATGGCCACAATGATGTCCCCAACCATCTCATCTTCTCAATGTGATCTTAACACCCTCCCCCATCAGGAGGTGGCGTCTCTATCCCCTTCCCTCGAATCTACATGGGCTTGTGCCTCACAAGTAACCAACAGAAAAAGTGATGCCATGGGACTTCCAAGTAAGTCAGAGAAGGTGGGTCACCATGCCCACCGGAGCCCTAGTTTGTGGCCCCTTGCAGTGTCGTGAAAGAAGTCTGACTGCCTGTGGGTGAGGCCCAACTGAGTCACATGGAAAGGTCATGTGTCAGGGTTCCAGGGAGGGGTCTTAATCTTCAGGGCCTCTAGCTGAGACCCCAAATAAGTAAGTCCAAAAGCCTTCAGGTAACACCAGTCCCCAGCCAACCGGTCAACCCCTGCGCAAGGCTTCCAATCGAGGCCCTGGCCGGTGTGGAAGAGAGACCCAACCCTACAGTGTGAATTACTGACCCACAAAATCTGTGACCATAAAAAAAAAAAGTTGTCATTTTATGCCATTGGATTTGGGTGGTTTGGTAAGCAGTATGGATAACCAGAACACTTGCTAACAGCAAAGCAGTCCTTTGTTCATTTCAGCTCAGCACAATAACTAATTGGCCGTCTACATTCTGCCAGGCTCTGGGGATAGAGAAATCATAAATGGTTTCTGTCCTGCGTTCGTTGTGACCCATTAATTTGTAAGTTAAAGAAAGCAACCCACAAATTGAAAATTTGGGGGTAGATCCTTCAGGGATGGCTGGATCCAGGTGGTCAAATGGAATCACCAGGCCTTCATCTCTCTCCACCTCTAGGCTTGACTTTCCCCAGCGTTGACATCTCTCTCTGACAGCCCCCATCCATCCAGTGGCCCCCACAGCTACTCTCTTACAAATCCACAGCCCCACATCTAGCGGGGAGGGAACTCCTTTTTCTGATGATTCCAACAATAGTTCTCAGCCTGACTGTTAGCTTCTCCAATAGGACCACAGACCCACTGCTTAATTCCTGCGACTGGAGTCTGGGGAGAGTCTGGTGGAGTCGGATTTGTGCTGTTACAGCTACCCAAAGCACACGTACTGAGAGTAGGAAGGGCTGTTTCACCAAGGAGAATCCTACTGTGGTTATCCAAGCAGAACGGTTTGTGAGCCTCTAGTAACAACACACGGCTGTACACCCTGCTGCATTGGAGGGAAGAATGGTTATCAGTGCTCAAGAACGTCCAAGAATATGAACATAAAAACTCGGGGGGCCTCCTCCTCCTTTGGCAGATGAAGAAGTCAAGACGCAAACACTTTGATGGCAAGTCAAGATTGCACATGGAATCTGTGGACCAGATGCAGTTCTCCTCAGAGCCTGTGCTGGCTGCTTCTACTGACCTGTCCCAGACCATCAGTCCCACACTTCAGACACACCCTTGATTTCTGATCTCCAGATGGAACGGATTTAAGCTCATGATTATTATTTTTTTAATTAAAGTATAATTGATTTACAATATTCTGTTCATTTCAGGTGTACAGCAAAGTGATTCCGTTATATATATATATTTTTCAGATTATTTTTCCTTTATAGGTTATTATGAGATATTGAATATAGTTCCCTGTGCTATACAGTAAATCGTTGTGTTTTTAATCTACTTTTTGTATAGTAGTTTGTATCTGTTAATCTCATACTCCCAAGTTATCCCTCCCCCCGCTTTCCACTTTGGTAACCATAAGTTTGTTTTCTAGGTCTGTGAGTCTGTTTCTGTGCTGTAAATAAATTCACTTGTATTATTTTTTATATTCCACATCTAAGTGATATCATATATTTGTCTTTCTCTGTCTGACTTACTTCACTTAGGATGATAATCTCTGGGTCCATCCATGTTGCTGCAAATGACATTATTTCATTCTTTTTTATGGCTGAGTAATATTCCATAGTATATATATGTACCACATCTTCTTTATCCATTCCTCTGTCGATGGACATTTAGGTTGTTTCCATGTCTTGGCTATTGTGAATAGTGCTGCTATGAACACTGGGGTGCATGTATCTTTTTGAATTAGAGTTTTTGTCTTTTCCCGATACATGCCCAGGACTAGAATTGCTGGATCATATAGTGATGCTATTTTTAGTTTTTAAAGGAACTTCCATACTGTCTTCCATAGTGTAAACTCATGACTATTGATTCCAACTTCAGATAAATGGAACAGTAAACCAGAAGCAAGTTCTGTCAGTTTTTCCTGACTTCCACCTTGTCAAACTCAAATCCTTAAAGCCCCCAAATCTTGCAAAGTGTAGTATGTGAAGGGCAGCATTGTCTGGTTCAGTCCAATAGCTCACAGCTCTCTTCCTCTTAGAGTAGATATGACCAAGGGTAAGATATTGCCCCATCTAAGCCTCAGTTTCTTTACCTGAAAAACAGGGATTGGGGATGAGAGTAACGTTCTGAGCCTAAGCTGAGATGTGTTTTTGAGTTCATGGGATGGATGAGATACAATATTTGGTTAGCATGGGTTGATTTGCAGGGTATGGTGGGGCTAGCAAGGAAGGTTTTCTGAGCAAGCACCTCGTGGTAGAAGTGGGACGCTGGCTGCAGTCATAGGTGTGTTTTCGCAGAACCTCTCTGCAAATCCTCCCATAACTCCTTGTCCCAGACACAAGACTGGGCCTGTGGTCTATACTGGACCCACCATACCAGCTCTGCCCTCTTCCCCCAGGCAACAGTGACTGGTCCATGGAATGGATGTGTAACCCAGGAGATAACAGTGACTGGTCGATGGAATGGATGTGTAACCCAGGAGATAACAGTGACTGGTCCATGGAATGGATGTGTAACCCAGGAGATAACAGTGACTGGTCCGTGGAATGGATGTGTAACCCAGGAGATAACAGTGACTGGTCTATTGAGTGGATGAGTAACCCAGGAGGGCCAGCAAGAGTCCTTCCCTGAGAATTTTCAAACTGGATCTTGGAGATAGAAGCCCTTATTTCTCCTTGCTGAAAAGCTGAAAAGCTGTGAGATCCAGAGCTACCAGTAACTGTGTCCTTCATGAGGTACAAAGCAGATCTGAGAGAATTAACACAACGTTTAGTGAACAAAAGAGAATCCCGAGGGAATCTGAGAGTCTGGTTCCAGATTTTCTTCACACCAGATCTGTGCCTGTACTTTAAACCATTTTATAACGTGAACCAATGAATTACTATTTTGCTCGAGCCCTTTCGAGATGCATTTCTGCTGAGTGATGGTGAACACCATAGACTCTTCTCCAACTATACCTGAGAGACGACTTCTAAAAGAAGTAGTGACAAGTAAGGGGAGAGCTAAAACAGTGAAATTTGGGCATCAATGTCATGGCCTCGTTTGTTCTCAGGGACCCTAGAGTTATAAGGATGGAAGAAATAAAACAAGATATGGAAAGTTTCTGGCTCATAAGAGTTACTCAATAAATATTATCTCTCTTTATTATACTTATCACATGTATACATATCTGCAATTTGCATCAGTAATAGACTTTCAAAGAATATTGACATTCCATTGGCCTTAAAAGGTACAGTTGCAACTGCAACAAATGTTCAATTTTGACAGTTAATTTTGTCATTATTCTGCAAGTGTGTCTAGCATTAAATCTTCTGAAGAGTAGAACACTCATTCGTTAATTGGTCATAGTGTACAAATCACCATTTATCCTTCACTGTTAGAATCTAGGGTTCCTGCTGAAAATGGCTTTTGCCTGCCAATACTAAATAGATTTTTCGTTCTTCAGCCCACTGCCATTTATGTTTTCCCCATCAGTCTGTGGAAACCATTTCCAATCGTGTCACAGGTGACCTACTAATTGCGAATCTCAAGGATGAGTGTAATTTCTCATCTGTCTTATTTCTCTATAACACTTAACACGACCCACTTCTTTCCTCCTGAGGCTGTGATCCCATGGCTTTGTAAAATGTTTTCGTTGTTTTTTTCTCCTTCTCAGATTCCTCCCTAGTATTAATCAGTGGGCTTTCCCCCCTCTACATACCTCTTAAGTATCCTCTGGGAATATATTCTTTCTTCAATTCTATGTACCCTCCTTGGCATCTTATGGGCATTACAGCCTCCACCAGCAGCCATGAAGAGATGACCCCATATCTAGCCAAGAAATTGTTCCCAAGATCCAGACAGAATTCCCAAGTGCCTATTGGACACTTTCTATAGGCTATTAACATTTAATTTTTTTTTTCTAATGTCACAAAGGGACTTCACTGGTGGCACAGTGGTTAAGAATCTGCCTGCCGGTGCAGGGGACATGGGTTTGAGCCCTGGTCCGGGAAGATCCCACATGCCGTGGAGCAGCTAAGCCCGTGGGCCACAACTACTGAGCCTGCGCTCTAATGCCCGCAAGCCACAACTACTGAGGCCACGAGCTGCAACTACTGAGCCCACGTGCCACAACTACTGAAGTCTGCGCCCCCAGAGCCCTGCTCCACAACAAGAGAAGTCACCACAATGAGAAGCCCGTGCACTGCAACGAAGAGTAGCCCCCTCTCGCCTCAACTAGAGAAAGCCCGTGCGCAGCAGTGAAGACCCAACACAGCCAAAAATAAAAACAAATAAATACATTAAAATATAAAAACTAAAAAACATCATTCTTTAAAAAAAATTCACAAAATATATACCTTCTATCCTTTTTCTGTCCCTTGTATCTATAAATGGCCTTAAATATTCCCTAGTTGTTCACTTAATCTGAAAATCTTCTCAAAGACTTACCTCCCCCGTTATCCCCTACGTAAAATTAATTATCAATCTCTGTTGACTCTTCGTCCTAAATACATAAGAATTTTCTCTTCCCCTCCTTCCGCACTGCCACGGCCCTGGTTCAGGTCTTTTGTTTCTCAAGTAGGATGTTGCAGGAATCTCTATATCATCTTCCCTGCTTACCTCCTTTCACCCCCACACAATCACAAGAGTGATGTTATTAAAATACAAATCAGATTGTGTTCGCTTCCTGCCTAAGCTTTTAATGACTTTCCAATACCTTCCGGATCATGCCTCAAGCCCTCACAGGAAGCTTGTCCCCTGTGAAGCCTCATCTCCCACCTCCGTTCCACATATTCAGGGGTCCAGACTCTGCAGAAGCAGCCCCTTGGGTTGGTGGAGCTCTTTTTCAGCTCTGTGCCTTTATGGGTGCTCTGCCGTTTTCTTGGAAAGGCAGCAGTTTTCCTTTGCTTCCCTGGTGAACTCAAGCTTGAAGACTTAGATGACGTGCCTTCTGTCCCAGCAAGCCTTCTCTGATTTCCCCAGGAAGAGTCACACTTGTCAACCCCAAATCCTGACAATCCTGCGCTTGAACGATGAAGCCTCATTCCCCTCCCGTGGAGTGTGGGCTGGACAAAGCAACTCGCCCCTAATGCCTAGAGTGTGGCAGAAACGATGGGGTGTGTCTTCTGAGACGAGATCTTCGAAGGCATCCTATCTTCCCTCTAGCCCTCACTTCCTTAGAACACGTGATTTGAGAGAAGTCAAGTGCTGGCTCACGAGGACCCTCAGGCTGCCCCATGGAAAGAACCAGGTGGCTGGGATTTGAAGCCTCTGTCGACTGAAAAAATGTACAACCTAAAAGTTGAGAATTATGTTTTATTCAGTGGACAAAACTGAGGACTTAAGCCCAGGACACAGCATCTCAGATTGCTCTGAGGGACCGCTCCAAAGAGGTAAGGGGGGAGCCAGGATATATAAGAGTTTTTGCAACAAAAACCAGGTAGTAGAACATCAAAATGTTACTGTGCATTAAAGGAAAGCAGACATCGCAAGTTAATGAATATAGAGCTTTTCTATGGATGGGAAGATGCAAGAGTCTGGGCTTATTGAAATCATTCCTTGGATACGCCCCTTAGCTGTCTAGGGTCGGTATCCTGCTTTTCTCCATCCTGAGTCTCCTCAGGGTGCACAGCTGGGGGCGGCTGCAGTGTCAGAGGGCTTGACGGCTGCAACATCCTTTGTTTACTGATACGGCAGGTAGCATTTTCCACCCACCCCTCCTTGCAACAGCAACGCAAGTGAGGCATGAAAAAGGTGCGTCCTCCAGCCACAGACAAGCCTTCAAGGATGCAGCCCCAGCTGACATCTTGGTGGCAACCACGTGAGCCACCCGGCTGAGCTGACCCACCCAGAATTCCTGACCCACAGAAACAATGAGATAATGAGCTTCTCTCTAAGCCAGTAAATCTGGGGCTTGTTTTACGGCAGTAGATAACTAATATAACCAAAACCTGCCAACCAGCAAAATAGTTTGATAGTTGTCCTGACAGTCTTTTTCTGGGCGTATTTACACCCCATTCCCCTCTCCCCTCCCCATATGCTAAATACTGTTTCAAGGCTGGACACTTTGTGCACATCTGTCATGGTTTTTCACAGTTGTAGAGATCCCAGGCGTTATGTTACCTTCCTTTACCAAACCACTCACTTCCTGCTTAGGAGATTAGGTGATTTCCAATTGTTTGCAATTAAAAACAGGCTTGGAATAGTACAATAGATTAAAATTTTAGTGCAAGGTATTTCCCTCAGGATAAATACTATGCGTATAATTGCTACATAAGAGAGGACATACATGCCTAAGTCTTTTAATAAATATTTCCAACTTGTCTTCCAAAAAAATCTGAGCCAGAAATGTACAAGACTACAGATTTCCTCATATTCTAATCACGTGGGCAGTTTTGGCCCCAAGGGGATATGGGACATATGTCATATGCGAGACTTTTCTCAGGGTCAGTACTAGAGGGAGATGGTGCAAGGGGCGTCTAATGGGTAGAAGGTTGGATGCAGAATGACCCTTCCCCACAAAGAATTATCCAAAAATATTAATAGTGCCAAGGTTGAGAAATGCTGTCTAACCAAAGATACCAGGGTGTTAATATATCAAAAGTGGTTTGCCATTTGAGAGTTGAAAAGCATTATCTCATTGTTTTAGGTTGTTTTTTTAAATAAATTTATTTATTTATTTTTTATTTTTGCCTGCGTTGGGTCTTCGTTGCTGCATGCGGGCTTTCTCTAGTTGTGGCGAGCGGGGGCTACTCCTCGTTGCAGTGAGTGGGCTTCTCATTGCGGTGGCTTCTCTTGTTGCAGAGCATGGGCTCTAGGCACACGGGCTTCAGCAGTTGTGGCTGGCGGGCTCAGTAGTTGTGGCTCTCAGGCTCTAGAGCTCAGGCTCAGTAGTTGTGGCACATGGGCTTTGTTGCTCTGCGGCGTGTGGGATCTTTCCAGACCAGGGCTCGAACCCACGTCCACTGCATTGGCAGGCGAATCCTTAACCACTGTGCCACCAGGGAAGTCCCTAGATTGTTTTTACTTCTATTTTTTTGTTTGTTTCACTTCTAATAAGTGTACATTTTTTTTCACATATTTTCAGTCCTGTTTGGTCACTTGCCTACTCACTACTCTTCCCTATTTCTTTAATAACGTGCTAGACGTTTAAGGTGGTTGGTATGAGTCCTAGATGCTGATGCTTTGTGGTACATGGCAAATATCTTCCCCCAGTGGTTCATGAGCTCTTTAATTTTATCTATGGTCTTTAGGGCATGAAGGAGTTTGGTTTTGTCTTTATGTGGTTGAATCCATCCACTTTGAACTTTCTTCCTCGGCTCTCAGGCTTGGGCGGGCGAACGTCACACTGAGAACTGCTAATTAACCGCCTCTGTGTTCTTGGTTTCATCTCCTTAGATCTAATTCTTTCATTTATCTGAAATTCCTCACACTCTGTGGTGGGAGATGAGCGTATCATTGTCTTCTACATCAATAACCAATTGTCCCCATGCCAGCCATTAAGCAGTCTTTGTGTCCCCTCCGAATAGAAATATAAACAGTACGTTTAAACGTCTTAAGAGCTTAAAAACAACAATTGTGAGATCATAGGGATTATGAGGCAATAAGTCACGATTTTCCTTCTGCATTAACTTGTCTTAGTCCTGAGGAAATGTAATTATAGACACACGCTGAGTGTATTTCACCTGAATTGGTACTTCACGTGAATGGTTAGGAGTTTATACTTCACATGAATGGTTAGGAGTTTAATATTTGGCAGCCGATCCTAAACCAACGCATTTTGCTTTTCTAGTATAAGGTTACTGACGAAAGGGAATTGCTTTCTTCCAAGTAATGCCTCGTTTGCTACCGTACAGCGTGAACACATAACAACAGAATTTTTTCATATTTCATGGAGTTTTAATCAAAGCTATTTCATGCACCATGGCAGAAATGAAGCTTTTTCTTCCTGATTCCCATTGCAGAATTTTAATAGCCGTATTTAATCTTAATTGAATAAGAAGGAATCCCCTCCCAAATTTACAACTGTCCTCAGAAAGCGCTGTGGGATCTTGTTTCATTATTGAGTTTTCTGTCGACTGGACACAAGGCTGGTAAATGCTGCAATAAAAAAGCTTTCATTAAAATAAGGAGGTAACTCGCCAGGTAGGCTGTGTCTTATTGCCATTTTTATTTTCTTTATTATGGATTTATGTTTCCAAGTGCAGTTATTTGTTCCCTGTTCCCTGGCAACTAGGAATGAGGGGATGCTTGCTTCAGAGAAGAGTGGCCTTTGCCCTGGGAGCTCTTAGTGCATATGCAGAATGACCCTGTGGAAGATTTACAGCCTGGCCCGAGGAGCCTCATGAGTAATTTGGGCCACAGTACACTGTCACTCCCACTGTCTCAAGCTCCCCTGGGACCCACCAGGTCTTCTGCGCTGCTCCATCCTCTGAGGACACAGCTCTCCATGGAGTCCCTCAGCCCCAAGCATGCACGATTTCCTTTCCTCACACCATCTCTCCTCTTCTTTCCTTCTGCCACTTTCCCCCCTCATCTTTGTCTCCTCTCACTCTGAGGAAACATCCTTTGCAACATCAACATAGCTCCAAAGACTCCTCTAACCTGTCTCTGCATGGTGGCTCCTGGCAACCATGTTTGCACAGTGGGAGACTTTCTCTGTTGGCCACTGTTGATCAGATCATTGGTAGGTCACTGTCACAAGCCAGACCCACCAGAGAGCTTCCCCACAGGAGTGTCTAGGACCTGTGGATAGGTGTCTTCCATCTGCTGCAGGAGCTGATCTGCAAAGGAAGGCACATTACAGACAAAGAAGAACTGAACTCACTAGCACAGAGCAGTGGATACAATGCAGAGCTCTTGTAGCTGCATTCCATGGAAAACTCCTGGGTATATATTTTATATTTACTCAAGTTCTCATGAGATATCTGTTACTTCCATCCAAACATACCAAATTCCCCCCACAAAAATCTTCCCATGATAACATGACCAACTTAGCTTACTTATGTGTAGGGATGGTATTAGGATTATTAGAAATAATGATTGAGATTGTCATCAGATCTGTATTTTGTATAGATTTTCTTGCTGTGTGAAGAGACTATTCCATCATGGTCTAGATGAGGGTTTACGTATATGTTTATTTGAATTGGATAAACTGGACTCTGGTGACTGACTTACAGACATGAAGCTAAATAATGGATAAAAAAATGTAAAGTTTAATAGGTAAAAATAAAATTTAAAAATCACAAGAACTAATCTGTGGGAAAAAGACAAAGGAACCAGATGAGGATGAGGCACCCTCATATATTCATGGCAGGATTTTTAAATGGTGCAGATGTTTCAGCCATTAAAAAAAAAAAAAAAGCAGCACTGACACAGGCTACAATATGGACAAACTTTGAAAACATGACACTGGGTGGAAGAAGCCAGATACAAAAGGCCACGTACTATGTGATTCCATTCATATGAAGCGTCCAGAATAGGTGAATCTGTAGACACAGAGGTAAGTTAGTGGCTGCTGGGAGCTGGGGGTGGGGGAAGTTGAGGGGTGACTGCTAACAACTATGGGGTTTCTTTTTGGGGTGATGAAAATGTTCTAGAATACATAGTAGTGATGATTGTACAGCCCTCTCAATATGCTAAAAAGCAACAACTTGTACACTTTAACACGATTACATTTTTCTTAATTCAGTTTTTTAACATCTTTATTGGAGTATAATTGCTTTACAATGGTGTGTTAGTTGCTGCTGTATAACAAAGTGAATCAGCTATACATATACATATATCCCCATGTCCCCTCCCTCCTGCGTCTCCCTGCTTCCCACCCTCCCTATCCCACCCCTCCAGATGGTCACAAAGCACCGAGCTGATCTCCCCGTGCTATGCGGCTGCTTCCCACTAGCTATCTATTTTACATCTGGTAGTGTATATATGTCCATGCCACTCTCTCACTTCGTCCCAGCTTACTGTCCCCCTCCCCATGTCCTCAAGTCCATTCTCTACGTCTGCGTCTTTATTCCTGTCTTGCCCCTAGGTTCTTCAGAAGCTTTCCTTTTTTTTTTTGATTCCACGTATATTTAACATGATGAATTTTATGTTATGTAAATGCCATCTCAATTCTGAAACAAAGAAAGCATCCAAGAAGGAAGAATAAATGTTATTTGCTCATTGGACTGAGCTTGCCGGGATCTCTCCCTGCTCTGGACCCTCCTGCCTGCGGTTCTCCACTGGGATGGCCTGTTTCAAAGTCCCTCCTACGAGAGTCTGCTTTTCATGGTAGACTGAGTGTCAGCTCCTTAAGCTCGGAGGCTGTGTCTTGGGTTCAGGGTCCACCAGCACCATGCTAGAGCAAGGCAGTTGGTATCTGTTGATTGACTGATCGTTAAATGACTGATTCCATGAGAGCCATAAATGCCCGGCCACTCTGAGGGGGATGGGAATGTTGTTTAGGCAAAACTGGAAGACAAGAGGGCAGATTCAGGCAGAAGGAGTGGGTTTCCTTGGTAATCAGGGGGTGAATCCAAAGAAAAAGACAGGTTCTTTGGGCTGGAATTAGAAGAAATAGGAGACGTTGAATGAAATAAACTTCTCCCAGATCCAGACCGACACTGAGCTAGGAAAAAGGCTCTACTCAGTACTCTCTTCCTTCCAAGACGAAGGAATCTCTGTTAAAGAATGTCAGTATGTTCTGTACCCACAACTCCTTCTCTCCCCAGAGGGGCTCCTCAAGTCTTTAAGTGATAGCTGCAGACATGACAACAGAAAAAAAAAGATATCTCAAGTCTGGGCTTTCATCATAGTTTCCATTCAACCCCCTTAAGAACAGCAGCAGTGGTGAACCACGCACAGAACACACTAAACCCGAAAGAAGTAACAATTCTTCGTCCACACCCCCGGCCTCCTACACGGAGCTTGACACAATGGAGATTGCTAGAAGCTTCCGGAAGAGTGACACAAACCCCGAGAGCAGAAGATATAATCAGAAGTGACACGCGTCCTCAACAAGCTTCTCAAAATTCAACAAGTGAACACACCCGCATTTTGCCTGCTCTGGATCCATTCTTTTAAGATAACACAGCTCCCCCGGTCAAGCCAAGCAGGTTGGGTGATGCTGACGTCAGCCCTAGTCCTGGGATGGACGCACGGTCCAGGGATGGTCCATCAAGCGTCACACTCCTCTGCTTCAGTGATTGGCTGAAGGATGGGCACGTGACCTCATCAGAGCCCATCATACCTCCTCTTAGGTCTTCTGCTGGAGCCACTGGAAGGGCACTAAGAGATTGGGGGGCGGATCTGAGCTGCGCCCTTTGCCATCTGAACACCATGAACGGATAATGCTGCCTGGGGCCAAAAACAACCCAGAAGACTGGAGAGCTTAGTGGTGAAAAGAGGTCAGTCTATTGTTTGAGCACCTGAATCCAGCCATACCTCCACACCTGAAGCTAACACTTCCTATCAACTTGATGGTTTTATGAACCAAATCCCCCTTTTTGCTTCTGTTAGTTTGACTTGCATTTCTGTCATTTGTAACACGGAGTCCTAACTAATTAACCACCAAATTGCCCACAACATTAAAAACAATATGGATTGCAGGATCACCAGGTGACATGGTACCCTTTTTCAGAAGTAGTGAGGCACCTCTCCACTGCTGTATTTCTTCATTGGTTCACAAGATAAACTTTTACCTGGTACTTATGATGTGTTAGTTGCTATGGTACCTTCAGAGGAGATGACTAATGGTTAAAACAACAGGATCTGGGATGGCCAGAGCCAGCTGTGAGCTTGGACCTCTTCCTTAGCCCTAGATCACAATGTTACGGTGGGAATTTAATCAGATCATGTTTCTATTCCACACAGTAACTTACACATAGTTTACACCCCTTCAATGTTCGCCAGTACTCTTAAAAAGTTCAAAATATGGTTACTGCTCTCAAGCAGCATGCAATCCAGGAAACTTTTCTGCATGAAACAGTTGCAGTTAATTTCCTTGACTAAAAGAAGCCATGTAAGGATTTCAAAGCATCTGTACAATCATTTATCTTAACAGAATCTATGACCGCAAGTGAAAAGAAACCTAGAAAAAAAAAAAATTAAGCCAACTGCTAATGAGATACTGTTGTATTTCCTTTAGGGATGGCTAATTGGCTTCTGGCAGCCTTAATCAGGGAGGAGAAAATGACACACAGCCTCCACATAATCAAAGGTCCTCAAAATTAAACAATTCCATGAATAATTCACTCTCAAATCTGTTCCATAGGAATAAAAAATGGAAAACAATGGTCTGTTCTCCAGCTGACATCAGACATGCACAGAAAACACCCAAGATATCAAATTAAATACGCACCATTAATAAATAATTTGAATTGCATTGCCTGATGTGTTGAATAAACAGCATCTGCATCCCGAAAGCTCAGGGGCCCTCAGCAAAGACAGAAAAGTAGGAAATTCACATTCCATGGGGGGCTGGTTTATATTTTAATAATGTATGACGATAAATACTGCATTTTCCTTTTCTATTTAATTATTATCTAATAACAAAACGTTGGGGCACTGATGGGATTTTCAAAAGTAATTTCTCTTTAATTGCATCCCTTCCATCTGTGCCTCTTATTTTCAAGCAGAGAGTTGAATTCAAGCCTTTCCAGGCACCGGGTGCGGTTTCTCCCCCTTCCCCACCATCGTCAATCCCGCACCACTGACCTTGCTTTCAGATCCATCCTGGCTCCGCCCCTCCACTCTTCTGCATCGCAGAGGCTTGACCCTTAAATTTTATTTTCCCCCGCGATCCCTGGCCACCTGGTTTCTCCCTAGGTTGGCCAACAGGGGCTCAGGTGGCAGGAAAGGTGTCCCCATGGCACCAGTCCTCACCAGGCAGCCTCAGAACTGCCACCTCCCTCCGTGTCCTTCTAGCCCTAGGAGTTCTGATTTCCTCACCACCCTCTGTTTGGCTTTTCCTCTCTGCCAACGATTTGGACAAGTGCCCGAGATCATACCCTCCTGTCAAGCAGCTGTTGTGGACTGTATTCCTGACCAGACACTGACTAAAGTACCCACTGCCCCCATCCTCTTCTACTCACACTTATCCCCTTATACCTCCTGATGCCTCTCGATCAGAAGATGCTACTTCTTCTTCCCCTGAGACTTGCACCTCCCCTGAAAACACCACCTTCTGAACAGCCCTCCAGACTGGACCTCTATCCAATGATCCTCAAAGGATGGCTTCCATCTCCTGGTTCATGATGTTCAGACAGAAAACTTCTGCTGAAGCTCACACAAGCATATTCTCTACCCATCCTGGTGTCTCTTCAATTTTGACCTTTAAGACAATCTACCAGTTTTATTGAGAACTGGTCCAAGGCACTTTTCTAGCGTTGCTTTGGGGCTACTTCCATCTGGGAGCCTCATGTGATGCTCTGTCCTCTTTTTCCCTTCACATCCTCACATCTTAGAGGTTATGAAGAGGAAACTCATCCCAGCTCTACTGAGTGTGTGATCTTGAGCAGGTAACCTCATATCTCTGAGCCCGGTTTCTTCATTCTGACGCCCAATTGTTCCCAAGGTCCTACGATGTACAAGGGAAATAGTAGTAAACAAGATTACATAAACCGTGTCTTATCACAGTTATATTCTAGCAGAAGAGAGAAGCAGTAATAATTAATTGTCCTTATGTTGCTTCTAAAGATTTAATTATTACTGTGATAATTAATACAAGGGAAAAATATAAGAGCATATCATAAGGGGAGAAAGATATATATATCTTTTTATATATGTAAATATAATATATATAACAATATATATATAATGTATATTATATATAATATAATAATATAATATAAAGATAGTAATTATGATATATATAACATATCTTTATATATATTATTTTATTTTATTTTATTTTTTTTCCTGAAGCCACCATCTTCTCCCTTGGTCGTTCCAACCACAATGCTATGAAATTAGAAATCAACTACAAGAAAAAAAATCTGTAAAAAACACAAACACATGAAGGCTAAACCATATGTTACTAAACAACCAATGGATCGCTGAAGAAATCAAAAAATACTTAGAGACAAATGAAAACAAAAGTGCGATGATCCAAATCCTATGGGACGGGCTTCCCTGGTGGCGCAGTGGTTGAGAGTCCGCCTGCCGATGCAGGGGACACAGGTTTGTGCCCCAGTCCGGGAAGATCCCACATGCTGCGGAGCGGCTGGGCCCGTGAGCCATGGCCGCTGGGCCTGCGCATCCGGAGCCTGTGCTCCACAACGGGAGAGGCCACAACAGTGAGTGGCCCGTGTACCGCAAATCCTATGGGGTGTGGCAAAAGCAGTTTTAAGAGAGAAGTTTATAGCAATACAACCTCACCTCAGGAAACAAGAAAAATCTTAAATAAACAACCTGACCTTACACCTAAAGCAACTAGAGAAAGAAGAACAAAAAACCCAAAGTTAGTAGTAGGAAAGAAATCATAAAGATCAGAGCAGAAATAAATGAAATAGAGATGAAGAAAACAATAGTAAAGATCCATGAAACTAAAAGCTGGTTGTTTGAAAGGAAAAACAAAATTGATAAACCTTTAGCCAGACTCATCAGGAAAAAAAAAGAGAGAGGTCAAATCAATAAAATTAGAAATGAAAAAGGAGAAGTTACAACTGACACCACAGAAATACAAAGCATCATCAGAGACTACTACAAGCAAGTATATGCCAATAAAATGGACAACCTAGAAGAAATGAACAAATTCTTAGAAAGGTACAACCTTCCAGGACTGAACCAGGAAGAAACAGAAAATATGAACAGACCAATCACAAGTACTGACAGTGAAACTGTGATTAAAAAACGCCCAACAAACAAAACTTATTGTCACTTATTCGGGTGAAAACAAACTAAGTTCTGTGTATTGTTGCCTATGGCTGAATCGTGCCGCTGTCTGTCTGCCCTCAAGCACGGTGATATCAACACTTAGATCTCTCAATGAACTCGAAGGGCAAGATTGCAAATGTCAGGCTCTCATAATAATTACCATAAAGGCCATTTAACCAATAAATGGGCCACCTTTTCTCCTTTGTATCCAGCAAATAATTCAAGCCAACCATCAATCTTTGGCCCTTTGATGTTTCACTTAGAAATGAGACTTTTACAACCCAACCCAAACGGGCAGGCGTAAGGAAAAAGATAACTTATTAAACCATGTGACTGGAAAGGCTCAGATGTGGCTTTACCCATGGCTTAATCTGAGGTCAAACGATGTCGTGGAAATCTGATTTCTCTCTCTCCCTCTCAGCTGTACTTTGATGCAGACTCCATTCTCCACCAAGCTCTCTCCTCCTGGGGGCACAGAGGTGGCAAGAGTGTCAACCCACAGCCTCCCAAATTCAGGCGAGGTGATCAGGCGTCTTCGGGTGGACCTTACAAAGCCCTGAGCCTCATTCTGATTGGACCTGCTTAGGTCACGTGTCCCTGCCTGAGCCAATCAGCACGGTTGGAGGCTACTGTGCTTGGCCCCCTGGACCACTCAAACTAAAACTAGAAGGGAAATTGAGGGCTATTGCTGACATTTAGGGGTCAAGAAAGCCAAATCAAAATGATCTCCTCGGGCTTCCCTGGTGGCGCAGTGGTTGAGAGTCCGCCTGCCGATGCAGGGGACACGGGTTCGTGCTCCGGTCCGGGAGGATCCCACATGCCGCGGAGCGGCTGGACCCGTGAGCCATGGCCGCTGAGCCTGCGCGTCCGGAGCCTGTGCTCCGCAACAGGAGAGGCTACAACAGTGAGAGGCCCGCGTACCACAAAAAAAAAAAAAAAAAAAAAATCTCCTCAACCTCAAAAAAGCAGAAAAGTGGAAAATTTCACCATTGTTTCTGCAAAGTTCTTAACCTCTATAAAAATAAGGAGTCATAAATTAAGCAGGATATATATATATACATACACACACACACATATATACGTATATATATATCATCATCATCATGACAGGTTGTCACGCTCACTGAACTTCGGTTTGGAGGACAGGCCGTTTGCACTTCTTCAACTCTGACTTCTTCAACTTCAACTTTAAAAAAGCAACACCTGGGCTTCCCTGGGGGCGCAGTGGTTGAGAGTCCTCATGCCAATGCAGGAGACGCGGGCTCGTGCCCCGGTCCGGGAGGATCCCACGTGCCGCGGAGCGGCTGGGCCCGTGAGCCATGGCTGCTGAGCCTGCGCGTCCGGAGCCTGTGCTCCGAGGCCACAACAGTGAGAGGCCCGCGTACGGCAAAAAAAAAAAAAAAAAGCATCACCTGTTTCTTACTGACCTTTTAACGATGTAAGCAATTAATTCACACAATCTTCTGGACAATTAATCTTACAGACAGGTTCCTGCTTGCTGGAGTTAAAAACAGAACTTCTGAAAAACAAACAAAAATAATCTTTAATATATGTGAAAGTTCCCCAGACTTATGTAATAAGACACACCATCTATTCTATGACAGGAATTACAGGGGCTGTATTAGTTTACTAGGGCTGCCATTACAAAGTAACACAAGAACTTAATTTTCTCACATTTCCAGAGGCTGTAAGTCTGAGATCAGGGTGTCAGCAGAGGTCATTTCTTTTGAGACTTCTCTGCTTAGCTGGCCGTCTTCTCCCTGCGTCCTCACATGGTTTTCCCTCTGTTCATGTCTATGTCCTAATTTGCTCTTCTTATAGGACAACAGTCATATCAGATTAGATCACCCATATGATCTTATCTTACCTTAATTGTCTTTATAAAGACCTTATCTCCAAGTACAGTCACATTCAGTGATACTGAGGGTTAGGACCTCAACATATGAATTTGGGGAGAGACACACAATTTAGCCCATACCAGCGGCTTCACACTGTTGCTGATAAGAACAGTACTCTTTCTGTATAAATGAGAATGAGACTCATGATATATAAATCCTATACAGTAAGTCCCCTACATACGAACCTTCAAGTTGCAAGCTTTCAAAGATGCAGACTTGCATTCTCATGTCCAATCACCTAAGTTAGTTCACGTGTCTGTGTCTAGTGTACATTGTCACGTGCGTGCATCCTCTACAAGTGGTTGTGCTTTTGTGTACTTTACTGTACAGTACTGTTTAGAGTACAGGAGTACAGTACCTTTACTTCAAGCCCAGGGTGTCCAGAAACAAGCGTAAAAGCAGCAGTGATGTAGCTGGTCCTACTGTACTTTTCAAGGTCCTGTGCTGTAAGCTTAAAAATGTTTTCTTTATATTTTGTGTTTGTTTTTTATTAATTTTTTGTGTGAAGTGTATTATAAACCTATTACAGTACAGTACTCTAGAGCTGATTGTGTTAGTTGGGTACCTAGGCTAGCTTTGTTGGACTTACGAACGCACTCTTGGAATGGAACTTGTTCGTAGGTAGGGGACTTACTGTAGTTGCATATTATTGCCTTTGCCATCAAAACGTGAACACGTTTTAACCATCCTCTCCACAAGGCAGATTGCAAGGGACATAAGGAGATTCAGACTCAGAAGTGTGGAACCTTCAGTAGGGTGTGGGGCCAGCATGGGAAGGACCTGAGTGCACAGCTGTAGTGTGTGTCCGTCCAGCATTGCTCCATCTGTTCTGGGAGCAGCCCCTCTTTTCCTTGGAAGAACCCCCAGCCCCCCGGTGCACGTGGCCTTGGTGAGCCTGTGACACAGGCTAAATGCTTCAGATTGTCTCTTCCAGGAATCTGAATCTTGAGCGCCATGACAACGATGGGAGAGGGTGGCGTGGCTCCATGCCCAGGTGCCTGAGATCGTGATCACGGCCCTCTGTCCTCTTAAATCCACCTTCTCTAGCTCTTTTGAGCTGCTTGTAGGACACTATTTGTAACTATGTTGATCCCAAAGCTGTCACACCACGGTCATGCGCCACCTCTGTGCACTTTACACTGGAGACTCAAAGGGCAGGAAGGAACCACTTAAGACAAAGGCCGGAAGGGACCTGTCTTTCTGTAGGAAAGTGTCTCTGCTGTTTAGTCCTGAAAAGCAGCATGGAAAAGGGTCTATGTGGCTCTTCAGAGCACGAGACCTGAGGGGCCCTTCTCCAGCCACAGCCCTACGTGTGACCCTTTGGGCCCATCCTAGGTCACTGTGAGGCTTTGACGGACAGGCTCACGGGGGATGCTGCCCTCCCCACACCGGACTTGGTGAACAGCCAGAGTTCTGAGTTTTCTGGAAGGATTGGCATCAAGGACTCAGGTCCCCTGGGCCGGCCACGCTCATGTGACAACCACCTTCCTAGCCGAGGCGTCTGCACGTGGAGGCCTTTTGATGGGTCCCCGGCTAAGCTGAGGCACTTTGCTCCGCTCTGGCCCCATATTCTCCCACCCCCAGCCCTTCCTCTCCTGCCTCTCCTCCTCCCCTGGCTCCAAAGGTAACCAGCCAGGAGCCTGTGTGGAGGCCTCCTGCACACTGAGCTCATCTACCCGACCCTCGCCCCGTGCCCTTCTGCCGGGAAAAATACAACATTGGGAGCTGGAACGCTTCCGTGTTTGTGTCTTTTCTCTTGCCTGCATTGTCACAGTGCATGAATAAAGGCTTCTTCTCGCTGTCAGTTTGGTTCATTGTCCTAAGTGGCCCCCTGGGCCCTCCCGTGGTGGGTCTTCTGACTCTTGCGCAGTTAGCGCACCTCCGCCCAGCGGCAGCGACCAAGGCTGTGGTGGCCACTGAGCTCTGAGCACAGGCAGTGGGCGTGACGCTCGGAATCATCAGGAGACATGGCGGACGCTCCTTGCAGAGGTCGCCGGTGGGGGTCCTGGCAGCAGAAAGTATTCGGTTATATATCCAGGGTCTTTCTGGATGCAGGGGCTCCAGCCCCTCTCAGTCTTCTGGCCACAGAGCTCAGGATCTGAATTCCAGGGAAGCAACTTGAGCCGTCCCCCAAAGCCCTGGGAAAGAGCAGTCGTCTGGGTTAGCAATCTGCTGCACGGCATCCCGCGGGACACTGGTTACTTCCCAATGAGGAAATCAGTGCGCTATTTTCCAAAGAAGGTGAATAGATGCTGGACTGCCAAGAATGAAATGTCCAGTGCAGTGAGACATCTACAAAGGAAAAACCCAGGAGCCTGGGAAGGAGTGTTCTACAATGGGATTCTCACCCAAAGTCTTGTCCCTCTTAAGCCTGGAATAAATCGGTGGGGATCTAGACCTGTGGGTGCAGGCGGAGACTAAGGTAGATGGGAAGAGGGGAAAGAGCATATTAGGACTAAAATCATGTCAGGCCATGGGAACCTGAACCCGCCACTCACAGTTATCTCATGTCTTCCTGGAAACTTTAAGACGAGGTGTTCTCTGGCCTCCGCGTGAAGCCCAATCCAGCCTCTGAACACTGACACTGAATTAAATCTTGGAGAGAGAGTTTTGGGTGAACTAGAAAAGAACTGCTTTATTGCTTTGCCAGGCAAAGAGGACCACAGCGGGCTAGTGCCCTCAAAACTGTGTGTCCCGACCTGAAGGGGGTTGTAAGGAGTTTTATAGCAATGGTGCGAAGAGGGCGTGGTCAGCTCGTGGGCATTCTTCTGATTGGTTGGTAGTGACGTAAGTGGGAGTCGGCATCATCAATCTTTTGGTTCCTATTGGTCTGGGGTCTTCGTGCTTGTGGGCAGCATGCAGTTAACTTCTCCCACCTGATGGGGGTTTCAGTATCTGCAAAACAGCTCAAAGATATTGTTCTGTGTATCCCTTGAGGGGGAACCAGGACCCTGCCCCAAGGCTGCACTATTGTGTCTTGACTACTCCCCCCTTGTCTCTGCAACCCCTCCCTTCCCTAATTAGCAACTGTTTGGACCTGCCCTTTGGAACTCAGGGAAGGTCATGGAGGCTGAATGAAGCCTATTTCCTGTAATCAAGGAACGGGGGACACAGAAAGGCTTCCGTGCCCAGGAGCCCCACAGGGTCCTGCTCAGCTTCAAGGCTTCATGCTGCCTCCTCCCAGAGACATGGGCTTACTGGCTGGTCCTTGTCCAGCTCCATCCTCATCCATCACCTCAGCCTCCCATCCCTGGAGACTCTCCTCTTGTCCTCAGGGGCAAGATGGATCCCAAGGCGCTCTGTGTGGATACCAAAGTGTCACCCTTTAACTGGACAGGCTCCTTGCTTTATCCAGCGCCCATGGCTCCAACTTCTGGAATTCAAGTCACCCTTTAGGGTGTCATGGTGCCTAAGAGCTTAAGCTTCATGGGAGCAGGAACTTGGGCCTGAGTCCTGATTTTAACACTAACTGGCTGTGTGACCCCGAACAAGTTATTTGCCATCTCTGAGCTTAGGTTCCTCTTGTACAAAATGGGAATGATAATGAGGCAGGAGATAGATGGGCTCTAGGCTAGACACTTACAACTGGCCTCCTGTTCACACTTTATTGTTCGTACTTCCTGGGGGGAGAAGAAGATGGGCTCCAGGCTGGACATTCATTACCAGCCCCCTGTTTACATTTCCTGAAGCAAGAGACAAAAGGGCTCCAGGACTACATATTTATGACCAGACTCCTGTCTATATTTCGAGATCTGCACTTCGATATAAGAAACAGCAACAGGAATAGGGTAAATAACCAGACTTTGGACATTTTTGTGGCAGGGACGGAGTGGGACTAAATCCTGTTAAAAGATCAAGAGGTCATACATTTCCCATCCTTGGGGCAAGGGAGACACTGCACATGCGCAGAAAGCCTCCTTGGGGGTCAAAAAGGAGGGGGCACCACCCCATAATAGGTGATGCTAAGGCCGTCCCATAGGCCTCTGGGCTGGGATCCATCTTGGAAAGAAGCTGCACGCGTGTTAGGGAGGGTCCTAGGGCAGGGCAGGTGTGGAGAAGGAAACCAGATAATTGGCCAGAGGTGAACAGAGACCCGGAAGACCTGCCCTATATAAGTGACTTAACTGCCTCTTTACTGGGGTCCTCCTCGTTAGGGGGGACGCCCACACCCTTGCTCTCCGGGTGTGCATCTCTGCCCTGCTTCTGTCTTAACCAAACAAGCTGTTTCCCTGTGTGCTCTCCCACTTGTTGTTGTGCTGTGTCTCTAATAATAAATTTTGCACCTGTTTTTACAGTTTTGCCTCCATGAGAAATGCATTTTTCACTGGGGGGCAAGAGCCAGGGGGGTGTGCTGGCTGGGATTCCTGGTTTTCATCCAGGCTCCCCAGGTTCAAGTCCTGGGCAGGGAATAAAGATCTTGCTTCATGCCACCACTCACTGCTGCCTCTCCGAGATCAATAATAGTACCTTCCTTAAAGGGCTGCATGAGGATTCGATGAGAAACCATAAGTTAAATACTTAGCATGTAGTGTTCACTAGGGAGCATTAATTGCTAATGATTTATTGCTATTAGTGTTATCCAGTTTGCCTATATCATAGAGCAGTACAATAAAATAATCCACTGCTCTGGTTCACTTTCTTCCCTGGAGGGATTCAAAGAAGTCATCTGGTTCTCAGCAAGGGCTCAGAGGACTTTGAAGGTAAGCAGGGAACTTCCCAGTGGAACCACAAAGGACTTACAGCCTTTCAAGTCAGCTGTAGACTTGCTATCATATATAAACTATAAGTTACAGTAAAAAAAACCCCAGTAACGCTTCAGCAAAGAAACTCGGATTCTAGACCTGGGAATAAAGAGAATTCACGTTGCCCGACTTGGCAATAGATTTACGTTGGAACCGACAAAAATGCCTGAAAAACAAACAGGAGCCCCACGCAGATTTCTGAACTGCGTGCAGCAGACTGCAACCGGCAAAGGTAATTCACCAGCATAAAAACAAACATCCATTTTACACTCACACGGCAATGAGGATGTTCTGATTTGCATAATGATGGTGATTTGCATATGATAAAAATTCGCCTGAATGAGTGTGGAGCTCGAAATACATTCAAATATGATACCGTCGGTACAATTTTCTCAAGGATCCCAATTTAATACTATTTATCTAATGAAAGGAAAAAAATAAATATTGGCTGTAACATCCCATTATGCTCAAGAGTTGGTTTTAAATTACACTCAAGTAACTGAGTGAGTAGCATTTGCCTTTCTTTATGGGCAAAACAAAGACTATTGTCTATAGGTGAGAATCCTTCCACTTGATATGGAGGCCTTCAGCCACATACACGCAAAATGACCTGCAATAAGCATTTTGCTGCGTGAACGCAATGCCTCCACCGTAGGTTACGCACAAGTCAGGAGCGGAAGATGTGCCTTGAAGATGGATGTCCTCAAGGGAAGGAAAGGGAAGGGAAAAGGATGGGAAGAAAAGGAAAAAAGAAAAGAAAAGAATGGATATCCTTCAGGTGTGTAAAAAGTGCATTACTTCCAAACCTGCAGCACAGATAGAAGCAGAAGTATAGCCGAAGTGTTTCTAGGCTCCATGTCTTAAGCCCGAATGGTACTGGAAACTACCTTCCATCTGGCTCAGCAAAACAGAGAAACGCAGCGTGGGCCTCTTTGGGTCTGATTGAGCCCCGGAAGTTTTCCACGTGGCTGTCTAAAAGATGCTGTGTGTCCCTCTTTGCTTCCTCCTGCCTCTGCAAGTGGGTGGACAGAGCTTTCCTTTAATTTCCATTTCCAAGAGAGGGTCTCCGGTGTAATCAGAACCAAAGCAGTATTTGTCTAATGCCCGCATGCATACGGCACGAGGCTGGTGAGCGCACGCTATCCGAGCCACCGTCCTTCCCACTCAGACGGAATCTTGCTGACGGTGACGTTCTCTGTACACAGCTGGGGCTGGAGCGGGTGGGGTGGAGGGAAAGGGTGAAGAGTCTCTTCCATATAACGTATGCCATTCACACCAGTTATCTCTTACAGTTTTTGACTGCAACCGAGAGTAAGAAATAGATCTGATATTACCTGCAACGTACAGATCTGTGCGCTGCTCCCACGCCCACACACACACACACACACACATCACAATTGAAACAAAATTTCAGAAAATGATACTTATTCTACTACCTTTATTGCATAAAGCATCTTGTTATTTTCTATCCCGCCCTGTCCTGTATTCAATTACTTTACACCCTGCTATGGCATGACCTCCCCTTTCTTTCTTTTTTTTTAAGTGATGACCTCTACATTAAATTCAACACTCACAAGTGGACTAAAACATTCTAAAAGACAGGTAAAAAAATCTTAGGATTTGTGTGTTAAGGACAGACTAATACACCGTATTCCAAATGTTTCAGGTTCGTTTCTGCTTTCTATTAAACTTCCTTTTTCTCTGCCTTAAACAAAAAGTCAATTCTTTGGACCTATTACCTGTGAATTATTGAACTACTGTGCAAATTCTTATGGGAAAACTAAGGTTTACACTTAGAGAAATGAGACGGTGGCTCAACAAAGGTTATAGAAAAATAAAGAAAGAGCTTCTCAACCAGAACCGTGGTACAAGCATAAGAACTCGCCTCTGGATTTGGGGACTAATTTGAGCTTTTATCTTTAAAGGAAGGTGCATTTTGAGCTGATAAATGAGAAATGTTCCCGTCAACTATAGTTTAAATATCTGTATGTAAAGCAAACCTATTGACCTAACCATCTGAAACTACTTAAGGCCATTATTCCGGGGGTGTCAAATTTGTAAGAAGTACAATGCTATTTCTCACTGACCTACCCACGGCAGACATCAATAGTAGATCACATATCAATAGTAGATCACACTACTCGTGCCCTGTGAACCCAGATTAGACTTCAGAATCTCCCTCCCTGGAAGCCTCCACCTGTCAATCTTAGTTGGAAAGGTCGATGAAATGTACATGAACCTCAAATCTACACAAAGACAAGTGTGAGGTCTTTCAAGTAAACATCAGATGGTTGACAAGCCTTTACATAGGTGGATATTTCATTTTTCATCCAGGAGATTCTGGTGTTGATTAATCATGGCTAATGTCTGAAATGTCTTTTTTATTGTTTAAGAAAGTGAAACAAAAAATATTGGATTACTGTAAAAATTCTGGGTGGTAAAGAAAAGAACTTCCTCAGAAATTACTGGCAGTTGTTCAGAGTTATTTTTAAAATTCCTTGCAGCTCTGGTCTTCAATAATTAAATCATAAATAATAAATCAAAAGCAGTTGATGATTTTAGTTTCACCAAGTCCTAGCATGGAAAAAATACTGCTTACTAAAGAATGAGAGTATTCATTTACTTCTCTGTATGGATTCAACAAGTACGTATTAAGCATCTGCTAGGTTATGTAGGTTAACTGGTTTATATTTATCTTTCTAATGATGGAATGAAGTAGTTAGTTAAAACTTCTATGAAATAATAGGTTTTTAGATCTTTTATAAGAATCTTTGGAGAATGTAATAACAAAATGAGCTGCCACCACAAAGATGAGAAGTCACAGAGGCAGAAAATGCAGCTGTGCCCTGTGCAGTGTTTGTTGATATGTGTATCCCCATAGAGACGTATAACCTGGGGAAGGGGACTGAGTTTACCCTGAGATGTCCATTCACAGAACCAACTAGATGCTGCTTTGATTTCTAAGACCAACCACACTGACCAACAACTGACCAAGAGAGTTGTTCAGAGTCCCCCAAGAGGGATTTTTTCCCCCAGTGACATTCTGTTTTATCCATCTTAACCATTGACACACCCAGAGATAATGTTTAACTACATATCTGGGCATCCTGTGGCCCAGTCAAGCTTTATATGTATACGTATATATAATATATATATGTATCATGTAGAAAATATATCATATGTAGACAATATATATCATATATAGAATATATCATACACATAGAATATACATCATATATAGAACGTATGTACCATATATAGAATATATATCATATGTAGAATATATCAAAGAGAATATATAGCATATACATAGAATATATATCATACATAGATTATAATATATATATATATTCTTTGGAGAACCCTGACTCTACACCTCCTCTGCCTACAAGGGTGCAGTGACTTCCATCCCATGCAGCATAAAATCCAAATTCCTTACAGTGGGGTCCCCAGGGCCCTGCATAACCCAACCCCATCACCTTGATGACCTCACTTCCCCCACTGGCCCCCTTCCTCACTGCGCTGCACCCACACTGGTCTCCCTGCATTCTGTTCTCTCTCTCTGAAAGCCTTTCCCCCCCAAACTCTTTCTCACTCTCTCCAACTCTTTTATCAAATGCCACCATATGTGAAATATCCCCAGGACCTAAGAACAGCACCTCACCATGACAGGGGCCTTTCTAATAGGTCCACCATTACTGTACCCCTGAAACTAACACAATACTGTAAATCAACTATACTCCAATAAAAATTAAATAATAATAATAATAATAATAATAGGTCTATTAGGCGATGGCCACTCTTGCATCTTTTGAAGACATCTGGGCAGACACTGAGTCACACGTGCCTTCCAAGCCGATGTTTGCAAGTCCGTCATCACAAAGTTCTCTTTTGTATAAGGAGTTGCCTCCTTCTTTAGTCCTTTATTAAAATGAAAATAGTCTGAGCTAACAAATTATTTACCATATTATTTCCTTAACACCTCAGTAAGAAAGATTATGTCAGATAAAGTTTTCTTCTAGCCAGAGAAAGGAAGCTTAAGAGGGAAGTATAAAAACCATCCTTGTCTCTCCCAAAAAGAAAGTGGTACATTGTTTCTTTTTTTTAAATTTAATTTAATTTAATTTTTTTATACAGCAGGTTCTTATTGGTTATCTATTTTATACATATTAGTGCCTATATGTCAATCCCAATCTCCCAATTCATCCCACCACCACACCCCCCAACATTAAACTATTATTTATTTATTTATTTGGCTGTGCTGGGTCTTAGTTGTGGGATGCTGGATCTAGTTCCCTGACCAGGGATCAAACCCGGGCCCCCTGCATTGGGAGCATGGAGTCTTAACCACTGGACCACCAGGGAAGTCCCAAGAGAGTGGTACATTTTTTCTGTTTCACGGGTTTACATAGAACAGATCCTGAAAAGGGCTCTTAACTTTTCAAGCTCAGCGATTTTAAAATTTGCCAATTTTAGAGTGGATTTTCAGTGCAAATTCTCACTTCAGTCATAGCAAAATGTATTGGGTTGGTGTATTTGTTTACTATGGCAGCTGTAACAAATTATCAAAAAGTTGGTGAATCGTCACAGTTCTGGAGGCCAGAAGTTTGAAATCCGTTTCACTGGGTGTCAGCAGGTATTGGCAGGGCTGGTTCCTTCCAAAGGTCCTGGTGGAGAATCCGTTCCCAAACTTTAACAGCTTCTGGAGGATGCCTGCATCCCTTGGCTTGTGGTCCCTACCTTGAATTATTCTAATCTCTTGCATCCATGATCACATCTCTATTTCTGCGGTCAGTCTCCCTCTGCCTCCCTCTGCTAAAGGGACTTGTGATTACATTTCAGACCCACCCAGATAATTCAGGAAAATCTCTTCAGCCCTAAATCCCTAATTTAATCATCTTTGCAAAGTCCCTTTTCCTTCTAAGATAGCATCCACAAGTTCACGGATAACTTTAGGGGTCGTTATTCACCCTACACAGGGGGATTCTCCTGTGTGTGATAAGGTTGATTTTCACTGACGGTATTTTTGACACAGATAAAAGACATTAGCTGGACTCGAAAACTGCCAGGAGAGACTGGGGATATTAATTAAATCCAACATGATTCAGGCAAGTCAGGCAAGGTTTAGGGGGTAACTTTCAAACAGAAAGAATTAAGGTGTAACTTTCAAGCGAAGGGTTCAAGGAGTGATTGTTCTTCAGCATTATTCAAAAAAAAAGCGTAGCCTCATTTTTATTTTATTTTCAGCATTGGGATATCATTGGAATTGTTAAATAGGCACCCAAGATAGCTGTCCTGAAAGGGACAGCCATTGTTTGGCAATATCGTTTATTTCTGATACATTCATTTAGAAATCAGTCCCCCTATCTTGCAGTCACAGTCTTTATAAATAGAAAAGCCATGAAACTCTTAATGTAGTTTTAGCATTTCTGGGACCCTTCCTCCAGTGGTCACTTATGTTTCAGGAATAGAAATGGGTACACTAAGAGGTTGCAACAAAACGTAGGTAAATTTAATATACAGATATTTGATAGGGATGGGCTTTTTCAACAAGAGAGCAAAGAGAGAAATCACAAAAGAAAAAATATAGATGGGATAGATTGAATAAAAACCAACTTTTTCTGAATGTCAAGACACACATATGCACACAGAAATACACACACACTAATAAGGCAAATGAACACTGGAGTAAATATTTGCATAAGCAAAGGATTAATATTTTAACGTATAAAGAGTGCTTGCAAATCAATAAGTAAGAGGTGATGCCAGTGGTTAGAATTTCGGCAATTTTAGGAGAGAGGGTATTCTTATCAGTAAATCTGCAGTCCTATCCTAAGCTGACTATGGTTTTCAATTGCTGATTTTTTTTGGTAATCTCAAATTCATGCTACTTTGGCTTTATTATTATCTATTTAGTTCCCTATTGAGGTTTTTTAAAAAAAATAAATTTATTTATTTTTGGCTGCATTGGGTCCTCATTGCTGCACACAGGCTTTCCCTAGTTGTGGTGAGCGGTGGCTACTCTTCCTTGAGGTGCACGGGCTTCTCATTGTGGTGGCTTCTCTTGTTGTGGAACACGAGCTCTAGGCGCTTGGGCTTCAGTAGTTGCAGCACGCGGGCTCAGTAGTTGTGGCTCATGGGCTCTAGAGTGCAGGCTCAGTAGTTGTGGCGCACGGGCTTAGTTGCTCCGCGGCATGTGGGATCTTCCCAGGCCAGGGCTCGAACCTGTGTCCCCTGCTTTGGCAGGTGGATTCTTAACCACTGCGCCACCAGGGAAGTCCCTCCTATTGAATTTTGATTGACTTCACCATGTGTATTGAAGCATACACAGTTGCATATTTTGGGCTATATTTCTAATAACTAATGTTGCAGCTATGCATACATCCATTTATAACTCATTTATGCATCCTTATTGAGTAGGCTGTTGCATGAATAATTTATACTCTCATCCTATCCCAAAATATACTTGTACAGTGGTATTTTATTGGTAATATAGTTCAGTATTATTTAAACAACCTGTGATATGTTATTGTAAGCTAAATTTAATTAGATAAAGGCACAAAGGTTGCTTTTTCTTTTTAACTTGTAGTCAGAATAATGTTTAACACTTATACAACACTTACTAAAGTACATCATTTGTTGTGCTTCATTTGATTCTTACAACTCTATCAGGTGGATAATACTATTTTTTTTTTCATTTGAAGGCAAGGAAACTGAAGCATAGAGAGGCTCAATAACTTACCCAGGGTCACACAGAAAGAAAGTGTCACGATGGAAACCCAAACCAGCCTTTCTAGCTCCAGAGCCTGGACTCTCAACTGTTATGTTATTCTGCCCCTCCTTACAGTTTCATAATAGGTAATCAGGTACCTGAGATCTTGATCATCTCACAAACTCTAATAACACATGGGTCAGTAACGTTCCTCTTCAATTCTTTTTTTTTCTTTTTTTTTTTCTCTCCCCAGCATGTCTGCTGGAAAGCAGGCATGAGTGAGGAGGTGGACTTACACGTCTTTTGCCTAAATTGGCCCTTTAATCATCAGTGAAGTTCCAGCTCTCAGGGTCCCCAGTGCCCTGCTTCTGGGCAGCCCCGCTGGCTTCCTAGGCTGATGGCCAAATTCCCTCCAGCTCTTCTTTTCTTCTGGAAGGCAGTGGTCCAGGGTCCTCAAGCATTGCTGGAGGAGCCTCAGCGTCCTCAAGAGCTGAGCAATCTACATCACGACATCCGTCCAGTCACGACCTCCTGGTCCCTGAGGGTCACCGTTTCCCATCTGTGAACAAGAAGGGTCCTCCCTGAATCACCATCTTGGTGCCCCGTGCGCTGATTATTAATTCAGCGGCCAGAGCATCTGTCACCATGAAGATTCACTGAACCCATCCACGGGGACCTTGCAAGTCCACTAACAGGACACCATGCGCTCCCCCAGATGTTCACATCCAGGGTTCTGTCGTCAGGCGGGATGACTTCCGTGTTTATTGGTATAAAAGAGAGCAATCAGCTGAAACCCTGGCACCATCTGGAGGAAAATCGATGTCTCTATATTTAGACCAGACGGAATGCACATGTCTGTGCAAGTACGTGCCAACGGCGTGCTAGACGCCCCACGTCTCACTTCCATTATTTACCAACCTGGAAAAACAATGCCTTAAGCCAGACTCTGGGCTGGGTCCTTGTTTATAAGGAATGTAGAAAGCAACCCCTAGAAATAATAAGAAGAGTGAAAGCAAACAGCACCCACCAGACATCACTGGAAAACACAGCTTTCATATCCTGCCCTGAGCTCTGTTTACGGGAGTCCAGCGGTCAGCTTCTACTTCATAAGCAAAGGGCATATGTACCAGACGTGGTGTCCTCCTGGACCTCGTGGTCCTTGCTCACGCTTGAGTCATTAGAGCTCTGTGTCGGTTGCATGGATGCCTAGCTGAATCCCTGGTACTCAGGAGGTGTTTATTAATTTGTCATTCATTCAGTGCAATGGATATTAATTGTGAGCAAAAGGCAGCTGGATAAGTGTCTGCAGTGGACAATCGCATTTTCTTCCAGCTTTATTGAGGTATGAATGATAAATAAAAATTGTCTGCATTTAGTCTGTACAACACGATGTTATATCGTGACATGATTACCGCAGTCAAGCTATTTGACGTATCGATACTTTCACATAGTTACCCTTTTTTGTGCTGAGAATACTTGAGATCTCTTAGTGGAATTTATTAGGCTTTGGAGTTGCAACCAACAGAAAGGAAGTCTGGCTAACTGAAGCAGAAAAAGATTGAGAGAATCTCGGGTAAATCATAGGCGCTCTGGGTGCAAAAGCCACACAGTCAGCAATGCTGCCCAAAGTGGTGTTGGGGTTGAGGTGGGAGAAGACATGTGTGTCCCAGCTGCTGTGCAGATGCTGTTCTGCCTGTGTGGCTGGTGTGCTGTCTCTGATCCACAGCAGAACGGAGATCTGCCCATTTTAAACCTCTCTTCCTGGAGCAGCACAGTGCCTCTGAGAGTGCTAACCTCAGCCTTGGGCAAGCGCCTTCTGATGGTGGCAACGGCCAGCTCTTGGGTTACCTCTCCTTTGGAGAATGATGGGCACGCATATATTTCCTAACCTCCCCTGCTGCTAGCTATGGCCATATGCCTGAATACTGGCCAAGGAAATGTGGGGAACTGGCATACACACGCCCAGGTGTGCCCTGTAAACACTGCTGTGCTTGGTCCTCTTTCTCTGCCTCTGTGCACTGGCTTATATAGAGGATCTAGAGGAGAGCAGAGCCACAAGATGCAAAGGACCTGGGTCATCACCTTCCAGATAAAAGAGTCACTGCCAACTCACATTGGGCTGTGACATGAAGGAGAAATAGACTTACTGTGTTAAGACACTGAGATCCTATAGTTTATCTGCTCAATCAGCCATAATATTTATCTTAATTAACACAGAGATATCATCAGAAGTAGCCCATTCTATATACCAAGAAGTTCATAGGTTCTTGTTCTTTTATTTTTCAACTTACAGATTACCAATGACCTGTAGGTATTTTCCTCAGAGTTTTCTGTGTTTTCCAGATTCTTTATAAAGGAAATGTTTTCAAATGTGGGAAAAATCTTACAAGGTTGGTTATGAAGAATTTGCAATAGTTTTCATTTAGCAATTCATTCCTGGTACCATATTACTCTGTAATGGAAAAATAAATAATAACCTTTATTAAAATTTTAAAAGGGATAGAAAGAGACCCCCTTCCTCCCACCAAAAGTAATAATATTGGGACACAAGGTACTTGAGCTATTAGGAAATCCATCGGGATTTCAGCAAGAAAATATTAAACTAACATGATGTTGAGACATGGACCAAATAAAAAGTGCTATGATTCTATAATATATATATATATATCCATAAAAATATTATGAATATGTATTAAAATGACTAGTGGCATTTCTGTAATATCCATTGTGAACTGATGGCTTTACTATCAACAATAATCATCAGTCATCATTGCGCACCTGAGTACTCTGTATTTATTATTTATTTAACCTTCACAATGCCATTTAGTTAACCCCCAATCCACTTCCAAATTCCCTTTCTGCTGTTGCTTTCCACTAAGGGTGGAAAACCAAATATCCCTTTTCCTACAGCAAAGGGAGGCCTTACAACACAGTACAGACCAATAACATGTAAATAGAAGTTTAGAGGGTAGGGTAGGGTAGAGGCAAGTCTGGTAAAGCTTGCTTTCTTATTAAAAATTAACATATTTGGGGGACTTCCCTGGTGGCGCAGTGGTTAAGAATGCAGGGGACATGGGTTTGATCCCTAGTCCGGAAAGATCCCACAGGCTGCGGAGCAACTAAGTTCGTGCGCCACAACTACTGAGCCTGGGCTCTAGAGCCGGAGAGTCACAACTACTGAGCCTGAGCGCCACACCTACTGAAGCGTGCACGCCTAGAGCTCATGCACCACAACTAGAGAAAGCCTGCGAGCAGCAACGAAGACCCAACGCAGCCAAAAATCAATAAATAAAATAAATAAATTTATTTAAAAAAATTAACACATTTGGGAGAAAGGGAAAGGAAAGGAACAGCACAGCTACCACCATCCCCAGTTCATTCCTGCCTTGACCACTGATATGATGGCAGGAGCTGCAGCAGCCATGCTCATGAGGTAAAGATTGGGGGAATCCTAGACATAGTCTTTGGACATGACTAAGCCACTGAAATGATACATCAGGACTTCTTTGTTGTGAGAAAAACAACTCCCTACTTGCAAAAATTACTAGCAATTCATGCGTTTCTAATTGATATATCTTATCTCCATATTACAGATGAGGAAATTGAGGCAGAGGGAGATTAAGTGGCTTTCCCAAACTAGTGAGCAACTAAGCCAGTGCCAGATCCAGATCTGTTTGAATCCAGAGTGTGTGCAATAGATTACAACCCCACACTATAGAAAGAGTAGAATAGGCAGTCAAGAATATGAGCATCTGTTCAGTCCTGCTTAGGAACGAATTATGTTAACTTAGGTGAAAAAAAAATTTGATCGCTAGGAACACGTCTTGATCATGAAACAGGAGAAATTCATCAGGTATGTTTTCATAGCTCGGATGAAATATCCTCCAGGATCATCTATCCTCCCACCTGTCTCTGGATCCATGTGTGCCAGACTTCTCTGCTGATGAATTAGCCTGGGAAGTGGCAGGCAGGATTGTGTGGGGTTCTAGAAAGTTCTAGACCGTCACAAGTGAGCTTTTTGGTGTCTTTGGTGCCTGGCTGTGAGGACTTCGTGCATGTCTCCACCGCTAGATGCTCCCCGGGTGAGCTGACTCTTATCAAAGCTGAGAAGCAAAACTTGGTGGAGGAAACCGCCCACCAACCCCAGGAAGCAAGGCTGTGAGTCCTCCGGGCTGCCGAGCACAGACGAAATAAGGGCAGGCGACAGTTACTAGAGCAGCGCCCTTCTAGAACATTCTGTCAGAGGGTATCGGACTGTAGACACGGAGCCGGTTTTTCCCTCCTTGAGTGGAATATGTAATCCAATATCATAAAGATGAAGTGATGTGGTGGGTTTGGGAGAGGCACAGTAACCTTGAAGGCGTTAAAGTAGTTCGCTGGCTTCTCTTACGTCTTTTCTTGCCAAAAAAGCTGGAATTCTCAAAGGCACCACAGACTGTTTTGCCTCAGCTCAGATTCCAGAGACAAGGGTGATAGCTGTTAAGTGCAGTGACAGTGGTAGGAGGAGACGTCCTCGTAATCCCTGTCTCCAGGCTCCTCCGACGGGGCTTGCTGGAACCCTTAAATGAGTCAGGACTCTTTTCTGCAAGATGGGGAATGTATTGGCTCCTGAAGAAGGGGTGGGCAAGTAACAGCAGGAAGGGCATGAACGCCAGGAAAATCGGAAGTGGGATTTGAAGGACACTTGGACCGTTTCTTCCACGTCTTATCCCTCTCCATGCAAATCAGTTTTAGTCTCTCTCCAGGGACCTGAATTCCTTGTCCAGTGGGAAATGTGGCCGCCAACAGCTCCCAGGTTTTATGGACACTGGTTCCACTACCATCAGGGATTCTTTCCCAGTTCCAGTTCTAAATATCCTTCTCTGGTGGGCTTCAGTTTGCTGGTAGCCAAGGACTCATCCAACATGGCGGCATGGAGGGGCGGCCAGGCGAAGACGTGATCCACTCCTTTGGGATCACATGGTTTAGCAGGTCCCAGTAGGAACTTGTTTCTAGAATAAGGGGAGATGCCGACAGCAAAACAATGTGTCTCTTCATCCCCTGAGGCACGTGACAAGCCTGGTGAGAGTTTTCTCCTTATCCATCTCTGCATCTCATAACTCAGCTCCTATCTGTCTCTGGGCTGCTCTCACAAGGAATGCTGAGCGTATTCAACCCCCGAGCACAAAGTGTACAATCTACAATGACAAGCGTTAGCAACGTGTGTTGATTGAACAATTTCCAGAAAGCCTTGGCCATATCTTGCGTTAGGAAAAAGAAGTCTTAATCTCACATAGCAAGTCAGAGTGAGAATGACACCTTCAAGTGGCAATGCCATTTTCTTCTCATACTCCCACCATACACACACACTTACATTTGTTTTTCTGATTTGTAGCAGTAGTATTTTTAAATTAAATTTTAATTGCACCGGGAATACATGTATCTATTCTCCTTGTAAGATGCTGAAATTCAAGGATAACACTGAAGTTCTCATTTACTTTTCCCTCAAACCCAGATCCCTTTCCTTCTTCCCCAGAAAGAATCATTCATTCCTGTTTGTTTTGTATCTTCTTGGACTTTTTTCTATGAATTTCTATGCATCTTTTAGAGCTGAAGACTTGAGAGGTGTGTGTTCGTTGTGCGTATCAGTGTAGGTTTATCATGAAAAGTCAATAAACTTAGATAACTTTACAGAGCTTTTTTATTCAACAATATATCACGGAAATATTTATTCATCTTTATGTGTAGGTTTGCCACATTCTTTTAAACTACATTTTTCTTACTAATGGACATTTTAGATTGTTTCCAGTTTTCCCCTGTTAACCTATGCTGAAATATATATCTTTGTGTGTGGAAGGGAGAATTTCCCTAGCAGAAATTTCTAAGATGTGGAATTGATGCATGCTTTTAAAATACCAATTTACGCTCCTATCAGTGGTATAAAAAGATGCCTGTTTCTGACATACTCACCAACACATGATAACAACAGTCCTTTTAACTTTTCATTATCATTTTCTCAAGTGGCATTTTTTAAATTAAATTATTTTTATTTATTTATTTTGGCTGCGTTGGGTCTTCGTTGCTGCGCGCGGGCTTCCTCTAGTTGCAGCGAGTGGGGGTTACTCTTCGTTGCGGTGCGCGGGCTTCTCATTGCGGGGGCTTCTCTTGTTGCAGAGCACAGACTCTAGGCGTGCGGGCTTCAGTAGTTGTGGCTTGCGGGCTCTAGAGCAAAGGCTCAGTAGTTGTGGCGCACGGGCTTAGTTGCTCCGCGGCATGTGGGATCTTCCCGGACCAGGGTTCGAACCTGTGTCCCCTGCATTGGCAGGCGGACTCCCAACCACTGCGCCACCAGGGAAGCCCTCAAGTGGCATTTTTAAAACCTGAAATGTGATCCATGAACGTCGGGTTTGTACATTATAGGCAGCTTACAAAACGTGAAGATGATTTGAGGAAAGCATAGCGTTTTACTAACAAAAGCTGACTTTTAAAATCAAGTGGCTTAATAGTTGCAGGATTTTAGCCATTCACTCACCTTTACAGTTATTAGTAAAACTGACAGTCTTTGTAAGTGATATACACGTAGATTCCAAACAAGGTGCATCAAGGAGCTTCATTTTACACACATAGTGGAACAGCAGTTGCCTCTTTGCCCACAAAAGAACAGTATTTTTTAAACGGTCTTAAAGTCAGAAAGACATTCACAGACTTGATTCCGTAATAGATGGCACTCTGAATGCACGTGTTGGGTAGAAAAGCGGACTGGAAGAAGTTTAAAGTCCGTTCCGACTTTGAGAGCCTGCGTGTCTGTGATTGATTTGGTGATTCTCAATCACAAGGACGACTCATTCATTCAACGAACTTTGATTTCTTTCCTGCCATCTGCCAGCACTGCTCTGGATGTCAGGAAAGGAGGAGAGAACAGGACGGTCACGGCACCTGCACTGAGTGCTAGGATCAAACGTGCAGGCTGTCACGATGGAGAGAGACTGGACGGGGAGTTCGGGACACACAGGAAGGGAAGGGCACTCAAGCTCAGGTGGTGAGGAGATACCCATTTAGAAAGATTTAAAGGAACTGAATTCTGGGATGAGGTCCTGAGGGAGGGTCTAGAGCCTGCTGCCTGGCCTTCTTCCAGGACAGGGAGGACCATCGACTTGATCTAAGGACAGGGGACTGGATGGAGTGACTTTTTAGCATCCCTTCCAGCTTTGGATTTTTGGAATATCTCTACTGTACAGCAGAAATTAACACAGCATTGTAAATCAACTATACTTCAATTAAAAAAACTGGGAAAAAAAGTGTAATGAAAGCCCTAAATAAGTAGAAACATATCCTAAAAAAAACAACAAAAAACAAAAATTAGCAAATCTTACACCTTAGCTTTTCTCTCTGTGGACCCAGGAGTCCACAACCTGAATGACATGGTCAGCTCAGCGCAAAAGAAACAGGTTTCTGTATGTTTCATGGGTTTATCTAGTTGGGTTTATCTTTAATTTCCTTCTCTATGAGTGATAGTAAAGTACAGTAAGATCTGGGAGCCAGACTGCCTAGGTTTGAACCCTGGCTTGGTCATACTAGCCAGATGACCTTGGGAAAATTCCTTGACCTTTCTGGGCCTCAGTTTCCCCATCTGTAAAGTCCTCATAGATTCAGGAAGAGTAAGCTACTTACCTGTGTGAGGCACTGGATGTCTGACACATTAAGCACCTAATATAACCTAGCTAACCTCATCTTGGGGACCCTCCTCCTATGTCCAACACGGCGTCAGGGTTCCTTGAGGGGAGTTACACAGGGGGACACAAGGTCCAGGTAGGTTGCCCTTTTTCTTGTGCCCACAGAGGTGGCCTCTCAGATGACGGCTGAGGTGGTGAAGATTTCCCTCCAGGCCCAGCTCACACAACTGTCTTTCCAGGCCCAGGCACACAACTGTCTTTCCAGGAGTCTGCCCAGGTCTGCCAGGCATCACCTTCTTAAGCATATCTTGTTCCTTCTTTCTCTGGGGTCTTGACCCCTTCACATCAATGCCAGGAGGTCTGTATAGCCCTTGGCCTGTGGAAAAGTCCCTCCCTGGTCCTTCCTGCTTCTGAAGTGGATAGTATTGTCCCCAAGTTGTCTCTCCACCCTGAGGTATTAATTTGGGGGCAAACCCAAGAGGTTTCCCAAGCCATTTCTGCTCTCTTCTCCATCACGTCCTGAGATAATGAATGCAGAGCTGACTTCATGTTGGGGGAGAGCCAGCAGCACCTAGCTGACGCTCCAGAGGGGATGCTGGGGAGAGGTTGGTAAAGGGACCATTGACAAAGGGGGAGGCAAGATTACAGGAACCAAACAAAATAGGACACCAGCAAGAAAAAAGCCCGAGGCCACCTCAGGTCCTGCAGGGACAGAGAATCTTCCCTACAGGAGCTGAGGGGATCAGTGGAGGCATGTAGCCCACTGGCAGTGACCCTGCCAGGAAAGAGCTAGGGGAATATTTAACCCTCCCTCTTTCCCTCTGCTCTGTCTTCTGCCAGGTGTCTCATTAGCCAATTCCAACCCTAAGACAACTAAACTTTTGATGCCTTTCATGAAATGTAGTCCCCTGAGACGTAGAGCAGTGCAGAAGAATCTAGAAGGACAAATGGGGAATGTCTAGTTCAACAAGCTTCTGCTCTGATCTGCGGTGACGAACGCTAGGGTCTTCTCTGCAGGAAAGAATGTTCGTCACACTTGATATAACTTCTACACTCAGGGGAACAGACTGAGGAATTCAATCTCTGCACACCCCCGACTCCCACTAGCTAAAAGCTGACCAATGAACAATAAATGTGCAGAAAAAATACCAATGTGGTGACAGTTAGTGTTGCCCTCCGTGGTGGAAGAGGGGCAGACGCCAAATACCATCAGATAGAGCGTGCACAGTGTCTGAGGGATGGGCTTCCGATTCACAGGTAGAATCGTATTTAATCTTAAGCTGGAGAGAAGAATTTGCTACCTCACCTCCGATCCGTAAATTATCCCAGTATACTTAAAGAGTCCGGTTCATTGACTTATAATACAGCTCATTTATAAAAACCAAACTTATTTCACAGATGACAGCAGCTGCTTGAAACACTCTTTAAAGTGAAGGTGGGCTACAAATTATCCACTGGTTCCAAGTGAAACAAATTATTCATGAGGAATGCAGTGTCAGCAGGAAAGAGGCTACATATTAATCCCCGACAGGGGCGGTGGGGAGACTGTATCTGTTATCTGATGATTATTTCAACACTTCAAGATGGGAAAACAACGATTTGATGGGGAAAGGGAAGTGCCGAGGGAGGTGACAGGTCCACAGTAGCAGAGAAATGTCACGCATAATATATAAAAAAGCGTCTCAGGGCTACTGACCTTCCTCTTTTACAAGAGGTGAAGTGGGTATATCTACAGCTTTGTAACAAGTTATTAGGAATTTCGCACCGAAAAAGAACGCGCTGTTATTATCTCACGGTTGCTGTGAGCGAGGAGTGTAGGTGAGGCTGCGCTGAGTCCTCTGAGAATGTAATCAGGTGTCGTGTGTGTGTGCGTGCGCGCGCGTCCGCATTAGGTCTCATCCGACTGCCCGGCAGGGAAGGGTCTGTTTCCAAGCTCACCCTGGGTGTCAGCGGAGGTTCCTCCTGGCTGCCCTGGGTTTCTTACCTGGTGTGCCCCTTGTTGCATCAAGCCCACAAGAGGATCCTAGCAAGACGAGGGTTACAATACTGCGTATGTAAACCTGTGCGTCCCATCGCTCGGCTGTCTGCTGTCGGTCAGAAGCAGGTTGCAGTCCCTGCTGCACCCCGACACTTGGGGAGGAGGTCACACGAGATGTGAGCATCAGGACGTGTGAGCAGGGGGCCCGCTGAAGAATCCACCCCAAGGAGAAAGGCGAAAAAATTACACTGGGGGAGGAAAAGGAAGCCGAGAAGGGAAAAACAGAGTAATAGAGATAAAAGTTGCAAGAAAGTAGCTCAAAAACACGGGTTACTTCTGAATAGCTGAGACTCTGGTACAACGTAAAGGAAGAAAACAGCACTCTTAACAAATGCCAGGAAGAAAACCTCAGCCCTTATTTTATTTAGTGAGGGAAACCGTATTTGACTGGGCTTTCTTGGGGAGAAAAAGATAAAAGCTCTTTCCTCTGAAGTGGCTGGGAACTCCTTCGGTTAGCGCTTGGTGCCGGTCTGTTTTACACTAATCAACCCAAGGAACAACATAGGAGCCTCAGAGACCATAGTAAAAAGATGACTTCGTATTGCTTGGCTGCATTCAAATTCCAAGTGTCTAAAGTAATGGTCACTACATTTTGTAAACACTGTGAAAGAAACCCATTTTACAATCTTCCCCCGGTGTCAGCATTGCCCTTCCTGACCTCCTGTGTTCAGGTGGGTCCAAGTTCAGTTCTGACCAAGCACAAGGGCCCGTGGGGACCCTCCCGTCACGGCCACAGTGGGCAGCAGAGTTGGCAACACCATTGATAAGAAGGCCCAGCGTTCATCAGTTTTTATTCCCACTGTGATTTTTACCAAATATGGAGGAAGCCGAGCTCCTCCTGTTACTTCCTGGTCTGAATGAGGTGCTCAAGTTCAGAGCTTCTCTTGGAAACGAGCCCGCACTGCATCGACTTACAGGAAAGTGGGCTGCGATCCATAACCCCATGATAGGAAATTGAATGACATTAAGGTAATGTCACAGTAAGGGATGCATGGAATACAATCCATTCAATTATCGCAAGTTCAACTTTAATCTGAGAGAAACTTCTTAATTGCCTTGGCTGGACGGCAGGTAATGGAAAGTTTAAATTGGCTTTGGACTTTTATTTTATTTATTGTGAGATAACTGATTTCCAATATGGGACTTCCTTCAGAGGAACAATAAATTACCCTCTGAAATATAGATTATGCCAATAATGGATGAGCTAGATATAAATGGAATTCCAGCATCTTTGGAATGTACCTTGTGTGCATTTTTCTAGAAATTGGAAGAAAAGAGGGCACTATTGTGGTGAAATAAAACAGTATCGCTGACATATAATTATACACTCTCTAAAAATGAGTGGCCAGTGCTGACTAAACAGAAACGCAGAAGTTGAGTATTCTCAAGAAGTTGAAATCCTCAAACGTTAAAGGAATGACGAAAAACATTAACCCTTCTTGTTTATAAAATAACCGAGTACCACCACCGAGAATATTAAAGGTCATTCTTTTCTGGGCCCTTTAAGATTTTGCAGAGCTAGTCAGGGTCCTGAGAACACAGGGGAGGTAAAGTCGGTAGTTTCCACAAACAGGCACTCAGCATTCGCCATTTTATTCTATTTTCTGAAGAAGTACAACGAAAACCCAAAAAGAAAATGTTCTCTAAACAAAGCACCCGTTGTTGTTCCTATTTGCTCCATGGTTGCAGGCAGAATTCATCGGTGGAATGCATTGTTTCTTTATTTGGTTTGAGGGTAACACTTGATGAGTCTTTCTGGACAGAAAATAAGTGAAGCTCAGATTTTATTCTAGAAATAAGAAGTGGATATAGAGGTGCCAAAGTATTTAAAATTTTATTTTCTCCATCCAAAAAAAAAATTTATTGAGTGCCTACTCTATACGTGGGTACTTCTCCACATACTAGGAAAAAGGCAGTGCATGAAATGGACAAAACTGTCATCCCATGAAGCTTGTCTCCTAATGGGATGGACAGAGCGTTAATGAAAAGATGTCATAGTATGTTAAAAGGTGCTACATGCTATGTAGAAAAATATGTTGGAAAGGGGGTCAGGGAGTGTTGGGATGAGGGTGGAGGGCTGCAATTTTAGATAAGACGGTCAGGGAAGGTCTTGCTGAGAAGATGACTTTCAAGCCAAAATTTTAAGTGGGTGCAGAAGACCATACAAAAATCTGGGGGTATAGATTTTGCAGATAGACGCAGGTGTTCTCAAACTTGGCACTATTGTGGGGACTGTCCTATGCATCATAGAGATCTAGTAGCATCGCTGTTTTCCATCCACTATATCCCAATAGCATCTCTCCCCCGTTGTGACAAAAATATCTCCAGACATGGTAAAATGTCCCTTGGGAGGCAAAATCACCATTGACTGAGAGGCAAGGAAGCATGGGCGATGATTTCCAAGAGCGACAAGGAGGGTGGTTTGCCCAGAGTAGAGTGAGCATGAGGGATTCACAGGAGACAAGGTCAACGAGATGACGGAGGGACACCCACCCAAGGTCCCAGGGGCCACTCTAAGACGTTGGCTTTTCTTCTGCATGAGATGAAACGTCACTGGGAGCCTTTTAGTGGAAGGACACCCTGATCTGCATTACATTTTAACTGCGTCACCCAGGCTGCTGTGGAAGTAAACGGTACAGGAACAAGGGTGAAAACAAGCCCAGGGTGGGGATATGAAAAAACTCGAGAGCGGAGGTGAAAGTGGCTTCCAGCACAGTGGTTATATGGTGGAGGGGGCGGGAAGCGGGCAGTTCTCAGACCTAGTTTGAAGAAAGGGCTGATGGGAGTTTTGGATGAATATGAATGTGATGCCGATTTCCTGGCGGAGCCTCCGTATCTTTGAACGATGTTCTGGATCAGGGGAGACTGATCGTTTGGACTCACGGATCAAAGAGAGTCCCGAGGGACAAGAGGACGAAAGCTCTCGCGTGTGGTAGCTGATTGGAGCCAGCAGAGGCCAGAGGGGCTGTGCGCTGAGGACACATGGACATGCAGGGGCAGCCGATATCACTTCAAAACCTGACCCTTCACTGCCTCCAAGGCAGAGCTGGACTCAGGCTGCCGTTCCCAAGAAGGGCGAGCTCCACAGGGTCACAGCTCTGAGGTGCCCCCCCTTGAACAGTTAGGCACATCTGAGCAATGCCGAGGAAGAGAGACTCACACATCTCCTCTCCCCTGTGATGAGCCCAGTTGTTCGTATCCTCCTCTGAACATACATTCAAATCCTAACCCCGGCTACCATAAATGTGGCCATATTTGGAAATCTACATTTCAGATGTAATCAAGCAGAGATAAAGTCATACTAGATTAGGGTGGGTCCTCATCCAATGACCATCGTCCTTATAGAAGAGGACATTTGGATACAGAGACACAGACGCAGAGGGGAAAGACGGCCATGTGAAGAATTAAGTCTTGAGCAACTACAAGGAGCGCCAAAGAGGACTGGCCACGACCAGAAGCTGGAAAACCAAGGAAGCATTCTCCTCTAGAGCCTTCGGAGGGAGCGTGGCCCCGCTGACACCTTGATTTTGGATATCAAACCTCCAGAACTGTGAGAGAATACGTTTCCGTTGTTTTAGGCCTCCCGGTTTGTGGTAATTTGTTACGGCAACCCTAGGGAACGAATACATCTCCTTATCCAGAGAAGTGTGGTTTGACAAATTATTGAAGGAAATATGCATTGGCCCCCAGTTAAGTCTCGACCGACACTGCCTTATCTCTCCTTCTTGTTCTTGTAGGCACAGGTGTGGGGAGAAATCCAGTAACAACAGAATACATGGAAGATTCCAGAAGACATGCTTCAAGCAATGCACAATGGAAAAAATTTATATAAACACCTAGGATATTAAGGCTAGAAACTTCGAAGGAGGTGAAGATGATTGGATTATCTAAGAAGAAAAGCTAACGTTTAAGGTAGATAAATCTTTTTAGCTGTACATAGATGGAGCACTGCTGCAGACAAGGGCAGGGATGGACATTCTTCTCCCCACCCTCAAACTCTACCGATAAATAGAGAAAATTACCCAAATCACAGAAAAATGGATTTAAAATTTTGGCTGTGGCAATTACCCAATAGAGATAAAAGTAAGCACCAAACACTTCATTTCCAGAAAATCTATAAAATAAGCGCTCCTTTCCCCCAGGTAGTGGAATTAGAGTGATTTTCATCATTATATTGTGCTTTATATTGTGTGTCTTCCAAAACAATGGACATAGGTTACTTTTATGATCAGAAAAAATGGACACTGTAACGTAAGTGGCCCGTCTGCCTCTATTGGGGTACGAGTAGGACTGTCCATCTTGCCCAGCAAGATACTGCCATGAAAGAACCTAAGGGATTTCCAGAGACTCAGAGCACTCACTGTTGCTTCTTCTCTTATGATGCTGTGGTGGACATCTTCTCTTTGCCCCTCCAGGTCCAAGCTCTACTCTTCTCTGCCTGACGCTGTACCCTTACTTATTGCATCAATGGGCTCCCTTGGACTCTGACTTCCTGTTGGGTTTGGCCAATGGTAGCCAGTTGGTTGGGAAGAATGAATCAAGGTATCTGTGGTTACAGCTCCCTCCTTGCTGTTCACCACGGGTTATCTCTTTTCCTCTGCCAAAGACCACAGGTCCCATCAGGAGGCCCTCTCTAGAGCCACACTCTTCAGGATCCGGCACGCTTCCTTCCCTTGCCCCTCCAGGTATAGGGATAGTAATAACTCCCCCATGTCAAAGGTCCCAAAGCACCACAGCATCCCATACCCTTGTTGGTTTCTCTCCATCTGGGTCTTCTCAACAGCTATTTCATATACCTTCTGTTTCCTTCTAGGGCCATGAATAATGCAACGTTCATACATTAGTTTCATGCATTTTCTAAACCTAGGAAAGGATGAGAAGTTGAGCTTGCCCTACCCTACAGGGTTTAGTCCAGCTACGAGGACATGGTTTATATCTCCTTCCTGCTTGGATGCTGCTAGCTTCAGAATTGCCTTAAAGAAGCAAACAGAAACACACAACAAAGAAACACATTCGGCTTTTAAAATAAACCTTGTTAAATAAAAAGACTTCCAACAAATTCTGTAGCTGGAGGCCTTCTGCCATATTGACAGGCACCAGAAACACCACAGCAGCTGTTTCTGAAGTTTGCAGCCTTTCAAACTTCTAGGGGGCTGGTGGCGTGACTGACAGCTCGTCTGCAACCTGGGAGAGGGCAGAGTGTTTCCATTTTGCGCGTTCCAATTCCAAGGACCATCACCAGCAGACTGACAAAAATGAAAGCAGGAATTAGAGTTGCCTCTTACAGGCAGGTAATTTGGGATGAGAGATTTAGACTGAAGGTTTGGGAAAGGAATCTAATGGTTTAAAGTCCACAAGGCAAGTATACACCATGCATTTGCTTTTTTTTTTCTCATGTACCCAAAATGAGTCATAGGACAGGAGGGAAGCATAGGTAGATATAATAATGACATAAGCAGCTTTGAGTCCAGGGGGATGAGGACACAGTAGAACGTGAGACACTATTGTTCATATCACCTAGTATTTTCTGACCATTAGAAATCTAGACTTCCGTTTCTGGAAAGATGGCTTAGATGTACTTTTTCCTATTCCTCTTTCTAAGTACAGCTAAATTGTATGGACATTGCATACGTAACAAGCACAAGGAGACTCTGAATGGTCAAGAGAAGAAGGTAGATTTCACATGGACCTCAAGACCAAGGATCAACAGAATGGTCATTTTCCTGGGTTTTCTTTATGTCTCATAAATACCAGGTTGCTTAGTTCTAAAGAAGCTGGCAACAGGAAATGCCAGTGGGTGTAGACAAAAAGACCCCCAGTACGTCTTCTCTGTTTAGGCAAAGTAACAGAAAAGGGGCAGCCTCCCAAGATAGAAAACCTTCAGACAATTACTACACTGCTCCAGCCACATACCACAGAAAAAAATCTGTGGCCTCACTCCCCCACCACCAGCAAAGGTTGAATGGAGAGCCTAGATTTCCAGCCTCATCTGGCGGAAATGAGGTGTCCCGATGCCTCTGTTGGACTAGCGTCAGAGAAAGCCAGGTGCGGGCCTGGACATCCATAGCTTCCAGGGTCAGCAAGGCCAGCCTCCCCACACTGTCAATGGATGAACAGCAGTAATGAGGTAGACCTCCCCCTCCTAGAAAAAAATGGTATCAGTGGAGGTCTGAATTCCCACCCCCACCCAGCAGTAATGAGGGGCATTTCCCCCCAGGTGTCAAAGGACATTGAGTGAGGAATCTGGACAGACATGAGGCAATGCTACTTGTCCCCACCCACTGGAATTCTGTCAGAGGAATCCTACTAAAACAGGAGATTTAAACAAGATCCAGGGGATTCCCTGGTGACGCAGTGGTTGGGAATCCACCTGCTAATGCAGGGGACGCGAGTTTGATCCCTGGTCCGGGAAGATCCCACATGCCGCGGAGCAGCTAATCCCGTGTGCCATGACTACTGAGCCTGCACTCTAGAGTCCATGCACCACAACTACTGAGCCCACGAGCCACAACTGCTGAGCCTGTGTGCAACAACTACTGGAGCCTGCATGCCTAGAGCCCATGCTCCGCAACAAGAGAAGCCACCGCAATGAGAAGCCCGCACGCTGCAACGAAGAGTAGCTCCTGCTCGCCGCAACTAGAGAAAGCAACTAGAAAGAAACAAAGACCCAATGCAGCCAAAAATAAATAAATTTATTTACAAAAACAAGATTCAAAGTCAGGGCATAATACCTAATGTGACCAGATTTCAATAAAAAATCCTTCATCATATAAAGAATTAGGAATACATCAACTTGAATGAGAAAAAACACTCAATAGAGGCCAACATCTAGATGACACAGGATTTTAGAGCAACCATCATAAAAATGCTTCAACAAACAATCACAAACAGACTTGAAACCAATGAAAAATAGAAAACTTCAGCACATAGATATAAAGTCTTAGCAAAGAAGTAGAAGGTGTAGAGTAGAACCAAATAGAAACTTCAGAACCGGAAAATAAGTGAAATGAAAAAGCTCAGCCAATGGGCTCAACAGGAGAATGGATGGGACAGAGGAAGGAATCAATTGACTGTAAAATAGAACACTAGAAATCACCTAATTGAAACAGAGAGAATAATAGGCTAAAAACAGAGATAGTGGGACTATAATAAGAGATTTAATATTTGTGTCATTGGAGTTCTAGAGAAGAGAAGAGAGGTGAGGCTGAAACAGTATTCCAGCAAATAATGGCTCAAAATTTCCCCAATCTGGCAAAAACAGAAACAAAAACAAACAAATGAACATCTGGCCAACCTTTTTAGGGTATCATCACTGAAATGAGTCAGTTCAACTATGTCCCACTCCTGTATCACTCTGCAAAGACTCAGATTGCTGAAAGAGAGCATGATGGCACTAGAATGGATTACATTCTCATTGATGGTGAAAGAGACCCTCACACAAGACCACATGCCATAAGGAAGAGCTCATTCTTCAAAACAGAAATTGGAGTGTGTCTTAGTCCATTAGGGCTACTATAACAAAAATATCATAGCATATCATAATGGCTTAAACCACACATCTATTTCTCACAGTTCTGTAGGTTGGGAGTCCAAGAGCAAGTCACCGGCAGATCATGTGTCTGGTGAGGCCCACTTCCTGGTTCATAGATGCCATCTTCTTGCTGTGTCCTCACCTGGTGGAAGCGATGAGGGAGCTCCTTGGGGTCTCCTTCATAAGAGCACTAATCCCATTCGTGAGGGCTTCACCCTCATGACCTAATCACCTCCAGAAGTCCCACCTCCCAACACCATCACATTAGACGTTGGGATTCCAACAGATGAATTTTGGGGGATCACAAACATTCAGCCCATAAGAGAGAGCTACTGCTCAAAGAACTGGAATGGGTGCTGGTAGGCTAAAGCAGGCTGTCCACACAACCCAAGAAACATGTCAGTGTGACCAGTTATCACTCTGCGAGTGCAGCATTTCAGGTCACCCGTAGGTGAGAGATGAACATGTTCAATAGCTTTACTAGTTGGAAGGACAGGGATTTGATATGAATCAATGACTTTCACAGCTTTGTGTAGCTGTAAGAAAAGGCAAGGAGGAAAAAAGGAACATCATAAAAACAGGATTGCCTTTTTGCCTGGGCAAGAGTTTTCTGGTGGCATTTGTTAAGAACCCAGTTTGTTGTTCCAGATGCAATACCTAATCCCTTCCACTGTTCAAAGCATCACATGAGTCAAAGATGGAGATAGAGATGGTGTTGGAGACAGAGTTGTTCCTGCAGAGAGATGGAGAGATCCAGAGGCAGAATGCACATCTATTTGTATCTGTCCGTCCAGTTTCCTTCTGGAAACAGGGTCCATGCCCTTGTGGTTGGGATAACCTAAATGAAAAGGCAGTTTGCCCACTGCTGAACCCCCAACAACCAGAATAGTACCTGGAACTCAAAAAACATTAAAAAAAATAAATTTATTATTTATTTTTGGTTGTGTTGGGTCTTTGTTGCTGCACGCGGGCTTTCTCTAGATGCAGCGAGCGGGGGCTACTCTTCGTTGTGGTGTGCGGGCTTCTCATTGTGGTGGCTTCTCTTGTTGTGGAGCATGGGCTCTAGGCACGTGGGCTTCAGTAGTTGTGGCGCACGGGCTCAGTAATTGTGGTTCATGGGCTCCAGAGCGCAGGATCAGTAGTTGTGGGGCAAGGGCCTTGTTGCTCCTCAGCATGTGGGATCTTCCCAGACCGGGGATCAAACCCGTGTCCTCTGCATTGGCAGGCGGATTCCCAACGACTGCACTACCAGGGAAGTCCCTCAAAAAACATTTCTTAAATGGTTCCTGAACAAACACCCAGACTGACAACTAGTAGCCCCACATGGACCACTGATTTTTACTTTTATTTCTTTTTCTTTTTTTTCCCACTTATTAGAGTCTATTTTTTTTGACTTTTTATTTTATATCGGCGTATAGTTGATTAACAATGTTGTGTTAGTTTCAGGTGTACAGCAAAGTGATTCAGTTATACATATACATGTATCTATCCTCTTCCAAATTCTTTTCCCATTCAGACTGTTACATAACCATTGATTAGATTCTAACAGGTTCCTTTAAACTGGGTATAATGTTTGCGTGGAAATTGAATCAGTACCGTTTTCCTGTTTAAGAGTGGGAAGAGATCTCTCTTGAACTGCTGGTCTCATATCTTAATAACTCTACATGGCTAGAGATTATGAACTTTCTCTCTTCTCTTCCACTTTTTCCTTTCTTCTTACATGACTAATGTTATGATAAAATGTGGATCACTGATTTTTAAATCACTCCTCTTTTGCTGTTCTGATGAATCTTAAACTCTATTATAAGGGTCCCACCTTAGAGCCCCCTAGAACAAGGATTCTTGCTGCTGTAGTCCTTTCCACAAGTCTACTGACAGCTCTATTAGGGCTTGGTTCAGAAAATAATTACCCACTGTTCCCATCCCTCAGAAACACAAAGAAGTCAATTTGGCTGGTGTCATGGTCCTATTGGGCTGTGACACTCACATTGCCGTTTTTCCCCTCTTGAGTGAATCCCTCAATTAGCAAAATGCACCTCTTTGTCGCTGGATTTACATTTATTTTATGAGGTTTGCAGAAGATCTGATGTTGAATCCAGCCTCTGAACAGTGACACTGAATTAAATCTCGGAGACAGAGTTCTGGGTGAAGTAGGAAAGAATAGCTTTATTGCTTTGCCAGGCAAAGGGGGCCACAGCTTCCTAACGCCCTCAAAACAATGCGTTCTGACCTGGAAGGGGTAGTGAGGACTTTTATAGCAACGGTTCAAAGAGGGCGTGGTCAGCTCGTGGACCTTCTTCTGATTGGTTGGTGGTGAGGTAAGTGGGAGCCGGTGGTGAGGTAAGTGGGAGCCGGCATCGTCAACCTTCTGGTTCCAAACGGTCTGGGGTCTAGATGCTTGTGGGCAGCATACAGTTAACTTCTTCCACCTGGAGGGGGTTTCAATATCTGCAAAATGGCTCAAAGATACTGTTCTGTGCATCCCTTGAGGGGGAGCCAGGACGTGCCCCAAGGCTGCACTATTGTCTCCTGACTGCTCCTCCCTGGTCTCTGCATCCCCTCCCTCCCCTGATTAGCACCTGTTTGAACCCGCCCTTTGGAACTCAGGGAAGGTCATGGAGGCTGAATGAAGCCTATTTCCTGTAATCGAGAAATGGGGACACAGAAAGGCTTTTGTGCCCAGGAGCCCCACGGGATCCTCCTTTGTTTCAGACCCGCAAAGCTGAACTGGTTTAGTTCCTGCCCAATTATGCCAGGGGGCTGCCTGTCCCCCTGTGCCCAACAGGCCAGCCTTCCTCTGTTCCTTGGTCTCTGGGTCTAGTGTGTCCTATTATGGCCACAAAGATGGGGTCGAGCCATCAGCTGAGGGTGAGGGAGCCCAATCATCTTCCCAGGTGAGCTGAAATTGAGGTCAGGTCTGCACATGAGATGGAGAATTAGACAGAGTCCCAGCTGCTGCAGGAAACAGCTGCTGGGTTATGCGGTGGCTTGAGGTGTGGGCAGCTCCCCAAGGTATGGAAGGGGCCCTGGAGTCCTGCTGACCATTTACAGCCCTGTTCCATCCCAGCCAACAGCCCCGACCGACCTAGCAATTCTCCTCCTTAAAGGCAGATTTTTTTCCCTCTCTGTGGTCATTTTGCTCGTCGGAGCGGTTCTGCTTTTGTGATGCAAAACGCTTCTCCGCTGCCAAATCTAGTCCCCGTAAATTCCTTCCAACCAATTTAAGAAATGAAATGAGAACCAAAACAAGGGGAGGAAGAAACGTTTCACGGGAGAAGAGAACAAAACACAAGCATAAACGTGTTTTCCTGGCTGTGTGTGAAGTGGGTGAGACCCTCCTCTCAGTCATTTGAATCCAAACAACACCTCGCTTTCAAGCCCACATTAGCCAGAGTCTGAGGAGCCGCTGCACTGTGTCTGTTACACGAAGGCGCTGGGTGTTTGGGAAGGAAAGCATCTTCCCATCACCCACCATCCCTGAAATAAGAAAGATGGGTTTGAGAGGAGATTCCAAAGCCGCAAGAAGCTACTGCAGAAGGGGTCAGTAGCAGCACATGTAGACAAGCTAAATCACTCTGGAAAGGAAAGGGGCTGGAAAGACAAAGCTTCGTGTGAGATGGTCCGAGTCCAAGATCTGCCAAAGAAGGTAAACAATTGGCTCTAAATTCAAGAGCAATCATGAGGCAGAGTGGCTAGTTTGCCTGGCACATCCTGTAAGACCCTCGGTGACACTGTGATTTATCAAAAGAAATACGTATTTGGTCTCCTTCCCCATTCCTGGCACAGATCTCCTAACACTTGGAATTTCCTGTGAAGGGAGCAGTAATGGTGTCTTTTGTTATATTAATGAGGTGACTTTTGGAAAGTACCGAAGGTGAGAGGGGGCAGGGCGGGGGGACTCGTGGCCTGTGGAGCTCCCTGTGATTAGAGAGATGGAACTTTCAGTCTCACCCCCCGACCTCTGGGAAGGGAAGAGGGGCTGGAGGCTGCATCAGTACCAATGACCAATGATCTAATCAATCATGCCTATCTAATAAAGCCTCCACAAAACCCCAAAAAGAACCCCAAAGGGGTGCAGAGAGCTTCCAAGTTCTTGAACACCTGTTGATTTGGGGAGAGAGGCGCCCAGAGCTTGGAAACTCCATACCCTTTCCCTATGCCTTGCCCTGTGCGTCTCTTCAAACTGGCTATTCCTGAGTTATAGCCTTTTAATCTAGCAAGTAAAATGGTTCTCTGAATTCTGTGAGCCGCCCTAACAAATTAATCAAACCCAAGAAGGAGGTCGAGGAAACCTCGAATGGATAACCTGTTGGTGAGAAACACAGGTGACAGCCTGGACTTGCGATTGGCATCTGAAGTTGGGGGGAGGGGAGGTGGTTTCCTGGAACTGAGCCCTCAACCTGTGGGTCTGATGCTGTCTCCTAGTGGATAGTGTCAGAACGGAGTTGAATTGTGGGATACCGAGCTGGTGTCTTGAGAATTGCTCGGTGATGGGGGAAAACCCACACATTGTAACTGGTGTCAGAATCAGACCTCCTATTATTAAGAAAAGGACACCTAGGACATTTTAAAGTGGAGTTTCCAGAAGACAGAATGAAGAATTTCAGTCATTAGAGATTTCCTAGGAATTGCACTTACGAGTTTGGGGATGGTGGGAAGAGGTTCCAAAGGGTCTTGGCTGGAGGATGGGGGTGGGAAGACCAAAAAAATATCTCGCCTCATGTCTCATTCTTCTATTTCTCTTTCCTCTGCAGTTTTAAAGAAACCACACTCTGAAGAGAAAGGCAATTCAGAGATAAAAACTCAATTTACATGCATTTCCTTTGGGGGGAGGAAGGTGGAAATCCAAACCAAATTGGAAATCATGCGGGAGACCTTACCTGTCAGTATTCTAATAAAAATAACAGACATGGAACTCAAGACAGAAACACGTACCAGAGTTTAATGACCAGCCAGCTTCTAGTTACTGGAATATTTCAACTCTGGCTGGAGATCCCCCTTCCCTCCAAAACACTGAAGACTGAATAGGTATATTTAAGTTCAAACAAATAAAATTTACTCTCATCTTTGATGAGTCTTGTTTCGGTTCGGGTTAATCCCATTTTTATTTCACTAGCACCACCATCTCTCCAAAGATTCCTATTCTTCTGTCACATCCAGGATAGAGAAAACAGATATTTTTCTCATCACATTTTGCCAAATCTCTCATTATTTTGAGAGAACGCCTGAAATAATTATTTCACTTCTCCCACCCAGGCCCCACCTTTCTGAAGGTTGCCTGATTGCCAATCATAGAGCAACTTCAAAATCAGAACAATGAAACTATCCTTTTATAGTTTTCTTGGCGATTTTCAGTAGGGTCACTTTGAAATTTCACTTGTTCGGACAAAGCAAAACCAAGTACTACACAAAATTTCCCCCCCAAGTACGTGATCACAGTGGAATTTTTTTTTGAAAATACTACAGCACATGCAAGTTAATGGCGGGACCAGGGGACTCCAAGAAATCAACGAACTGAAATACTGTCAGACAAATTGTGCGCAGACGTTAACTACGTACTCAATTATGGACAACACAAACAGCAGCCTCCTCTTGAGGTTATTAGTGACTGTAATGCTACTACCTTTAATTATGCCTCTGCTGTCTATTCCAGAACACTAACTCTTCAGAAAAGGAATGCATGGAAATTCTTTGTTAATCACCAGTGGGAGATGCACTTGCCCAAATAGTGGATGTAGTTTGTTAATGTGTTTACTTCCCAAGTCTTGAAATCTATTAAGAAACCTGCCTACAGGAAAACTGTCTGACAGCTAACACCAAATTCACTCTAATGGTATTGGAAAGTTTTGTGGTTACCAATTACCAAGGGCAGAACCTTGCAAGAAAGGGTGGCGGGGTGGGGGGAGGGCAGAGGATGTCGAATCCATGAATCCATTGGCGGGGAGACTGTCTACTGAATACTTATATAAATGCATGTCTCTGTATCAGTGTTAGGGAACTAACAGTCGCTGGGGAAGGGGAATACAGCCACATTAGGATGCTTTCACACCTGAATTCACATCTAAGACTCTTTTATCACTAGTTACATGGAAACAGATGGAGGTGAATAAATCAGTCAGTATTCTGCAGTAATTTTTGCAGTAATTTGCTGCAAAAATTACTGCAGTATTCTGCAGTAAAGTTTTGCAGTAATTTGCTGCTCAGAAATAGTAACTGGAACACAGGGAGGGAAGGGCCTGGGGTTGTTTTGGAGAACTTCGTAATATATGCTCACTTCTCAGGCCAGTAGATTATAAGCTCAAAATGACAATATTGTAGAGGGAGAGGTAGGAAACACGTTTAAACATTTTTTAACACTTTAAAAGATTCTGAGTGCATTAGCGGAAATTTGAATATGGGCTGAATATTGGAAGATATCATGAAATTAAAATTATTTTGGTAAAGGGTGATAATTTCATGTATTATGTTTAGGCTGGACGAAATCCATCATTATTCTTAGGAGATGCCTGTTTAAGGATTAAGAGGTGAAGCAGCCTGCGTCCTGATGTCTGTAGCTTTTACTTTCAAGTGGCTCCAAATCGGCAAAAAAATTTAGAGAGAAAAGAAAAAGAGAGAGAGAGAGAGAGATGGAAAGAGGGAGGGAGAGAGGTGAAAGCAAATATGGTAAAATGTCAACAATCCTTGACTCTAGATAGCGGGTATTTGGGATGAAAATAGAAAGGGGAGGAGAAAAAAAGTGGGAGAGAAGGAAAACTTTCAATTTACCTTTTATAGAATCGTGAGAAGCAAAACAATGAAAAAGATTGTGGAATAGAAGGGAAGACTAAAGACTCATGGAATTCCTGTTCCTGATCCCATACGCTGATCAGTTTATTTGGAACCAAGATGACAGGCTTATATTAGTTACATTGATAGCACCGGGAATTTAGCAATGTAGACAATTAGTTCAATAGCAGTGATCAAAACAAGGGCAGGACTTTCTCCTCTCACGATTACACAACTGCAAATTGGAATGCCTACGGGGTCTAGGAAAATACCAAAATTGAGGGAACCCAGAATGTTTAGATGATAATAAATGAAGGCTGATGTTCTGTCTACAGGGGCAGCCTGCACACAGCTCCAGTCCATTGTTGTCATTCAGAGACAGGAGCCAAGTGTGGTCTGATCTTCCAATGTTTTTTTAGAAGCCAGAGATCGGAATTATTATGAGAGAACTTACAATTTTTTTTGACATTACAATACTTTATTGATAAATTGAAAGTAGAGCTAAAGCATGAGTATGGACTCAGCAAATGAAGTTTTTTTTGCCTTCCTAAATATTAAAAAAATTTTTTTATTGGATTATTGTTGACTTACAATGTTGTGCTAGTTTCAGGTGTACAGCAAAGTGATTCAGTGTATATCTCTATCTATATCTGTCTATTTATATATATATAGATATATACTCATTATTTTTCAGATTCTTTTCTCATATAGGTTATCACAGAATATTGAGTAGAGTTCCCTGTGCTATACAGAAGGTCCTTGTTGGTTATTAATTTTATATATACTAGAGTGTGTATGTTAATCCCAAGCTCCTGACTTATACTTCCCCCAACCTTTCCCCTTTGGTAACCGTAAGGTTGTTTTTGATATCTGTAAGTCTGTGTTTTGTAAATAAGTTCAGTTGTATCATTTTTTTAAAAATAGATTCCACATAAAAGTGATCTCATATGGTATTTGTCTTTCTCTGTCTTACTTCACTCCGTATGACAATCTCTAGGTCTATCCATGTTGCTGCAAATGGCATTATTTCGTTCTTTTTATGGGTGAGTAGTATTCCATTGTGTATATGTACCACATCTTCTTTATCCATTCCTCTGTCGATGGACATTTAGTTTGTTTCCATGTCTTGGCTATTGTGAATAGCACTGCTGTGAACATAGGGGTGCATGGATCTTTTCAATACCTTATAATTTTTAAATGCTGAAGATGAAATTACAAATGTAAAATTACAGTGCAGGTCAAATGAACTTCTTCTCCATGTCTTATTTAGTTTGGGACACAGCTAAAGTAAAACCTGTCTAGGCTGACAGGGTGGCTGGCTTGGGGTAGCATCCTGCTGTGCTCTCATTATGTTATCTTCCGCCCTGAGGGTGAGAAGGAGCACGGCTACACGTTCCCGAAGCAAAGTCCCCCGTATACAGGTCCAGGGACTCTCCTCCATTCCATAACACCTTCCCGCCAAATGTCCAGGACCTCCTCTGAGGGCATGTCACATCCTGGACCTTTGAAGGGCAAGTTCCCCCACGGTGTAAATTGATCCGAGTCTTGGGGACAGACAGGTATCATTGCTGAGTGGTGGGTGAGTGATGGATGGAAGGAAGGACGCCGAGGGTGAACATTGCTGTGGGTGCCTGATGGAGACCAGCTTACCTGAGGATGCTGTTTCTAGGTCTGTCTGAGAGGAGGTGTGGACTCATAACTCTGTCTCTCTTGTCACCTCTCTTTGCTCCCTTCTATCCCAGGAAAACATGGTCTATCATAGAACGAACTCTGGATGTAATGCATTGTGTCCATTTTATACCCCAACTCCCCTCAGAGCCCAGGTTCTAAAGTTCAATTTTTTTTTTTCTGCTGCAACACCAGCTGCATAAACCCCCAACCAAAGACCAAGGTCGAGAAGGAAGAAAACACCATGAAGAAAAAAAAAACACATTAAACATATCATCCTATATCTTATATTGTATAAACATGAACAGAACAGATAAAGGGAACAAGGGAGTTTGAAAAAGAGAAATATAGAGGAGAGGTTCATAAATTCATGAAGTGAATCCGGAGAAGAGATTAGTCTACAGAAAGACTCCCTGTGATTACTACTTTGGAATGCGCTATCACATTACCTCCAAGCTTCCTGGAATCTACATGAGGTCAGGTTCAGGTCAATGCTACTGTCTTTTCTGGATAGAAGTCAGGTTGCAAGCAGGTTGCTGAGTGAAACTCTAGGGATGTAGGATTGGATCACGGTTGTAACTTGCTGAATGCTGCCCTTTTTGTTGTTGTGTTGTTTTTCTCTGCTTGGAGAGGAAGGGATGGTGGCCACAATGGTCGTAACCAGGAGTCCGGAGATGAGAGATGGCTTGGTCTCCCTCACCATCTGCTGCAGTTGGGGAGGGAAGGCGCCCGGGCAGGGGTATGGAGCCATTAGGTATATGGGATGTCTCAGTTCGGTGCCCCAACAAGTTCAGCCCTAGACTCTTATCAATCAACTTCGTGATTGGTATTTGGTGACTTTGTCCTCTACGAGAACGTGCAGGGCAACAACCGTTAATTCGTGCGATACTGGCGGATCTGATCTACAGGTAGGAGTGGCCCTGCTTGATCAGACATGAAAGCGGCAAGGTTGCCATGCAGTTAGCCCTTCGCTCATGGTGCCGGAGTCAACGCAACCTTGACTTACGTTCACAAACCACACAGCTGGTTTCCATGTTCATTTTCAAGTTCTAGCGCTGGCCCGATCATTACAAGATCTTCTTCTCTCTAGGAAACTGCAGACGTGGGGTAGGAAGAGACCTGCCTCTGTGCCTTTCTGACGCCGAGCTTATGGTTACATTTCTCATTAAGCATTTATAAATGTACCTTATGAATTATCAGTTTTAAAAACAGACACTAGGTTCCATGAAGATAAATACATAGATATTATTTCTCTTCCATGTTTCGTTATGGGTGAAGCAGAGGGTGTGGGCAGCCATGTTGGTGAAGGGAGGGTACGGGTGGCCATGTCGGTGAGGGGGAGGATGTGGGCGGCCATGTTGGTGAAGGGAGGGTGTGGGCGGCCATGTTGGTGAGGGGACGATTTGGGTTAACATTTGCAATGTCTTAATCACATTGGGCTCACATCTCACTACCTCCTCTGCCCCCTTTCTCCTTTTCTTACTTGATATGAAGTTGCTGATGTAGCAGTCTTTTTGCTTTAATCATCCTTTTGAGAGAGGAGCATTAGGAGGGGCCTGTAGGTACCATAGTGAAGGTTGTCCAAATGATGATAAAAAGCTCTACAGAAATCATAAAGCTCCCAGGGCACAGGAAGTACCAAGCGCTCTCTCGCTGAAGGGACTAATAAACCAGTAAATGGCTGACCCTGGCCTCATCTCTCCAGCCTGTTTGTTGCACAGATAATGGAGGAGTTTTGATATTTGCAACAGCAGGTGGCAAACTGCAGCCTCACGGGGCCAGGACAGAGGCTGTGTAGGGTGTCGTGGTCTGTGACACTTAGTGGCTCTACCACGCTTCAAGGAGAGAAAGCCAGCAAACACGGTTCCTTCTGAGACAGGAGTCAGCAGACCGTCTCAGGAAAGGGCCAGAAAGTACACGTTTAGGCTTTAAAGGCCATACGGGCTCTGCCACAACTACTGCGGCTGCTGTAGCACAAGGACAGCCATAGGTATCAGGTAAATGTGCGTGGCTGGGTTCCAATAAAACTTTATTTACAAATACAGGCAGGGGCCCTGCTGCAGTCTGTTCATAGGTTACTGATTCCTGTTCTGAGGCACCACTAACTTCAAGATGTTTTAGGGAGGCAAAATGTATATTACCAGGTTTCACCCAGCTGGGCTATATTGTATGAAGGGTAGACAATTATTGTCTTTTTTAAATAAAATTTTATTTATTATTTATTTATTTATTTATGGCTGCATTCAGTCTTCACTGCTGTGAGCAAGCTTTCTCTAGTTGTGGCGAGCGGGGGCTGCTCTTAGTTGCAGTGTGTGGCCTTATGCCGCGGCTTCTCTTGTTGCAGAGCACGGGCTCTAGGCATGCGGGCTTCAGTAGTGGTGGCTCACGGGCTCAGTAGTTGTGGCTCGCAGGCTCAGTAGTTGTGGCACACAGGCTTAGTTACTCCACGGCATGTGGGATCTTCCTGGACCAGGGCTCGAATCCGTGTCCCCTGCATTGGCAGGCAGATTCTTAACCACTGTGCCACCAGGGAAGTCCCAATTATTGTCCTTTTATATCAATTATTGGCCACTGATTCCTTTTTTTTTTTTTCTTTTCCAGTACGCGGGCCTCTCACTGTTGTGGCCTCTCCTGTTGCGGAGCACAGGCTCCGGACGCGCAGGCTCAGCGGCCACGGCTCACGGGCCCAGTCGCTCCGCGGCATGTGGGATCTTCCCGGACCAGGGCACGAACCCGTGTCCCCTGCCTCGGCAGGCGGACTCTCAACCACTGCGCCACCAGGGAAGCCCACTAATTCCTATTTTGAATGGGCTCATGATGTCGAAGTCTCTAGGGGAAAAAAAAATTGTAAATTGTTGATTTTCATCACCAATACAAAACCAGATAAGGTCATCAGAATCACAGAGTAGAAAGGTCAGCAATCCAAAAGACTTGAGCCTACATCCTGGTTGTAGAGGGTGGGAACCTCAGACTTTCCAAGTGTTGTCCAGGTACAAGCTGTCCTCCAAATTTCAACGCCTCCATCCTCCCAGGCAGGGTTGCACCCAGCCTGGCTGCTGAAAATCTCACAAACAGGAAATCCTCAGTGGAAGGCAGCCTAGAAGATAGAAGTATAGCTTTTTTGTGTGCTTTCTTCTTCTTTTATAAAATTAGTCAGCCATGTGCCTGTGTGTGTCACTCCATAAGATAGCAATTTATGGGAGAAAAAATGTCACTTTTCATAATTCAGAGGCTAGAATGATTGCACTGCTCCTCCAAAACATGAATATTCCCAACCATTATACAAGCATAATGGCATTTGACAGATGCACGGGAAACACCATGGAACCAAAGAGTCATTTGTCACTGCTGGCATTTCAATTGTCAGAGTCTGGGAGTTCTGCTGGACCTGAACATTTTGCTTCTGATTAGAAACAATAAAATGAAAAGTGCTGTGTTAAAAGAAGTACACGAACCCATAGAAATGTACAAGTATCCTACTTTTTCAAAAATCTACAAGGAAAACCCACATGTGCATGTAGGATGGTTCCAGTTTGCAATTTGAATTCTGAAACCATTTCAAGCATTGTTCTTGGTGAGCACCTGGCTCCTTTTTGGGTTAGGCTATGGCCACCAATGAGTCCAGGAGAGACCCTTTATAGGCAGGAGACTGATCCTGGGATGTGGGGCTGGAAAGAGCCCTAGTATATCTGTACAGACACTCGGAAAATGGAGGATGGGTGCAAGGAGGAGGAGGAGGCAGCACGGTATCACCAAAAGGGTCTTTCCATTGACTATTTCTGTGACCCAGAGAAATTCACTGTGTCTTCATTTTCTCACCTTGGAGGCAGAGGATGTGAAAGGGTTTGAAATTTTCAATGGGCTAGATGGATCTACGGGATCAGAATTACCCTCATTGTCCTGTGGGACCTAAGAGGAGTGTGTGGAGTGGGGTGGAGGGGTGTCTGGAGCACTTAGTGATGGTCAGTGTGACACTAGCAACAGGCTGGGAGCTGAGATGCATCATCACCCCTTTCATCATCATCTCCATCATCACCTTCTCCATCGTTATCACCATCATCATCATCATCTCCATCATCACCTTCTCCATCACCATCAACATCATCACCATCACCACCATCATCACCATCTTCATCTTCATCATCATCCTCAAGGGAGAGAAAGGAGAAAATAGTGAAGCCCAGTTAGAAACTATTGAAGCCCAACAGGAACCCAAAGACCAGTTCCAGCTCACAAACATTTTATTTGTTCCATGTAATGTGGCCACCCTATATTAAAAAAAAAAAATAACGCAACATTTTAAAGCTGAGATTTTTCACATAAAAGCTATAAGTTCTCTTAAAATGGGAAGACTGAACCACCTTGGGCTCTTCCACTGGGAACAATTGACTACAACTGAGAAGTCATTGCCTTCTTTAGAAGAGACATACTCTTTCTAATGCGCCACTGTCCTCACCACTCTCTATTACCTAAAGACCGGCAGCTTTAATAATTTATATTACCTGATCTGTTCTTGCAGGTATATGAGTTTGCTGCTCCTACATTTCAAAATGATTTGATTTAGATTTTTTTCCTAATTTGCCAATTTCTCCTTTGAATGGGTGAGTGCTATTCATACAAATGGTACTTTTGTGCCTGAATATGCTATTCAGGACCACACACGTGCATATCAGGCAGATGTTTGCATCCACGTACATACATTGGGGATTGTCATGGCTTTCCTTTCAACCCACGGGTCTTTGTGGAAGGCAGGCAATATGGGATGGACGAAATCAATTATTCCTCCTGTGAGGATGTTTGTTCCTTTGAACTTTTGGCTACTCCACTGGTTTCACAGGTGGAAAAATCTCATCCTGGGGCCACTGAGAAATCCAGATACCAGCGCTGGACTCTAGAGTTGAGAGCTTTAGCCAAACTGTTGATTGTCCATAAGGCACAGCAGCTGATTTAACTTGTCTCTTGGCTGGAAGTATTGGACGGTTAGATGCTGTGACATACAGTCTGAGTCTGCACCCAGGGGACAAAAACCAACCAGGCAGCTGTCGCAAAGGCAGGGGGCTGGGAAATGTAAAGGGTGCTTGGACAGCTGACAAAACTCACAGGGAAATATGGGCCAAGTCACTTTGTCTCTGCTTATCTGTTAAGTGAAAACATTGTCCCAATCAAAGGTTCTTACCTGAGAATGTACATCAAAATGACCCCTTTTCAAAATCTAAATCCAAGTAGTCGTCAGGATGGAGTCATTGTGTTTTTGATTTCAAAACACTTCCTCAGGACTTCCCTGGTGGCGCAGTGGTTGAGAGTCCGCCTGCCAATCAGGGGACACGGGTTCGAGCCCCGGCCCGGGAAGATCCCACATGCCGTGGAACAGCTAAGCCCATGCACCACAACTACTGAGCCTGCGCTCTAGAGCCCGCGAGCTGCAACTACTGAGTCCACGTGCCACAACTACTGAAGCCTGCATGCCTAGAGCCCATGCTCCACAAAGAGAGAAGCCACCGCAATGAGAAGCCCGTGCACTGCAACGAAGAGTAGCCCCGGCTCGCCGGAACTAGAGAAAACCCGCGCAGAGCGATGAAGACCCAATGCAGCCAAAAACATATAAATAAATTTAGAAAAACAAACAAACACTTCCTCAGTGATTCTCAGGCACAATCAAGGTTGAGAAGAATTGAACTAGGTGATTTCTCAACCTTCTTCCATCTCTTAGGTTCTTTAACTCTGTGCTTTTCTTTTTTAATCTACAGGTAGAAAAACACAGAGAGAAGACTGATGGCTCTGCCACTCCTTTGCCATCAGATTCCCAGAAGACTGAGGTCTTAGGATTCTGTGTCCCTTCCTAGTAGAATCTTATCCAGATTCCATGTCAGATCCTCTAATAGTCGTTCTCCTGACCTCATATGCTGCTTGATTCACCAAAGCTCTACCCAGTGTCCTTACAGCAGAATCCTACCTGGAAAACCAGTCCCCCCAACACCTACAGTCTTTCATGGGACCTTAAATGAATCGACTTCCCTCTCTCCCTTTGAAGAGTTTCATAGTTATCAATATGCACTTAACCCTCTATATCTAAAATATTAGAATGTCAATAATGCCTTGTTAAATAAAACACACAGAGAACTTTCTTATTATGTCAAGGTTCGTAAAACTTTACTTGAGGGCTTCCCTGGTGGCGCAGTGGTTGGGAGTCCGCCTGCTGATGCAGGGGACGCGGGTTCGTGCCCCGGTCCAGGAAGATCCCACATGCCGCGGAGCATCTGGGCCCGTGAGCCACGGCCGCTGAGCCTGCACGTCCGGAGCCTGTGCTCCGCAACGGGAGAGGCCGCAACAGTGAGAGATCCGCGTACCGCAAAAAAAAAAAACAAAAAACAAAAAAAAACAACAACAAAACTTGAATTGTTAGATCACTGGCACAAAATGACAAAGGAGACTGTGCTGAGTCAAAAGAAAATGGCAAGTTTTTTTAATTGACCTGAAACTTTCTTTTTTCCTTTTTTGAAGGAGTTTGGCCTATTCTCTTCAACATTTTCTTTCATTAAATTAAACTATAGGGACAAAATAATGACCAAAATGAAAAACATGATACGATGAGAGTTAGGAAGGGGATACACAGGCTGATTTAGGACTGTTTAATAAGAGGACTTTTCTGGTCTCTGGCTTCTAGGACACACTCTCTGAAAAATCTAATGTGAGAATTAATGATGAGAAGTTGACAAGGAGCAAGGCGAGGCTTGGGTGGGGTAGAACAGAGGCTGTTTGCCTGTTTGAGCTCAGCCCCGTTCCTACTCTCCTGTGCTCTGCTACACTGTAGGGAGCTAAGAGTCTGAAAACTACATTTCCAGACTTCCATACCAGCCACTTCCTGTTAGGTTCTGCCAGTGAGAGGTAGTGATGGGAGACTACATAGTAGGAGGAAGAGAAAAACGATTCTCCTTCTGCTTCTTTTCTGCTGCATCTACAGACAGTACAATAGTGGCATTACAGCCCTGGTCCAGAGAATGTCTCTTGAGATGGGACTTTGAGGGAGCCTGGTAAGCATTGTCCAGCATGACCCCTTTGTTTGTTTGTTTTGCGGTCCGCGGGCCTCTCACTGTCGTGGCCGAGAGGCCTTGCGGAGCACAGGCTCCGGACGCGCAGGCTCAGCGGCCATGGCTCACGGGACCAGCCGCTCCGCGGCATGTGGGATCTTCGCGGACCGGGGCACGAACCCGCGTCCCCTGCATCGGCAGGCGGACTCTCAACCACTGCGCCACCAGGGAAGCCCCGCCCCCAGTATGATCCCTTTGAATGCTGATTTTATAAGTATCTGAAACAACACTCAAGGCACAAGTGGACATTTTCAAATCAACGATTAGAGAAAGCTCAATTCCCAGGACCAACCCTCCCACACATTCTATTCTCCTATGTTTGGTTCATTCTGTAGAGCAAAAAAGGAGATATTTCCTGATAGATATCTCAAAATGAAAAAAAAAAGTATGACTTATATGGACTGGAAATAGCAGATGTGCGTGGAAGAGCTGTTTGGATGGAGAAAAAAAGAGTTAATTTGCCTTGGAATAACTAAAGTTGTAAGATATTAATCATAGAAACAGTTGATTCCATGTGGAGTGGCAGGACATCATTCTTCTCTATGTGTTTTTCTACCTGTAGATTAAAAAAGAAAACCGCAGAGTTAAAGAATGTAAGAGATGGAAGAAGTTTTAGAAATCACCTAGTTTAACTTTTCTATTTGTCCGTAATGATGGAGAGGTGTTTAGTCTATAGAATCTTAGTTCTCCCCCTCCTTCTCATCTGTCATTTCGACACAGGTAATCTTTTGGCTGAAAAACATGGGTAGCCAGCAAATAGACGTGTTTATTATTCAAGGGATCTAGGTAACTCTAGAACAAGGACATGTTGGAGGCAACAGAGATGCAGCTGCGTCTCAGAGAAACTGGACTCGAGGACTTGAATCCTGCGGGGAGATTTAGTTTTTGCTGTTGTTGCTTTTCCTTGTCTCTATTTTGCGAGCTATGTGTCAGCTCTCTTTGTCATTCTTTCTGCATACCCGATTTCTCCACTCTCTGAGTCCCTTTCCTTCATCTACTGAAAGGTAAAATAAAACAACACACATGACTGATGTGTGGATTCAACGTGATAACATATGCACAGAGCCAGGCACACAGCAGATGCTCAATAAATGGAACTTGAATTATAAATCTCTTTAATTAATTTATGATTATGTATTATTATTATTACTATTATTTATTGGGGGGGGGCTATGCTGAGCGGCTTGTGGGATCTTAGTTCCCCAACCAGGGATTGGAACCCAGGTCTTCGGCAGTGAAAGCGCAGAGTCGTAACCACCGGCCCACCAGGGAATTCCCATAAATCTCTTTTTTAAAAATGGAATCATTGTTAGAATTATTTTAGTGACAAGGACGGAAAACAGTTCAAACCTCTTTAGAGGTCAGCTAATTGAAAACTCAGTGGGTAGATATATTGGTGTCCAGAGCCACCTGATCTAGGGGCTCCAACAATGTCCCTAGAACTCAGGTTTTCTACGTATCATAGCTCTCTTGTCCCCATACGGGCTTCATCCTAAGATTCCACATGGCGGCAAGACGACAGCCAGCAGCTCAAAACCAAAGCCATCCAGGTCAAGTCTGGAGAGAGGTGTGTGGGGTGCTGAGGGATATGAATGTGTGTTCCTTTTTCAGTAGTACCGAAAATACCTCAAAACCAAAACCAAATAATTTCATTCAGTGCCGTAGGTTCTCATTTATTGCATTGCTTATCCCTGAACCAGTCGCTATCCTCGGGGGAGTGTGATGTTCTGATTGATCAGATCTGAGTCACATGAGGAGCCCTGGAACAGTGGGTGGGGGGTCAACTCAACCCAGTGCACCTGTACTGAGTGTGAGAGAAGAAAGGGTGAGTTCCAAAGAGGTAAGTCAAATCCCTCTTCTCTGGAGAAGAGGAATTGAATGGTGGGAAGCCAAACATCGATTATCTGCTCTAATCAACCCTCCACAAAACGCACCACAACAGAGAGAGTTATGTGGATACACATTTTTGTCTGCTTAACAATCCCCTCTCTCTACAGACAGTAACTAAGCCACGCCAATAAGGCTGCTCCCACAAACTTTTAATTTTAAAAGGAAGGAAATCCAGTTCCTTTGTCTTGGGATGACTAAAGCTGTAAGATATTTGTCATAGAAACAGTTGATATCCATGTGAGAAACTGGGTATTCAGGAAGAACGACAAAGAGGGCTGACACATAGCTCACACAGCAGAGACAGGGAAAAGCAACGACAACAAAAAGAAATCTCCCCGCAGGATTCAAATCCTCGAGTCCAGTTTCTCTGAGACGCAGCTGCATCTCTGTTGCTTCCATCACATCCTTGTTCTAGAGATGTCTCTTTCCCTTGAACAATAAACACGTGTATTTGCGGGTTATCCATGTTTTCCAACCAAGAGATTCCCTGTGTCTAAATGAGAGGTGAGAAGGAGGGATAGGACTAAGCTTTTATAGCATAAACACTTCTCCTTCATTACGAACAAATAGAATCGTTATCACTAGCTTCTGCCTTCTGATCCATGTTCACAAAAAGATCGATAAACGCAGGTCACCGTGGATCATCTGGAGGCGGTTTGATTTGAATCTTAACCCAGTTTGGAGTTCATGCCATAAACTTCCGCGTCTTTAACTCAACCTGTGGGAAAATATATTCAGCACACTCTTCGCTAAGCTTCTCTTTGTAAAAAAAAAATATTCTCCGTTCAGAGGGTGGACATACTTCTAATATATTTTTCCTGTTCATTCATTTCGAAATTTAGAGACAGGAGAAATCACGCTTATGGTGAACATTTCTAAGGGTCTGACAAGGGCACACAGTTGAATAACAATCACCAGAAACAGAACACAGGCGTTCCATCATTTCCCTTGTGCTGCCCATTTAAAATCAATTCCTCTCCAGCCCCTGGCAAACTCTGATTTTTGTTTTTAACGTGGCTATACATTTTCCTTTCCCAGAAGGTCATATAAACGGAATTCTAAGGACTGTAGCTTTTTTTGCCCTGGCACCTTTCACCTTCACAATGCATTTGAATTTTATAGGATTGTTGGGCATATCAGTTCATTCTTTTCATAACTGAGTAGTATTCCACGGCACAGAGGCATCAGGGTTAGTTTACCCACCCATTAGCTGAAGGACGTGAACGTGGAAATAGGAGGCAGATGGATCATGCTGGGGGGATGCTAGCAGCACAGCCTGAGTCTGAGTTTACACGGAACCACGCACCACAGCTGTGGCTGGATTCGGAAGTGGGCTGGGGGCTGTGAAACGGACACCAGCGGCTGGCGTGACGCTGGGGCAGACAGTGCTGGTTTCCTACCCTCTATCCATCCCTCTCCCCTTTCTTTCTCCCTGCCAGAGCCTGCCAGATACTCGGTAAGAAGGTCAAGTCACTCACAACGTCTCCCATTTACTTGTTTTCCCCGTCTTGGACCTTAGTTGGCCACCGCTGCTCATTCATTTCCTCCAAGGCTACTTATTAATTGGAATGTGCGTAAAGCATTACTGGAGACTCTGGGGGCAAAACAGTGACCAAGAGAGTTTGGGGGTCTGCCCGCTCGATCACACAGGCCAGAGCATTAGGGACATGTAACCAAGCAAGAGGTCGCGACGGTGGGCTCTACGAGCTACGACGGGGCATACAGACATCACAGGACCACCTGTCCTTGCCAGTGACACAGGTACGAGGGAAAGACGTTTAAGGTGAGAACTGCAAAACGAAAATAGAGTTTCCCAGGGAAGAGGGTACGGGCCCTGAGGGCCCTGAGGGCCCCTGGCCCACTGCCTCCAAACATCGTTTGTTTCCAGAGAGAAACCAAAATGCTTTTAAGGGCGGCATTTCGGGAAGTTGGCGGCCCCATGTGCTGTGCTCTTTTGAGAAGCTGAGGAAGCACATTTTATTTCCACGTGAATGATCTGACAACAATCCACCCAGCAATTCCTTTTTCTTAAAAACATCGTAACGGGGCTTCCCTGGTGGCGCAGTGGTTGAGAGCCCGCCTGCCGATGCAGGGGACACGGGTTCGTGCCCCGGTCCGGGCAGATCCCACGTGCCGCGGAGCGGCTGGGCCCGTGAGCCATGGCCGCTGAGCCTGCGCGTCCGGAGCCTGTGCTCCGTAACGGAAGAGGCCACAACAGTGAGAGGCCCGCGTACTGCAAAAAAAAAAAAAACCACAACAAACATCGTAACGGAACTGAGCTCAGGTCGTCACGGAAACTCCCCTTGAAGTTTTAACACATTCCAGGCAGCAAGACAAGAATCAGAAACCGCCTTTGTCTGGTTCCCAACGTAGGATGAGCTGGGAGGGGATGATGGTACCCATGACCAGAAGGGCAGGTGTGCAGCTCTCCTGGGGCCACACCTGGAGAGAGGCCCCAAGGTGTCCGGAGACCAGCACTCCAGATCCTGAGACATCAGGAGGGTCCACCAGCTGCTACCGTCAAATGTGTGCACTGGCTCTGGGAAAAAAGCCCGGGCTGACTACTGCAAAGCCAGACTGGGGGATCATTTTCAGAGGCAATTAGGAAGCGAAAACCAAGTAGCTACGCAAGGGCATCATTTCTAGCGATGCCTTGGGACTGAAAATACTCTCGGGCGTATAAGAATCCAAGATAACGTGTCATCAGCCACCTAACCGGTACCTGGGGAGACTTCACACGTGCCCAAGCCTCCTGTAGACACCCTCCTCCCACCTTGCCAGGCTCGGAAACACAGAGCTCCAGATTACACTGCTTTGAAAGCCTTTCTGAGCACGCTCTTCATCCCTGCAGTTTGCTAAGCCCTTTTCTGTGGACCATTATCTCAACCTTGGCAGAGATCCTGTGACTTAGGTCATCACCAGGATGCCCAAACCCCCATTTGCCCCGGGGGTGGTCCCAAGTTTGCACCTGTTCTCCCAGTGTGATTATTAACAGCACTCCCTTTGCCTCTCAGAAGTGTTCCAGTTTGGAAGATAAATTGTATGTCATTCTAACTATTATCCCATTTTACATAGGAGAATATATGAGAATACAGAGCCCTGGGTTGTATCTAGGAAGCAATGCCCCAAGCTGACAGTGTGCTTTGGGTGGAGAAGTCTTTGGCTCCAGAAATGAGCGCCGTCCACTCAGCATTTCCACCATCCTGGCCACGAGGGTGGCATATACAGAGGACCAGCCCTGGACTGAAGCCAACCGAGGAAAATGGACCCAAGAGCATCAGAGGCTTCTGACACCTCTAGACAGCATCGTCTAGGTCATGAACCCCAGATCTTCGTGGTCAGGTGTGCCATTTAACCCGCCCTACCAGCTTGGTTGGGTTTCTGCATTCGAAAGTAGAAGAGTCAAGAACAATTCATTGATGGATACAGAGAGGACCAGGGGTCACATACTCCACCCCAGGCGCAGGGAAGCATCCTCTGCGAGCCACCACCTTTCAGCCTGTGGGCTGGGGACACTCGCCAGCCCCACGTTCCCCCCTGGTGTCCGTCCAGCCCCCACCCCGCATTGGTGCACTCGGGCTGCTGACTGGGATTTATTTCTAAGGGGGGGAGGAAGCGTGCAGACCCTCTCTGGCAGAAGCTGCGGTCTGAGCATCTCACCCTCCGTCCCCCCGCCCTCCTGCACACCGGCCTGCAGATAACGTGGCAGCAGCATTTGACTTCCAAAGACAGCCCAATCAGATCCCTTTCTTGAGGTAATAATGCTTCATTTTCTCCCTTTTTGTGGGAAGGAGATCATCTCCTACACCCTCCTTCCCAGCTAAACACATCATCAAAATTTAACTTCCTGCATCTGTGTGTGATAAATAGGGCTTTGCAGAAATGGGCTGCAAACCAATATTCATCTCCCTCTCCCCCACCCCAAAATAAAAGGACACCAGCCAATCATTTTCTTTTGAAGGGAAAAAAGGAAAGGTGATGCAAACAGGGCACAGGAAACTCACGGTTGATCTGGACCCTCCAAGTCACAGGAACGGGTGGGGAAAAAAAAGGGTGGTCATGAAGACCAATGATCAAGTGGCGAGGCAAGAGAAAATGAAGACTTTTTTTTCCCTGAACATCATTTAAATGAAGTAGATCGTCTCTATAAACTTTATATAATGACTCCATCAGCTCCTAGAACTATAGAAGGCCCCTCAAGCATCATTTCTTTAAACAGATCATCCACTTGATTTGATTTGATTTTTTGCTTCTTCTATAAAATCATTTATTTTACAGGATTGAAAACATATCAATCAGACCCACAGACATAGAAAACAAACTTACGGTTACCAAAGGGGAAAGGTGGGGGAGGGATAAATTAGGAGTTTGGGATTAACAGATACACACTACTATATACAAAATAGATAAACAACAAGGACCTACTATATGTAGCACAGGGAACTATCTCAACTATCTGTACACCTGAAACTAACATAACATTGTAAATCAACTATACTTCAATTAAAAACAAAGGTAAATAAAAATAGCATATGATATTTGTCTTTCTCCATCTGACTGACTTAGTATGATAATGTCTAGGTCCATCCATGTTGCTACAAATGTCATTTTCACTCTTTTTTATGGCTGAATAATATTTCACTGTATCAATCAATGTGATATACCATATTAACAAACTGAAGGAGAAAAACCATATGATCATCTCAATAGATGCAGAGAAAGCTTTTGACAAAATTCAACACCCATTTATAATAAAAACCCTCCAGAAAGTAGGCAGAGAGGGAACTTTCCTCAGCATAATAAAGGCCATATATGACAAACCCACAGCCAACATCGTCCTCAATGGTGAAAAACTGAAACCATTTCCACTAAGATTAGGAACAAGACAAGGTTGTCCACTCTCACCACTATTATTCAACATAGTTTTGGAAGTTTTAGCTGCAGCAATCAGAGAAGAAAAAGAAATTAAAGGAATCCAAATCGGAAAAGAAGAAGTAAAGCTGTCACTGTTTGCAGATGACATGATACTGTACATAGAGAATCCTAAAGAGGCTACCAGAAAACTACTAGAGCTAATCAACGAATTTAGTAAAGTAGCAGGATACAAAATTAATGCACAGACATCTCTTGCTTTCCTATACACTAATGATGAAAATATGAAAGTGAAATTAAGAAAACACTCCCATTTACCACTGCAACAAAAAGAATAAGATATCTAGGAATATATCTACCTAAGGAGACAAAAGACCTGTATGCAGAAAATTATAAGACACTGATGAAAGAAATTAAAGATGATACAAATAGATGGAGAGATATACCATGTTCTTGGATTGGAAGAATCAACATTGTGAAAATGACTCTACTACCCAATGCAATCTACAGATTCAATGCAATCCCTATCAAACTACCACTGGCATTTTCCACAAAACTAGAAGAAAAAATTTCACAATTTGTATGGAAACACAAAAGACCCCGAATAGCCAAAGCAATCTTGAGAAAGAAAAACGGAGCTAGAGGAATCAGGCTCCCTGACTTCAGACTATACTAGAAAGCTACAGTAATCAAGATGGTATGGTACTGGCACAACAACAGAAATATAGATCAATGGAACAGGATACAAAGTCCAGAGATAAACCCATGCACATATGGTCACCTTATCTTTGATAAAGGAGGCAAGAATATACAGTGGAGAAAAGACAGCCTCTTCAATAAGTGGTGCTGGGAAAACTGGACAGCTACCTGTAAAAGAATGAAATTAGAACACTCCCTAACACCACACACAAAAATAAACTCAAAATGGATTAAAGACCTAAATGTAAGGCCAGACACTATAAAACGCTTAGAGGAAAACATAGGCAGAACACTCTATGACATAAATCACAGCAAGATCATTTTTGACCACCTCCTAGAGAAACGGAAATAAAAACAAAAATAAACAAATGGGACCTAATGAAACTTCAAAGCTTTTGCATAGCAAAGGAAACCATAAACAAGACGAAAAGACAACCCTCAGAATGGGAGAAAATATTTGCAAATGAAGCAACTGAGAAAGGATTAATCTCCAAAATTTACAAGCAGCTCATGCAGCTCAATATCAAAAAAAAAAAAAAAAAACCCAACCAAAAATGGGCAGAAGACCTAAACAGACATTTCTCCAAAGAAGATATACAGATTGCCAACAAACACATGAAAGAATGCTCAACATCATTAATCATTAGAGAAATGCAAATCAAAACTACAATGAGGTAACACCTCACACCAGTCAGAATGGCCATCATCAAAAAGTCTACAAACAATAAATGCTGGAGAGGGTGTGGAGAAAAGGAAACCCTCTTGCACTGTTGGTGGGAATGTAAATTGATGCAGCCACTGTGGAGAACAGTATGGAGGTTCCTTAAGAAACTAAAAATAGAACTACCATATGACCCAGCAATCCCACTACTGGGCATATACCCTGAGCAAACCATAATTCAAAAAGAGTCATGTACCAAAATGTTCATTGCAGCTCTATTTACAATAGCCAGGAGATGGAAGCAACCTAAGTGCCCATCAACAGAAGAATGGATAAAGAAGATGTGGCACATATATACAATGGAATATTACTCAGCCATTAAAAGAAACGAAATTGAGTTATTTGTAGTGAGGTGGATGGACCTAGAGTCTGTCATACAGAGTGAAGTAAGTCAGAAAGAGCAAAACAAATACCGTATGCTAACACAGGTATATGGAATAAAAAAACAAACAAACAAACAAAACAACGTTCTGAAGAACCTAGGGGCAAGATGGGAATAAAGACACAGACCTACTAGAGAATGGACTTGAGGATACAGGGAGGGAGAAGGGTAAGCTGGGACAAAGTGAGAGAGTGGCATGGACATATATACACTACCAAACGTAAAATAGATAGCTAGTGGGAAGCAGCCACATAGCACAGGGAGATAAGTTCGGTGCTTTGTGACCACCTAGAGGGGTGGAATAGGGAGGGAGGGAGGGAGGGAGATGCAAGAGGGAAGAGATATGGGAACATATGTGTATGTATAACTGATTCACTTTGTTATAAAGCAGAAACTAACACACCATTGTAAAGCAATTATACTCCAATAAAGATGTTAAAAAAAAGAAAAAGAAAAAGAAAGGGCAAGCAAGCCCCAAAGTGCAACTACTTTCAAGATTTGGCTTTCATCATCTTGACCAAAGCAAGTCACACAGACAAGCCCAGTCAATATAGTGGAGGATTAACCAAGGGCATGGATACAGAGAGGTGTCGTTTATCATTGGTGATTAATACGACAATATAGCACTGTCCTCCCTCTGGTCCCTGTGATTCCTGTTCCTCCTATAGGCAAAATATACTAACTTCTCCCAAGACACCAAAAAAAAAAAAAAAAAAATTCACTGTATTATATATGTACCACATCTTCCTTATCCATTCCTCTGTTGATGGACATTTAGGTTGCTTCCATGTCTTGGCTATTGTAAACAGTGCAGCAATGAATATTGGGGTGCATGTATCTTTTTGAATTATGTTTTCTCCAGATATATGCCCAGGAGTGGGATTGCCGGATCCTATGGTAGCTCTATTTTTAGCTTTTTAAGGAACCTCCATACTGTTCTCCATAGTGGCTGCACCAATTTACATTCCCACCAACAGTGTAGCAGGGTTCCCTCCTCTCCACACCTTCCCCAGCATTTATTGCTTATAGACTTTTTGAAATACAAATGAACTTATTTACAAAACAGAAACAGGCTCACAGACTTCTAAAACAAACTTATGGTTACCAAAGGGAAAAGGTTGGGGGAGGGAAAAATTAGGAGTTTGGGATTAACAGATACACACTACTATATATAATATAGATAATCAACAAGGACCTACTGTATAGCACAGGGAATTCTACTCAATATTCTGTAATAACCCCATATGGGAAAAGAATCCAAAAATAGAATAGATACATGTATATGTATAACTGAATCACTTTGCCGTACACCTGAAACTAACACAACATTGTAAATCAAATATACTCCAGTATAAAATGTAAAAAAGAAAAGAAAACATATCAACAAAGCATTGATCCAAGAGATGAAAGACGTCACCTCCCAGTTCTTCATAATTGGTGCTATTTACTTATTGAAGAAATGCTGGTAAAAATTCCAAACAGTCCAGAAGCATAGAAAGAAAAAAGAAAAGAAAGGGACTCTCCCCTCCTCACTTCCGACACCTCCCCCCGTGTCCACCCCCACCTGATTTTTAAGGACTGTTTTATTAGGGGAATCTGGCTCCCATGGCAGTGAACACAGTAATGAAAGCTGAGTCCCGCTGCAGGATGTTTGCGGTCGCGGTGTCACAGGAGCTGATTCAGGAAGAGAAATATGATAGCCCTGGGTAGAAATGGCTAGATGTTAAAATCTCTCCTTCCCCTTCCAGTATGAGCCCAGCCGGCTGCCACTCCTCCCCGCTAGCCTCTGACACCATGGTCTTGCCAGTGAAGTAGGCCAGCACGTCTGGGGGCTGTTTCTCCTCCACCTTCCCTCAAGGGCCTGCCGTCCAGGGCCACCCTTGGTCCCATTGCTGTGAGTTACAGAGCAAACTCCGGCTGTGGGAAGCCATAGGGGCCTGCTTGTTACAGCGGTGAGTATGGCCATAGCCCATCAAGGTGCTACCTCTTCCCCAACTACATACACCAGTGGTCCAAGCACAAGTGACTTTTCCTTCAGTCTCTAACAGTACATACGCAATTTATTTTTAAAAATTCTAAACTTCTGCAAAAATCTTCTCCATGCAGGTGTGCTTAAAAATGACACATCTTGTTACAAAACCACAAAGGTGTTTCTGCCTTAAGCAAGCAAAGTGGTAACGGCTCAAAGCTCTGTGTCCTCAAGCCTCAGGCTTCCCCTTGGGGATGTGACAGTATGCCCGTGTCAGGCAGGGATCTCCAGAGACATGGAACTAACAGGCTGTATCTATATAGATACATACACACAGATAAAAACATATATAACATACACGTACATCTGTTACAAATAGAATACCTATATATACTATATATTATATATGGGATACATAGGCTATAAGACGTAAATTATACATAGGATACCAAAGAGATAGAGATAAAGACCAAAATCTATAGGGCAGGCCAGCAGGACGGAAACTCAGAATTTCTATGTTACAGTTTTGAGGCAGAGTTTCTTCTTCTCTGGGAAACCTCAGTTTTTGCTCATAAGGCCTTTGACTGACTAGGTGAGGCCCACCCAGAGGATGGAGGGTCACCTCCTTGACTTAAAGTCAACTGCGTAACTGTTAACCACATCTACAAAATGCCTGCACATCGAGACTAGTGTTTGACCAAACAACCAGGCACCATAGCCCAGCAAAGCTGACACGTCGAAGTAACCATCACAACTCGTCTCACAGCCTTGTGGGCTCCTTGGAATGGGTGTGGTGTGAACCGCGTGAAGATTAACCAGCAGAGTCATTGGACTCTGCAGTGGGATTGGGGTGAGGAATGCAAGGCTGGACCAGGATTCACAGTGGGAAGTCCTCAACAGAAACCTCAGTCTTCCTTTGCATGGGACTGGGAAGGATACAGGTCATCAGAGCCTTCTAGACCTGGACAAATGGTCTTCGTGTCTTTGGTTCTTCAGAGCCTGAAGTAAGTTGCTTTGGGCTGGGGCTGGGAAGCAGCAGAACTGGGGAAGAAGTGGAGGAGAGAAGGAAGACGATGGTATCTTGACAAGGTCACTCCAAGGTCAGCTCAAAGTGTAGGAGCTTGGGAAAGAAGGCAGAGGTTGTCAGGTTCATAAACCAGGCACCCGTGAAGGGGTCCGCAGACCCCAGGAACCCAGAGAGGCAGCAGCTGTGGTGCAATGCTGCCACCCCGTGTCCCTCAAGGGAATTGCTGCCACCAGGTTTTCTGAATTCACCCAGCTCGTTCCTTCACCCATCCATCCAGACCTTCTAGGCGAATAGCTCTCCTGGAAGCACAAAGATGCAGCACAAACTAAAAAAAAAAATGTAATCACTAAATAACCACCAAGGTACCGATAAAGAGACAGCACACCCTGCTATTGTTACATCCAGGATGTCAGCTATCTTTATTGAGCTCATAGATACATGGTTCCAGGCTCTTAGAACAAGTTTCACTTCATCAACACTGCAATCCTGTGATGGTTGAAACAATACCTGCTACAGATGATAAGAGTAGAGCTCAGAGATGTTACACAACGTACCCTAGACCACACACTTAAACTACAATGAACACAGAATCTGAACTCAAGTCAGCCTGTGCCCCTATGCTGGCTCTCTGTTCCCTATCAGCTTTGTCCAGAAGAAATGTAATGTGAGAGACATATGCAATTTAAAAATGTCCAGCAGCCTCCACCTTTAAGCAAGAGAAACAGATGAAATTACTCTTCACTGCACATTTTATTGAAGCCGGTATATCCCAGACATTAGGATTCCAACACATAATCAATATAACAATTATTAGAGACATTTTGCCATCTTTGTTTCTGGACCAAGTCGTCCAAATCCGAGCCTTGGTTTTCTGTTCACGGCACATCTCTGCTGGGACCAGCCACGCGTCCAGGGCTCAGCGGCCACGGGGCTGGTGGCATCTACGTTGGACGTGCTGCTCTGATGATGAAGAGGTATCTGACTCTGATAACACCAAGTTTTCCCTGAGGAAAGCTTTTGTTTTTGTCTTGTGTTTCAGTCTAACCCGTCGTGGTAACAGTAGTTTGGGCCATGGTGGTAGCTAGCTGAGATATGACAGCACCTAGGCCATGAAGAGGCTGCACGGGCACCTCACAAATGATCCCATCCTGTGCCCCATTCCCTTGAATTGGGCTTTTCATTGGGATTCCGTCGAATTTACAGACTAATTTGAGAAGATGGTTTATATCATCTGTCACATGCAGGCCATAGTGTCCTAACCAACACGCACCTCTGTAGTTCTTCAAGGGCAGTGCATCTTCGTAATCACAGCATTTAGCCCAGTGCCTTGCGTATAATCGGCTCTCTATAAATACTTCTGGTCTGAGTTAATTTAGGAGTCTGTGGCCTGAAGCCTAACCTCATCTGATGAGAAGTGGGGATTTCATATCAATCCCTCTACACCTCTGATAACTTATTTCAAGCAGTTTGGCCTCTAGGTGTCTGTCATTCACAGCCTGAGCCTTGAAGATACATCTTACATTAAATAAGCCATCTGAGAGAGAAATGAATAGGGAGTCCTTTAGGAGATGAAACAGGTAGGGCTGTGGACACATATCATCTTTTATGAACCGCTTCATCTCTGGGACCGGGGTGGGGAGATGTCTAAGTTTAGAAATGCCGGGACAATTGATCAACTCTAGACGTTGACGTGAGGTGAAATAATGTCGTTAGCTTGTAAAATAGAGGATTTTGTTTTCCCTACATCTGTCCATCTATTTTATGGTTGGTTCAGCCCTGCAATAAAATGTGAAGGAATTAGAAGGACTGCTGGATTCCCTGCCCCTGGAATACACTTTCTGAAATAATAGACCATATGATGTGGACGTTAGGTCCCAGTCAATAAGTTTTTATGCAGATCGTGCATTCCAATAGCTTTCTAGTTCTTGAGCCTGGCCAAGGGATCTGCCGGTAGCAGGAATGCGATGACAATTAACGTGTGGCCCATTGAGTTATACCTTCAAGCGACCTCATAAATAAGGAGACAAGTCATGACAAAGTTGTCTGCTTCAGGACAGATTTAAAAAGAGACAGAGAAGTTACTCATACCAACATGGATTAAGCCCAAAACACTATTCTGAGTGCAAGACATCAGACCAACAAGAGAGTACCTATTTTATGATTCCACGTATATAAAAATCTAGAAAAGGCAAATCTAATCTATAGTGAGAGAAAACAGATTGGGAGTGGGTGATGGAGAAGGGATGCAAGAGAACTCTTTGGGGTGATGGAAATGTCCTTCCATGTCTTTTTTGTTAGGGTAGTTACTTGAGTGTATTCATTAATCAAAACTCACGGCACATGAAGAGAGGCTCAACGTCACGAATCATCAGGGAAAAGCAAGTCAACCCCACAATGAGATGTCCCCTCACACCTGTCAGAATGGGTATTATCAAAAAGAACACAAATAACAAATGTTGGTGAGGGTGTGGAGCAAAGGGAACCCTCGTACATTGTTAGTGAGAATGTAAGTTGGTGCAGCCACTGTGGAAAACAGTATGGAGGTTTTTCAAAAAACTAAAAATAGAGTCGCCATCTGATCCAGTGATCTCACTCCTGGGCATATATCTGAAAAATACGAAAACACTAATTCGAAAAGATACGTGTACCCCACTGTTCACAGCAGCACTATTTACAATTGCCAAGACGTGGAAGCCACCTAAGTGTCCACCAACATATGAATGGATAAAGAAGATGTGAGATAGATACCACTCTGGAACATTTTTTCAGTTGTTCGTTTCGTTACTTGTTTGAGGACCACGGATCAGCAAACGCTGACGACACAGGTGAAGGGGCTTCAGAAAATTACCAGATTGTTCGCTAGTCTCAATATTTCCAGTAAACGTGTGTTTTATTCTTCCTCTAAATTCCTAGTCTCTGCTTGTACACATGGAAGTCTCGGTCTCTTAGAGACAGATTCATTAGTCTTGGGAACAACTAACTGGTCGCCTGGAAGTCAATATGAACTTCCAGGCAGGAGATCAAGGGGGCTGACCGTTCATTCATTCACTTATTCATTCACTTGTTCATTATTTCATATTCACTTTGTTCATTAGTTCCTGAGTGCCTGCATGGCGTTCAGCAATTTTATTACAGGAAAGTGAATTTAAATCTATTCTAAACACTTTACATGGATTAATTTATTTAATAGTAGCTGTCTAGTCTCCACATGCAGAAAAAAAACCTTTATGCTCCAGTGAGATACTATTATTTGTCTAGAAGGACAGCCTCTAGATTATCTGGTTCAGTCTCTCCTTGAACTATTTTACAACTCTCTAAGTTGTAGCTAATTGGAAGCATTGCAAAAATAATTCTCATAGCAAATCCTACCAGGGATAGAAATTCTATCGTGGAAAATCACCTGATACAGTTCCGGCTACCTCCCATCCCCTGAAAAGAGCATTCATTTCAAGCTTTCTTATCTATAAATGTGTCTGTTCTTTGGATTCTCTTTGGAACTGGTTATAATATCTGTCTGGTTCCCTCACTGATTAGTGAGTAGAATAGAATACAATCTGTAGCATGCATTCATTTTTTTTCTGTATGACAGTCATGATTTTACCTTTTGGGAGAATTATCTTTTAACGCATGATATCCTGGGAACCCTAATAATTAGTGGGATGGACAAGGGTACTGACACCCCAAATCACAGGAGATGGAAAACTGGCTTCTTGAGGTACCATCCAAATTCTGGTACAAGGATTTTCTTCTATCCCCGTCCTCCTACACCTCAAGTTGTCCTAGTGTCTAGCTCTCTGGGAGTGTGCTCCTCTTGTGACATTGATACTTCCAAGGTAAGGGGTTAGCACTGGGCAACGTTTCTGGACATTGGTGGGGATGATGCCTATGGAATGGTCAACAAGTAAAATTGTGCCTACTGTCAACAGGAGATCCTCAGCAGACTCACATGACATCTGATGCTGGTACCTGATAGAGGATGGGCGGGCTGCATGGCAGCCTCAGGTCCCCTGTGGTCCCAGGTGGTAGAGACAAAAGCGGGTCACACTGGTCTCTGCCCCTGGCACCTCTGTCCTCGTTCCCAGTCATATAGGTTCATGGTCTTCCTTCCCACAGCCTGAGAAATGCTTCTGTCTCTGGGAGGAGCAATAAGTGGTGGTCAAGAATTACTTCTCAGATGAGCGGAGAAGGTCAAAAGGCATAAACTTCGGGCTTCCCTGGTGGTGCAGTGGTTGAGAGTCCGCCTGCCGATGCAGAGGACGCGGGTTCGTGCCCCGGTCCGGGAGGATCCCACATGCCATGGAGCGGCTGGGCCCGTGAACCATGGCCGCTGAGCCTGCGCGTCCGGAGCCTGTGCTCCGCAACGGGAGAGGCCACAACAGTGAGAGGCCCGCGTACTGCAAAAACAACAACAACAACAACAACAGAAACTGCCCTAGTTATTTCAGGCAGAAAGGGATTTCATGCAGGGAACTGGATGCCTCCAAGAGCATTGCAAGGGAAGGAGTAACAGACAGGAGCCAAGACTTCTAGAGCAGTCCATGGACCCGGCCCACGAGGGGGAGGCCCTACCTCGTCCACATTCAGCAGAGTGCGGAGCCAGGACACCCACAGTTGAGGGTCAAGAAGCTGCTTATGTGCCCCATGACTGCCTTGGGACACTTGTGAAATCAGTGAATGTGCACTGGCCACAGATGCACCCAAACAAAACAAAGCAAAGCAAACCCCACCCCGTCCTCCCTCCAATCATGCTTGCCGGTAGAAAGAGCAGAAGCTTCGGGAGGATAGCCTCTTCTCCCAAATGCAGAACCTAATGCACATCCGTACTCCTAGCATCAGGGAGCCCGAAAGGCCGTTTTCCAGCCACAGTGTAGGATGCAACGGGTACCGAGTGTGCATCCAAAATACCTACCTCAATACTGACGAAACAAAACGCAAACTGCCTGAGTCCTTGTGAGACGATGCTCAGACAAACACAGACACTGATATGAGACAGTTTCCTTCCCTCAGCCTCCTCTAAGAAAGCTTCTCAAACTTGCTCTGTGCCCACATTGCAACAGAAGGCTCAGAACCAAACCCGCAAGGTAATGGACCACAGTGCCTCCCGAGAGTGGTGTCAGCAACACAAAATATTCCAGCAAAGAGGCCGATTTCACACCCTTTCCACATGTTTTTTAGCTGAACGGACAAGCTGTAGACCGCACAACCAATCAGAGGTGGAGATTCATTCACACCCCAACATTCTGGATTTAAATTTCTGACTGCCATAATGCATGACTCAGAAGAACATCATGGTAAGTGTGATCATAGATGCGAGCTTAATGTTACAGGCTTTGAAAGAACAGGGTGATAGCCCTAGTTTTCAGTCCCACCAATCTGAAAAATGAGGAAATTTTTCCACTGGTGTCCTGGAGTCCAAAGCATCTTATAGATGAACAGTCAGGTACCAAACTTGGTAAACAGTTGAGGCTGCTGCCCCCTAGAGGGGTTTTTGGAATAGGAACTCTGACGCCAAAGCAGTTTCCTATCTTATTGGTGACATGAAATTGGATTGTCACAGGCTGCAAATACCTTTGGTTTAGCCTTGGTCAAAATTAAGATTAAAACAATTTCCCACAAGTTTCTAATCACTCGAGACGATAAAAAGCAGTTGACACGAGCACTTTTAAAACGCAAAGCTTTTTTTTTTAATAAAGAAGGAAGGTTAGTAAATATTTGCTTATTCGTTAAGATAAAATTTAATTTAATTTGGATTTTATCAAAAGTTAAGTTACTTAAAAGACAAAGAATTTTCTCTTTCTAGGAAAAGATTTACTTTAACTATTCCATGAAGCATTAACTACTGTCTTTGAGAGTCAACGTCATGATTTTTCATGTGGAAAAAAAACGTGTGCCTTATGCACAAAATGTTGTGGGTTTTTTAAACGATTATTTTTCCAGAACATTCAAGTAGTTTAAAAAGTTGAAAAACTGAAAAGCGGGTGTATTACCCGCTTACAAAATTACTTAAGTATAAATATTTTATTTACACCCAAACAGAATTCTTTATCCTTTTACTTTGGTTTAGGTTAATTAAAAACTACTTAAGGTCATCACTTGATCAGGAGAAATTGTCAAGCACGATCATTCTCTTTACTGAAACTGACACAGGCAAAGAAGAAGCTTCTGAAGACTTTGTTGGTGAGTTTTCTTCCACATTTTTCCTTCTGGCTCAGGTTCCAATACGGCTCTGCATGCATTGGTTCTCATTTGCAGTTTTGGTGTTTTGTTCATCATGGATTTTTTGCATTAATTTAAAAATTTGTCCTTAAAGCCAGGGCCCCAGGACCTGAGCTAGGAAAGTCTATTATAGAACCTTATACTGAACAGAATTTTTGCAGAAAACTATACTTGATTATTAAACATTATAAGGTTATGACACATTTTTCATAGGAGATTGATTTTTTTTTTCACCAACTTGGTGACCATTAACCTGAGTTGTAACGTCATTGATCTAACACTATTGAAATCAAGCAACATCAAGGCCCTGAACCAAGATGGCGGAGCAGAAGGACGTGCTCTCACTCGCTCTTGTGAGAACACCAGAATCACAACTAGCTGCTGGACAATAACCGACAGGAAGACACTGGAACTTACCAAAACAATACCCCACATGCAAACACAAAGGAGAAGCTGCAATGAGACGGTAGGAGGGGCACAATCACAGTAAAATCAAATCCCATAACTACTGGTGGGTGACTAATGAACTGGAGAACACTTATACCACAGAAGTCCACCCACTGGAGTGAAGGTTCTGAGCCCCACGTCAGGCTTCCAAACCTGGGGGTCCGGCAACGGGAGGAGGAATTCCTAGAGAATCAGACTTTGAAGGCTAGTGGGATTTGATTGCAGGACTTCGACAGGACTGGGGGAAACAGAGACTCCACTCTTGGAGGGCACACACAAAGTAGTGTGCGCATCGGGACGCAGGGGAAGGAGCAGTGACCCCAGGGGAGACTGAACCAGACCTCCCTGCTAGTGTTGGAGGGTCTCCTGAACAGGCAGGGGGTGGCTGTGGTTCACCGAGGGGACAAGGACACTGGCAGCAGAAGTTCTGGGAAGTACTCCTTGGCATGAGCCCTCCCAGAGTCCGCCATTAGCCCCACCAAAGAGCCCAGGTAGGCTCCAGTGTTGGGTTGCCTCAGGCCAAACAACCAACAGGGGGGGAACCCAGCCCCACCCATCAGCAGTCAAGCGGATTAAAGTTTTACTGAGCTCTGCCCAGCAGAGCAACAGCCAGCTCTACCCATCACCATTCCCTCCCATCAGGAAACCTGCACAAGCCTCTTAGATAGCCTCATCCACCAGAGGGCAGACAGCAGAAGCAAGAACTACAATCCTGCAGCCTATAGGACAAAAATCACATTCACAGAAAGAGAGACAAGATGAAAAGGCAGAGATAAACCCACGCACCCATGGTCAACTAATCTATGACAAAGGAGGCAAGGATATGCAATGGAAAAAAGACCGTCTCTTCAATAAGTGGTGCTGGGAAAACAGGACAGCTACATGTAAAAGAATGAAGTTAGAACACTCCCAACACCATACACAAAAATAAACTCAAAATGGATTAGAGATCTAAATGTAAGACCAGACACTATAAAACTCTTAGAGGAAAACATAGGAAGAACACTCTTTGACATAAATCACAGCAAGATCTTTTTTGATCCACCTCCTAGAGTAATGGAAATAAAAACAAAAATAAACAAATGGGACTTAATGAAACTTAAAATCTTTTGCACAGCAAAGGAAACCATAAACAAGACGAAAAGACAACCCTCAGAATGGGAGAAAATATTTGCAAACTAAGCAACTGACAAAGGATTAATCTCCAAAATATACAAGCAGCTCATGCAGCTCAATATTAAAAAAACCAAACAACCCAATCCAAAAATGGGCAGAAGACCTAAATAGACATTTCTCCAAAGAAGACATACAGATGGCCAAGAGGCACATGAAAGGATGCTCAACATCACTAATTATTAGAGAAATGCAAATCAAAACTACAATGAGGCATCACCCCACACCAATTAGAATGCCATCATCAGAAAATCTACAAACAACAAATACTGGAGAGGGTGTGGAGAAAAGGGAACCCTCTTGCACTGTTTTTGGGAATATAAATTGTTACAGCCACTATGGAGAACAGTATGGAGGTTCCTTGAAAAAGTAAAAATAGAATTACCGTATGACCCAGCAATCCCACTACTGGGCATATACCCAGAGAAAACCATAATTCAAAAAGACGCATGCACCCCAATGTTCATTGCAGCACTATTTACAGTAGCCAGGACATGGAAGCAACCTAAATGCCCATCGACAGACGAATGGATAAAGAAGATGTGGTACATATATACAATGGAGTATTACTCAGCCATAAAAAGGAACGAAGTTTGGTCATTTGTAGAGACGTGGATGGATCTAGAGACCGTCACACAAAGTGAAGTAAGTCAGAAAGAGAAAAACAAATATCGTATATTAACACATATATGTGGAACCTAGAAAAATGGTACAGATGAATTGGTTTGCAGGGCAGAAATAGAGACACAGATGTAAAGAACAAACGTATGGACACCAACGGGGGGAAAGCCGTGGCGGGGTGGGGTGATGGTGGGATGAATTGGACGATGGGGATTGACATGTATACACTGATGTGTGTAAAATGGATGTCTAATAAGAACCTGCTGCATAAAAAAATAAAATAAAATTCAAAAATTTAAGAAAACAAAAGCAATAGAATACAAAGGTCAAAGTAAAAGAAACATCCAATATGGAGTCGGTCCTTCTCTATTACGTCAGGACGCTGGTAGCCTCCTGGGTAGGGGCTACAGGACACAGGCTCCTTTCGATTCTGAGCAGTGCCTGAGAGAGTCATCCATGTAATATCAGTAACAGGACAAGGTTGTCTGTTATCACGGCTAATGATGAACAGTTTTAGAGATTTTCACTAATGAAATAAGAAAGGGAATGGAATAGTCCATATGAACATTATTAAAGAAGGGCAAATTATCTTTGTGTCAGGTCAGATTGCAAACCTAGTCTCATAGCAAATGATTAAAATTAATAAGTATTAAAATTACCAATAGAATTTTGAAAGGGGGCTATATACAAGATAAATATACAAAAATCAGTAGCTTTTCTCTGTATTAACCAATGGAGAGATTCACTCCATACTCATAGGTGAGACAACTTAGTATAAAAGTATAACTCCTTCTAAAATTAATGTATACGTTTAATGCCCTTCTAATCAGAATGCCAGTGTGTGTGTTTGTGTGCACATGTGTGCGTGCTTAAATCAGGGTTAAATGGTTTTAAAGGTCTACCGTGTTGATTAGGTTGTTTAGATTTCTATGTCTTTGCTCAATTTTTGTCCATTTGATCTGTCTTATACTGAGAATGGTGTGTTAAATTCTCCCTACAGTGTATTTCTCTCCATTTTTCTTTGCTTTTCTACTTTACATAGGAGGAACATTCAGTATCCCCATCCAAGAATAACTGCTATCTTTACTTTTGACACCATAGATGAATAATATTCCCTGTTCTGTTCTTAAATAAATGGACTCATCTAGCAAAAAAAAAAAAGAGAGAAAAGAAATCAACCAACGTCAAAGCTATGTTGATATGGTTACAATTAGGAACATAGCTAACATTCTTCCTTGAAAATATTGACTTTCAGGGAAAATTAACAAGGGGCTCTAACAGAATGTTTTGAAACACAGTAAACAATATAGATGTTCCATGACAAGAGTTTTGTTACTAATCCAACAACAATAAACAAGTAAAACAGGGCACAGCTGATCAAAGACAGACCCTGGATGATTTTATTAACATCTTAACATCTTACTGTAATCTGACTCACTAACAGAATTCACTGAAACTAACATGCTTCTTTTTAGCTATGTGATTTTATCATCTTTTCTTGGTTAGTAAATTAGCTAGCATCCAAGATTTCCTACTAAATTATAGTGTAGAATATATTCACTTGACAAAAATGTTTCCTTATTAAAGCCCTTCAAAATGGCCTTCAATTATGTACAGTAAAGATGACAATTTTCCCCTAAAGAGGTTCCTTGTAGCCCTGGGACCCATCAGAAGTGGCCGGGTTTCTTAGGAAATGGAGCGGATGGCCTGATGCACCTGAGGGCGCCTTGGATTGATTCTGGGGCTGTGTCACACTCCCAAGGAGTGTGCAGCCAGGCACACATGGAGCCTTTTGCCCTGACCTCCCTCACAGCCGATTTTCTGAATCTGAGAGGTCAAGGCTTTCTATTATTTTTTGACATTAAAATATATTTAATATTCTCAGAGGGATAAGAGAGGATGTTGACTCCATTGAACAAGAACGACCTATTATGGAAAAGAATTAGAAATCATGAATAAAATATTTAATCATCAAAATTAAAAAAAAATCAAAAGACAATGAGGAACAGAATAGATACAGATTCAGAGAAAATTACTGAGCGGGAAAATCAGGCGAAGGTATTTCCCCAAAACACAAGAATAGAGACAAAGAGTCCTGGCAAAACCAGCATAGGCTGTTAGTATCCACTATTAGCAAGGTTTTAGAGAGTCTGGCGTTCGCAAATATTTTTAACGGGAGTATAAATGATTAAGCTTTTCTTATGAGGCTTTTTCTAGATTTCTTGCCATGTGAAGGCTTTCTATTATTATTATTATTATTTTTTGTGGTACGCGGGCCTCTCACTGTGGTGGCCTCTCCCGTTGCGGAGCACAGGCTCCGGACGCGCAGGCTCAGCGTCCATGGCTCACGGGCCCAGCCGCTCCGCGGCACGTGGGATCTTCCCGGACCGGGGCACGAACCCGCGTCCCCCGCATCGGCAGGAGGACTCTCAACCACTGCGCCACCAGGGAAGCCCTATTATTTTTATTACATTTTTATCATGCTAGTTTTGTCTTGATGTTCCTGGCCATCAGAAGCCTCTGAATGGTAAGTATATCATTTAAACACCTGCTTTTTCTGGGTCATCCCCAAATCTGATCATCGTGTGCTCCAAGCCTTTGATAAAATGGTTCAACAGAAGTAGACGAGGGCCAGATCGTGGTGTTCCTACAGCAACAACTGCCCTCGGGTGACTCTTCATCCAGTGACTGAGCAGGTAAGAACCCATCTCCTAAATGCATCCTCTCACTTGCTAAAGTTCAGATACATAGAGCTGAGGTATTCTCAGATCAAGAAATTCGTCTCCAAAAGGAAATAAAATTGGCTTTTGCGGGGGGCGGGGCTTGCTCTTGGTAAATGTAAAAAAAACTTCACCGTTTTCTGTTTGAGGACTCACAAACCAGGTAACTGCGCTTCCGTATTAGTCAAGAATATTTCAGTTATGGACGACAGAGACCATATAAAAAGGGCTTACGAATAAAAGGAAGTTATAGGATTGAAAACTCTAGGGGTACGTCTAGCTTCAGGCATGGCTAGATCAAGGGGCTCAGAAATAGTCAGCAGGACCCGGTCTGCCCTAGCTTTCTTTTCTGCTTTCACGTATGTTGACTTCATGAATAGGCAGCTTTGCTCTGTTTGGGAGCACGATGGCACCCAGGATCTCCAGGATTCATTGTATTAGCTATCATTCCAGTGGGAAAACAGTCCTACAAAGACTAGGAGTAGAGGCCCCTTGGCCTGACCACCCAGCTTGTATCAGTGGTCTCCTCCCGGGCCGATCCCTGTTGCTACCCATGGCAATGATCTGATCGGCCAGGCTTGGGTCAAGTGGTACCTGCACAGCCGAGAGGTGGGGTGAAACCCATGCAGCCCAAAATGAACAGAGAGTGAGGTTTCCAAAGAATATCACCAAGGGCATGAAGCGCCCTCCACGCAGTCAGCCCCAGACGACTTGACCCACTAGGGGGCTCCACTGGGGTCTCCACTTGGGCTGAGCTCCCAATGCCGCGAAGCTATTCAATGGGGGAGGGGACTAGGGGAGCGCAGATGGCACGGCACACACAAAGGCCCGGGGGTTGAAAGGAGCCCGGCAGACTCAGGGAACCAAAGGGAAGACAGACAGTGGGAACTGGGCCACCCAGCCCGCGGGGATGGGTAAAGGGAATTGGGATCTCAGGTTGCTGGAACAGGTGAATCAACGACGGAAGAGTCAGAGGTCTTATTCGGAGCCGGGGAGGGGTGAGGAGGTGAGCTCCCTTCAAAGGAGGGAAAGCAGCTCTTTTTCACTTGCCTCCCTGCCTGGGGGCTGAGTCTGTTAGGGCAGAAAGGGCATCTGACAGTCCCGCCAGTGGGCCCAGGCTTTCACTGGGGAAGTTAATGGCACCTCTACCTCCAGACTTTGAGCCAGAGGGGACCCTCCCCAAATAGGTCCCAGTGTTGACTCATTAATAGACTGGGAGGAATGGCCGTGCCCCCCCTGGAAGGAATGGGGAGCAGAGAAGGTGGAAGAAGCTGGTGGGAGGGGGCAGGTTGAGAGAGTCAATCAAAAACCTGGCAGCAAAGAGGTGAGTGTCTGGCCAGCATAGCACCGGGTCCCAGACATCCATCCGGCTGAGACCCTGGGGACCCCTCCCCCCCGCAAACCAGGCATCCCCCCAGGTCCTGCGTTCCAGGCTTCCAGCCCCAGAAGCAACCCTGAAATACATCCCCCTGTTTCACACTCACCATATTCATTCTTGTAAAGGAAAACACCAGCCCATGTTTGGTTCATGTCGGAAACATACTCTTCCTCGGTTGTAACCAGAGTTGGCTAAGGATTCAGGAGTTTGGTGAAAATGAACAGAAGAATTCTATGAGAGTTAATTGTCTCTAGTGGAATTTATAATAAATAGGATCTTATATTTTTATTCTTTGTAAGTTGTGTGCTACACACTTGTTTCATCAGTAAAAATTATGATATATGTATATAGTGTGTGTATACATGTTATATATATGTGTGTGTACATATACATTTCACCCCAGAGAGCCTGTTATTAAACCTTTTCAAGCAAGAATACTGCACAAGACCCTCTACCTTAGTGGAATTCATGGAATTTTCATTCTGGTGTCAAACACCAGGGTGGCAGCATAGGGAGGATGGAAGAGAATTCAGTCTAAAGAAAAATAGGTGGATGTGAGCCGTGATGGGGGAGGTCAGGGAGGAAAAGCATTTGGTGTCAGACGCCCCCACCTGCCCCCCGCCAGAGAAGTCACCCTGACTCTGCAGTCCACCTAACAGTGCGAGCATTCCTGAGAGCCTGACCCTGAGCTCAGCCCAGTAGGTGCTCTCATCTCATTGACTCTTCCAATATCCCTAGAAACCACCTGTCCATTTTGAATGGGGAAACTGAGGCAGAGGGAGGCGAGGACAATTCGTCTCCACGGCACAGAGCTGCTACAGAGAGGACTTAGGCTCTGAGAGCACAGAGTCAGCACCCACACCCCAGATCTCTGTGCTCAGCTGCCTAGGAAGACGCCCAGCTCAGAAAACGTCCAATAAACGTTACAGGCCAGCTCCCTTTCTCTGGACTCTGTCACCTGCCTCCTAAACCCTAAATCCACAAAAGTGCAAATAAATGTGGCTCATTGGCATTCCAAGAAGGTGCCCGCAGCCCTCTGGGAGAGCCCACAGCAGGAGGAAGAGGATTTTCCCATCAGGCACAGCAGGGAGAGCACCCCTGGCCTCGGCCTCCGGCAGTGTCCCCGGATCGCCACCAGGTGGCGGCATTTGCACGAGTTACACGAAGGCTGGTACAGCAGAAACTCCTAAAGTTGAAGCTTGCCGTTTCCCACTCTGCTTCCTTTGTTCCCTGCACAAGACTCTAGAAGCTCACCAGACCCTGGTGCGCCGTGCCCCACACTGTGACCCCTGACAAGTTCCTTTAGTCCCTTGTGGATGCATCTGTCCCTGCCTTCAGAGGTCTCCTCCACACTCTCATCTCACACCCGCCCAACAGCTGGCTCCAAAGGAAGACTCGGGGCCAGCTGTCCAGGGTCACAGATGCCAAAGAGAAGCGTCCGCCCAAGGGCCAGACGTGGCCAGAAAGTAAGACCTGGAGGGGCGGCTGTTAGGAGATCATGCATGCACATACGGACCCCCCCATGTACACACATGTGCACACGTACATGCATGCAGACACACGCACGCACACACTCTTACGGGTGCACACACACATAAACACACTTGCACACGATGCACACATGAACGCACACATACACACTTTCCAGGTATGCACATGCATATGCACATGCATGTGGAGACGTGCACACAACGCACACATGCATGCATATAGGCAAGGGTGCACATGTGCACGCACACACACACACGCACACGACCTCCTAAACAGCAGGCAGCACCTCCAGGGTTGAATAAACACTTGCTGAGCGAGTGAAGACACGCACGGTGTCACTGCGGATGCTTCCTCTCCTTCCCAGGGCCTTTGAACCCGCCGTTTCCTGCCTTGTTTGCTACCTTCTCACCTGGCAAATTCCACTTAGACCAGCTCTGGCAACGCGGGCTCTGCAGGATGCACTGGCCCACAGATGCGTTTAGTGTGGTCCCCTGCGTGCTAGCAGTTGTGTGTGTTGTCAACAATTACAAGCTGGGAGATTTCATACACACTCACAAAAGTCCTGTGATCTGGGAGAATCAGAGACCTGGCGAGGTGAGCTGGTGTTTCTACAACCCAGCAGTGGAGCCAGCCAAGCTGAGGCTGTCTCTTGGGACGGGGGTGTGTGGGGGGGTCACCCTTTCCCACAGGGCAAGTGCCCTTTGTCACACTGGACTTCGTCAGTCACCTGCTTGATGCCGGCAGGCTTTTGAATTTGCAGCTCCTGATTTCCACTTTACTTCCTCTTCCAGGAAGACTGTCGTGAACCCCTACTCCAGTGAGCTTTGTTTGTTTTCTTTTCTTCCATCAGAGAGAAGATTTGTTTATACAGGCCAGCCTCGGAGATACCGCCGCATATTTGCTTCCAGGCCGCTGCCTAAAGAGAGTCACACGTTTTTTGGTTTCCCTGTGTGTATAAAAGTTATATTTATACTGGACTGTAGTCTATTAACTGTGCAACAGTCTTACGTCTAGAAAGCAATGCACGTATCTTAATTTAAAAATCCCTTATTGCTAAAAAATGCTAACCATCCTCTGAGCCTTCAAAAAGTTGTAGTAACCACATCACAGATCATGGAAGTTTAAAATATTGAATCACCAAAATGTGACTCAGAGACACAAAGTGAGCAAAAGCTACAGGAAAGACGGCACCGATAAACACCCGACGCAGAGTGGCCGCAGATCTTCAATTTGTAAAAAACATGTTATCTGTGAAATGCACTAAAAGGAGGTCTGCCTGTATTTCCTTTCATTTTCTATAAAAAGGACTGATGTAGCCGAGGTCTACTATAGTATCAATTCCCTGCCTACCTGTCTTCTGTTTCCCTTCAGGGACCTGGCAAAGTAGAGGGATGGCCTATTCACAGCAGAGAGCGTCCCTGGAGTGCCTACACTTCCAAGTTCTTTCCGAATTCCCAGTTTACATAGAAGGGGACGGGTGCAGAGAGGTTAAGTGACCTGGCAGGGCCAGGGGTCAAACCGAGGCCACACAGGCTCTGAGCCGCTGCCTCAACTTGCTCTATGCCGACCGCAGGTGGACCTGGGGCTACAGGTAGGCAAGGCAGGTGTAACTCTCATGCAGGGCTCAGATCTCCCTAATCATGCTCTGATTTCTCCTGCCTTGAGCAATCCAGCTCTTCCTGTCCTGAGCGCTTCCTGGGAGCAGGTAACACTTGCCTCCTGACTCTTCTCCAAGGCCTCTGGGTGCATCCTCTACAGGCCACGTCATCTGATGGGACGCGATCCCTTGCATTCACCCCACTGGCACAGTCCGACACCCGCTGGGGTGCCAAGACCCGGCCTGAACGGGGTGCTCCCTGTGTTTCTCTTTCCAAAGACCCTGCAGGGGCATCACCAGGAGCGAAGCTCACCTGCCCATTGAAAGGGACCCAGGAAGCCATGCCCAGATGGTGCTTCTCTCTGGACCGCCTTCCTTCCATCTGCCCCGTGCTGCCTGCCCACCCTGCCCTTGACACTGGAATGAAAATTCCAGAAGGGCAGGGGATCTCATCTAGTACTTTGCCGGTGAATATCTAACAAACAGCTCTCTGGGGGAAAAGGTGTGTATACCTCTAAGTGTCATATAATTTTACTACTATAATTACAGTTTATAAAGAATAATACCATTTACCGAGAAATTAAATTATATTAATAATCTGTTTATATTTAATAATAGATGAATAACAAATTAAATAACACAATTTACAACGCATACAATTTACAGAGAATAATAAAATAGTCCTCTATCATTACAGTTTATAAAGAATAATACCATTTACAGAGACATTAAATTATATTAATAATTTATTGATATGTAATAATAGATAAATAAATTAAATGACACAATTTATAAAGCATACAATTTACAGAGAATAACAAAATAGTCCTCTATAATTACAGTTTATAAAGAATAATACCATTTACAGAGAAATTAAATTAATAATTTATTTATATTTAATAATAGATGAATAACAAATTAAATAACACAATTTACAAAGCATACAATTTACAGAGAATAACAAAATAGTCCTCTTGATTGTAAGCCCCGTAGAACAAGCTGGTTTTCACAGAATAATGTAGCCTGTTTTTGCTGAACGCCTGAATCCTTAGCCAACCTGTTTGCCATGGATCTAATCCCACGAACATTGGCTGATGTTTTCGTTGACGTTCAGGAGGAAGAATATAAAGCAACGAAGATGCTGAAACAAAGTTCCGATGCCAAGACTTCACTCGTTTGTCAACAGCAAACTTTTGCTGAATCAGATCATCGTTTTCAAACACGAGAAGAATATTTTCTTGACTTTTGGGTACTCTTCTCAATGTAAATGTATTTGTAAATTTAACCTGCATGATTAACACTTTTCTCTGTTATGTTCTTAAGTCTAGACAACCAACAAAACAATGAATGAGCCCCGATTCATAGTATTTGCCAGTGACTGTGGTGTAAATACTCCCACCAGGGCCAATTTCAGCCTAACCGCTGAGACATCACCGAATGAGAATTAGGAAGAGGCCCTCGATAGCACAGCATTCGTTTTATTTATTTATTTATTTATTTACTTACTTACTTATTTATTTTTGGCTGTGTTGGGTCTTCGTTGCCAGTTGCGGTGAGCAGGGGCTACTCCTTGTTGAGGTGCGCGGGCTTCTCTTGTTGCAGAGCTCGGGCTCTAGGCGCATGGGCTTCAGTAGTTGTGGCTCACGGGCTTAGTTGCTCCGCAGCACGTGGGATCTTCCCGGACCAGGACTCGAACCCGTGTCCCCTGCATTGGCAGGTGGATTCTTAACCACTGTGCCACCAGGGACGTCCAGCATCAGTTTTAATCTCACCACATGGATTCAATGGACGGAAATCCCCTGGAGAGAGCACATAATAGGAAAATGTAAACTAGTTAATAGGAACTAGGAAGTTTGGGTGTTGAGCCCCTTCACTGAAAATATAATTTATTTAATTGTAAGTTGATACCATTTTTTTAAAAAAGTAAGGACTGTGTTTTAAATGGAGTGCAAAATTCCTGAAAATGTAGCTGTTGGCTCTTGGACCCACTCTGAAAGGGCTCCAGTGCCCCCCGGGGTTGGCTTGTGCTGCATCCCTGGCCCCTGACCATCATCTCTTGCACGCTACGCACTCCGTAAAAGCTTGGTTGTTCTGGGCGTCCTGGAACCAGAGCATGCAACGTGAGCCCACGTGCCTCAAAACCCATCCTTCCCTCGAAGCTCAGAGAATGTTACTGCAGGAAGAAGACCCACAAAATAATCTCGTCCTGTACTTAAAAAAAAAGATCCACAGGAAACCGAGGGTGCACTGGAGCTGCTGGAGAAGATGGAGAACCCCCATCCCAACGGGGGCAACTTCACTATTGTCCACTTCCTTTACTGGAGTTCTAGGCTGAAAGACACATGCACACATACATGCAGACATATGCACATGGGTGTACATACATGCACACACATATACACACACGCACAGAGATGCTCAAATGCACGCGCGCACACACACACACACAATACTGATTTGTCCACCAGCTGGGAACACACAGGCTCAGAAGCAGCTAGAGCTGAAGTTTTCATCTTCCCCGGGAACCTGGTCTCCGCCCCACTCCCCCGTCTCTCTCTCCAGAGCTGTGATCTCCACGTTCTCTGCATCTCTGAACCCCCAAATCCCTGACAGCTGATGCTCCCCATTGTTGCCTGCATTTCAACTGCCTGCAGAGCTCACAGTTAATAAGAAACGCGTGGAAGTGTGGGGTGGATGTGATTCCAGCTCACATCTGTGATGGGTGGTCTACCCATGAGGGCATCTATTGTTGCCAGGGTGGAATGCGGGGGCAGAGAAGGGATGAGGGCCAGGGAAGATGAAGGGCCTGGCATCCTTGGGAGAAAAATAAGCTCTCGAGTTATCCCCTAAAGTAACCAGCACGACGTTCTTATCAGCATTTCTGAGTAGTGATGCTGTTAAGGGCATTGGGCACGCATGCCTTTCTGTCTTACCCCTGCCTTGGGCTGAAGTAAGCAACGCACGAAGGCTGGAATTTCTAAGGCCTGGATCCCTCCAGGTAGTGAATGACCCGGACTCTGGAACAAGGCAGATTAGGGGCAGGAGAGAAGCACCGCCCATCAGCCACGTGTCTGTGGGCAGGAATCCGTAGCTGAGGTCTGCGCTCCCATGGAAGGGACAGCCATGGATCCAAGGACGGCTCCAGCCTCCCTGGAAGCTGGCAGAGAAGCTTCCAAGGGCTTCGTGGAAAAGGCAGGAAGTTCAAGATCCTTTTAATGAGTTGACTCAGCTTTCGGAATATCAAGTATTTGTTTTCCTAAGACTGGAAAGAAAGGGTCACCAGCCGGCTCCGTCCTGGGCAGCCCAGCTGGCTTGTCCTCGATTTGCCTGGGCCTCCAAAGAGCTCCCTGTCATCAAAGGCCTCTCGCACCTGAGGCCCCATCACCCGCTGCCTGCGACACAGGGCTTGGTAATCCACTCAAATCCCCAGGCCAAACACTGGCACCAAACAGCCCTGCCCCAATGTCGCTTTGAACTTCCATCCCGGGAGGCGTTCTGGTTTAAGCAGGACGGTCTTTGAAGAGGAAGTCCCTGTCTTCTGTGAGCCGGAGGAGAGGACGGGCCTGGGCAGGGCTGAGGTGCGGATTTGCCCAGCCGGCCCTCCATCCTCCGTGGCGTGTCCTGCATCCTCCACCGGCTGCCCACCGGCCTTCCCAGGGCCGCTCTATCCCTTTAAGGGCTTCTGTCATGTTGAATTTTGACATACTTTCAGACTTATGGAAAAATTGCAAGAGTAAAGAGTAGTACACAGAATTCCTGGATACCCTTTATTCAGATGCCCTACATCTTAACATCTTACCATATTTGTTCTCTCTCTCTCTTTCCATATATACACACATGCACATATATATATATGTATAATTTTCCCTTTATCTTTCAAAAAATTAATCTCTAATGATACAATTAAACTCATTCTCCTTATAAAAAGCAAACACGGGCTTCCCTGGTGGCGCGGTGGTTGAGAGTCCGCCTGCCGATGCAGGGGACGCGGGTTCGTGCCCCGGTCCGGGAAGATCCCACATGCCGCGGAGCGGCTGGGCCCGTGAATCATGGCCGCTGAGCCTGCGCGTCCGGAGCCTGTGCTCCGCAACGGGAGGGGCCACAGCAGTGAGAGGCCCGCGTACCGCAAAAAAAAAGCAAACACGTTCCAGGCCCAGGTAACATCCTGCCTGACCACACCCTTCCCACTTGGTCCTCCTGCATCCTCCACAAAGGACCTTTCCCCCTGCATGCGGGTCACGCACGTGACTGGAATCATGCTGTTCGTCTTCCTGTACCGTGTTTTCCATCACTCCACACCGTGTTTTTCTATACCCTGTACCGTGTTTTGTTCGCTCAACGATTTATCTCAGAGATCTTGCCAAACTCGTACGTAAAGTCTACTTCATTCTTTCTCAACTGGTGCCTTTTTGTTTTCTCATCAGATTGGCCAAAAAATTAAAGTTTGATACTATCGAGTATGAGGGAATGTGTTTGGGAGACGTTCTCATTGGTGGGAGTGTAAATTAGCAGAGAGGCTTTAGGGCAACTTGGCAAACCTACTGCAATTCAAAATGCGTCTGCTGTCTGACCTGCGATTGCAGCTCTCTGGATCTAAGGATAGATGGGGGCTCAGGCACATAGGGGCACGCAGCAGGGCTCACCCACAGCCTGGCTGCATGCCAGCTTAGAAGCTGGGGGATGACGGAGGAGATCATGCCCAAGGTGGTTCTCAGCCCTGGCAGCCCATGAGAACCCCATGCAGGTGCTTTCACAAACAGCCATACTCAGGCCACATCCCCAGTGATTCAGTTTCATTTAGTTTGGGGTGGGATTCGGGCATCAATATTATTTAAACCTCCTAGGTGATTCTGCTGTTCAGCCAGGATGGGGAACCACCACTCTGATGATTGTGGTAAAATGGTGATGATGGTGATGGTGGTGATGGTGATGATGAGGGTGATGATGGTGATGGTGATGATGGTGATGATGGTGATGATGGTGATGGTGATTATGGTGATGATGGTGATGATGGTGATGGTGGTGATGGTGGTGATGATGGTGATGGTGATGATGGTGATGATGATGGTGATGATGGTGATGGTGATGATGGTGGTGATGATGATGGTGGTGATGATGGTGATGATGGTGATGATGACGATGATGGTGGTGATGATGATGATGGTGGTGATGATGGTGATGGTGATAGTGATCCCTCCTGACCTCTGGTTGGTAGCCAGCCAAAGTGGTACCTTCTTTATGTGACTAGACCTAGGGGTGACTTCGGAAACCCACCTTCCTGATGGTGGGAGGGGTGGCAGTCTCCTGGTAGGCCAGCACTGCAGCACTGGGGGAGCCTACCCACCAGGTCTTCCAATGACTTTGCAAGAACCTAATCCCCTGTGTTCAATCCCTTCCTGCTCAAGATAACTGGAACAGTTTCCATTCCCTACGACCGAATCTGGACTGATAAGCTTCCTCTCCCACCACCCACCACGTCTCAGCCTTACTGACACAGGTCTCACCCTTTCTGCAATAACACGGCGTTTGCCCAGTGCAGGCCTGTGTTACTCCTTCCTGGAAATTCTGTAACAGCAGTCTTTGGAGTCACCTTGCCTCTGGCTCTCCACATTATAATTCCAGCCCCTACTCCTCTGGTTGGGTTCACAGCTGCTGAGGAAGAGAATACTCGAAAATATTGAAACATTTAAAGAGTTGACTTATCGCCAAAACCCACGACTGACGTTTGTTACCACCTGTTGGGCTTCGTCTTAAGAGCTTAAGGTACGTTAATTCATTGTTTTGTTCTAACAACCTTCTGAGGTAGGTACAAGTATGATCCCCACTTCTTATGAGGCATCTGAGAAACAGAAGTGATAAGTGATGGGACTTCACGTGCATTTAAGGGAGAGGTGGGTCTAGGAGTCAAGATCAGGCCTTGTCACAGCAAAGAAGGGAATTCATTTTGTATCATGGTCCACACACATCAAATGAAGCAGACATCTCATTAATTGACACACTTAGCATGTATTTTTCACTAGGATATTTTCTGATTGATCCTTTTCTATCTTATTGATTTTATTCTAATCCATTTTATCCAATTCTGTTCTATTCAGTACAATCTATTCTGTTAATGCGCCATAGACTCTGATACTGTCTATTCTATTCCAACATTATTCCATCCTCTTCTCATCTCTTCCATTCTTTCTTTTTTTTTTTTTTTTTTTTTTTGCGGTACGCGGGCCTCTCACTGTTGTGGCCTCTCCCGTTGCGGAGCACAGGCTCTGGACGCGCAGGCTCAGTGGCCATGGCTCACGGGCCCAGCCGCTCCGCGGCATGTGGGATCTTCCCGAACCGGGGCATGAACCCGTGTCCCCTGCATCAGCAGGCGGACTCTCAACTACTGCGCCACCAGGGAATCCCCCCATTCTTTCCTTCTTAACTGGGATTCTAAGAGAAGTAAGCCCTGGCCCCAGCCATCCACTGTACATAAATAATTAACTTCCGGGCTTCGCTGGTGGCGCAGTGGTTGGGAGTCCGCCTGTCGATGCAGGGGATAGGGGTTCGTGCCCCGGTCTGGGAAGATCCCACATGCCGCGGAGCGGCTGGGCCCGTGAGCCATGGCCGCTGAGACTGCGCGTAACAGTGAAAGGCCCGCATACCGCAAAAAAAAAAAAAATAATAATAATAATTAACTTCCCCTAGGCACCTCCAAGGGTACTAGTTGTGTTCCATCCTTGAGAGAGTGGAGGAAATGTTTGCAGATCATTTTCGATGATCAAATAAGAAAGACTGCTTTGGAGTCTAAAGTGACTTCACACCGCTACTGGGTCACTCATTCCATCTGCCCTTCAGCCTCTTAGGTATGTAACAGAGTCCCACCCAGGCAGGGCTAACATGTCAATACACCTCAGGTTTTCGCAGCCCTGTTTGAGCATTTGTTTGCTTTTTTTTTTTTAACATACCTGGAGTTCCCCAAATTGATTGGCCCCCATCTCTGTCAACGTCCAAGGTGCTGACCCCTCCCTCAACATTTTCCATGGCTTCCTGCTTCTTACAGAGTAAAGTGCAGTCTCCGCATTTTGATGTGTAGGATCCTTCATGGCCCAGCTTCTAGCTGCCCCCGTTGCCACTGCCATTCCTCCTCTCTGTCCCCTGACCACACTGCTGCTTCCTCCAGGCTTCCCTCAGGGACTGCACCTGGCCTTCCATGTCCGGCTCTGGCAGCCCTTCTCTCCACACCCTTTATGCCCCAGGTTACTCCCCAGGGGGAAGGGGTGGCTGTTTGTCTGTCCTTCTGAAGCCATTTAAGCATCATCCCGAGGCCGTGTGAGGCAGACCTGGTGCTGGGCACTGGAGATGCTGCAATGAAAAAACAAGTCCCGGTCTTTATGCTCACGGAGCTCAGTCTCATTAAAGAATATTCATGATCGATAACGTCTTTATGTGGCACTTACTAGGTGTCAAATATTGCTCACAACACTTTACATATATGTGCTCACTGAATCCTCAAAACAACCCTGTGAGGCAGGTCTCACTGTAATTCTCACTTTGCAAATGAGGGCAGAGGCACAGAGAGGGTGAGTCATTTGCCAAAGGCCACACAGCTTTTGAGTGGTCAAGCTGCAACTGAACTCCTGCTGTCAAGCTCCACAGCTCATGCTCTGAAACATTTAGTTAAAAACCAGAGTCTGCACACAAAGGAGAAGTACAGAGACAATCCCAGGATCTTGACATGGTCTGTGTACTCAGGAGAGGATTTTCTCTGTCTGTACTCTACCCCAGGTGGATTCTGTCCAAATGTATTTACTGATGACTCCAAATTTATTTCTCAGACCCATTTATGCAGGTGCCTCCTTGATATTCCCACTGAGATGCCTAATCGGCCCCTCAAACCTTACCCGTCACCCCCACTTCACTCATCTTCCCCACACTCATTCCCCTCCTCCACCCTCATCCTAGAACCAACAGCCTGGTCCTTCCCGTAGCTCGGCCCCCAAGTCCCAGCATCATCCACCTCGCCTCCCTCTTGCATGCACGTGGGACCCATCAGCAGGATTACACCCAGCATCCCACATACCTGCCTTCTGCTAGCACTGGTCCAGCCTCAGGGCCTCTCGTCAGACTCTGCCCAAGTCCTAACTGGGCTCCCAGCTTCCTTTCTCAGTTTCATTCCAACACAGCAGCTACAGGCTCCTACTAGGATGCAAATCAGAAAATGCCACTCCTCTGCGCAAAACCCTTCCAGGCTCAAGCAAACACGTGCACATGCGTGTTCACAGCATCACTATTCACAGTAGACAAAAGATGGAAACAGCCCGTGTCCCTCTACAGATGAATGAATAAGCAAACTCGGTATATGCCCACGGTGGAATATTATTCGGCCATAAAAAAGGAACAAGTGACTGATTCATTTGACAACATGGATGGACCTCAAAACCATTTTGCTAATGAAAGCACCCAGTCTCAAAGGGTCACCTATTATATGAAGCCATTGGTATGAAATGTCCAGAATGGAGGAATCCATAGAGACAGACAGCAGGTTGATGGCGGTCAGTGTCTGGGGGAAGAGGAATGGGGAGGTGTGCAGGGTTTCCCGTTAAGGTGATGGAGATATTTTGGAACTTGAGACAGTGGTGGTTGCATGACATTGTGAATATACTGCATATCAATGAATTGTTCACTTTAAAATGGCTAATTTCATATTATGTGAATCTCACCTCAATAAATTACTATTTAAAAAACTCTCAATAGCAGAAACGAACACACCGTTGTAAAGCAATTATACTCCAGTAAAGATGTTAAAAGAAAATTAAAAATAAATAAATAAATAATAATAAATAAATAATAAATAAATAAATAAAAAATAAATAAATAAATAAATAAATACCACTCAATGGCTCACTATTGACCTCAGAGAAAAGTTCAAGTCCTGGCAGTGCTCCCAGGCACTGGACCTCGGCCTCACTGCCCTTACCTCTTGCTCTGGGCCCTTGTCCACTCCTGGATCCCTCCAGGTAGTGACACCTAAAGGCCCTCTACCCCCCTTCTGCCACAGTGGCCTCCACTCCTCCAACAGGCCAGGCATGCTCCCTGCCCAGGGCTTTTAATTTCTCTTCCATTTTTGTGGACCCTCTTGTCTGAGCACCTACTTACGGCTTCTCTCGCCTCCGGTGGGTCTGTACTTGTGTCTCGCCTTCTCCGACCACTGTATTTAAAGTGGCAGCTTCCCATGTGGTGCTCCCGTATGCTCCATGCCTTATTCCCCAACACCCTCCTCAACAGCACACAGCTCTTTCCTTACCACTCCTGGTGACAGTCTCCTCCACCCGAAGAGTGCTTCTGTGAGGGTAGAGATTTTTGTTTTTGCTTGTGTTCATTGCTGTATTCCCAGCATTTAGTTCAGGGCTGGGCAGGCCTTCTCGGTAGAGGTTAAGATAATAAATATTTTTGGCGATTCAGACCCACATGGTTTCTGCTGCAGCTACTCCATTCTATGGCAGTAGCTCCAAAGCACTCACAGACAGTGTATAAATGAAGGAACTTGGCTGTGCGCTAATGAAACTTTATTTGTAGACACTGAAATTTGAATTTCATATAATTTTCATACATCACGAAATATTCTTCTTCCTTTGACTTTTTTTCCCAACTAGTTAAAAATGGAAAAATAATTCTTAGCTGGTGGGCCATGTGGAAACATGTAGCCATCTGAATTTAGCCCTCAGGCCATAGTTTGCTGACCCCGATCTAAAACAGAGACTGGCACGTAGTAGGTGCTCAATAAATATTTGATGAATGAGTGAATGAACGAATGAGTGAAGTGACTTTTGGTTTCAGATGTGAGGGATAAGGAGGATTAACCAGGTAAGGATGAGAGAGGACCAGTGAGATGGAGGGAACAGGATGGGAAAAGTGCTGATACAGAAAGGAAAGCAGCTTGAGGAAGCTCAGGGTGGCCGGAGTAGAGAAAGCTGAGTGCCGAGGATGAGGGTAGAGAGGCAGCAGGGCCTTGGCGTCCCTTTGTTCGTGGCCGTTGTCACAGTGGGTCTGGGTAGTGATGACTAATGCTGATCCAGAGTTTACCTGTGCCAGGTACACTTATACATTCCTCAACCATCACTTTGTCCTCCCAGCCCTCCAGTGAGGCAGGCACCATTCTCATCCTCAGTAGACAAATGTAGTAATTGAGGCACAGAGAGGTTCGGTCAAGTGCCCAAGGTCACACAGATTGTAAGCAGCTGAGCTAGGATTCAAACCCAGGCAGTCTGCCTCCAGAGCCATTCTCCCAAGTGCTGGGGTCTCACAGACGAGTAGGATTGCCATAGTTAACAGATAAAATATAGGACCCACCGTTAAATACAAATTTCAGGTAAACAAGGAATGGTATTTTAGTATAAAGTATGTCCCGTACGCTATTTGGGACATACTTATGCTAAAATTATTTCCATTGTTTATCTGAAATTCAAATGTAACCAGATGTTGTGTATTTCATCTGGCAATTCTATGGCGCAGGCTGAGGCGAGCAGAGCTCAGTAAGTGCTGAGCATATGAGGACGGGACTCTCTCCTGTCAGTCTGGCCCGTTGTGCTCCCAAGGATGCCAGCAGTGGAAAGTGCGGGCATCCAAAGCGTGGCGCGGCAGGATCACATTTAATGACCTAGGAGATGCTTAGCGAAAAGGAGCAAAGCTGGAGACGGGGGACCGCACAGAGAGCCCTCCGACGCCACACCCTGGCTGAGAGTCAGACACCCCGGTCCCTCTGGAATTCTCCACGATGGGCCACTTCTCGCACTCAGGGTGAGAATCAGAGGCCGCTTGGTGACCTGCACAGAACCGGGCAACAGGCCAGAGGGGCACAGCCCACCCGCCCTCCAGCTGTCTACCGGGCACAGTAGCTTCTAATTCAGAGGAAAACTCACGCTGGGCAGCTCAGGTCTTCATCAGGGAGACAAGGAAGAATGCTTCTCCGCTGCTTCTTTCTCTCCTGCTACAAAGAGGGCTGAGGGCAGTGGGTGAGCTGCGGTCCCTACCCAGAGCACTGGCAGGCTGTCCCAGCTCACCTGGCTTCTGCATTAAAAGTTATGGGCGACAGAGGCGACCTTTGCGAACCTTCAAGGCAACAGACGTCTCTTCTGGGAGCAGAGCTTTTGTTAATGAATTTATCAATGCACTCCTTGAATCCACCCTATTCCCCTTGCTAATAAGAACAATTTTTGCCCAAACTTACAACTGCTGAACAGTATTGGGGAAAGAGTGTCCGGTGTTGCCTGGGGAAGCGGCAAGCTATCAATTCCAGTGTTTTCCCATCACGAGGACCCTGGTGATAAGTTTGGGCCCTGGGTTTTGAGAGGGCTGCTGGGAAGCCAGCATTCATGTAGACCAAAGTGGCTTAAACCTTGAAGAAGCTGGAAACCATTATGTGTATCTGTGGGAACCAGGCAGGTGCGTGATTCACGTGGCCTTGATGTGTTACCGTAGGGATTAGTGAGGCCCCATCTAGAAGGGGACGTTGCTACTTAGCTTTGGCTGAACGTTGCCATCGGTGAAAGTATGCCAGACCTTCCAACTTTTCAACTAAAGTTGGAAATCCAGATTTTTTACAATGTAAATTCTCCTAAATTCTAAATATTGTCAACTATATTTTTAAAGAAAGCAATGTATGGGACTTCCCTGGTGGTCCAGTGGTGAAGACTCCACGTTTCCATGGCAGGGGACGTGGGTTCGATCCCTGGCGGGGGAACCAAGATCCCGCATGCTGCACGGCGTGGCCAAAAAAGAAACAAAAATTTAAAAAGCAATGTCATATCATATGGGAGACGGGATGCATCTGTGGGCCAGGTTTGACCTAGGGACTGCTAGCTTGTGATTTCCTATTCAATTATACTGCTGTCTCTGGGTGTAGCAAGAGCCATGACTACAATTCACGGGTGTGTAGGGAGACGTGAGAAGTCGTGGACAATAACACGCACACACACAGGTGCACACGATGAGGAAAGTGGGGTTGGAGAAATTTTATTCAAAATTGAGCAATCAGAAAATCTAGAAGGAAGGTATTATATTGCAGAGTCCATGATTAACCCTAACTGCAGGCTAACTTGTAATGAGCACTTACGGTGTGCCAGGCTGGACCCTTGAGATTTTATATGCGCCCATCCCATCCTGAGGAGCATCCTGAAAGGTAAGCGCTGGTATTATCAGCCTCCTTTTGAAGATGGGGAAATGGATGTAGATTTTCACTGGCCAGGCACCTCCATCCACTTCTTAGAAGTGCGGAGGGAGGGAGGAGTTGCTGAGAAACTCACATGGGGGATGTTCTGACCCAAAGGATGCTACTGTCTCCCTCCGTGAAAGGCACTGACCTGGCCCGGGGCACCCTGAATGCCAGCGCATGTGACACCCACACCCTCTCCTTCCACGAACTTCTGAAAGCCGGTTGTGTACGTTTCCAAACGTGTTTAGGCCAGCTGTATCTGTTGCTGTCGGCGCACAATTTCATAAAACATAATCTCAACTGGTGAAATGTGAACGCAAAATTGTTTCTGTGAAAAATACTTGGCATACTTTGGAAAAATTTAATCAAAGCAGGTTGCCAAAAAAATGGCCTTCAAAGTCAACGTGGACCAGACAACTGACATCTCTGGGTGATAAATCATGAAATGCATAAAAGAATCCTGGGCTTGGGTTGCTCCTGAGATGCCTTTGTGACCTCACCGCACTTTACAGAGACACACGTGCCTTTTGCACATGGTTTTGCAACGAAGAAAGTGGAACGCCTGTCAGAAGGCTCCCGCTGAAGAACTCATTCCTGCACTGAACTAGTAGCAAATAAACGCACATTTCCTTTCTTTGCTGCGCCGCATGGCTTACGGGATCCTAGTTTCCTGACCAGGGATCGAACCCACACCCCCTGCAGTGGAAGTGTGGAGTCTTAACCACTGGACTGCCAGGGAAGTCCCGCATTCCATTTTTTTAAGTTAAAAGAAAATATTTTTGTCTCTGTGTTTAACTCATTGTCACTGTTCTAAAGTCATCGGTTACTTCCCAAAGTTTCCACAACTGAGATAATGTGATTCTGATGTGGGCGACATAAATTACTTGTGAAATTCACAAAGTCTACATTCGGGCAGACGTTGTTTTATTGCCCTTCCCAGATACTGAGTGTCTATAAATTGAAGGTTTTGTGGCAACCCTGCATCAAGCTTATTGGTGCCACTTTTCCAACAGCATTTGCAGACTTCATGTCTCTGTGTCACATTCTGGCAATTCTCACATTTCAAACTTTTTCATTATTATTATATGTTATGGTGATCTGTGATCAGTGATCTTTGATGTGACCATTGCAAAAAGATTATGACTTACTGAAGGCGCAGAGTATAGCTAGCATTTTTTTAGCAAAAAAAGATTTTGAAATTAAGGTGTGAACATTTTTTAAGACATAATGCTATTACACACTTCACAGACTACAGTATAGTGTAAACACAACTTCTATATGCACTAGGACACCAAAAAATTTGTGACTTGTTTTATTGCGGTATTTGCTTTATTGCGGGTGTCTGGAATGGAACCTGTAATATCTCCAAGGTCTGCCTGTTTAAGCAAAAAGGAGGCTCCTTGAGCTTCTGTCAACAGTGCACAGGGGGAGAATTTACTGCATAACTGGGTTTCTGTTACTGCATCATTTCGTCCCCTCTTCTCCCATGTACCTTTTCACTGCATCGTTTTCATCCTCCTGGTTTCCCCACCTAGCCAGCTCCACCTGCGTGCCATTCACCCACCCACCTGCACAGTTGGCTTCTGATCAGGACACAAGATGCATTTGGGCAATACGTACTGATTTGAAGAGCAAACGCTCAGTTTGCAAGGAAAAACCCTCTGCCCCAACTGAATCTCATTAAAAACACAGACGGGGCAAGGTGGCTAACTGTTTTCTCAGATATCCTTTGGGGGGAACTGTCTCAAAGAATATTAACTAAATCCACAACTTTTTTAAAAATTTTATTTCATATTGGAGTATAGTTGATTTACAATGTTATGTTAGCTTCAGGTGTACAGCAAAATGATTCAGTTATACATATACATTCTTTTTTTTTTTTTTTTTTGCGGTACGCGGGCCTCTCACTATTGTGGCCTCTCCCGTTGGGGAGCACAGGCTCTGGACACGCAGGCTCAGTGGCCATGGCTCACGGGCCTAGCTGCTCCGCGGCATGTGGGATCTTCCCGGACCGGGGCATGAACCCGTTTCCCCTGCATTGGCAGGTGGACTCTCAACCGCTGCGCCACCAGGGAAGCCCTATATCCATTCTTTTAAAAATTCTTTTCCCATTTAGTTTACTACAGAATACTGAGTACAGTTCACTGTGCTATACAGTAGGTCCTTGTTGATTATCTATTTTATATAGAATAGTGTGCATATGTTAATCCCAGCCTCCTAATTTGTCCCTCCCCCAACCTTTCCCCTTTGGTAACCATAAGTTTGTTTTCGAAGTCTGTGAGTCTGTTTCTGTTTTGTAAATAAGTTCCTTTGTATTTCAAAAAGTCTATAAACAATAAATGCTGGAGAGGGTGTGGGAAAAGGGAACCCTCCTACACTGTTGGTGAGAATGTAAATTGAAGCAGCCACTATGGAGAACAGTACGGAGGTTCCTTAAAAAGCTAAAAATAGAACTACCATATAATCCAGCAATCCCACTCCTGGGCATATACCTGGAGAAAACCATAATTTGAAAAGATACATGCACCCAAATATTCACTGCAGCACTGTTTACAATAGCTAAGACATGGAAGCCACCTAAATGTCCATCAACAGAGGAATGGATAAAGAAGATGTGCTACATATATAACACAATAGAATGTTATTCGGCCATAAAAAAGAATGAAAATATCATTTACAGCAACATGGATGGACCTAGAGATTATCATACTAAGTAAGTCAGACAGAGAAAGACAAATATCATATGATATCACTTATATGTAGACCGTAAAAAAATGACACAACTTTCTTCAGTATTAGCCTGGGAACATATCACCTGTCAGTCATCTGGGACAACATTCCAACGTCCATCTTCAAACTTCAAAAGTCCTCCCTTTGAATCTTGCTGTGGACTCAGGTGGCACTTGGGACCATAGTGATTCAGATACACAGAGCAAATAATGATATATTCTAGGAAAATCCGGGAGGGGTCCCCACTTTTTCCTTCTGCTCTCTGTCCTGCTGATAAAGATGTGGGTAACCTGACTTTTCCATCCAAACAAGCTTCAGAGGAACGCAGCTCAGATGCCACAGCCTAAAACAACTTAAAGACAGTTTTTAAAGAAATACATAGACGAAAATTTCATTAAGAATGAGATTGAGCACAAAACCAGAAATATAGATCAATGGAACAGGATAGAAAGCCCAGAGATAAACCCATGCACATACGGTCACCTTATCTTTGATAAAGGAGACAAGAATATACAGTGGAGAAAAGACAGCCTCTTCAATAAGTGGTGCTGGGAAAACTGGACAGCTACATGTAAAAGAATGAAACTAGAACATTCCCTAACACCATACACAAAAATAAACTCAAAATGGATTAAAGACCTAAATGTAAGGCCAGACACTATAAAACGCTTAGAGGAAAACATAGGCAGAACATTCTATGACATAAATCACAACAAGATCCTTTTTGACCCACCTCTTAGAGAAATGGAAATAAAACCAAAAATAAACAAATGGGACCTAATGAAACTTCAAAGCTTTTGCACAGCAAAGGAAACCATAAACAAGACCAAAAGACAACCCTCAGAATGGGAGAAAGTATTTGCAAATGAAGCAACTGACAAAGGATTAATCTCCAAAATTTACAAGCAGCTCATGCAGCTCAATAACAAAAAAAACCAAACAACCCAATCCAGAAATGGGCAGAAGACCTAAATAGACATTTCTCCAAAGAAGATATACAGACTGTCAACAAACACATGAAAGGATGCTCAACATCATTAATCATTAGAGAAATGCAAATCAAAACTACAATGAGGTAACACCTCACACCAGTCAGAATGGCCATCATCAAAAAATCTACAAACAATAAATGCTGGAGAGGGTGTGGAGAAAAGGGAACCCTCTTGCACTGTTGGTGGGAATGTAAACTGATACAGACACTATGGAGAACAGTATGGAGGTTCCTTAAAAAACTAAAAATAGAACTACCACACAACCCAGCAATCCCACTACTGGGCATATACCCTGAGAAAATCATAATTCAAAAAGAGTCATGTACCACAATGTTCACTGCAGCTCTATTTACAATAGCCAGGACATGGAAGCGACCTAAGTGTCCAACGACAGATAAATGGATAAGGAAGATGTGGCACATATATACAATGGAATATTACTCAGCCATAAAAAGAAATGAAACTGAGTTATTTGTAGTGAGGTGGATGGACCTAAAGTCTGTCATACAGAGTGAAGTAAGTCAGAAAGAGAAAAACAAATACCGTATGCTAACACATATATATGGAATGTAAAAAAAAAAAATCGTTCTGAAGAAACTAGAGGCAGAACAGTAATAAAGAGGCAGATGTAGAGAATGGACTTGAGGACACGGGGAGGGGGAAGGGTAAGCTGGGACGCAGTGAGAGAGTGGCATGGACATATATACACTACCAAACGTAAAATAGACAGCTAGTGGGAAGCAGCCGCATAGCACAGGGAGATCAGCTCAGTGCTCTGTGACCACCTAGAGGGGTGGGGTAGGGAGGGTGGGAGGGAGATGCAAGAGGGAGGGGATATGGGAATATATGTATGCATATAGCTGACTCACTTTGTTATGTAGCAGAAACTAACACACCATTGTAAAGCAGTTATACTCCAATAAAGATGTTAAAAAATAAATAGATAAATAAATAAAAAGAATGAGATTAAAGAACATCCAAATCAAAAGGGTTCAGGGTGTTAAAAATCAAGGGGAGAGATAAAAGTCTGTCATTTCTACAGCGCCTTTGTGCCAGTTAGGAAAACACACCCCTAGGGGCTGATTCAGCCACTCTGATGTGAGGGTTAGCTAGCGAACTGTGGTAGGTCTGGATTAGAAGGAAGTACCCGTTCTCCAGTTTCCTGGACTAGTGCCCTTATGCAGTGTGCAACCTGCCCAACAGTACATAGCAGCCCTGAGTAATAGGAATTTCAGCTTCCTCTTCCAGCTCATGGAGATTTGTGAAATCAGGGTCACCTGAAAGTCCCCTCTTCCCTGGTGGCTCCACAACCTCAGAGGTCCCTTAGAGTCGCTGAGATTCAGAATGTCTGGATGGTAGGCCCAGCCCTGCCTGTCCTGTTAAGGTTTCACATTGAAGCCACAGTTATAAACATGGGACAACACTGGAAGCTGTCCTTTGCTCTGAATTCTCTAGTCTTTTATTTTCAGGGTTTTTTTTTTTTCTGATTAAAATGTTAAGAAAGAACCCGACATAGGTTCAACTCATGGTTTTATTTCAATCACCAAGTTATTGATCAAAATGAAAAAAGAGCTTCGCACAAAATAAAAGAGTTCGATTACTGCTGTGTGTGTGGCAGACAGGATGGAGAGAAAATAAACCAATGTATGGGACTCGGAGGCAGTGGTGTCCTCCAAACGGCTCACACAAGCTCACAAAAGCCAAACGTTAAAATTTTAGGAATTTTGTGAGCCGGCTGACAGCAAGTTGGCGGCTTGAACTCGGCCACGGTCGGAGTATCTACACTGCAGGAATTGGCAAGTGCTTCCAAGGAGGGTGATTGTTTTGCGAGCCCAACCCTGACTCAGGGTCAGAATACAGGCTGAGGGTCAGAATGCCTAGGTCCTGGTTTCGGTTGTGCCATGAAGTAGTCATGGGGCAGCTCTCCTTCTTCATGTTTAAGATCGGAAGAGAAGTAATTGACGTTCCCTGCAACACAGAATTGCTGTCAGAAGCCAATCAGAGGCGGCGCTTTGTTTGTTCATTTTTTGTTTTAACTTAAAAGATGTATAGAAAGGAGGGTAGAGGATGTGTTTTGAAAGAGGTGTCCCCAGAAAGTCTGAGAGTGAGCCCCCAAACCCTGGAACTTCTCAAGACAAACCCGATTTCTCTGGCTGCAACACGGCCCCTCTGCACTGCTGCCTGGACATCCAGGCACACGCTGCCCTGCCTTCCTTCTGCTCCCGCTGAGGCCCCGTCCCTGAGGGCTAATTAAAGCAGAGGTTCTCAGGCACCGTCAGCCAAACCGAGCAGCGTCAGCGGCTTGGAAGGACCCGGGATGGAGGTGACCTTGGCGGATCTCCAGCCACAGGGTCCTGGGTTTGGTTCACCCTCCCCAACCTGTTTCTTTTTGTTTTTTTTTCTTTGCAGTACGCGGGCCTCTCAGTGCTGTGGCCTCTCCCGCTGCGGAGCACAGGCTCCGGACGCACAGGCTCAGCGGCCATGGCTCACGGGCCCAGCCGCTCCACGGCATGTGGGATCCTCCCAGACCAGGGCGCGAACCCGCGTCCCCTGCATCGGCAGGCGGACTCTCAACCGCTGCGCCACCAGGGAAGCCCCCAACCTGTTTCTTTATCTTCAAGACGGGGAAAGATGACCTAAGTCAGCATGCCTGTCATCCAGAGCGCATGGTGCGTGTCACGGAGCGCACTGCATCCCTGGCGGCTCTGGGATGCGGTCTGGTTTGGAGGAGGGCCTGCTCCATCCGGCTCCTTCATTTCCACTGAAAGCCCTCGGCCGGCGTCCTCTGTGTCTTGGTTTTAATTCTGAGAAGTTGGCAGCTTTGAGGCTGGACAGGAAGGTGAGGAAATGCTACCTTTTATCATCCCAGTGATGGCTCACGGAACAGAGCTTATGGAGACGCTGAGGCATGGGGGGGTAGGTGAGGAGGGAGGGGGTAACCCACCACCTGCCTCAGGGAAGGGGCCCACCCACAGGGAGGGGACCCGGCCCAGGGATTCTGCCGGCACGCCCGCCTCTTAGAATGATTGAGCTCCATGGTTAGGGTGACTGCACCCCGGAGTCAGCCCCTCACAGGAGCAAACAGAGCTTCGAGCTCCCACAAGCCCCCTGGGGGTCCCCTGCAGCCACGCCCCCTGAGATGACCACTGTTCTGACTCTGTCACCATTAGTCGTCCCCACCCGTGAACTTTGCACCAGTGGAAGCACACGGGACATTCTTTTGCTTCCGGCTTCGTTTCCCAGACTTGGTGTGAGTGAGATTCCTCCACGCGTGTCGGCAGCTGAGGACCTCAGTCTCCCCGCCCTTTGTGGAGACACGCCGCCATTGATCGACCCATTCTAATTCCCTATGGGTATCCGTGTCGTTTCCAGGTGGCGCTCGGATGTATACGTTTGTCGGGGCTGCCTAACAAAGAACCACAGGCTGGGTACCTGACAGGCAAAAATTTGTTTTCTCACAGTTCTGGAGACCAGAAGAGCCAAATGAAGCTGTGAGCGGGGTTGATGTCTCCCAAGGATATGAGGGACAGCCTGACCCTGGCCGCCTCCTTGGCTTGTAGGCAGCCGTCTTCTCCCTGTGTCTTACATCATTCCCTCACTGTCCCTGTCAAAGGTCACTGTCCCTGTCTCTGCATGCAAATTTCCCCGTATTATAAGGAGCCCGGTCATATTGCATTAGCATCCACAGTAATGACCCCACTTAGCTTGATTCCCTCTGTACAGACCCTGTCTCCAAATCAGATCGCATTCCGAGATTCTGAGGGTTGTGATTTCAACATATAAATCTGGGGGCGGGGAACACGACAGGTCTCTCACAAATCACATGGCCGCGGGTCCTTGTAGCTTTTCTCTGGTGAACATACGTGTGCCCTTCTGTTGGGTGATGAGTCTGTTTTGAGTTGAAAATCATGGTTGTTTCCATTTTAAAAGAAGCTTTAAAAGATGTCAACTCCACCTAGGATGCAAGGCTGTAAACCTGGGGGCTCAAGGAGAGGCCAAAGCCTTAACCCACAGACGCTGGGTCACACAGATGCTTGGAAAATTCTGGGCTGCAGAGCTTTGCATCTGATTGGGCATGAAATCCTTTTAAAAATAGCTAAACTGTATTGAGTGCTGGCTAGGGAGTAGGCAGTGTGCTAAGTGCTTTACACCCAGTAGTTCCCTGCCTGTCTGGAGACCGATGAAGACACTGAAGGTCAGAGAGGCTAAGTATCATGCCCGAGGTCACACAGCAAGGGAGCGGCGGAGCAAAGACTTGAACTCGGGTCTGTCTAACTCTAAGCCTGTGCCCTTAACCTTGGCCATGATGTCTTTACTTCCACAGGTAGCAGGAAACTGACTGCAAGAAAAGAACACCCAACTCAAAAAGGCATAAGTAGTTGGATACTTATTATTTCACATTATAAAAGACCACAGGCAGACTCAGGGTTGGTCGTCTCAGTGGAGCAGGAACCACCAGGTTCTTTGCATCGTCCTCAGCGTGTTGGCTTCTATCCTCAGATTTGCAAGATGAGGTTGCAAGACGGCAGCTCCAAGAAGCATCACCTCAACCAACATCTTCCAAAGGTCTGAAGGGGAGAGGTCCATCTGTGGGTGCAGGAACTTGACCCCGCGGTCCGGCGAGTCCATGGCAAGTCCATGGCTTTGAACCCAGGTGGCCTGCATCCAGGGCCACCCTTTCAACACTAATCCTAACATATGGCTCATGTTAACACAGTGTTTCCTTAATCAGTTCTGTTTTCAACCAGAATCATAACATCTCATAGTGATACCATGCACGCAGTTGTCTAAAATACGGTTTGTGCAATGTGATAATTCCACAGAATTACTGGCCCAACTGGCACGAAAGATGCCCCGTGAAAATCAGACTCTCTGAGTTCAAACCCAGATTTGAAACTCCCTGGCTGGGTGACGTGGGAAAGCCACTGAAGCCGTCTGTACTGTATCTCCCTTATCTCTAAAAGGAGCATAAGCTCACGCACGCCCCGCCAACCTCAGAACTCGGCCAAGGACCTCACGCGCGACAAGGCGCAGGGTCATGCTGGAGAGCTCAGGCCAGCTTTCCAGGGCCGGCCACTACAGCGACTAACGCTGCCCTACTTCCACTTCGTGCTGGGAGATGAATGAAAGCCACACACCGCCCCCCCCACCCATAAAGGAGAGATCTGAATTTACTCCACATCACGTTTAGTGACAGCAAATGTTGCCGTATAAAGAATGGTTTATTCGGATTAAGTGTTTCCCCTGTCCCAGGCGCTGGGACAAGTTAACCTTGATTATTTTGTAGTCACCCTTTGGAAAGCATGAAGACAATTGGCTGTATTTTTCAGTTTTGTACTAATAGCAGGCATATGTAGACACCAGTGGCTGTCTGTAGTTTAAAATCTGACAGTAGCTTTGCTCAGATTATAAATCATGGCTTGAGAAGTCATCTTCTCCTTGTAGGAAGGTCAAACACCATATTATTTTTGTTATCTTCAAATTTAGCTTTAAAAATAATTTTAAAAATTAACTTCAGCAAAAGACAGTGCTTACTGAATATTATGTTCTGCAGCTTACCTTCCTTCAAGACCTCTTCCCATCTTCCCAATTCACACTGGCCGGTGTGTGCAAACTTATCATCAATATCACGTCGTGAACTGCAAGACCTTTGAATTCAGATGGGTCTTGGCCAGCCTGAGAAAACTTCAGAGGGGGTGGAAAGCAGCGGGATGTCCTCCTCAGAGTGGCCACTGGGACCCGTGTCTGACCCTAGAAGGTCCGGCTGCAGGTCACAGCTGCAGAAGGTGTGGGAGCCCAGGTGATGTCCAGGAGACACCAGGCTGTGCTGGGTGAGAGAGATGGACCCTGGTCCCACTGCAGCGTGGGGCACGGCGCCTTCAGGGCTGCAGGAGCACAGCTCCATCTCAGACCTTTCGGTGGAGACCTCAGGGATCTCTGATTGTCAGCACGGTCGTGAGAGTCACCAGCAATGCTTCCCAACAGGGATGGAGGTCTGCCCTGGAAAGAAAGCGATAGACGATTAGTGAACCCTTCACTTTGTGCCGGGCACTGTGCTGACAGCTTCAGATGGACTGCTTTCTTTATTTTTAAAATTAATTATTATTGGAGTAGAGTTGCTTTACAATGTGTTAGTTTCTGCTGTGCGGCAAAGTGAATCAGTTATACGTATACATATACCCTTCTTTTTTAGATTCCCTTCCTATTTAGGTCACCACAGAGCACTAAGTAGGGTTCCCAGTAGGTTCTCCTCAGTTATCTATTTTATACATAGTAGTCTATATATGTCGATCCCAATCTCCTAATTCATTCCATCCCCCCCCTTTCCCCCTTGGTAATCATAAGTTTGTTCTCTATATCTGTGACTATCTCTGCTTGGCAAATAAGTTCTAGAGGTACTATCTTAAAGCTATCCCCCATAACAACCCTGTAGATGTTATGATCCCCATTTTAGTGGCAACAGGGCCCCCCAAAGGCAGGGGTAGGTGGTGAGTGGACACACCACAGTAAAGAGTGTCAGAGGTGTCAGAGAGCAGCTAAGGCTGGGGGCGGTCCCATACATCTAGAGGTGGTGTATTGGTTATCCGCTGTTTTGGAACAAGTCACCCCAAAACCTAGCAGCTTAAAATAGCAAGCCTGTATCGTTTGTTTCTGTGGTTGAGAAATGTGGGCATCTGGTGCAGGGGTCCCCCAAGGCTGGGCTGCAGTCCTCTAAGGGAGGGCTGGAGGGCCCGTCTCCAAGGCGAGGTGCTGGCATGGCTGTTGGCAGGAGGCCTCAGTTCCTTGCCTTGTGGGCTTCTCCAAAGGGCTGCTTACGTGTCCTCATGAAGTGGCGTCTGGCCTCTCCTGGAGACAGTGCTCTACGATACAGCAGGGAGAAAGGCAGAGCGCCTCCGGGGACCTGGTCTCAGGAGACACACCCTATCACTTCTGCTACTATTTTATCCCTTAGAAGTGAACCTCTGAGCCTCCCCCACCCTCAAGGGAGAGGAGTTAGTTTCCACCTCTTGAAAGGTGGAATGTCAAACAGTTTGCGGACCTGTTATAAAACCACCCAAGATCTTTTTAGGGAGTGGTACCCACAGTAGCAAGTGGGCGTGACAGGCTGATGAAACACGAGTAGCCACTCCTGCAGAGACCCCCTTTTCCTGGAGTCACGTGGGCACACGCATGTCCACACACAGCTGTGGTCGACACACTGGACACACACTACGAGTGACCGTGCACCGTGTTCCCTCTCCTCTTCTTTGCTCTCTGAGTGGCTTCTGATTCTTTTTGCTCAACACATCAGTGCTGCTATGACCACTTGGTAGCGTGAAGACAAACTCAGGATCCATTCAAATGCTCAGACGATGCTCTCGCTGGGGGATGGGATCCAATCACAGCAGCACAAATATTTCTTATGTCATTGGAGAATCCCAGGACAGAAACAGGCCCACTGAGCTGGGGGTGGGATGCATCCCTCTTTAGTGGGAGAGCTGACAGGGTGTCTCAGAGACCTTTCTCAGGGCCCTTAATTGTCTCTTTTCCGTGTCTGCTCTGCAGAAGGTGCCGGACGATGTGTCCCCTGAGTAGACTTCTAGAGTCTTCTGGAACAGGTGCTTCTGAGTCAACAGAAAACCTGCTGTGCACCTGTTATGAGCAATGAGAACTAAGGATAAGGGACCGGAAGTAAGCAGTGCCCATGAGTGGCTGAGAGCGCTGCCCTGGATGGGATGGTGGGGAAGGCCTCCAGTGGAGGTGATGTGGGTGACGTTTGTGCAAAGGCCCGCGTGCAGTCGGCACAGAGCTGTGGGCTAAAGAACCAGGCTGGGGGCGGCAGCAGGAGCAGAGAGGAGCCCGTGGCACAGCTGGGGCCTCGGGGGTGTTGTAAACATGGTGGAAACCCCTGGAGGGGCCGGGGGAGCAGGACTTGCAGGTGGTTTTGGAAGAATCGCTCTAGCCTTGGGTGGAACATCGAGTGTGGAGGGAGGATGGGGGAAGGGGTATGAGTGAGGAGTCTGTGGTCCAGGGAGGAGGTGATGGGGGCTGGACGTAGGATTGGGAGCTGATTCAGAGGGAGAGATTCCGGGAGTGGCCCCGACCCACGGATAAGAAGGGGAAGTTCTTGGAAGGCAAAGCAGAGCTGTTTTATTTATTTTTTAAAAAAAATTCAAATTTAAATTAAAAAAATTTTTTGTATTGAAGTATTTTTTTGTATTATTTTGACTTACAATCATGCAGGTATACAGCAAGGTGATTCCTATATAATATATGTAGTGCATATATGTATTCTTTTCCATTATAGGTAATGACAAGATATTGAATATAGTTCACTGTGCTGTACAGTAGGACCTTGTTGGTTATCTATTTTATATATAGTAGTGTGTATCTGTTGATCCCCAATTCTCAATTTATCTCCTGACCACCTTTTTCCTTTGGTAACTCTAAGTTTGTTTTCTCTGTCTGTGAGTCTGTTTCTCACAGACTGATAAGTTCTCTGATAAGTTCATTTGTATCATTTTTTTAGATTCCACATATAAGTGATATCGTATGATATTTGTCTTTCTCTGTCTGACTTACTTCACTTAGTATCATAATCTCTAGGTCCATCCATGTTGCTGCAAATGACATGATTTCATTCTTCTTCATGGCTGAGTAGTATTCCATTGTGTATATGTACCACATATTCTTCTTTTCAGCAAAAAATAAATGTATTGTCTCCAATAAAGTATAGGGTAGACCTGGTTTTGGGAAAAACTGAATGTAAAATTCAAATCCTTTCTTCAGAGTGTTCTCTCTCTCTCTCTCACACTGTTTCAAGCATCTTAAGTTATGGGACAGGAAATATGACAAGAGCTGTACCACGTGGCATCTCGTTCATTCCTCCCCATAACCCTAGGAGCTCTGCCCTGTCATCACGCCCATTTCCCAGATGAGGACACTGAGACTTAGAGAGGTTACATGACTTGCCCAAGGTGACAAAGCAGGAGGTGGCAGAGCCGAGGTCTCTTAGGGAAAAATATGCAAGGTTTAAAAAAAAATTAAAAGATGCACTACCATTCTACTTATGAACAGAATGTGACAAAATTTGCCTAAAATCGACATAAGTAAAGCAATATTCCTTCTCCACGTGTTATGGCATAAATGCAGTATAAACTCAATTTTTCTCATTTTAAAACAGTGTCCTAGTAAGACAACATTGTAAATCAACTATACTTCAATAACATAAGTTAAAAACGAACAAACAAAAAAGCATCCTACGTCAGCCAAATAAAAGATGAGAGTCCATTCAAAGGCTCCACTCGACTTTTCTCTCGTACTTCATATCCCCGGTAAAGCAGACCTGCTATAAAATCACTCTATTGCTTCTGTTCCTGACTATAAAAGTGATGTCCATTCACCCGAGAAATAGTCACTAGTAACAGTCTGATATATTCCTTCTCATCTCTCTTACCCCCAGAGTTTATGTAAATGCTAGCTTGTGCATGTGTAACTAAAAAAATATTATAATTCCTGTCCAGCGAGAAGCATATCTTAAAGAAGAGAGAAGTTGTCTTGTCAACACGAGGAGATGCAAGGGTCCCGGCTGTTCCCAGATAAAGGCAGTCCCGGAGACCCTTGGAATGCCAATACCGTCCCGCCGGCCACACCACACTTCCCGGAGGCTCAGCGACAATTTCCTCTCCTCTTTGACCAGATGACATTATCATCCACTCAGCCTTTTTGTTTTGCTTTGTTATAGACTGTTTTTGAAAGTCTCCAGACTTCCTGTAGACTTGTTTGTTTTCTAAGCTTTTCTTGTCCCTTCCCTTAACTGTGTAGATCCAGGCAACACTCACTCTCAACGGATCCCCTACCTCTGGTTTTATTTAACGAGGAGCTAGGTCTATGTGAGGCAAAACGAAGATAAACAGACAATTGTGATGGTGACGATGACATCGATGACGGCAGATAATCCATTTTCAAACACATTTATATGCCAGTTGCAGTGTTTAGAGGTTTCCATGTGTTCAGTCACTCAACGCTCATCACTACGGCCATTTTTCAAATGAAGAAACTGAGACAAGCCATTTGCCTGAGGTCACACAGTTGGTAAGGATCAAGTGCTAGTCTCTTTGACTCTAAAATGTTCCTAATCACTTATAAATGTTGCCTCCAGGGGGATAAAGGAAAAAAGAGATAGATAAAGAAAAAGGAGAAAAACAAAGAAAAATGAGGGAAGATGACAGACACGAAGGTGAAGGATGTCTCTTGGGCAAGACAACCATAAAACCGTGAGGTTTCATCTTTGCTCAAAAGCTGATTGTGTGGATGGTCAAGGAAGTTGTCTCATAAACCAGGCAGTTATGCAGCAAAATTAGACAGAGTGTGAACAAACGCCAAAAGAATGTATGATTGAAGTTACCATGAAGAGAGATCAGTAAGAGTGTGGGTTGGAGAGGGAAGGCTTCTTGAGGAGGTGGCTGTGAAGCTTTGGAAGGTGTAGAGGTCTTAGAAGAATTACAATTCTTTGATACTCTTCCCATGGAGAGAGGGAGTCTCTGTTATTTCCCCTTGGATCCGGGCTGGCTTGTCACTGCTTCACCCCATGGAGTACAACAGAAGTGACCCCTGAGGCTGGGTCCCCCTTCATTCCCTGGAGCATAATCTGTGGAGCCCCCAGCTACCACGTCAGCAGCTCAGCTACCCTGGGATTCCCACACTGGACACTCTGATGGATGGTCCCAGCTAAGCCCAGCTCTGCTGAAGATTTTAGAGCAAGATGTTTTGCAACCCAGCAGAGTATCAATAACCAGCTTAGCAAAATACAATGCAGAAAGCAAGCCACTATCTGAAAATATTATTTCTGGATTATTTGTTCTCACAGAGTTGGGTTCAGATAGATGGAAGAGAATTAAGTATTAGAACTAATTATTGTCACTTAACTTACTAGGAGTTTATTTTTTCCAGTGTTATAAGGATTCTGGAGGCAGCCTACCCTAACTGCTCTAGGGACCAAGTTCTTCTTCTCTCTTTGCTCCATTGTATTTATTTGTGACTTTTGCCCTTATGGTTGCAAGGTGACTGAGCATTGCAACCACATTCCAGAAGGTGAAAGGTTAAGGTCAACAGGCAGAGCCAGATCAGCCTACACCCCTTAGAAGAGTTTTCCTGGAAGCCCCACCCACTAATATCTGCTTCAATCTCATTGGTCAGGATGGGTCCCATGACCATCCCTGGCCCAGAGGGATTCTGGGAAATTGAGTTCTTTAGGCACATGGTGCCTTCCAAACAAATTGGGTTTCTGCTAGTGAGGGAGAAGAGGAAACTGAATATCGTTGACCAGTCCTCTGAAATTGTGCCCCCTGGATTGTGCCCCAGAAGCTGTTAAGCCTCACAGGTGGTGGGAATCGGGAGGCGCTGGGAAGCTACGAAAAGTCATTTGGTTCCAGGTAACAATTACGCCCCACCTGCGTGGCTTTCTTCCCATCCACCCAAGACAGCTCTGGTCACTCGCCCTGCTGCTCTAGGAGTGGGGTCCAGGAGGCCCCGGGGGCAGAAACTGACGGGACAGAGAATGATGGCAGAAGCCTAGAGTGATGATGAAATTCTGAACGTGAGGTTTATAATCCTCTTGCACAGGTACGAGGTCAGGTAGAGGTGAGAAGAGAGTCAGGGATGAAGATTTCAGCGGACATCTCCATGGACCACAGTGGGTCCTACTTCTCCTGGGCTCAGCCATCATCCCCGAGCATGTACACCGCAAACCCCCGCTAGGGGCTGCAAATGTAAATGCCTCCCGGGGCTGACCTGGTAACATTACTGAGTGTATAGGCTGGGCTTGCCGTGGGGGGAAGGAAAGCCCTGCCTCAAGAGGGTGCCGTTACCCAGCCCCTGCCGAGAATCACTGTGAGACAATGAAGATGCGAAGTAGCAAAATCCTGGATTTTTTTCAAGGAAAGGAGGAAGTCAATTCATTTACTTTACATTTCCTGGTCTTTAAATTACGGCAATTTAAACAATCCAAGCACTGTGCAAGTCAAACAAACATCTGAAGACAAATCTGGTCCACCTGCCACCAGCAGATAACCTCCCACTCAACATCCATCTCGATTTAGCAGATACATGCCCTGGAATATGCTTCCTCCTGCAGGACTGAAGTTTTTTGTTTTGTTTTGCTTTGTCTTACTATTTCATGTTCTGATTGACCCTTATATGTTCCCTACTGGTTTTACTTTGAAGCAAAAATGTCTTACATATGTGTCCCCTTTGTGCTTTTAAAAGGCTTTAATATCTTTCATCGCATTCGGTCTTCAAAAACCTGGAGGTAGACTGGGCCATCCCATTTGCAAATAAAAAGTGAGCAACTTTAGTAAGCAACTTTAGATAACTCTTGCTCATTGCAAGATCCATGTTTAAAACCAAAGATTCTGTCTGTTCCTGAGAGTAGAACTGAGCGACCTACAGACTTGTTTCCAAGTTATTCTAAGACTTGTAATTCTAGATCCTTTCTACTCAACCACACCAAATTTCCATTTCTGGGATTTATTCTCATGAAACAGACCAAAGAAGACCCAGGGAGTACTTGAGAATGATACACAGATATGGATAGAATTCCCCAGCACGTTTTCTGCTGGCATGACATATTATCAAGTTGGGTCAATCCAAATTCCTCAGAGTTCAGCCTCCATGTCAGTGAGCATTCTTTTTTTGTTGCTTATAGCAACATCTTTGTCTCATTAAAGCAAAGGATCATTTACTGGAATTCTACAAGGGAGCTCCCATCAGTAATGGGAGGGCTGGAGGGCTAGACTTGGAAAAAGAAAGTAGCCCTAGGGACCTCCATAGCAGGAAGAGCTTGGAGGTCTCATCAGTTGCCACTGGGATGAATCTGCTTAAATTCATTAAAAAAACAAACAAAAAAGCAAAACACTTTTTTTTCTGTCCAGGCAAATGTCACTCCAATTTAAAACCCATGGGAGAAAATCTGCTGCCCATCACCGCTGGAACTTTGATGACCTGTTGGGAAAGATTTGGGACTGTCTGAAACTAGTTGAGCATTTGCACCAAACCCAAAGGCCAGTTAGTTGGCCAGATTACACATCCCCAGTGGTGCTGCCTTACTCTGGGACCATGGTGGAGGATTTCTGCGTGAAGATTCAGAAAAATCTTATCAAAGAGTTTAAATACACTCTTGTGTGGGGTCTCTCTGTGAAACATAATCCTCAAAAAGTGGGTAAAGACCATACGTTGGAGGACGAGGATGTCATTCAGATTGTGACGAAGTGACACCGTCCCCTTCCCCACCTGCCGGGCCAAGCATAGCAGCTTTCTCCATGATCGGACACCTGACTCCAAGCCTTTCCTGGCCTTGGCAGCCACTGGATCACGATACAGGGGCGGGAGAGGGAGGCACCCAAATTGAACTTCACTTGTCTTAACTTGGTGTCACTTTGTATGTTGAGCTGCATAAAAGACCTGGTTGGCCAAAAAAAAAAAAGAAAAGAAAAGAAGGAGAAGTCCATTCGGCCAAGTTTGGATCACACGCCCATGCCTTGTTTAGAAGAGGCCAGACGACTTGATGTACAGACCCACTAAGACTGCACGCTGAGGGTAGAATTCCTTAAAAGGCTGCTTTCTGAAGTCCATTCTCCCCTCCTCCTTCCGGGAAGAGATCTAGTTTGGCATTCCCCAGCCTCCTTTGCAGCTAGATGTAGCCACGTTCCTCCGTCCCGGCCAGAAGAATGTGAGCGAAGGTGACCCATCTGGCCCAGGAAACGTCTCACTTGCTCTTGCCAGGCTCTCTCCACCCATCAGCTCGCTGGAATGGTGGCTGCTGAAGGTGATTATGGAAGCTGAGGGTTAAAGGTGGTGGAGTCGAGCTTAGCCTGGGTCCCTGAGTGACCACATGGAACGCAGTGCCCCACCCTCCACTGCCTTGTGCATGAATAAGACATAAACTTTATCAGGTTGAGTGATGGATTCTGTGGTCTTTTAGCTACAGCAGTTTGGTCTCTCTTAACCTATAAATGCTATTACCCAAATAAGGGTAAGTGGTCTTTTGGTGGTCAAAAAACAAGAAGCATCCCCTGTGTTCACAGAGAAGGAATTAAAAGGAACCTGGAAACTCATGCACCTGGCGTGAAAGTAACATCCCCTCTTTTTTTCAACATGTTAGGAAGAATTTGGGGAATTAGAATAACCCAGCTTCTCAAGGACCATCTGTACCAGGTCACATGTAATTTGGACACTCCCCAGAGACCCTCCAAGGAGCCACATACAGAGATCACTGGGTCCTCTCCCATCCCCCAGCTGGTCTGTGGATTCTCATAAATCCCGATCAGCAGGGCTGGTCTCACTGCTAAGCATTCTGACTTTCCTCTCCGCCCCTGGCACGTTTTTCTGCCTAATCCAGTGATAACAGAAGCTAGAGGATTTACCCACCTTCTTCCCTGCCCTTGAGGTTACTGAAAAAACATAACTCATAAACCTGGCCTCACTGGGGGCCTGACACTGTGACACAGAGACACAAGATCTTTTTTGAGCACTTGTGGGAAAATCAGAGAGAGAAACGGCTGGCCCATGCAAGCATTCCAAGCCCAAACACAATAATGAATTTTGCACACATCAGTGGGTTCTGACTCTGTTGCCAATTAAACCCTCCGTGGGGGGCAGGCAGTCCACTTAATCTTAGCTGCCAAAGACACAATCCCCCCAAATACCACAGGGGTGGGGGTGGGCGGAGGGGTGGAAACTGTATTACAAAGACGACCCCAAATCCTACCCTATTTCTCTGAAGTTTTCCTCATTCTCTTTCAGTCTACTCATCCCTGACTCTGCCCATCAGTAAGGAATGACCAGATACATGGAAGGGGAGTAAGTCCCCCCGCTGACCTGCATTACCAGAAGTAGGAGTCTGTGTACTTCAGGTGCCAGGAAAAGAGTGGTCCAGCTACCCAAAGGGTGAGTGTTTTTGCTTAATATGAATTCAAAGGGAGCTTCTGAAACGAAAATGAAGGGGATGTGGGAGTTACATAAGTTGTGGTATGAAATTCTGCCAATAGCGTCATTCAGAATCGAGAGGTGTTTGCGTTTTCGTTCCTTCTTTTATTTTCTTTTTAAAAGAAGAACCCCCAAGGGGTTATCAAATCAAATTTATAGTTAAAATAATCTTTAAAAACTCAGCTTAAAAGAAAAACTGGCCCCAAAGGTAACGATTAAGCTAGAGCCAAACGACAGCCTGGGAGAAGCCCCCCTTTGGAAACAGGGCCTCCTGGGTTCAAGCGCATCGATGCCCCACAGTTCGCTCTTTATACTGGCGAAGCCCTGGCTGCCCCGGGCCTCAGGTTTCAGTTTCTGGCACGTAGTAGGAGCTTATGCAATGTTAGCTATTACTATTATGAGCAGGGGTGTTTAAACAGAGCTTAACTTGCATTTCCTGTAGGAACTTAATTAATTAACTTCTTGGCTTTTAAAGAAATGTTTACGGCTGGCCTGGAAGAGTCTGGTAGAAAAGAAATAAATACTAACCAGCCTTTGTATAATATTGCTATTTACACACGCAGAAGAATTTTTGTACATACTACTTCGTTTCTCATTACAACTCTGAAGCGGCTAGAACTGGTATCCACTCTATTTTCTCTATATTTTACAGAGGAGAATATATATCAGAATATATATTATATATATATAATTATATATATATAATATATCTGAGAATATATATTATATATATAATATATCTGATTATATATCAGATATATTCGGTATATGTGATTTTATACATTATACTTAATATATAATCAGTTTTCTCCTCTGTAAAATATATTTTATGCATTATATGTGAGTATATATGGATATATATGTATACATGTTATATGTGTGTGTATGTGTGTTTACATGTATATTTATGTATACATATGTGTGTATGTATGTATTGGATATATATGCATGCACATGCGTGTTTATATGGGATCCTGTGTGTGTACAGGTACACGTGTGTGTACTCACATACACAAAGTCAGGCAGATGACAGTAGTTAGTGGTGACTGTTTACTCACTGAACACAGAGTATTTGAGCTGAAATGTAAAGAATGAGCAGAACTGGCCCAAGAAAGTGTTTTGAAACGGGAACAAAACCCACGGAAGACACACAAGCGATAGGACCAAATTAAAAACTCTGTACAACTCTCCTGACCGCAAACAAAAGAGAAGCTAGAACAGGAAGAAAGTACTTGCAGAGTGTATCACAGGCAAAGGATCCTTAGCCTGGGGAGCCCGTGGCACATTCAGGGGGAGACGCACAGCAGGAGATCCGAGGAGAAGGGGCCCTGGGAGTCGGGAAGAGCTGGGTGGTGGCTGACAGTCACGGACAGGAGAGGGGTGCAGAGAGTGGGGAACCGGGAAAGAGCAGAGCCTGGAGGACTCGGCCCTGGAAGGGAGAGGTGGGGAGAAGAGGAGGGAGTGAGGCAGCAGGGTGGGGGATGGTAAAGTGGGGAAACCAGGGAGCAGAGGTGGGTGGGAAGGGACCAGTGGAGGTGGAGGGTAGCGAGCCAGGCCCAGGGGAAGTCACCTTCCAGGGCAGTCACAGTGGGGAGGGGAGAAATGTGGGGCTGCCGTGTTGGGGGAAGCTTTCTTTGTTGCCAGGGGTACGTTTTGTTTTGTTTTCAGTGATGCAGGAGGCTTAACCTCTTCTTATTCCGGAAGGAAGGAAGGAGATGGGCCTGGGGACCAAAGCCCAGGAGCCTCGGCCATCAGCCCAAACCTTGGTCTCTTTCTACAGAAAGATGTGGTCTCCATGAGAAGCTCTTCTCACAAGACCAAAGCAGCGGGCCCCGCAATAGACCGTGAAGCAAACTTATCTTTCTGGGGGAAGGAACAGGGATGCCACAGACCTGCTGAGACACAGGCTAACCCAACAGCCCACCTTGATGGGCCCTTCGTCCCTGCCGGCCAGATTTGCGGCTGGAAAGAAATGTTGGCCAAGTGATGGGAAAACTACGAGATTCCACAAAGAGAATTTGGGAAGATGTAGATCCTGAAGGTTGGCCTGTGCCCGGCAGGACCTCAGGGCATGCTGACGGGGATGGTGTCTGGCAGACCTCAGCGTTACAGAGTTTAGACATGCCTATTCTGTTCAAACTAGTTATGCTAACGCTACGTCAATATACTTTTAAAAATCAAAGCAATACCGTGGCTAAAGAAAGGCGGGATGGTGGTGTGGCTGAGCGCCAGCCCAAGGCCAGACCACCGGGTTCCAGACCTGGGCTCTGCCCCTGCAACTGTGCGGGTCCTTGGTGAGAACTTACCTTCTCTCTTCTTGCCTTTCCCATCATTGAAATGCAGTTACCTCACAGAGCTCTGGTGGGGCTTAAACAAATTCCTACACGTGAAGCACTTAGCACAGAGCTTTGGCATAAATAGTAGCTACTCAGAAAACAGTAACACCATAAGGGCCTCGAAGGACTCCTTTGACCATCGCCCTTAATATGGTACTCCGCCCTTTCCCGTGGGAAACCATACTTGCCCGTTTCACGGGTATTCCTCTAAACCCTTTTCAACTGATTTTCATGAATATATGGACAAGAATATGACCTGGTAGATTTCCATTTTTACATGATGGCATTATATCCTATAAATCAATAGGATGGTTTTTTTTTTTTTTTTGCGGTACGCGGGCCTCTCACTGTTGTGGCCTCTCCCGTTGCGGAGCACAGGCTCCGGACGCGCAGGCTCAGCGGCCGTGGCTCACGGGCCCAGCCGCTCCGCGGCACGTGGGATCTTCCCGGACCGGGGCACGAACCCGCGTCCCCTGCATCGGCAGGCGGACTCTCAGCCACTGCGCCACCAGGGAAGCCCTGATGGTTGTTTTGACTCAGCAGCATGTCTTAGAGAGCAGTCCATGGACTAACGTGTGGGTCTAAGGGACTTTCTGGGGTTTTTTTTTCCCTAAATGACCTTCTTTAATCACGATAATCTACCATATGACTCTACCTGAGCTGAGCCACCTTTGGTCACCTGGGTCAATTCCTGTTTGTCATCATCACAGATAATATGTCTGTAATATCCTTGTTCCAGACTTTAAAAATTGTAAAACATTCCAACATGGAAAAATGTGACAATAAGATAACAAAACTCATGGCCCCTGCCCCTAGATTCAACCATTATCACCATTTTATCCCAGTAGCTTCATCCATCCCTTTTCCTCTGGTCTCCTCCCTCCCTCCCCCTCCCCCTTCCTTTCTCCCTTATTTGGGATGTAATAGTTTAAAGCAAATCCCTGACTTCATGTCATTTTGCCCCTGATCTCTAACCCTAAGAAGGAACATGTCCACTCATTTAAAGTGATGGCGATGGGGTGAGGGTAGTTTCAAGAGAGAGAACCCCATTTCTCACCCTGGGAGACAGAGCGCTTGGCTGTAGGTGCTCTGACACTGCTCAGCGGGGTGAAAAGTGCCTTGCAGGTGAGAAGCGCTGTTTTCGTGATCCCTGCTGGAGAACGTTCCTGAAAATACAGGAGGAAAGCCACAGTTCTCTCCTGACTTTTTGGGCCTCACATTGCATCATAGTTCTTACAGATGTTTCGGAAATCGGGACTTAAAACCCCCTGCGTCTCCTCCGGTGTCAGCTGAGTTTGGTAAACCCCTGCCAATCCTACAGCACCTTCCAGCACCCAGGGAAGTGACTCCCACAGATCTGGTGGAGGTGAGCCGGGACCGGTGGTGTTCAGTATGCAGACCTGCCCTCCTTGTTCACGATGGGAGAAGCCCTGTTATCATGACCGCCATTCCCCCTATTTAAAGCAAACTAACAAAACGTGGCAGTCGGACACCCGGGGCGCTGTCGGATGGAGGGATGCGGCGTCAGCTGGCGGGGCCCCCTGGTTGATGGCAGTCACTGCTGGGTGAGAGCTGGGCCCTCTCCCTTCGCAAGAACTCTGAGGTCAGCAGCGCTGATAGCCTCGGCATCAAAGCCCTAGAACATCTCAAAGAGTCGGGACACGGGGCGGGGGCCCAGCCCAGCCGCCCACCTGCAGGGGCCTGTCAGTCATCCTCTGGGCAAGGATGCTCCCTCCTCTGTCTGCAGGTTCCAGAGGCCGACCGAGTGGGTTCGGATCCAACTTCTCAGGCACCTCGTGTTCTTAGCTTGACCGTGTCCAGAACAGAGCTAGCAGGGAACACTCTCCAAGTGTCGCTGGTGAGTCACCTGCTTAGGGTGATGGTGTCGGGGACACGTGAGGAGGCAGCTTCCCTGGACAGGGACTCTTTGCCACCATCCAGAGGCTGCGGGGCAGTGGCTGCCCCTTGGATCCACTAGAATGGGCCAGCGCAAGGCCGGCCTCTCTGGCTGAAGCAGACGGAAACGCCAAAACACAGCAGGCCCAGCCCAGATGTCTGAGGCTCTGGGAGCTGCTAAATTCCAGGCGTCCTTCGATGTGTCTGCTCTTCCCAGGTGAGTGGGAAAAGCAAGGACGCTTCCTCTACCCCACCCCTCCACTGCCCACCCTCTTCCCTGAATTTTCCAGTATCGTGGAGCTCCCCCGGGAAGGGCTGAGCAATAACTCCACTGCCTGCCTTCCCACGAAGCGGCCCGCGTTTCCTGCCACCCCCATCCAAAGCCGCTGCTTTGCACATCTCCATCTGAAAAAAGGTAAAAAAGGAAAACCGTCGAGGGAGATAACGGGCTACACAATGCCGCGCGTCCAGGGCCCGCCGCGTTCAAAGCCTGTTTGCTCGATTTTACGTGCGTTTCCTGTGCCCCTCACGCCCTCCTCCTCGCTTTGTCTTTCATGTCCGAGCTGCAGAGATTCACGGGGATGGATTATAACTTTCTTCCGAGGTGAGATCAAAGGGTCTGGGAGAGGCCTGCTTGTCGTTTTCTGACAAAGCAGACTTCCCAACGTCTGTTCCGGCCTCTCGACGGGCAGGGCGGCTATGAGGATGCTGCAGACTTGCCCGACGTTCCGGGCGGGGTTTTCAGCCCCTGCCCTCCCAGAGGTAACAGTTGAGCTCTAGAGACGCAGGGGCCCGGGTCTGGACACCGGCAAAGGGGGCAGGCCTACGCTGGTTCACACCCCACCAGGCAGCACACCTGGAGCGTGACGTCATGCTGTTGGGACGGAGCCCAGAGCCTCCCCGCGTACCCAGGTGCGGTTTTGCCTTCTTGAAACAAACGTGTATGAATCCCACCTGCACCGCTTGAGGAATTTTTCCACGGGGACGTCCCCAGTGTCCCCAGCATCCTGCTCTACGTTCAGAAGTTGAGATGATCTGTCCTCCTTTGGAAGCTGCCTTTGACTCCCTACCTGTTTCCTGGGGCTTTAAGTAAAATCTTCCCTGGTTTGTGACTTCAGGGCTGTGGGACAGTAATAAAAGTGGCCGTGCTTTCTTTTTTATTAATTTTTATTTTATATTGAACCACAGTTGATTTACACTGTTGTGGTAGTTTCAGGTGTACAGCAAAGTGATTTAGTTATACATACACGTGTATCTATTATTTTTCAAATTCCTTTCCCATGTAGGTCATTAAAGAGTATTGGGCAGAGTTCCCTGTGCTCCACGGCAGGTCCTTGTTGGTTACCTATTTTGTACACAGTGGTGTGTAGCGGCTGTGTTCTCTTCTTCCAGAGTTTTCTGTCCGTCTCCAAGCTTAGTTCCAGAGGCCCTGGGAAGGAGTGTGTGTGTGTCTGTCTGTCTGTCTGTGTGTCTGTATGCAGGTCTTTTGTAAGTGTGCATGTGTGTGTGTTTATGTGTACACGTGTGCGTGTAAGAAGAAGGCAGCTTTTGCCCTCATTCTGTTTAGAGTCAGACTTTGTGGAAAGTGATTTGCTTTTTAAATCACAGTCCAGGCCCTTGGAGTCCAAACTGCAGTCAATGCCCTTGTTGTGACTTTCTCTGCCCCCAGCAGGCCGATCAGCACAGGAAAGAAAAGACAGATAGAACCTCCTAAGGCTTTATTTAGCATGTCCTCTTTCAGCAAGGCTGTCTGCCCCGTTAGCTGATCGGCATCCGTCTGGATTCCTTTGGTCCGGGCAGTGGGTCCTGATCACAGCCAGGAAGACAGTAAGGCCCTGAGTTGACCTGTTAGGGGTCCGGGGCCCCCGGGCGGGACCGACTTCCTCCTAGCAGGGCCCTGACTTACGCTGGGCCCTCAGACCCAGATTCTGGCTTTCACAGCCACTGCGTCCAGCAAGCGTCCACACGGGTGAAAACCCTCCAAAGATTTGCCAGATTCTCCCGTAAGGCTCTGTAATTGTTACCGACCAGGGTTCTCGGCCCCCTGGATCAATAGAAATTGATCAGAGGCCAGACAAGAAATTCAGGCAAGGCTTTACTGGGGCCCCTGTAGGGGCTGCTGCAGGGGGAGCGAGAACAAGTAACAGGTTCCCTTGCTTGCCTGCTCCCTGAGCGGGGTGCCGGCTGGTTCCTTATATGGGGTGAGGGGAGGGGTGTGTCCAGGGGTCGGGCTGGAGGCGTGGCTTAGGTGGTCTGCCCACCCCTTTGGTGGTGTTGAGTGCAGGGGGCATGCGCAGTGCCCTCCTTTTGCCCCCGACCCCCTGCTTTTGCACCTGGCTCTTCAGAAGTGGCAGTTGGATTTTTTTTTTTTTGGTCTTTCGTATCTTTTTGTTTATAATTTGCCCCAGCTGCACATGCACGCAATTATTTTTAGTCCCATATAATTTCTTTGTATTTTGTTGCTCAAGGAGAGGTGTGTCCAGGTGCAAGCCCTGCAGCAAAGGGTCCCAGGTCCCAGGTCCCAGCCGGTCTCATTATTGTGAGAAGAGGATTCTGAATTTGGCGGAGAATCGGCACGGGCAGCTTGTGTTAGTGGGTGCCTGTGTCATGTGCATCCCCTCACTGACCTTCATCCTGACCTGGAAAGGAGGGGCGATGATCCCATTGTGTGGACAAGAGTCTCGAGGCTCAGAGAGGTGAAGGGAACTGGTCAAGGTGCACCAGTTTTCATGGAAGGCCATGAAAACCTGCTCAGCATTACTGGTCATCAGAGAAACCCACACGCAACCCACACCGGGGCAACCTCTTCACAGCAGCCCAAAGTGAGAACCACCGAAAATCCATCCACTGACGCCAGAAGAAAGCAAATGTGGTCTCTCCGTGCCGTGGACCATTATCCAGCCACGAAAGGAAGGGAAGGCAGATGCCGCTGCCGCGTGGACTGCCCTCAGTGAAAGAAGGCGAACACAGAGAGAGACACGCTGCGTGATTTTGTGTGTGTGAAATGTCCACAACGGGCAAGTGCATGGACACAGGAAGCAGAGTGGTGGTGGCCAGGGGCTAGGGCAAGAGGAATGGGAGTGACTGATGAAGGGGTACAGGGCTTCCTGTGGGAGGATGAAAACGTTTTGGAGCTAGACAGATGTGGGCTTTGCACAGCACTGTGCATGTACTGACTGCCACAGAATTGTACACAATTAAATGTTTAATTTTATGTACTGTGAATTTTACCCAAGAAAAAAGAATATAACTAAAAAAAACAGAAACAAAAACAGAAACTTACTGAGATGCACCTACTCACACACAAGGATGGCTAAAATGATGGACAGCACCAAATATTGGTGAGATGTGGGGTGGCTGGACGTCTGGGGCATCGTGGGCGGGCGTTTAGGACAGTGTGACTGCTGTAGTGGAGTGCTAGGGCTGCTGTGACAGAGGCCACAGGCCGAAGAGCTTCAACAACAGAAAAGTACTTTCTGGAGGCCAGGAGTCCAGGACCGAGATGTCGGCAGAGCTGATTCCTTCCAAAGGGAAGGATCAGCTCCAGGCTTCTCTCGTTGGCTTGCAGACAGCTGTCTCCTCTCTCCGTGTCTTCACGTCATCTTCTCTCTGGACATGTCAGTGTCCAAAACCCTCTTGTTAGGAGGACCCTCGTCATGTTGGATGAGGGTCCCCCCGCCATGTGACCTCCTCCGAACTCCCTTACCTTTGTAAAGCTCCCACCCCCAGTACAGTCACACTGTGAGTTAGTACTTCATCACATGAATCCTTGAGGGGACCCGATTCAGCCTATAATAACTACTCTGAGAAATTGCTTGGCCAGTTCTTAAAACGTTAAACATATACTTACCATACCATCTACTAGTTCTGATCTAAGTATTTACCCCAAGAGAAATGAAAACATATGTCTACACGAAGGCTTACATATACATGTCAAAGCAGTTTTATTCACAGTGTTCCCAAACTGGAAACCAATGTCCACTAACAGCTGAATAGACATAATTCGCGGTATGGTTGTAAGTGGAACAGAACTCAGAAGACGGAAGGGCTATAGGTGGTTCATTCGGCGACACGGAGGAACCTCCAAAAGGATTAACTTGCTTGCTTTAGGTCCTTCCTTTAGGTCCAGGCATTTACAAAATGGTTTTTTTTTTTGGGGGGGGGTCAAAAAATGGAAAGACTAGAACTAGTTGAACACGTGTCTCTTAGAAGATGAGAATCTGCTGAGGGACCAGTTATCTTTTTCTTTCTGATTTGCCAGTACTGAACCTCAAGATGGCCTTTGTACTCAGAACGAAAACATCTTCTAGTAAAGACCTCGAGCAGGATGGAGAAGATCTGAGCTCTCCAGGGTCCTGGGTCATGTGGGTGTAAGAACAACAATCTAGAAGAGGGCCTTAACGGGGAAGGAGGAACGGCAGCTATCGATCAAAAGAAACAGGAGAAAAGGCTCCGTGATTTAAACGGCCATGGATACTTGCAATGAAACCACTGGGGAGAGATGTCGGTGCAATGCTGTAATTTAAATGAGAACTGGTAATGTGGACAATGGCCTCCCCCATCCTGGTCCCTGGTCCTTGAAGAGTTTTCTTCTCCAGTAGGAGCCTCCCATGACACCATGGTTTCATTTAATTTATGTGTGTTGCTGGTGAGAGGACATAGAAGGCTGGCAGGTTATAACGCAGACACTTCGTGGGGGGAGACCGAGAAACTGTTTCCCGGAATGAGGGGAAACAAGCCTGAAGTCAGATGCCAGGCTGATGAACAGGTAGAAATGCTGTCATTCCAACTTCTATCAAAGTTTGGGTCGTTAAAAACTGGGGGTTGCGTTGAGAATGGAGAGCTTCTTCCCTGAATGCTCAAGCCAGATCTAGAGTTTGTGTGTCCACCCTCTTACCTCCTGGACCCTGTGCACGCCAGCCCCCTGCCCCCTGCTCCCACCTTCTCCCGTCACGGAGCTGCCTGCATTGTAAAGTGTCAGGTGTAAATACCGGGGTGTTACGAGGATCAAATGAAATAACAAGCAGGAAAGTGACTGGCGGCGACAGGTCCCAGTTAATGCTGCTGGAATACTCGTCTGGGAGGGAGACAGAGTAGGGTCTGGTCTCACAAGGGTTGAGTCCCACCTCTGACATTTCCAAGCTGGATGGCTTTGTCTCCCGGTTGAAGAAATGGTGTAATAGTGGCACCTGCTTCCGTGGGTGGTGGAGATTGAGTGAGCCGGCTGGGCTCATTTCCAACAGACGGGAGTCTGGTGCATCCCAGCAACAAGGCGTGAGTGCTACGGCCTTGGCCGTGAAAGACAGTGGGAACTGTGAAGGACTCAGTGAGAAGAATTCCTAATTCCTGAGCACCTCCTGTGTCTGGTTGGCCCTAAGCACTGACCGTACCCCGTCTATGCAGCCCTCACCCCGGTCCCCTGAATGCAGGTGCTCCTACACCTTGGGAGGAAACCAAGCCACAGAGAGGCCAAGTGACCTACATGAGCCTTTCCGGCCAGTTGGTGACAGAACCAGAATTCACACCAGGGATGCTGTGATTCCAGGACAACTTACCATGCGGTTTTCAGTGAAGGGAGACCTCATCAGCCAGAACATCTAGGAAAAATTTTGTAGGCGTAGGAATTGATCTAAACCCAGATTCTGCTGTTTGGGTTAATTAATTGTGTCCTGCTCCCCCGGAATCTGTCTCCCCAGCTGGAAAACAAACTGGTCATTCACCCCAAACTGATTTACGTCTGTGCACCGCTGTATGCAATAGACAAGGAAGAAAAGTCAGTTTCTTAAGGAAATGTTTAATATGAGAATGATTGCATTTAGGGGCAATGGGTATCCCCACCAACACACTAGAATTCTCTTCGTCTACTACGGAGATCTCTGCAGATTTACCTCTGGGCCAATAATTCAAACCAAAGGAACTATTCGAGTGCGTTCATCCCTTTCCTTCCTTCCTATCTCCTGCCTGCTCCTCTCAAACGCACACAGAAACACATCCCAAATCATTTTGCCCGCCCTGATATACCCCTACCGACCCTTATGCAACCAAACATTTTTCCCTTAGCAACAGTTTGAAGACAGAAGACTTTTAATTATGCCGCATTCAAACGGAGAGCTCTTTAAGTCATCATCTCTGGTGCTTTCTTTTCATGCAAATATGATTCTGGGTTCCATGGGCGGTCTTGATTTTTAAGAACTCCAGATGTTCAGAGGAAGCAATCGTCATGCTTTCTCTCTAAGTGCCTTAATGGAAAGTTTGCGTCTAGCATGTTTCAAAGTCCCCCAAAGAGAAGCTTTCGTACTCGAGAGCAAAGTAACTGAATTCAAAACTTTTATTAATAATGGAAAAGGCTTGTGTGACACACAGAAGCTAGAATAATACCGGGAAATCAGAGGGGACTTTGCTTTACCAAAAAGCCTCCAGAATAAAGGTTGGTCTTGATTGGAGGGAAGGAGGGAGGGGGCTGAGCGGGATGGGGCGGGTGGCGTCTGCACGGAGAAGGAGGTCAATGTCTTTCTCTCCCTAGACCGCTAGTTCTTATCCAACTTTGAGACCAGGATCTGCCAGTGCTGTCCTGGGAAGCGCCTGGGGGCTTTAAAGGAACACTTGTGGGTATCGGTTGTTTTTTGTTTTTTTTTTTTAACATCTTTATTGGGGTATAATTGCTTTACAATGGTGTGTTAGTTTCTGCTTTATAACAAAGTGAATCAGCTATACGCATACATATGTTCCCATATCCCCTCACTCTTGCGTCTCCCTCTCTCCCACCGTCCCTATCCCATCCCTCTAGGTGGTCACAAAGCACTGAGCTGATCTCCCTGTGCTGCGAGGCTGCTTCCCACTAGCTAGCTACCTTACGTTTGGTAGTGTATCGGTTTTTGATCCAGCTCTGCCGACCTCCCCTCTGGGGGCAGGGTGGCTATTAAATGTTTTCCCTCAGCGCCCAAGCAGACCCTCGGCTTGTAACAAGGGAAGAGGCATCATTTGCTTCTTATTCTTAAAGCAGCGACTTGCCCACATTAATACCAGGCGCTGACTGAAGCGGTCTTCCAGACGCCCACAGCTGTTTTCTCCAGATCCTTAGCTTGTTACCGAAAGTGGGATCTGTCTGCTTGCCCCTCGAAAGTGAATACTCGAGGGGCAAGTTTGGTGGAAAGGAAAGTTTGCTTTATTTTGGAGGCCAGCAACCTGGGTGGGGAGGGGGGAAGGCGGACTCGGTCCAAAGGCCGACTCCCCTCTGACAATCAGGGGGCAAGAGCTTTGAAAGGAGAATTTCAGGGGTGCACAGGCTGAGGGAGGGGCTCCACGCAGAAACAGCACAGGCAGCTCCGACAGGCTCCATGGACTTGGTCATGCGGTGGTCTGATCGCTGTCATCGTGACGGTTCTTAAGTACAGTTAATCTTTAGTTGCAGGGTCAGTTTTGTTCCCATTTCCTTGAGGCCAGTTCTCGGAATTGTGGCAGCTTGTGTCATGGCTACAGTCTGGTCATCACGTAGTTAACGTCTTCCACCTGGTGGGAGTTTCAGTACCTATAAAACAGCTCACAGGACACGGCTCAGAATATTATAGCCATGAAAGAGGAGCTAAAGGTCCTTGACTTTATCTAACGGCTAAAGTATTATTATTTTGTCCTGTTTGCTTTTCCTTGCTTCTCTATTTTCTCACTTTTCTGATAAAACTTATTCTTTGGCTAAAATTTTTCTACAGACAAAAGGCAGGCTGAGGACATGGGTGGTGTGGGGAGGGGGGAGAGCCACAGGGTCCTGTTCTGTTGCGTGTTTGGTTTTGGAAAATGTGGCATGTTTGATTTCACTTTGGGTGCTTCTAAATAAGAGGTCAGCTAACTGACCTTGATGAAGTTTATTGAGTTATTGAAGTTAACTCAGTAACTGTATTAATTTACATCACTCTCCTCTTTTCCCCTCCTCACCCTCCAATTATCTGTGTTCTAAGGATTATTTTCTTAAGTCTCTGCAAGTAGGAAACAAAAAGAACCTCAATTATTGTGTTGTTTCCTTTATTTGGTGCACCTGCTTGCAGAAATTTAGGTATAGTCATGATTCTGTTTGATTTTTTTTGCGGTACGCGGGCCTCTCACTGTTGTGGCCTCTCCCGTTGCGGAGCACAGGCTCCGGACGCGCAGGCTCAGCGGCCATGCCTCACGGGCCCAGCCGCTCCGCGGCATGTGGGATCCTCCAGGACCGGGGCACAAACCCATGTCCCCTGCATCGGCAGGCGGACTCTCAACCACTGCGCCACCAGGGAAGCCCTGAAACTTAAAAGCTTTTGCACAGCAAAGGAAACCATAAACAAGACAATAAAACAACCCTTAGAATGGGAGAAAATATTTGCAAACAGAGCAACTGACAAAGGATTAATATACAGGCAGCTCATGCAGCTCAATATCAAAAAAACCACAAAACCCAATACAAAAATGGGCAGAAGATCTAAGTAGACATTTCTCCATAGAAGATATACAGATTGCCAACAAACACATGAAAGGATGCTCAACATCATTAATTATTACAGAAATACAAATCAAAACTACAATGAGATATCACCTCACACGGGTCAGAATGGCCATCATCAAAAAATCTACAAACAATAAATGCTGCAGAGGGTGTGGAAAGAAGGGAACACTCTTGCACTGTTGGTGGGAATGTAAACTGATACAGCCACTATGGAGAACAGTATGGAGGTTCATTAGAAAACTAAAAATAGAACTACCATTTAACCCAGCAATCCCACTACTGGGCATATACCCTGAGAAAACCATAATTCAAAAAGAGTCATGTACCACAATGTTCATTGCAGCTCTATTTACAATAGTCAGGACATGGAAGCAACCTAAGTGTCCATCGACAGATGAATGGATAAAGAAGATGTGGCCCAAATATACAATGGAATATTACTCAGCCATAAAAAAGGAATGAAATTGGGTCATTTGTAGAGATATGGAGGGACCTAGAGACTGTCACACAGAGTGAAGTTAGTCAGAGAAAAACAAATACCGTATGTTAACACACATATATGGAATCTAAAAAAAAAAAAAAAAAAAAAAGTCCTGATGAACCTAGGGGCAGGACAGGAATAAAGACGCACATGTAGAGAATGGACTTGAGGATATGGTGAGGGGGAAGGGTAAGCTGGGACGAAGTGAGAGAGTGGCATGGACATATATACACTACCAAACGTAAAATAGATAGCTAGTGGGAAGCAGCCGCAGAGCACAGGGAGATCAGCTTTGTGCTTTGTGACCACCTAGAGGGGTGGGATAGGGAGGGTGGGAGGGAGGGAGACGCAAGAGGGAGGGGATATGGGAACATATGTATATGTATAACAGATTCATTTTGTTATAGAGCAGAAACTAACACACCATTGTAAAGCAATTATCCTCCAACAAAGATATTAAAAAAAAGAAATTCCTATATTTGGTAGCAGATTTGTTTTGAAGATTTTATATATATGCACATTATTCCTATGGGTGCTCCAAATGGAATCCAGCCAGGCAGAGGACAATTACTCGGCCCTCACAGTCTTTGCCTACCAAGCATTTTTGTTTTGTTTTGTTTCAGCCGTGCCGGGAGGCATAAGGGGTCCTAGTTCCCTGACCAGGGCTCGAACCTGTGCCCCCCACAGTAGAAGTGCAGAGCCCCCAACACTGGCCAGGGAACCCCCACCCTAAGCAATTCTCGTGTAAATAGGATAGGTAGCCTTTTTAAATCTTAACTTTTCATTAAAGTGTAACACACAAGGAAGGGTCAAAATCATGAATGTGTTACCCAAAGAATTTTCTCAAAGAGAAGGCACCTTTGTAACCAACACCGTACCCATAGAGAGAATTTTGCCATCTTCCCAGAAGCTCCCTTGAGGTCCAGTCACTATGCCGCTCACAGGCTGACTGCATTTGTCACTGGTATCGTGCCGTGGATGGTGCCAAAAATGCTTCCAAAGTGCTTTTACCAACTCACGCTCTCCCAGTGAGAGTCAGAGTGTGCTTTCCCACACCTTCCCCAGCCCTGGCTACAGCCAAGCTTTTCAATCATTGCCGTTCCAAGAGATCAAAAACCATAGGTGTGGGCTTCCCTGGTGGCGCAGTGGTTGAGAATCTGCCTGCCAATGCAGGGGACACGGGTTCGAGCCCTGGTCTGGGAAGATCCCACATACCGTGGAGCAACTAGCCCCGTGAGCCATAATTACTGAGCCTGCGCGTCTGCAGCCTGTACTCCTCAACAAGAGAGGCCGCGATAGTGAGAGGCCCGCGCACCACGATGAGGAGTGGCCCCCACTTGCCGCAACTGGAGAAAGCTTAGCACAGAAACGAAGACCCAACACAGCCATAAATAAATAAATAAATAAATAAAATTAAAAAAAAAATCATAGGTGAATATCATCTTAGTTTGGACTTTTAGAATTATTAGTAAAGCTAAGCCTTTGTTTCCTTGTGTTTATTGGCCCTTTTCTGGGACACACCTGTATTGCTGTCTCGTGACAATAGGAAAAAAAGAAAAGAAAAAGAAAAACAAACATCTGGTCTCCACATCGGGATCTGGCTGAATAAACTATGGGAATATACTGGCAAGAGATGACCCTGCAGTTACTTGAAAAGAATGAGGTACAACTATAATTGCTCTACAAAATTATCACCCGGATATAAACGTAATGAGGAAGGCAAGAAGCCAAAGCTTGTATGATAGGATCCAATCTTGGTTCAATTTTTTTTTACAAAGTATGTGTATCACAGAATTCTGGATGAATATTCCAGAAATCATTGACAGTGGCTATCTCTGTCCAGTGAGACTGAGAAGAAGATGGGAGAAGATTTTTAGCCTTTAATTTCTCCTTTTTTTTTTTTTTTTCTTTGCGGTACGCAGGCCTCTCACTGTTGTGGCCCCTCCCGTTGCGTAGCACAGGATCCGGATGCGCAGGCTCAGCGGCCATGGCTCACGGGCATGTGGGATCTTCCCGGACCGGGGCACGAACCCGTGTACCCTGCATCGGCAGGCGGACTCTCAACCACTGCGCCACCAGGGAAGCCCTAATTTCTTCTTAAATAAACATTTTATTTGGAAAGGTTTTGATTTACAGGATATGTGTAAAGATAGTACAGAGAGGCTATGAACTTAAAAGTGTTCTAAAAACAAAAGTGCCCTCGTTTTGTAAAAAGTACTCCAGAGAGTTCCTGTATGTTCCTCGCCCAGATCCATACCCGGCACGTCTGTCAACGCTAAAACACCAGCTCCGGGACGTTCCTGTCCCCCCAAACTCCATGCTCTCCTCGGATCTCACCAGTGTCCCCATTAATATCCCTCTTCTGCCCCAGCATCCCATCCGGTCCCACACTGGATGCAGCCCTCAGATTGCCTCACTCTCTTCTCATCACGGGCATTTCAATCTTTCCTCCTTTTCCAGGACCTTCGCTGATGGGGAGGAGAAGCACTGATCAGGAATGTTATAAAGTGTGCCTCAGTTAGGGTTTGTCAGGTGGCTTTTTCTTGATGAGACTGGGTGTGGGGAGAATGCTGCAGAGATGACGTGCCCTCCCGTTTGCACCACATCAGGGATATAGGACATCCACTTGGTACCCTGGTGATGGCAACCTTGACACCTGTGGTGTCCCCACGTCAAGGTACCGCTTGTCCCTTCTGCATCCTCTCCTTAGAAACGAGTCTCTATTGGATTCCACAGATAAGTGATATCACGTGATATTTGTCTTTCTCTGTCTGACTTACTTGACTTAGTATGATCATCTCTAGGTTCATCCAGGTTGCTGCAAATGGCATTATTTTGTTCTTTTTTTTTAATTGAAGTATAATTGATTTACAGTGTCATGCCAATCTCTGCTGAACAGCAAAGTGACTCAGTTATACACATACAGACATTCTTTTTTTTCATATTCTTTTCTATTATGGTTTATCACAGGATATTGAATAGAGTTCCCTGTGCTCTACAATAGGACCCTGTTGTTTATCCATTCTAAATGTAATAGTTTGCATCTACCAACCCCAAACTCCCAATCCATCCCTCTCCCTTCCCCCCTCCCCCTTGGCAACCACAAGTCTGTTCTCTATTTCCATGAGTCTGTTTGTAGATAGGTTCATTTGTGCCATATTTTAGATTCCACGTATAAGTGACATCATACATATTTGTCTGACTTACTTCACTTAGTGTGATAATCTCTAGTTGCATCCATGTTGCTGTAAATGGCATTACTTCATTCTTTTTTATGGCTGAGTGATATTCCATTGTATACATGTACCACATCTTCTTTATCCATTGCTCTGTCAATAGACATTTAGGTTGTTTCCATGTCTCGGCTATTATGAATAGTGCTGCTATGAACACTGGGGTGCATGTATCATTTCAAGTTATGGTTTTCTCTGGATATATGCCCAGGAGTGGGATTGCTGGATCCTATGGTAGCTCTCTTTTTAGTTCTTTAAGGAACCTCCATACTGCTCTCCATAGTGGTTGTACTTATAAAAATGAACTTTTTTTTAACAAAACAGAAACAGACTCACAGATCTCGAAATCCAACTTATGGTTACCAAAGGGGAAATGTGGGGAGAAGCGATAAATTAGGAGATGGGGAGTAACATATACGTGCTACGATATATAAAACTGATAACTAACAAGGACCACTGTATAGCACAGGGAACTTTACTCAATATTCTATAATAACTTATATGGGAAAAGAATCTGAAAAAGAATATGTATATATATATATATATATATATATATATAACTGATTCACTTGCTGTACACCTGAAACTAAAACAATATTATGAATCAACTATACTGCAATAAAAAAATAGAGTTAAAATTTTAAAATAAAATATTTATTAAGCAAAAAAGAAAGAAAGAAAGAAAGAAATGAGTCTCTAAGTGCGGCCCGCCCTCCAGGGGCGGGGCCGGGGGCCGGAAAGTCTCCCCTCCCAGAGGGGGAAGATCTACACATTGTCTTTGCCAATTTTCTTTTACCTTGAAGCCCTTCTGTAGCATCTTCAACCTGTGCACATACTCCTTCCATAATTTAAAAATACAGTTCCTGGGGCTTCCCTGGTGGCGCAGTGGTTGAGAGTCCGCCTGCCGATGCAGGGGACACGTGTTCGTGACCCGGTCCGGGAAGATCCCACGTGCCGCGGAACAGCTGGGCCCGTGAGCCATGGCCGCTGGGCCTGCGCGTCCGGAGCCTGTGCTCCGCAACGGGAGAGGCTACAGCAGTGAGAGGCCCGCGTACCGCAAAAAAAAAAAAAAAAAAAAAAAAAATATATATATATATATATATATATATATACAGTTCCTGAAACAAATGGGAGCTGCTGATTAAAAATCAAGGGTAGGTCTCCTTCATATTTTGCCAAAAGCAAATATTTTGTTCTCCGGGAAAGAAAACACGCGCAGTTCACTTCCCGATCCTGGGCAGGGGAGATCACGATGACTCCATCTCTGTCTCGAGGAGGTAGGTGTCCGAGATGAAGGACCCTTCGAGCCAAGACCCCAACCCTGGGCCAGAGAAGGCTGCCAGTGTTCCGGGACCTGCTGCTGGGGCCACGTGTTGAATGGGGGAGGGGGGAGGACGAGCGGAGCAGAGGCGCTGTCAGAAGCACGCAAGAAACCAGAAACTCATTAGCTGCAACCTCAGCTGTGACCTTTGCCCCGCATATGACCTTGAAAAAGCTTCTTAGCTTCCATGGCCACTTCCGTGGGGATCAAGTGAGCATTCCGAGTCCTGCCTGCCTGCGTGGAAAATATCTTTTGATGACTGATTAGCTAATGCTTGGAAACAGCGCTGGCGCTAGAAGCCAGGTCCCAAGAAAGTGCTAAGCAGTGTTATTAAGGGATCAAACAGGAGGGCTTTTGTGTGTGATGCCAAGATGATTTTGTTAAATTATGAAACTTGCTTTGATAAACTGCCTGGAGGTACCATCTGTGACATCCTTAATGTTTTTTTTTCCCACTTCCCTGAACTTATTGAATTATTTGTACACAATTTATTTTACTTTCATAGGGCATTAAATTACTCTGAGACCTTGAAATATTTTACAGCCAATTCAAGGGATCTAGAGGCTGTCAGGAGAGTTTTTGATGAATTTCTGTCTTTAGGAGATGAAAGGGGGGGAGGATACTGCAAATTGGGCGGGGGGACTCATGGTGTGGAAAAGGAGCTTTCAACTCTGTTCAGCGTGGGTCCTTTAAATTCACAGCTGCTGCTGAAATGTTTTTATAAACTACAGCAAGGAATTGGAGTGTATTTCGTCATCTCCGTATCTTAACCAGAAACATTGATTGAAACCTTTTATTATAGGAAATTTGAAATATGTATATAAATAGAAAGAAGAATATAATGAATCCGTGTCTGTATCATACAGCGCCCGTGACCATCAATGCAGGACCAACCTTGTGTTTTTGCTACCCCTTCTCACTCCATCAGTCCCATGGGTTATTTTGAAGCCAAGTCCAGATATCACAGCGTTTCATCTGAAAATAAAAAAAAAAACATTTTTTGTAGGATAAAAGAGTTGTAGTCACTTCCTCTGGGATGTGCCAACTGTGACATTAAGAAAAGCCCTGCTTCCCTGGTGGCACGGTGGTTGGGAGTCCGCCTGCCGATGCAGGGGACGCGGGTTCGTGCCCCAGTCCGGGAAGATCCCACATGCCGCGGAGCGGCTGGGCCCGTGAGCCATGACCGCTGAGCCTGCGCGTCCAGAGCCTGTGCTCCGCAACAAGAGAGGCCATAACAGTGAGAGGCCCGCGTACCACACACACACACACACACACAAAAGCCCTGGTCTGTCCCTGGAAGACAGTTGAAACCACTATGAACACTTGTTTTTGTTCTTGTGACACTGAAGCAGCTCAGTGGCTGGAAGAATCCAAGCATTAAAAGGGCGCCATGGTCCTGGCTGCTCAGCTTGAAGAAAGGGTTGTCCAAACAGGTGGGAGAATCCCTGGACATCTCTACCTCACTCCCACATCTAAGCCCCGGCCCTGGGAAAGCGAGCAGAAATGTTTGTCTTGGATCACATGTGACATCACAGAGCTGGGCCTCCCTGCTTGGCTGTGCTAACCCATGACCCCTCTTTCTGCAACATCTTCTTGCAAAGCAGCCTCCTCTACCTTTCCTCGGCTGTGTCTTTCAGAAGCTACTAGCAGTGCATTGCCCCAAGTATCACAGCTCTCAAACGCTTCTGTATCTCAGGATCTCCTGGGCAGCTTGTTAAACATTTTATTATCATATACACCCTACTTGGTATAAAATAGATAAACAACATGGACCCAGTGTATAGCACAGGGAACTCTACTCGATATTTTATAATGACCTATAAGGGAAAAGAATTTGAAAAGAGAAAGAAAAAAATATATATGTATGTATAACTGAAATCACTTTGCTGTACACCTGAAACTAACACAGCACTGTAAATCAACTATACTTCAATTAAAAAAAAACTTACCTACTCTCACACTTCACTGATGGAAGTGTACATTAATGATGTAACCTATAGGAAGTGCAACTAGGCTGAAACTATCACAATTTTGAAATGCTCATATCATTTGACATTTAAAGAGGACTGTGTCTTAGGAAGACTTGCCCATGTGTGAATGACATCCATGTGGCATATTTCTCATAGTCAAAGACTGAAAGCAACCTGCATGGCCTATGACATAATAACATAAGTGAGCGCCCATCCACACAGGGCAATATGGTGCAGGCATTCAAAAGAATAAAGACCGGGCTCCCCTGGTGGCGCAGTGGTTGGGAGTCCGCCTGCCGATGCAGGGGACGCGGGTTCGTGCCCCGGTCCGGGAGGATCCCACGTGCCGCGAGCGGCTGGCCCCGTGAGCCATGGCGGCTGAGCCTGCGCGTCCGGAGCCTGTGCTCCGCAGCGGGAGAGGCCATAGCGTTGAGAGGCCCGCGTACCGCAAAAAACAAACAAACAGAAAAAGAATAAGGACGATTCTCCGAGATGTATGGTTAAGTGAAAGATCCGAGGTGCAGAACTGCAGAAATAGAACGTTGCCATTTGAGAAGGGAAAATAGAATATATGTGCATGTATTTCTGTGTAGATACAGACATACAGAGATGGATACTTATACATCTATTATACTTTCACAAAGGAGATCAAACATATTTATACACATAGACTGTACACGCATATGTTTTATATATACATGCTTGCATATGCTCATATCTACTTTTGTTTAAAAATATGCATGTAGATGCCTAAAATAGCTCTTCAAAAATACCCAAGAAATAGCAACAATGTCCAGTTCCTTCTGAGGATGGGAACTCGGTGGCAGGTATCAGGGATGGACAAGAGGAAGACTTATTTTTCACTTCATATTCTCCAGTCCTGATGAGTTTTGCACCCTAACCATTCATTACCTTTTCAAAAAGATAAATAAATGATCTGTTCAGTGAAGCTGCTTGGACCCCTGTCCAGATACCGAAGCAGAAACTTCAGCCGTGGGACCCAGGAACCCATATTTTGAGCAAACCTGCTCTGGGTATCCTGATGCAGTCTAGTGCTGAGAATCTCTACCCTCCAGCTCTGCCCTTTTGATCTGGACTAATCTGCACTTATGGCGTGTGCAACACAAGATCTTTTCAAGCAACACAAGATCTTTGTGCTTTGTCTCCCCGATTACTTAAGCTTCTGAGGGCAGGGGCTGATTTTTACACCCATGCATGGAAGATAGGAAGGTTTTGAAATGCACTGACTTCAGTAAGTGGCCAAAATGCAGAAAGACAATAGCCTGATGCTCAAATCAGTTCTTGGACTGTGCATGGTAGATAAGAGATGACTGCTACTCCCCGCATTGCGAGATGAAATTAAATTCCCTTTCTCTTGAATATCAGGTAGCCTCGCTGACTTGCTTCATCAGTAGAATACGGTAGAAGTAATGAGACTTCTGGGACTACATGGTATGAAGCCTTGCAACTTGGAACACTCATTCCGGAGGAAGCCAGCCCTATGTCATAAGTCAACCTACCATGAGACCACTGTGCTCTGAGGAAGTCCAAGAAGCTCCTGCAGAGAGACCTGCAAGCCGGCAACCCCCGTCGAGCTTCCGATCAATAGGCAATACCAGCCTGCCACCCATGCAGGACGAGTGAGCCCCAGGACTGGACCCTCCAGCCCTGACTGAGTTGCTGCAGCCAACACTGGGTGGAGCTGAGACAACCCAGTCCCACCATGTTCCACCCAAATTGCAGATTCTTGAGCAAAACAAATGCTTATTGTTGTTTTTTTTTAACCCTAGGCTTTCGGGGTAGTTTGTTGTTCAATAGTAGATAAATGGAATATTCTATGTACATGAGGCAATTGTATGCAAGTGTTGTAGGATGCTACTTGGATCAAAAGGTTCTCTTGACTGTAACTGATGAATAATTGTTCCCATTTTTGAACATTTACCATATGCCAGCCTGTATGCCAAGTACTCTCATTAAAACCTATAATTATCCTATTTTCCAGAGTTTATAGATAAGATAAGAAGACAGATGCGAAGCACGCTACCAACAGGGACGTCTATCCAGCCCTCCCTTCTCCTTGAAACAGGTTCCTCAATCATACAGATGCAGCAGCGTGTGACCAATAACCGTGTTGGGATAACATGGGTTGTCATCTAGACAAGAGCTGATTGAACCAGGAAGGGATGTTTTACCTAAGCTGGACTGGAGTCCCTCCCCTGGGAATCGGGAAGTGGACCTAAGAGATTGTCAACTCGATCTGACTTGAAAATAGGAGAGAAGTGAGTGGCTTTGGCATCAAGTAGACTAAGAAGTGATGAAGGTCTGAACTGCAGCAGACATGCCCGGGTACCACTGAGATAAGACAGGACACAGACGTCCCCATAGCGATCCTGGCCTGAGGTCCAGCTGGTCTGGAGGCACAGCTGCGTCTGTCCTCTTGGGTTTCCCCAGGAGAGTTTCCATTCTTGGCTTTTGCTGGCTCGAACTGGTTTCTGGGGTGTTTTTTTGTTTTGTTTGTTTGTGGGTTGTTGTTTTTATTTCTGGCTGCACGGTGTGGTTTGCAGGGTCTTATTTCCCCAACCAGGGACTGAACCCATGCCTTCGGCAGTGAAAGTATGGAGTCCTGACCACTGGACCACCAGGGAATTCCCAGGTTTCTGTTGGTTTCGATGAAAATAAATATCATGTGTTTCAAAGAGGGTCATTTTCCTAAGGTCCCGACATCACAGCTCTCAGACTTTCCTGTGCACCAGGATCTCCTCAGCAGCTGGTTAAAAGCCTTGCTGGCTCTCACATGTCATTGATGGAAGTATCCACTAATGCTGCCGCCCATAAGGAGTGCGGTTAGGCTGAAACTCTCACAGTTTTAAAATGTGCATAACATTGACCCTGAAAGAGGACTGTGTCTTAGGAAGACTTGGCCATGTGTGAGTGACATCCATGTGGCATATTTCTCATAGCCAACAACTGAAAGCCACCTACATGGCCTGTGACATCATAACATAAGTGAGGGCCCATCCAGGGAATTCCCTGGCGGTCCAGTGGTTAGGACTCCAAGCTTCCACTGCAGGGGGCGCAGGTTCGATCCCTGGTGGGGGAATTAAGATCCCATAAGCCGCGTGGCACGGCAAAAAACAAACAAAAGAGTGAGGGCCCATCCACACTGTGCAATATAGTGCTGACATTCAAAAGAATAAGGACAGTTCTCCAAAGTGTATGGTTAAGTGAGAGATCCAAGGTGCAGAACTGCAGAAATAGAATGTTACCATTTGGGGAGGGAAAATAGAATATATGTGCATGTATTTCTGTGTAGATACAGACATATGGAGATATGGACTTGTATATCTAATTTCATAAAGGAGACCAAACATATTTATACACATAGATTACACACACACACATTTTAAGACACATCGTCACACATGCAAATGGGAAGGTCAAGGTGGAAACCCTGCTCTGTGCTCCTGACTCCTTAGTTACCATGGCAGAGGCTGGTAGACCTTCTCCTCCTCTCTCTACGACTTAATGAAATATCAGCAAAGCTAAAGTCTCCACAACTGCACTCTTGTCTCTCCTTTGGCTCTAGAAGGGCAGCCCTCTTTCCATCCATCCAGCTGATTTTTGGATAATCATTTTAGAGTAAGTTGCAGACATCAGTATCCTCCACCCCTAAACAGGGCAGTACACAACCTTCCCTAATCTTCTATTCCAAAACCTTGCCACACGCATGCCCGTGACTTGGCATTTACAGAGCTTGTTGATTTATCCAGCCGGGTGAGTGGTAGGAATTTGTAACCAACACACAATTAAGAGGAGATGCGGTTATGCCCCAGAGCTTTCTTATACCACATTTTATTACAAAAATGTTAAACACACAGAAAAGTGGAAAGGCTCACACAACCAATCTCTGTGTACCCACTACCTAGTTCCTACTATTAATATTTTCCTAGTTTGATTTATCATATCTCTGCAATGATTCTACGCACCATTAGCACATCTTTATAAATGCATTTTCAAGTCGGCTGCAAACGTCAGGATGGTCCTCCACACACACGTCAGCCGCAGACCTCTTGCTGCTTGTGTTCTGTAACCAAGGCATCTCATGTCCATCCCCACCATCCCCACGGTTACCAGTATATTAAAAAGGAGAAGGAATAAGCAACCTTAGGGCATTAACTTAGGATAAACTGTGATGTTTATCATCATGGCAGGAAAGATCATTGACAGCATCTATTTCTCCATTAGATTTCCTCCATGCTAAGTTCTCCCTGTGCACCCGGACCATGAAATGAAAAGAAACACCGTCCAGGTTTGGGTCTCTCCCAGTGCCTGGAATTCAGTGGCAGATCTGATTTTTAAAAAATTTGCTTGTATTTCAGAAGTTCTGTGTTATACGGGTAACCCACCCACTGTACTACACTCTTTTCCTTTTTTCCCTCTAGGGAAAGCTTTTATTAGTTATCAGATCTCTAACATGAAACATGCGGTTAAGAGAAAGTAGTCTCAAAAAGAAAGAAAACAGAAAAAAGAAAAAAAGAGAGAGAGAAAATAGTCTCATGATTCTTTCCCTGCCTTCCCGTGTCTGATGTCTGCATCTCCAGACTGACAGAGATTAATGGGCAGTTAACCTCGTGTCGTCTTCTCTCTGCTTCATGCTCTGCTCTGCAAGTTTTATTTTTTCAAGCAGTTGTAAACTTTTGGGGATCAGATACACCCAGTGGATCTTAGCAGGGCTGAGTGAAGAGAAGAGGAAGGGGGAAGTCAAAAGGAGAGTTATAAATATTGATAATAGTACTAAGATGTATTCGGCAATGACCGTGTCACGCTCTACACCAGGCCCTTTGCACATGCGATCTTTTCCAATCTGTTCAATCCCGTCAACAGTTCTGTGAGACACACACCACAAGCAGTGAGCCCTCTTTAGGGGATGTTTCTCAATTGGGTACCCAAAGCCCAGTCTAGGAATTTTCATAAAAATGAACTCTTAGGGATGGGTCTAGCTTTGGAAAGAATAACAGAATATTCATTGTGCACTTGCTACATTCCAGCAGCTGGCTGAACACACAGCATTGTGCTGTCTGAGTTGACTTTTGTGATGCTCCGAGGGAAGTCTTATTATTTCCCCTCATTTTATACATGAGGAAAGTGAGTTACAAAGAATCAAGAGTAAATCTCTCTAGAGAGTAAATGTTTCAGAGATGGGCTACCTACAGGTCAAATTGATTCTGTTTCTGAGTTTGAAGAGCCCAGGAATTTCATCACTTAGTTCAGCTGACACACTGATGAAGGGCTTCCCTTGTACCAGGGGCCGGGGTCGGGAAGCTAAATGATGTACGGCCTTCCACGCCCTCGTTGGCATTTAGTCCAACTAGACGGATCCCTCAATATTCCACTCACGCACTGCACGATTGGCCTCTAGAAGGAGAACCAGACAGATGGTCCAGAACCGTGGGATACATAATAAAATGATTATCGTTGGGGTGATTCGTTCCACAGGAGAAGGTGAGTGGGGCTGCGGCTCTGGGGGAAGAAGTCAGCAGACCGGGCCGAGGCGGGAGCTGAGCTGCAGTGCGGTCACTCAGCGCCTGCGCCACCTCTCCGGGGCCCTGAGGCTGGGATGGCCCTGCATGGTGTCCCAAACTGGGGCACAGGGCATGCCTGCAGGCCCCGGCATTTTCACCGGATGCCCGCTGGCCCTATGGAACTGCAGCGTGACCTTGTGCCGGGAGCTCTCTGTAGCCTGGAGATTGCAGGGCGATCGCTGGGAGGGGCCTGATGCGGAGCTGTCAGTCACCAGAGGGGGAGGAGGGCTTTCGTCCAGAAAGCGTGGAGTGCAGTGGTGCCGGGTCCCCTCAGGCTCCAGGCACTCAGGACGGCTCTGACTTCTTTTCGGCTGCACTGTCAGGTCCGTGCAGACCAGTGGTTACGTGATGAAGGGTCCTCGTTGTGGAAACGACCTGGTCGATCCTCAAAGCGAAACAGAGGCCACATGACCCAGCAGTGCCACTCCTGGGTGCGCCCAGGAGAAATGAAACCATGCTCTGCACAGAAACGTGTACACAAACACTGAGCAGCTCTGTCCACAGTGGCCCAAACGTGGAAGCAACCCCAGTGTCCCTTCGCCGACGACACGATGCACAGTGTGGCCTGTGCATACGACGGAACTCGACTCAGCCATGAAAAGGGATGAAGCACTGACGCCCTGGCACCGTGGATGAGCTTTGAAAACCTCGTGCCCAGGGAGGGAAGCTGGCTCAAAAGGGCATTATCGCATGAGTCCTTTTTTTTTCTTTTTGCGGTACGCGGGCCTCTCACTGTTGTGGCCTCTCCCGTTGCGGAGCACAGGCTCTGGACGCGCAGGCTCAGCGGCCATGGCTCACGGGCCCAGCCGCTCCGCGGCATGTGGGATCTTCCCGGACCGGGGCACGAACCCGTGTCCCCTCCATCGGCAGGCGGACTCCCAACCACTGCGCCACCAGGGAAGCCCTCGCATGAGTCCTTTTACGTGAAATGTGCAGAATAAGCGAGTCCACAGAGATGGAAGTGAATTAGTGGTTTCCAGGGGCCAGGGATGGGGGCGTGACTGCTCATGGGTAGGAGTTTTCTTTTGGGGATGATGGCAATGTTCTAACCTGAGATAGTGGTGATGGTTGGACAATTCTGTGAATATAGTGAAAGCCACTGAATTTTACACGTTTAAACCTGTAAAGATATGGATTCTCTCTCTCTATGTGTACATATATATATTTAATATTTTATATAGATTATATGTTTATATTTATATATATCGTATATGTTTATATATTTAGAAAATATATATTACATATATTTATAAATGAAAGCCTTCGAGGCAGAAGGTAGGGGCTGAAAGCCTGACTCTGCTTGTGACTGTGTGACTGTGAGTAAGTTTCTCGACCTCTCTGGGCCTCTGTTTCTTCATCTGCAAAGTGGGGGCAATAACTGGGCTCCCACGGGGAGCCCAGAAGTGAAGGGGTCTGTGTGCAGGCCGTGCTCAGCTCAGCAATGGGCGTGTAGTATGGGACCCATAAGTGTTCACTGTTCCTACCCCATGTCCCTTCCCGCCAGTCCCCGCTCAGCCCCGTCATCTGGACCTGGACGGCTGCAGACACCTCCTCCCATATGCATCTTCCAGCTCCCATTTCGCCGGGGAGGGTCTGCTCTGCGGCCGCCCATCCCGCCTTCGTGCACAGAGGTTGGAGCTGCGCCCAAGCCTGAGTCCCCGGCCCTGCCACCTACTAGCTGCACCTCCTGGGTCAAAGCCAGCTTCTTTCTTGAGCCAACTTTTGCTCAGGTGTGAATGGGAATCATAAAAATAAATAGCATAGAGGGTTATCGATATCATAATTAATAGGTATAAAGCAAGTCCCGAGAATGAGAGTGATGGGGAGTTAATGTTGAACGTTTGCCATGATGGTTACTGTTAACCTCCTCTCCTTTCCTTCTTCCTGGACCGGCTTGCCATCCGCATTCTAAGTTCAACAAGCCTGGAAGGAGGGCTTCTAGGTGCCAGGGACGACCCCTTTTCACTTCACCCTCACTATAACGCCGTTTGAGAGATGAAGACGCTGAAGCCCAGAGAGCTTCAGTCACCGCCTCAGGGTCACACAGCTGGCGGGGGCCAACGCCAGGTCCACCGGCCTGAAGTCTGTGCTATTTCCGCCACACACCAGTGTCTTCTAAGTGATGATATGCACCTCTGTTGGCTCACAAAGAGATTTTAGGTGTAATGCAGGTAGACATTAGCACAGAAAGGCTACTGTATTTATGTATATTTTATTAATAAGAAAAATATTTACATTTACCTCCAAGTGGTCATTTCACAGGTATTTTTGCTTATCTTGAAGCCAAGATGGAAAGTCAGTCGATTTTTTTTTAAGTTACAGTAAATAAGTTTTACTTTGAGTTTAAGTAAATAATATTGTAGATAGTAAGCGCCAAAAAAAAAAGAAAAAATGTAAAGGCATTTCTGTCCCTTTCCCCACACACTGAACTCACAATAGGGGTCCGACGTTTCCGCCTGGAAGAGTTTCCTGCTCACAGCAGTTGCCCTGCACACAGCACACGACTTTTTGTGCAACAAAAGTCTATCTAACAATTGTGCAAATGACCAAAAGGAAATACATGGGGGGAGGGGGACGGTGGGGGCCTGGTGGAAATTGGCATTTCCATCCCAACTGGAACCAAAGCAAATGTGACTCACTTCGGTTTCTCAAGTGATATTTTAAAATCTCAAACACAGAAACCATCTGAAAAGATTCTGCTTCTGGGTTTCATCCGGAAGAGCAGGAAGCAGCCTCGCCTCAGAAGTCAAGGCTTTTCCTATTTATTCTCCATCACCGTGTGATGCTGTGGTGCTTCTCCAGCCCCAGCTGGAAGTCCAGCTCTGTCCCTTCTGTCTGTCCTCACCTGGGGCATCATTTCCCAGCCCCTCGGTGAACGGGAGGAGAAGGCAATTAGGGGACCACCAAAGGTGTGGAGGGAAGTGTGTCACCAGGACGCCCTGCCAGCCCATCCTGCCGTCCGGGTTTCTCGATGGTGGCCGGGTAGCCCTGGTTAAAGTGTGGTCACGTTTTACCTCAAAGCCTCCTTTTGGGGTGGGTGGTAGGTGAGTTTCTTCAAGACAATTTCTAACGTCCTGTGACCAGGCCATTGAATTCTAACATTCTGCTCTGCAAATGACCTTTAAGCGCTGTCTTGCAACTAAACCAGCAATGAATAATAATAATAATAACAATAATAATAATGATAGCTATTAGGTATCCAGCTCGGTGCCAGGGATGAAGTGAGCATTTTTCCAGCGTTCCCTCTTCAATTCTCACTCCAATCTTAGAAGAAAGGATGAAGGTCCCCTTTAGGACCTGGAGAAAGTAACTTTCTCCAGTTCACACACCTGGTCTGAGGCAGAGCCAGGATTTGAACCCACAGCCAGGAAGGCCCCTGCAGGCGGGGTTTTGGGGAGCTCAGCTCCATCCCTGGGCCTCACACAGCACTCAGTGAATACTTGGTCAATGAATGCATGTCGGACTCTGGTACATCTCCTGATGCAGAGGTTCTCGGAGACGAGCCATTATTAAATGAAAAACGCCCAAATAAGGAAGGAAGATGATATGGGATGCTTCCCAGGGCGTGGCTCAGCTCTGTATGTGCCGGCGAGCCCAGCAGGAAAGGTTATCAGTTCTCAGTCCACCCCTGGGTGCAGCTGACCGCATCCTAAGTCCATCAATCGCTACCACAACAGCCTCGTCCTCGGCAGCCCCAGCTCCTTCTGTGCCGGCCAAGCAGGGGTGCCCTGGGCTGTGGCCTCCCGCAGAGGAGGGGTCGGCTGGCCCTGGGAGCTGCGCATCGCTTCACACTTCCATCCTTGTGTGAGCGGCTCTCGCGGACCCGCTGGCGCCTTTCTTGTGCGCAGCAGGGGTGAGGCAGTGATGAGAAGCTTGTGCGCTTCAAAGAGCAGGCGGGCGGACAGGGCTGCCCTTTCCGCGGCTCCCTCCCAGCTCCCAGCTCCACGCAGGGCTGGTCCCCAGGCCGGGCAGAGCCTCTGAGCCCCCATGGGGCTGTAGACCCCAAGCCAAGGTCCCGGAGGCCCGGCCTCTGTCCTGGGGTCCCCCTGGCTGCTGCTCTTTTCTCCCCCTAGAAACTCGCTCTAAGATGCTGGGGAAATGCGGGGGGAGGGGGGAGGGGGGAGGGGGAGGGGGAAGCTGGGGCCCATCCCACCCCTCAGGGGTCAGCAGAGAGCATTGCCTCTCACTGTCAGGACTCCATCACTTATTAAGAAAGGAAGCCTGGGGCAAACAAGGCCTCGGACCGGCAGTGCCATCTTTTATTATTCTGAACTCAAAAGAATGGCGCAGTTGCAATAAATGTGGCCGACCCAGAGCATCAGGATTTCTCCAGAAAAATAAAGGCAATTTCCTCAGGAAACTATGAAATCCACCTTGGGTCTAATGAGAGTCATTTGCCCTTTATAACGCAGAGGTTGCATTCTGTTAAGGCTGCCTACCTGCACCTGGTGGAATGTCCTAGGCATGATTGTGCTGCCTGTAAGGTCACCGCAGGGTTTATTTTAAAAGTACTGCCTCCCGGTCAGTACTGAGTACTGAGTACTGAGCTCGGCCTGGTAGAATGCGCCTTCCTTCCTTCCTACGGGCGTGTCTGGGGGCAGCAGAAGGACCCCATGCGGAGGCTGTGGGTAGGCTGGAGGTCTTTTCTGGAAGCGAGCTCAGGCCAGGCTGAGGGGAACGGCGAGGGGGTGGGGGACTCCGTGAATCCACCCAGCCAGGCCAGCCCTGGTCTCCATGACTACAGAGAATGTTCTAGAAAAGCAAGGGCGATGTTCACCTCAGGGCAGGAGGCCTGGTGAGCAAGCCGCCCGTCAAACTTCTCATGTTGTGGGTTCCACGTGAACAAGAGTGGAAATTCCCAGGAACCCCTCGGGGGTCTGAGACCTCCAGCGCTGGGATGGGGGGAGCAGGGGCTTGGGCGTCCGGCAGAGATGGGTCCCCTCCCTACCAGGCTCCTAAGGTTTGTGTGCCTGTGTGTGTGTGTGCGTGTGTGTGTGTTTTGTTTGTTTGTTTTGAATCCTCCAGAAAACTGTGGTTTTCCAGGTAGCTTCAATTAAACCTTGGGCGCCTTACTTCAAGCACTTGCACGGCTGACATTTCAAAGGCCTGATGCTCTGGCTTGGCCGCTGTTTGACTTTGCAGGATCCCTGATGAAGAGCATGTGTTTGGGATTGCGGTGAGCCCCCTACACACGAACCTACAAGTTGCGAACTGTCAAAGATGCAAACCTGGGCTTCCCTGGTGGCGCAGTGGTTGAGAGTCCGCCTGCCGATGCAGGGGACACGGGTTCGTGCCCCGGGAAGATCCCACTTGCCGCGGAGAGGCTGGGCCCGTGAGCCATGGCCGCTGAGCCTGCGCATCCGGAGCCTGTGCTCCGCAACGGGAGAAGCCACAACACTGAGAGGCCCGCGAACCGCAAAAAAAAAAAAAACACAAAAAAAGATGCAAACCTGCGTGCGCATGTCCAATCACGTAAGCTAGTTCACGTGTCTGGCGTACATGGTCACGTGCGGGCATCCTCTGCAAGTGGTCGTGCTTTTGTGTACTTTACTGTACAGCACTGTATAGAGTACAGCAGTACAGCATCCTTATAGATAGAATTGAATCCAGCAAGGAACCGGCACCCGAGCTGTCAGCGTCAGGCGTGAGTGCGATTGCAGCTCGCCCTCCGTCTGCTGTGGCTGAGGGTCCTTCAGCTCTGCCATCTCCCACCCCCCTCCCTCCTCCAGTCAGTAACTCTTCCTGCCTGTTCACTCGATGCCAGCCCCTGTGTGCCAGCTCTTGTGTTGCACTACTGTTCTCTTCAAGGTCCTGTACTGTAAGATCAAAAATGTTTTATTTTTTGTGTTTGTTTTGTATGTAGTATTTGTGTGAAAAGTATTGTAAACCTATTACAGTACAGTCCTGTAGAGCCGATTGTGTTAGTTGGGTACCTAGGCTGACTTTGTTGGACTTACGAATGTGCTCTCGGGATGGAACTCGTTCGTCCGTAGGGGACTTGCTGTATTTCTGAACAGCAAATGAGATCCTCCAGGACGCTTAGACTCTGCAAGACTGGCCTCATGGCTCCAGCGGGGGCCGAGGGGACCCCCTGCAGGGCAGGGCAGGCCAGGCCCACTCTCTTCTGCTGCCCCTTGGCCTAGACACCCAGGCCCTGCCCGAAATCTAGGACGCATCACTTCAGGCACTAAGGGAGCAGGTCAGGAGCAGGTTCTTGCTGGTGGGAGATGCAGGAAAACTCCCCTTTCTAGCGGGCTGTTTGGGTTTAGGTTCTTGAGTCTGTGTGATTCCCCCAGAAGATGTCCATGTCTTGATCCCTAGAACCTGTGTCTCTGGGGAAGAAGGCATTGCTGGCGTGGTGGGTCAGGGGTGGGGAGATTACCTGCGTTAGGTCACCAGGGGCATAATGAGATGGGCAAGAAGGTGGGGAGAGGAGGTAGCTGTGATGCAGAAGCAAGAGATGAGAGTCATGCCAGGAGGGGTGGGCAGCCAAGGGATGTAGGTGGCGGCCTCCAGAGCTGCGAAAGGCGAGGGAAGGTTCTCCCCCAGAGTAGCCTCTGGAGGGATGCACCTCCGCCCACACCTTGATTTTATTGTATTGTATTTTTTAAAATTTTTATTGGAGTATAGTTATATATACAATGGAGTATAGTATATATTTACAATATTGTGTTACTTTCAGGTGTACAGCAAAGTGAATCAGTTATACATACACATATATCCACTCTTTTTTCGATTCTTTCTGCATATAGGTCATTACAGGTCATTACATAGTTCCCTGTGCTATGCAGTAGGTCCTTATTAGTTACCTATTTTATATATAGTAGTGTGTGTATGTCAACCCCGATCTCCCAGTTTATCTCTCCCTGCCCCTTACCCCCTGGTAACCATAAGTTTGTTTTCTACATCCATGACTCTATTTCTGTTTTATAGATAAGTTCATTTGTACCCTATTTTTTAGATTTCACATGCAAGTAATATCATATATTTGTCTTTCTCTGTCTGACTTACTTCACTCAGTATGACAATCTCTAGGTCCATCCGTGTTGCTGCAAATGGCCTTATTTCATTCTTTTTTACGGCTGAGTAATATTCCATGGTATATATGTACCACATCTTATTTATCCTTTCATCCATCCATCGGTGGACATTTAGGTTGCTTCCATGTCCTGGCTATTGTAAATAGTGCTGGAATGAACACTGGGTGCGTGTATCTTTTCGAATTATGGTTTTCTCCAGATATATGCCCAGGAGTGGGATTGCAAGATCATACAGTAGCTCTATATTTAGTTTTTTAAGGAACCTCTGTACTGTTCTCCATAGTGGCTGCACCGACTTACATTCCCACCAACAGTGCAAGAGGGTTCGTTCCCTTTTCTCCACACCCTCTCCAGCACTTATTGTTTGTAGATTTTTTGATGATGGCCGTGCTGACCGGTGTGACACCTTAATCTTAGCCCGGCAAGACTTGTATCTGACTTTGGGCCCCCAGAGCTGTAAGACAACAGAGTTGTGCTGTTGAAGCCTCCAGGCTTGTGGACGCTTGTCCATCAGCCCGAGCAGACTGATGTAGACAAAACCCCGTCCCACCCTGACCTTGACCCTGCTCGGTGACGGACAGCCCCGAGGGCCCTGCCCTCCTTCCGTGAGGGTCCACCTGGAAAGCAGTTAGCAGATGCAGCCTCAGGACTCTACAAGCAGGAATTCTTATCCATCCCCAAAGCAGACACAGCTTTGGACCCCAAGACACCGGGATCCGGAGACGAGGGGTCTCCAGCAGGGCGTCCAAGCCCATCTCTGCCACACTCAACCCCCGCAGCAAACCCACTTCGGGCTCACTCCCCACCCCCCATCCAGTGGGCGGTCTCTGGACTTGCTGCCCTCCAGCAGAACTAATCAAGAAGATTACAGGGCAGGCCATGCAAGAGGATTCCTTGGTTTGCCGGGAGAAACCAGGGGAAAATCCCCTGGCCCCATTTCCCCAAGCTTTCCTTTGATTTTTTTCTTTTTCTTTTTTTTTTTGTAAAGTGTCTTCATCACAGATTTCCGGATGCGTCGTCACTGGTGGCTCACACAAGTCCTGGCAAAAACCAAAGCCTTACTTCTCATCGGGCTGGAGGAAGTTTGAGCTATGCCCACCCCGCCACCCAGATGCACGAAGGAGTAAACTCCCGCAGCCCAGTTAACGAGCAGGGGCCGGGATGAAAGGAATTCCAGCCTGTTGACAAACTGCACTTCTCATTTCCACAGGAAAGTCACAAGGTGGAACTTGCCGTCCAGCTGGCTCGGGGAGGGGGTTAGAAATGTGGGCGGCAGGAGGCTTACAACGGATGCGGGGCCTGGGGCATCCCTGCTGGGGTCCCGAGCTGCCCATCTTCGCTCTGTTACCTGCCCCGTGGGCTCCCGGCTCACACATCCAGCCCACTCCACGCAGCAAGGCGGCTGCAGGATGGCAGGGGCGACAGGTCTGTAGCTCTTTGCAAATTCGGTCACGTCATGTGTGAGGCGGGGCTGACACCACCACCAACCTGTGGGCTGTGAGCGGGTTCGAAGGGGCATCCACGTGGAACGCAGCATCGGGCAGGAGGGTGCTCTCGGAAATGGCAGTGCTGTTGGCATCTGTGTCGTGGTTCCTTACTCCGCATCAGGACCATCCCCCGCCATGCCGCCCTCCTGGACCGAGAAAACTAGCCCCCACGCTCCCTCCTTGTAGAGTTCCCCGAGGCCCAGGGGAGAGCTGGCCACACAGCAGGTGCTCAAGAACGGTTCCTTTCTTTGATGCTGTCTGGCTGCTGGGGTTTCTCTTTTGATGTGGGATCTGCACTGCACGCCCCCAGGTGTGAGTGCAGGGGTGGGTGGCCGTCCCTGTTAGATTCTACTTGCTGAAATGGGCTGGGGCCTGAGACTGTGCTCCTTACACACTCTGTCACACACACTCACACACTTACACATGCACTCACATGCTTACACGCTTGCACATCCTTTCACACAATCCCGCATTCGTTCACAACAGGTACTCACATTCACACACTCACAGGTTTGCACAGGCACACCCCCAACCCTTGTTTGCACACATGTACACTCTCCCGCTCACACCCCTTAATGCTCACATACAGTATGCACACTCGCCCACACGCTCACACCCATCTTCGCAGGACCAGATGCCTGGCCTCTCCAGCTGTGCCCAGGGCCTGGCTGGGGGAGGGGCCATCCAGCTGGCTGTGGAACATTCCTCAAGACAGGAGGCCTGGCCCAGGGAAATTCCATCCCCTCCAGGCCCGCTGACCCTGCCCTTCTTTCCCTGGAGGCCTGACCTCGTGCTAGGGACGCTGCCCACAGGCTGGGCCAGGGACACCCTTCTTTGCCCGGGGGCCTGGGGACACATTTGCTGCCCACAGAACTGGCCCTTGCAAATGTGACACCCGGTCTGGAAAGCCAAGCACGGCCCCATGAGGCTTCCACGCCTGGCACGCCTGGGATTCCTCCCGTGCCCTTCCCAGCACCATGGGTCAGGTCCCAACTGAGAGCCCCAATGTATTCACAACCGCTTCTCACGGACGCTCCTGGAAAGTGCAGCCCATCCTTGCGGAGGCCCTAGTCATCCTCTCCACAAGCACCGCTGACCTCTCCAGGGCCTTGATGGGAGTGTGCAAGCGGGGGCCTGCCCGGAACCCCCCAGCCCCACCTGGCACTAGTCAGTGCACCTGGGGCCACAGCCGCTGGAGGCTGAACCAGGGTGAACCCCGGAGCCTGGTGACAAGCTTGTCACCCAAGGGCGGGTCCTGTAATCCTGCAGCTGCTCCTGAGGCTGAAAGACATTCCAAGGAGGGGGAGTCCTCCAGGCACCACGTGGCACACGCCGTATCCCCAGCCTCGCTGGAGTTCCCATCAGATCCAGGGTCTGCAGGGGGCTGGGGACCAATTCCCTCAACAAGCCCTATGTGAGCCAGCTTCCCCGGGGCTGGGGTGTTCAGAGGGGGGCAGTAACGAAAGGTGCACCAAGCGCTCCCCCAGCCCACAGCTATTTCTGAGTGGCCTCCTTAACAGTGATCTCCATGGAAACAGCCCAGATATCCATCAACGGATGAGTGGAGACACAAATGTGGCCACTCCACACAATGGAATATTATCCAGCCCTATAAAGAGACAAAGTATTGCGTGCTACAGCGTGGCGTTCTTGAGTACTCAGCCTCAAAAACACTAGGCTAAGTGAGGGAAGCCAGACACCCAAAGTCACGTGTTGTAGGATTCTATTTATAGGAAATGGACCAGAAGAGGTAAATCCGTAGAGACAGAAAGCAGAGTGTTGGCTACCAGGCTCTGGGAGGAGGGAGGGATGGGGGGTGATGACTAACAGATACTGGGTCTCCTTTTGGGGTGATGATAATGTTTGGAACTAGATAGAGGTGGTGTTTGCACGACATTGTAGATGTTCTAAATGCCACTGAATTGTACACTTTAAAATGATTTATTTGGTCACACGCATTTTACCTCGATTTTTAAAAAATGTGATCTCTGGCTTATAAAAGGCTAGTTAATATTTCAAAAGACACATGTGACAACCAGAAAGTCCCTTTGATCTGTGGCCCAAACGCTTAGAAGTCAGGAGCTCTGCCAATCATGGAAATTTCATAAATCCCAGGCATTGGTTTTACTTGGAAAACTGGACCAAGTAAAGACTGCTTGGCTATCAGCTTAGTTATGTATTACATGCAAAGGGTCACACACCTCTAACTCACAATTTCAGCTGAGTGGGGGAACTGAAGCCCCAAAGTCCTAAACTAGTATGTTAAGACAAAACCCCCTAGCCATGCTTTTCCAGTGGGCCCTTGGTGAGGGGCATCTAGTCTTCCCTGTGACAGAAGAGGAGAAGGTGACCACCCCAGATGGTGGTGTGAGGGGCCGGGGGATGGGAGTCCATGGGCTGGGAATAATCAAGAAGAAAATGGGAAATGGAGTCGTTTGACTTGTGCAAGATTTTCCTGTTGTGTATCTATTGAATGTCTTCAGGCAGCAGAATTTTTCTGGGTGCTGGGAGAAAAATTCAGTATAATAGTCACCGTGGCCCCAGCAATAATAATAACACTACTAATAATAATACCCTTTACGAGGCTGTCACACGTGTCAGCTTATGCAGTAGCTGGTATGACATTGGGCAACCAATTAATCCCTCTGCATCTGCATGTCCACGTCTGTACAACAGGACGAATAATAGTGTTCACCTCGTGATGCTGTCATAAATATTAAACTAAGGCTCAACAACAAATCTTCCATTTTTTAACAAAAGGTTCAACTCACATTGATTGTCAAGCATTAATGTCATCTGGGTCCAGTTCCACAGTGCTGATAGGAGAGACATACGTTACTTTCATATGATACACAATATTTCTAAAGAGTTTCACCTGCATTTCTCAAAGTGATGATACAATCACTAGTCTTAAGAAGTTTGCAAAGCTATCCAGAAGGTTGGACTGTGTGCATGAACAAAGAGATAATACAAAACAAAATAGTGCAAAACAAAGGAGATAATACCACAAAAATCATAAAATGCTCTAATAAAAATTATGCTGTCTATTTCCAATGTGGTCTTGGGAAGGTCAGTTCTAGATTACTGTCCCATGCTGAAGTTAAAATGTCTACTGAAATGAAGATTAGCTAGTTGTTCTAAAGGAAAGACGAAAAGATTCCCACAGGCAATGGCATAATGTTGGAGTGTGAGAGGATAGAAAATCCTAATAAAAGGAAGCGATAACATCAGGAAGCATAAATCCATTTTCTATTATTTCAGCCGTGTGGCTGACAGGGTCTTGGTGCTCCAGACAGGAGTCAGGCCAGAGCCTCTGTGGTAGGAGAGCCAACTTCAGGGTATTAGGCCACCAGAGACCTCCCAGCCCCACATAATATCAATCAGCGAGAGCTCTCACAGGGATCTCCATCTCAATGCTAAGACCCAGCTCCACTCAACGACAAGCAAGTTCCAGTGCTGGATACCCCACGCCAAGCAACTAGCAAGATAGGAACACAACTCCACCCATTAGCAGAGAGGCTGCCTAAAATCATAATAAGTTCACAGACACCCCCAAACACACCACGGGACGTGGTCCTTCCCACCAGAAAGACAAGATCCAGCCTCATCCACCAGAACACAGGCACCAATTCCCCTCCACCAGGAAGCCTACACAACCCACTGGACCAACCTTACTCACTGGGAGCAGAAACCAAAAACAATGGGAACTACGAACCTGCAGCCTGTGAAAAGGAGACCCCCCAAACACAGTAAGTTAAGCAAAATGAGAAGACAGAGAAACACACAGCAGATGAAGGAACAAGGTAAAAACCCACCAGAACAAACAAATGAAGAAGAAATAGGTAGTGTACCCAAAAAAGTGTTCAGAGTAATTATAGTAAAGATGACTGAAATCTTGGAAATAGAATGGAGAAAATACAAGAAATGTTTAACAAGGATCTAGAAGAACTAAGGAGAAAAAAACAATGATGAACGACACAAAAAATGAAAATAAAAATTCTCTAGAAGGAATCAGTAGCAGAATAACTGAAGCCGAACAACGGATAAGTGATCTGGAAGGTAAAATAGTGGAAATAACTATAACTATAATATATTAATAATATAATATATATAAATAATATAAATAACTATAAAGAATATAAATATATAATTTATATATAAATTTATATATAAATATATTAAAATATATATATAATATAAATATAAATAACTATAAATATATAAATAACTATAGATATAAATAACTATAAAGAATAAAGAAAAAAGAATGAAAAGAATTAAGGACAGTCTCAGAGACCTCTGGGACAACATTAAATGCACCAACGTTCGAATTATAGGGGTCCCAGAAGAAGAAGAGAAAAAGAAAGGGACTGAGAAAACCTTTGAAGAGATTACAGTTGAAAATTTCCCTAATATGGAAAAGGAAATACTCAGTCAAGTCCAGGAAGCACAGAGAGTCCCATACAGGATAAATCCAAGGAGAAACACGCCAAGACACATATTAATCAAATTGTCAAAAATTAAATACAAAGAAAAATATTAAAAGGCAGCAAGGGAAAAGCAACAAATACCATACAAGGGAATCCCTATAAGGTTAACATCTGATCTTTCACTTGCAGAAACTCTGCAAGCCAGAAGGGTGTGACAGGACATATTTAAAGTGATGAAAGAGAAAAACCTACAACCAAGACTACTCTAACCAGCAAGGATCTCATTCAGATTCGATGGAGAAATTAAAATCTTTACAGACAAGCAAAAGTTAAGAGAATTCAGCACCACCAAACCAGCTTTACAACAAAGGCTAAAGGAACTTCTCTAGGCAGGAAACACAAGAGAAGGAAAAGACCTACAATAACAAACCCAAAACAATTAAGAAAATGGCAATAGGAACATACATATCGATAATTACCTTAAATGTAAATGGATTAAATGCTCCAACCAAAAGACACAGACTGCCTGAATGGATACAAAAACAAGACCCGTATATGTGCTGTCTACAAGAGACCCACTACAGACCGAGGGACACATACAGACTGAAAATGAGGGAATGGAAAAAGATATTCCATACAAATGGAGATCAAAAGAAAGCTGGAGTAGCAATTCTCATATCAGACAAAAATAGACCTTAAAATAAAGACTATTATAAGAGACAAAGAAGGACACTACATAATGCTCAAGGGATCAATCCAGGAAGAAGATATAACAATTGTAAATATTTATGCACCCAACATAGGAGCACATCAATACATAAGGCAAATGCTAACAGCCATAAAAGGAGAAATCCACAGTAGCACAATCATAGTAGGGGATTTTAATATCCCACTTTCAGCAATGGACAGATCATCCAAAATGAAAATAAATAAGGAAACACAAGGTTTAGATGACACATTAAACAAGATGGACTTAATGGATAATTATAGGGCATTCCATCCCAAAACAACAGAATACATTTTCTTCTCAAATGCTCATGGAACACTCACCAGGATAGATCATAACTTGGGTCACAAATCAAGCCTTGGTAAATTTAAGAACATTGAAATCATATCAAGTATCTTTTCAGAACACAACGCTATGAGGCTAGATATCAATTCCAGGAAAAAAACTGTAAAAAATACAAACACATGGAAGCAAAACAATACACTAATAACCAAGAGATCATGAAGAAATCAAAGAGGAAATTTTAAAAATACCTAGGAACAAATGACAATGAAAACACGATGACCCAAAACCTATGGGATGCAGCAAAAGCAGTTCAAAGAGGGAATTTTATAGTAATACAACCCTACCTCAAGAAACAAGAGAAATCTCATATAAACAACCTAACCTTGAACCTAAAGCAATTAGAGAAAAAGAACAACAACCAAAAAAAACCCCCAAAGTTAACAGAAGGAAAGAAATCATAAAGAGCAGATCAGAAATAAATGAAAAAGAAATGAAGGAAATGATAGAAAAGATCAATAAAACTAAAAGCTACTTCTTTGAGAAGATAAACAAAATTGATAAACCATTATCCAAACTCATCAGAGAAAAAAAGGGAGAACACTCAAATCAATAGATTTAGAAATTAAAAAGGAGAAGTAATAACTGACACTGCAGAAATACAAAGGATCATGAGAGATTACTACAAGCAACTCTATGCCAATAAAATTGACAACCTGGAAGAAATGGACACATTCTTAGAAAAGCACAACCTTCCGAGACTGAACCAGGAAAAAATAGAAAATAAAGAGACCAATCACAAGCACTGATATTGAAACTGTGATTAAAAATCTTCCCACAAACAAAAGCCCAGGACCAGATGGCTTCACAGGCGAATTCTATCAAACATTTACAGAAGAGCTAACAACTATCCTTCTCAAACTCTTCCAAAATATATCAGAGGGAGGAACACTCCCAAACTCATTCTATGAGGCCAACATCACCCTGATACCAAAACCAGACAAAGATGTCACAAAGAAAGAAAACTACAGGCCAATATCACTGATGAACATAGATGCAAAAACCCTCAACAAAATACTAGCAAACAGAATCCAATAGCACATTAAAAGGATCATACACCATGATCAAGTGGGGTTTATCCCAGGAATGCACGGATTCTTCAATATACGCAAATCGATCAATGTGATAAACCATATTAACAAACTGATGGAGAAAAACCATATGATCATCTCAATAGATGCAGAAAAAGCTTTTGACAAAATTCAACACCCATTTATGATAAAACCCTCCAGAAAGTAGGCATAGAGGGAACTTACCTCAACATAATAAAGGCCATATATGACAAACCCACAGCCAACATTGTTCTCAATGGTAAAAAACATCATTCTCAATGGTAAAAAACTGAAACCATTTCCACTAAGATCAGGAACAAGACAAGGTTGTCCACTCTCACCCGTATTATTCAACATAGTTTTGGAAGTTTTAGCCACAGCAATCAGAGAAGAAAAGCAAATAAAAGAAATCCAAATCAGAAAACAAGAAGTAAAACTGTCAGTGTTTGCAGATGACATGATACTAAACATAGAGAATCCCAAAGATGCCACCAGAAGACTACTAGAGCTAATCAATGAATTTGGTAAAGTAGCAGAATACAAAATTAATGCACAGATATATCTTGCATCCGTATACACTAATGATGAAAAATCTGAAAGAGAAATTAAGGAAACACTTCCATTTACCACTGCAACAAAAAGAATAAAATATCTAGGAATTAACCTACCTAAGCAGACAAAAGACCTGTATGCAGAAAACTATAAGACAGTGATGAAAGAAATTAAAGATGATGCAAACAGATGGAGAGATATACCATGTTCTTGGATTGGAAGAATCAACATTGTGAAAATGACTATACTACTCAAAGCAATCTACAGATTCAGTGCGATCCCTAGCAAATTACCAATGGAATTTTTCAGAGAACTAGAACAAAAAAATTCACAATTTGTATGGAAACACAAAAGACCCCGAATAGCAAAAGCAAACTTGAGAAAGAAAAGCAGAGCTGGAGGAATCAGGCTCCCTGACTTCAGACTATACTACAAAGCTACAGTAATCAAGACAGCATGGCACTGGCACAAAAACAGAAATATAGATCAATGGAACAGCATTGAAAGCCCAGAGATAAACCCATACACATATGGTCACCTTATCTTTGATAAAGGAGACAAGAATATACAGTGGAGAAAGGACAGCCTCTTCAATAAGTGGTGCTGGGAAAACTGGACAGCTACATGTGAAAGAATGAAATTAGAACACACATTAACACTGTATACAAAAACAGACTCAAAATGGATTAAAGACCTAAATGTAAGGCCAGACACTATAAAACGCTTAGAGGAAAACATAGGCAGAACACTCTATGACATAAATCACAGCAAGATCCTTTTTGACCCACCTCCTAGAGAAATGGAAATAAAAACAAAAATAAACAAATAGGACCTAATGAAACTTCAAAGCTTTTGCACAGCAAAGGAAACCATGAACAAGACAACCCTCAGAATGGGAGAAAATATTTGCAAATGACACAACTGACAAAGGATTAATTTCCAAAATATACAAGCAGCCCATGCAGCTCAAATCAAAAAAACAAACAACCCAATCCAAAAATGGGCAGAAGATCTAAATAGACATTTTTCCGAAGATATACACATTGCCTCCAAACACATGAAAAGAATCTCACCATCACTAATCATTAGAGAAATGCAAATCAAAAGTACAATAAGGTATCACCTCATACTGGTCAGAATGGCCATCATCAAAAAGTCTACAAACAATAAATGCTGGAGAGGGTGTGGAGAAAAGGGAACCCTCTTGCACTGTTGGTGGGAATGTAAATTGATACAGCCACTATGGAGAACAGTGTGGAGGTTCCTTAAAAAACTAAAAATAGAACTACCATACGACCCAGCAATCCCACTTTTGGGCATATACCCTGAGAAAATCGCAATTCAGAAAGAGTAATGTACCACAATATTCACTGTAGTACTATTTACAATAGCCAGGACATGGAAGCAACCTAAGTGCCCATCAACAGATGAATGGATAAAGAAGATGTGGCACATATAGACAATGGAATATTACTCAGCCATAAAAGGAAATGAAATTGAGTTATTTGTAGTGAGGTGGATTGACCTGCAGTCTGTCATACAGAGTGAAGTAAGTCAAAAAGAGAAAAGGAAGTACCGTATGCTAACACATATATATGGAATCTAAAAAAAAAAAAAAATGTTCTGAAGAACCTAGGGCAAGACAGGAATAAAGACGCAGACGTAGAGAATGGACTTGAGGACACGGGGAGGGGGAAGGGTAGGCTGGGACGAATGAGAGAGTAGCATGGACATATATACACTACCAAACGTAAAATAGATAGCTAGTGGGAAGCAGCCGCATAGCACAGGGAGATCAGCTCGGTGCTTTGTGACCACTTAGAGGGGTGGGATAGGGAGTGTGGGAGGGAGAGGCAAGAGGGAGGAGATATGGGGCTATACATATATGTATAGCTGATTCACTTTGTTATAAAGCAGAAACTAACACAACATTGTAAAGCAATTATACTCCAATAAAGTTGTTTAAAAAATAAAATAAAATAAAATGTCTCCTGAAAGTAGAAAAGGGAGGGTGGAGGGCGGAGGAAGAAATTTTGGACAGAGACCAGGAGCAGGCCTCTGAAAAGACACAACAAAGGGGAGGATTTTTTTTTTTTTTTTTTTTGCGGTACGCGGGCCTCTCACTGTTGCGGCCCCTCCCGCTGCGGAGCACAGGCTCCGGACGCGCAGGCTCAGCGCCTATAGCTCACGGGCCCAGCCGCTCCGCGGCATGTGGGATCTTCCCGGACCGGGGCACGAACCTGTGTCCCCTGCTTCGGCAGGCGGACTCTCAACCAGTGCGCCATCAGGGAAGCCCCAAAGGGGAGGATTTGAAGGCTCTCAAGAAGGCTGTAAAACTGTGCACCCTGCAGACCTGGCTGAGGTTATGAAATGCCCTCTGGGCAGAAAGGACCCTAGACAGAGAACTTGCCAGCCTTAACTAGGAGGGAATAGTTAGAGCAGCATGGATAAGAAAGACACATAGGAAAAAGCAAAAAAAAAAAAAGCGTCATCACAATCATCACTATCACCCCCATCATCACCACCATCACCATCATCACCACCATCACCGTCATCGTCATCACCATTAACATCAGCATCGTCAGCAACGTCAGCATTTTCTGAGCGCTTGCTTGGTTCCAGACACTGCAAAAATGCTCCATGTGCATTATTTCATTGAATCCTCCCAACAGCCTTATGTTGTAAGTTCTACAATGACCCCATTTAACAGATGAGAAAACTGAGGCTCAGGGAAACTAACAACTTGCCCAAGATCAGACACTGGGAGTGGCGGGATCAGGATTTGGTAGAAGCTGGGTGTTGTAACCCCATGTGGCCACTGGAAGTGTTGAATGATTAAGCCCCGTGCACGGGAAGCTGGGGCTGTGTCCATGCCTCCTGGCAGGGGGTCTGTTGTGCCGGGGATAATTACCAGATGTGATTCTGCCAGCTCACTGCAGTTTACTAATTCTAAGACACATGTTTTTCATATATTAACATCTTTGAAGTTGGGATGGTATGTCATAGTTTGGTCTTAGATGACATATAATAATGGAATCAATGGTGTCTTCAACTCAATGAAAAGTGAGGGCTTAAGTTCCTAGAAGGAATATGTTTCGTTTTTATGGCAGACACTGATTGTGTTGTTGTTACCATTAGAGTTAAACATGAAAAAGAAAAAGCAACTCCTCGATTAGATGTATATGTAAACGATCTGTTGTTGTATAACAGATAATCACAGAAGTTAGCAGCTTACAACAACCTTTGTGTTTTACCTTGCAATTTTGTGGGACCAGAATTCCACAGGGCTCATCTGGGTGACTTTCTCTTCCACTCGGCACGGACAGAGTTTCCTTGGAGGTATTCACCTATGGGAAGGGCTGTTCCTGAGGGCCCAAATGACGTCACTCACTCCTGGACAGGGTTGGCTGTAAGGCTCAGCTAAGCGAGCAGCATCGACCTGAGCACTGCCTGTGGCGTCTCTAACATGTTGGCCTCGAAGTAGAAGGGCATCTTCCACCGTGGCTGAAAGCATATGTTCCGAGACCCCAAGGCAGAGCTGCAAGGCCTTGGATGGAGGAGCCTTGGAAGGCACGTGGCATCTCTCTGATTCCGCGTGGGAGAGACGTTCATGAGGGCGCGGGTGTTGGGAGGTGAGGATTGGACGCCATCTTGGAAGCTGGCTCCCAGCCCAGGCATGAATAAGGCCTCCTTCACCATCCACTCGATTCACTCGATGGCTGTTATCGGACATCTACTAGCTGTCAGCCACTGTCCTCAGCAACAAATAAACAAGAGGCACACGGTTCTGTTCTCACAGCAGTGACCCTGCAACAGGAGGTGGGGTGGGGAAGAGGCGGAAACATAGCAAGTAAAACATCAATAGGGTAGTTGGGAGTAGTGACCCCCATTTTAGAGAAAGACCTAGAGGGAGTTCCCTGGCGGTCCAGTGGTTAGGACTCCACATTCTCACTGGCGTGGTCTGGGTTCAATCTCTGGCTGGGGAACTCAGGTCCCACAAGCCATGTGGTGCAGCCTGAAAGAGACAGAAAGACCTAGATGAAGCATGGAAATATGATTGATCTGAATGATGAACCGGAAGTGATTCTCTGGGGGAAGAGCATTTGGGGTGAAGGGAACAGCACGTGCAAAGGCTGTAGGGTAGAATGGAGCTCAGGTTCTCAAGGGACAGAGGACAGGCCTGTGAGGGGTGGCATGTGGGGAGATGGAGTGAGCAGCTAGAAGAGCTTAAGAGGTGGGGAGGCCAGACCGGGGCGGGAGGGCGTTGGAGACCACGATAGACGGTGTGGGCTTTACTCCGAGTGGGACTGAGACAGGGACTTGCCCCAAGGCAGGAGTCACTGGGTAGCTGGGTTTTGTGTGGCTTGCAACTAGCTGGGTACAAGCAGGGGTGAGGTGATTCAGCAAGACCAGCCTGCCCTTAGCACAGCTGCAACACAGGGGAGGCGCGTCTGCCGCACCTACACACCTCCCAGGCCCTCCCCGACGCCTCAGGCTGCTCCCTCCCGGGGCTTGCCACTCCTGCCCACATGTATCTCACAGCCATACCAGGAAACCACGTGCAGGGCTTGGCCAGCCAGACAGGGAGAAAAAGGTGCTGATTGAAGTTGATGACAAGAAAGCTTCACCCAAGAGAAGGCTCTAAAACTCAGCCTAGGACGGATTCCTCCAGTCTCTCTGTGTTATTTTGCACGTGTCTTTCGAAAAATCAAAGAAGGAGAAAAGTGACTCTTGTTTTGGCTGTCAGCGAGGAGCCCCAGGGTTGCGCATAAGTACAGGGGAAGCAGTTCAGTTTTTAGAGTTCTAAACACATCAGACCTTCAATCGTGGGACATCTGAACCTGTGGTTTCTCCAAGCTTTCTTGATTCGATTTGATTTTTTTACTTTTTCATAACCCCTTTAGTCCTCCCCAAAGAGTGCAGTATACAATCGGTGCATAATAAATGCTTGAATAATAATTGTGTTAGGCAGAACAATGTCCTCCCCGCCCCACACTCCTGAAAGATGTCCGCATCCTAAACCTTGGAAGTGGTGGCTGTGTTACCTTCCAGGGTAAGAGGGACTCAGCAGATGTGATTAAAGTTAAGGATCTTGAGGGGAAAGTGTCCTGGCCTATTCAGGTGGGTCCAATCTAATCATATAGATACTTAAAAATGAAGAACCTTTCCCAGCTGTGATCACAGAGACGTGATGACAGAAGAAGTGTCAGAGAGGTGAGACATCAATGACTTTGAAGATGGAGGAAGGGGCTGTGCGCCAAGGAATGCGGGAGTCTCTAGGAGCTGGAAAAGGGAAGGAATGGATTCTCCCCCTAGAACGTCCAGAAGGAACACAACTCTACCGACACCTTGATTTTAGTCCAGTGAAACGCATTTTGGACATCTGACCTTCAGAGCTATAAGAGAATAAAAACTGGGGTTGTTTTAAGCCACTAAATTTGTGGTAATTTGTCAGGGCAGCCATAGAATCTTTTCCAGGAATTCTAACTCACACCTCTTTCTTCTGTTCTGTGGCAAGATGCACCTTCTCTTGGAAGGTATATTCTATTATTTTTGAGATGGGGTAGGTTTTAGCCAGGACTTTTTCATTTATGAGCCCCTGAGACACAACTCAAGATGGCTTAAGAAACAAAAAAAAAAGGAGTGTATTGACTCACTTAAATGGAAAGTTAAGAGTCTGAGGCATGGTTCGATTTAAATGCTATCATCAAGAAGATTTGGTGGTATATTTCTACAATGGAATATTACTCAGCCATAAAAAGGAATGAAAGAATGCCATTTGCAGCAACATATGGATGGACCTAGAGATGATCATACTAAGTGAAGTACGTCGGACAGAGAAAGACAAATATCATATGATATCACTTATATGTGGAATCTAAAAACAAATGATACAAATGAACTTATTTACAAACCAGAAACAGACTCATAGATGTAGAAAACAAACGTATGGTTACCAAAAGGGAAAGGTGCAGGGAAGGGATAAGTTAGGACGTTAGGATATACTACTGTATAGTACAGGAAAAATATTTTGTAATAATCTATAAGGGAACAGAATCTGAAAAAATATATACGTATATGCATAACTGAATCACTTTGCTGTACACCTGAAACTCACACAGCACTGTCAATCAACTCTACTCCAATAAGTAAACGAATAAGCAAATCTCCCAGCCCTGCCCTCTTCCACACGTCCTCACTCTCAGCGTGTAGTTTCCCCACAGCATCCCTAATTTAGAGTCCCCAGCTGACAACCTCTCTGCTTCAAGACCAGTGGAAACAAAACATTCTCTCTCTCACCTGTGTGAACAGAAGTTCTCAGCTTGATGGTTATTGGCCAGGATTGGGTCACATGACTATCCCTGAACCAATCAAACGGCCAAAGAGATACAGTGCTCTGATTGGCCAGGTGTGATACCCACAAGCATCCCAGCGGACAGCGAATGATGGAGGTTGTAAATAAGGAGAGAGGTTCCTCAAAATTTCGGAGACTGTTACCCAAAGATGGAGAAATGGATGCTGAGTGACAAAACAATGTCTACTACAGGAATACTGGGCATTCACTGGTTTACTAGAAAACCGGCTGGTTCAGCACTGTGGCCCCTTCCATGAAACAGTGTTTGGAGGATACTGGGGCACCGTTTGCAGAAACCATCCTTTCAGTGAACCCTCAGATCCACCCTTCCTGGTCCCTCCAGCAAGAGACGACGACACTGTCATGGACGCTTTATTCCCATGTGAAAGTTTACCTCTGGGTCTGGTCACGGGCACTTAACCTTGGGTCTTTTCCAGTTTCTCTACAGTTTCCCATCCTGCAGCTGCCCTCCTGGAATCCCTTCTGGTTGTCTTCTGTCATGCTGGGACTAGGAATATTCACTCGTGTTTGTTTTCAAACTGGAGTCTTGGCCTTAAACCAGGGAAATAAGGCTTTTTCCATCCGCCCACCACCATCCCAAACTGGCTTCCGGAAAAGCCCTGGGAACATTGTGGGCAGGACTTCTTATGAGCCAGAGAGAAGGGTATCCCAGTTGAAGCTTCCAAACAAGCTAGGCTTCCTTGCCAGCCCTTAGCGCCTGCCCACCGTGGTTGGGCTCCATGTCTATTGCCCAGGCGAAATTCTTCTTTCCTGTGAGTGGGCATTTATCCTCTCCCAGCTACCCTGGTACCTTGTCAGATGCTCAGCAATGGCTCCAAATGTGGAGACCCCATGGGGACATAGAGCCCCGGGCCCAGGCCTCTCCTCTTTCCCACAGATCTCTGTGATACCAACCCCACCTTCAAGGTCCGACACTGCAGAACTGAAGGCCAAAGTACATTCACCCCAGGATGTCAGTCCTTCAGGGCAGCAACAGAGAGCGAGTCACAGCTAATTCTGCTTCGGCTGCACTCAACTGGCACAGCCAGACCAAAATATTTTGGGCTAATTCATTTGGCAAGAGCATCAAAGCCCAGAGAAGATTGAGTCCAAGTTTTCTCCTCTTTTAAAAATAAAATAAAACAGAAACAAAAACAAATCCTGGCATGAAGAGTAGCAAAACTTTGATTACCTTTCATCTTCTGCGTTTGCTAGAACACAGGTGCCATGAGGGTGTGACTCCTGCCTGGTTTTCCTCACCAGCACATACCCCCTGCACCGAACATCATCCCTGGCACACAGTAGGTGCTCAAGAAGTGTTCGCTGGATGGAGTGCTGGTTACTATTGCTAGATAAGAAACCACTTGAAACTTAACAGCGGAAGACAACCGTGTGACTATACCCATGAGTCTGTGAGTTAAGAATTTGGATAGGGCACAACACGGATGGCTTGTCTTTTCTCTGCAGCATCTGAGGTCTCAGCTTTGAAGACCCAAGTTTGGGGGTGACTCAATGGCTGGAGCCTGGAGTCACCTGGAGGTCTCTTCACTCATGTACTTGGCATTTGCTTTCCGTCGGTTGGGACTTGGCTGGGTTGCCGGACACAACACCTACATGGGCCTCTCCATGTGGTCTTAATACATGGGTAGCTTGGTCTTCCTCACAGCATGGCAGCGTCTTCAAAAGAACCGGGAAGAAGTAGTGTCACCTTATGTGACCTATTCTCAGAAGTCTGGTAGCATCACTTCTGTAGTCACCAGCCTGCTCAAATTCTAGGGGAAGGAACATAGATTTCTCCTCCTGATGTGAGAGTTGGGGTCAACGTCACACTGTGAGAAGAGCATGTGAGATGGACGGTGACGTTGCAGCCATTTTGTGACATGCAGTCTGGCACAGACGGTGAATGGGTGAGACTCCGATAGGCTAGTCAGTCAAGGTATCTTTGCAGTGACACGCTCCACCCCATTCCAGGTGTTTTAAAGTAGTCGTAGGCACCATAAAATAGCCTTAAACATCACTAGAAGTGGACAGATTGATCTCAGATTCAGAGTTGGATTAAAAGCATCTTCCCGGAGAAAACAGCATATCAACCTGGGTGGTAACAGTGTTTGGGTTAAAAGTGAAGCCAGACCCATGTCCACATCCCGGTCATGATATTGTGCTGTAGTTTTGTCAGATGTTATCATTATGGAGGAGACTGGGTAAAGATATGCTGGCTATCTCTCTGTTATTTTTTATGACTCTCCAATTATTTCAACAAAAATTTCAGTCAGAAGAATGTAAAGCCAGGCTCTTGGGATTCAAATCCCGATTCTGTCACTAATCAGCTGGGTCCTTGCACACCCACAACTTAATGTATCTGTGCCTAGTTTCTCACCTGTAAGATGGGGCCAACAACAGTAGAGACTCCCCGTAACAGGATAAAATGCCTTCCTATTGGATCCACAGGCATTCAAGACAACACAAGTATTCTGAACGATTGGAAAGAGAAAGCTAATGAGTACCCTGGAAAGATCACCACGCCAGCATTTTCGCCCCAGAGACCTGCTGGACAGTTGTCTGTTTGCTGACTGATGTTGGCTGCAGGCGTTGCCTGGGACATCAGTAAAAAGAGCCAGGGCGAAAAAAACATAGCAAGTGTTTAAAATACCTGGTCATTGGCCGAGGAGTCAAGACACACACGACCCCAAAGAACGACTTGCCCGAGAACCTGTGTGCTGACCGTTTCCCAGAGGCTGAAAGGCCTGTGCACAGAAAAGGGAAAATCCAAGCTCTGACTCTGGAGGGTCATGCCCTGCACCAAGCTCTGTGGCTCTGGCCTCATATTTAGTTCTTCGAACAGCCTATAAAACACTATGATGATAGATTGATAGATTAGCTCGTGAAGGCTCAGAGAGGCTGCCATTTGCCTAAGGCCACACAGCTCAGAAGTGGAGCAAACCACGGCTGGAAGCCAGTTGGCTGGCTCAGAAGTCTGTTTTCTTCTGCTACTCCTTCCCCTAGGCCTGCTGCCAGAATCAGAGACAATCCCCTCGGCACTCTGCACACCACGCTCCGCCCCGCTCCCGAGGGGCCTTGTTGTTAACTCCCGTGCTTGCATTTTTGCCCACAGACGTGCTCACGTGGGAGCGTCTCCCCCTGCCAGGTGCAGCAACGTAAGCAATGCTGTGACTGACGGCAGCAGAGCTCCTCCAGCCCCACCCCCAGAGCTCCGCCGGGGCCAGCAGTGCCTGACCGTCGCACACGTGCCGGTGAGGGCGACCCCAGAAAAGCAGCCAGGAGGGCTCTGCAGTTAGACCACGTGTATTTAAATCCCAGTGGGACGGCCGTGGCCTCAGCTTCTCCATCTGCAAAACAGGCATCACAAGAATGCCAACATCACGGGACCCTTTGGAGGATGAAATGAGGTGATACCTGCACAGAACTTTGGGCTCCCCAGAGAGACATCTAGATAAAGTGAGCAAAAGAAAGGGACGAAAAGCATCAAATTCAACGGCATGTCTTCCCTGCACCTTCCTGGACTGTCCATCTTATGCGGGGAGGGGATTCTAAAGCCTTTTCAGGACCCTCCCAAACAAAAGTGGAGGAGTATGTTTGTTCTCAGATCCCATCTGCACCCTCTCCACCCTGCTGGGCATCAAAGCAAACTTCACGTCCGGGCTCCCTTGCCATCTGGCTTAGGGTAGATTCCAACAGAGGGAGACTGACCAAGGTAGGCAGAAGCGGGGAGCACGGCCGGAGGAGGCAGCGTCTCGCCCCCTCTCCCTCTGCTCTGGTACATGTGGCTTTTCCTCCGTGGCTCCAGCCCCCACTGAGGGTCCCTCCTCCTGGGTCCCGCTTCTGCTGTGCAAGCCCCGGCCTCCGGTTTAGATCCGGCTGGCTTTCCAGGTCAGGCGACACTGTCTTCTCCTGCTGTCCCTGCGGCCCACGCGGGCGGTGGCTCTCTGCCCCTGCTGCTCTCTGGGCGCTGACATGCCCCGTTGGGAAGCTGCAGGATCCTGTGGGGCAGGGATGGAATTTGAAGCCAGGTGTCTGCGTGAAGGCAAGACCCGCAGGTCTTGGACCACAGCATCCCTGACCCAGCGAGCCTCTGCCCCGCAAACCCCAGATACTCTTGGTAGTGGGTTGAACGGTGTCTCCCCAAATGCATGTTCACCCCAGAAGGTGACCTCATTTGGAATAAGGGTCTCTGCAGACGTCATGAAGGTAAGGACCGAATGAGATCACACTGGATCAGGGTGGGCCCTCCATTCGATGATGGGTGTCCTTAAAGAAGAGGACAAACAGAGACACGTGATGACAAAGGTAGAGACCGGGATGAAGATTCTACCAGTCCAGGAACGCCAAGGACGGCCGGCCACCCCAGGAGTTGGGGAAACAAGGAACAGAGGCTCCACGAGGAGCCAGCCCTTCTGACACCTCGGTTTCAGACGTCTGGCCTCCAGACCCGTGACACCCGCAGGCCCTTCATCTGGGATTCGACTCCACTGGCCGCTCCCCCAACTGGGCGCCCCTGGGAGGTGGGTTCTCCACGAGGCCCAGGTACAAAGTGCACAGTTGCCCTTTAAATACATTAAAAGAGATCCTGTGAAGAGTAAAAAAAATAAACCCGATGAACAAGATAAGACTTCAACTTGGACTTGAAAGATGGGGGAAGAACAAGACGAAGCGGGGCCCGGGCAGAAGCCACGCAGCTCAGCTCCCGCTGCCTCAGGCCATTAAACCACCGGCGATCCCGGGAAAACAGCTCAGCAAGACAGGCCCCTCCCGTGTGGACGTCTGGGGCCTGTGCCTGCCCAGGCCCAGCCGTCCCCGTGGCAACGGCAGACACTGGTCAGGGCAGGCAGAGCTGTGGCCCACCGGCAACCCCAGGGCTGAACACACTCACATCGAGGGCTGATGGGGGACGGGCTGGGGTGGCAGGGGTGTGTGTGTGGGGGGGGGCGTATGTGTGTGCAGGTGTGCATGGGTATGTATGTGTGAGCATGCATGCACGTGTCCATGTGTGCTGTGTGCATGTGTGTGAATATGTGTACGTGCATGTATATGTGTGTAGATGTGCGTGCGTGCACGTGTATACACGCACACATGTGTGATGTGTGTGCATATGCATGTTTGTGTGTGTCATGTGTGTGTAAGTGTGTGTGTGTGTGTGTGTGTATGTATGTATGTATGGGAGGGTCTGTTCCTTCCACCCAGTGGCTCTGCCATCCCCTGGGGCTCTGAGACCCCCGCTGGGTCCTCCAGGCCTGGCTCACAGATAAAGAAAGAGAGACGACATCCAGCAGAACTGGAGAGTTTGCAGGGGCCACCCTGGAAACATGACGTCACCTCCTTCCAATGCCACTGGCCACACTGGGTCATGTGGCCACGTTCAACTACAAGGGGACCAAGAAAGGTCCCATTCTGCATCCCGAGAGGAAGGGGAACGGGCCTGGGGATCACACGGCACTGCCTCCCCGCCCAGCTCTGACGTCCGCATTCTCAGTGCGTGTTTCATATGGGGACAGCCTCCTGCCCTCCCTTATCCCACCCCTCTAGGTGGTCACAAAGCACCGAGCTGATCTCCCTGTGCTATGCGGCTGCTTCCCACCAGCTATCTATTTTATATTTGGTAGTGTATATATGTCGATGCCACTGTCTCACTTCGTCCCAGCTTACCCTTCCCCCTCCCCGTGTCCCCAAGTCCATTCTCTACGTCTGCGTCTTTATATGTTACAGCCTTGAAGCAGGATTTCTTCCTCAGGAAACCTCAGTGTTTGCTCTTAAGGCTGTCAGCTAATTGGATAAGGACCACCCACACCCCGAAGGATAATTTCCCGAACTTAAAGTCACCCGATTGTGGATGCTAACAACAGCCATGAAATACCTTCACGGCAACACCGCGAGATTAGGGTTTGATGAAACTGCCTCACCGAGTAGACACATAAACCTGACCATCACATGCTGCGTTTTTCAGATGAGAAGTTAGAGGCTCAGAGAGGTCACCACCCTGCCCAAGGTCACAGAGCTAGTGATCAGTGGAACAGACTGGGCGGCCGCGTCTTTGGATCTCCGTTGCCTGTGCTTTAAAACCAGCAAAGTGTCAACCACTTCAACTTCTTTATTGCTTTGGCCACGCCGCGTGGCATGCGGGATCCTAGTTCCCCGACCAGGGATGGAACCTGCGCCCCCTGCAGTGGAAGCGCGGAGTGCCAACCACTGGAGCGCCGGGGATGTCCCTCAACCACCTCAACTTCTGTTGACCTGAGTCGCAGGCGTGGGGCACAAGGGGGACCCCAATCTTGAGGGGACCCAGGAAGGCAGAGCGTCCACCATCAAGCACGCCCTCTTGCCAAGAACTCTGTCCTCCTGCCTGAGAAGTTTTTCCGTGCAAGGGGATGGATGGGATGGTGACCCCTAGGAGACCCCAGCGGCACCCCAGCCCTATCCTAGTTTTGCAGACCACCCAGAAATTTCTCCACTGCCTCTTCTCCTGAGCCCTCCTGCCACACCTAACCCAGCCCAGGCTAATGGGTCGCTACAGGAAGAGAAGTTTCCAGCAAAATGCCGTCTCATAATCCTTTTAAGAGGGGCCCTCGCAGAAGTAGGCATGCAACAACACTTAGCTCTCAAAAGCAATCCAAGAGGAAAAGCATCTGTCCCTACATATTCCACAGACCCTCCCGCGGGGTCCCAGGGACTGTCATATTGTTTCCAGTTGTGTTTATGGTAAACTCAGGGCCATAAAATGCCTTTGTCGTCCTCGTAAGAGACAGAAGGAGTCTTAGGAGATAAATTTTCATTCCAAAACTTTGAGGTGCATTTTCCAGGTGGTGGATTGAAACAAAAAAACATGAAGTGGCTCAGGACAGACCATTTTTCCCTCCAAGCCAGAGATTAAAAAGTGAAAAGCATTAGGTAAGCATTAGGTTAAGATGGAAAGGAAAAGAGATATTTTGCAAATTGAGTGTATACAGCCCGAGGAAAGGGCTGGGGGTTGAGCCCACGGAATGTTGAAAACTCTGCAAACACAGGCAAGAGGGGCGGGTCAGAAAGGCTGATGTGCAGATTTTGGGTTGCAAAGAATACAGCAGAGGCCCTCCTCACTGTCAAAGGGAGATGGAGGTGTTTTTGAGGGGCCGACTCCCAGCCCCCGGGGGTAGCTGTCCATCCAGATAGGGGACTGGGATGGCGTGGGGCTCGAGCCCTCCCACATTCTCAGCACAGCCCCCAAACTGGATGAACAGCCAGCTTGCGCTCTGCACGGGGAACAGAATCCAGAACCAAGCTTGCCTCGTGTGCACCCCACACCAGAACCCAAAAGTCAACCTCCCGTTGGCCCGGAAACCCAATCACCAAGCGTTTCAGGGAGAACAAAACCACAGCTAGGTCGAGTTTTCTAAAATGGTGTAAATATGATACTGAAGGTAAAATGTTACATTGAGAAGTAAAAAACTGGAAATGATCTTAACGCCCAATACTGGGGGAATTCATGAAACATTGTGACACAATGGAGTGTGGACTGGCCATCACAGTGATCTTTTAATTGCGGTAGGTAGCCTTTCCAAAAACAGCACCCCGCACCAGAAAGGACTGCAAGGCTCTGCATGAAACAGCAAAAGCACGGGGGTCTCCGGGGGGTGGATTCCGGTTTTGACTTTAATCTTTTTGCCTGTGTTTTATGTTTTACACACTTTATCTACGAACATGTGCTCATTCTGTGATCAGAAAGTAAGCTTTTATTATTATTTTTAAGACAGCTTTGTAAAAGGGATTTCTGGGAAGGATCAAATTTCAGAGGACAGCGTGGTTGGGACCGGTTTCATGATAGCTCTGTTAGTGACGCCCGGCCCCCTCCCAAGGGCACGGCCAAGGCCACCCGTGGTCTGGATTCCTGCCAACATCATCAGAACCTCATCCTGTCACCCCATGGCTCTGCCTACCGCCCCTCCTTCCTGTGACATCAGCACCACCGGGCAGGCAAGGCCGAGGACACAGTGGTTGAGTGACAGGGGGAGGGTTGTATCTATGTCTTTGCTGTGGCACTTGTGGACCCAGTGGACCGATGAGGGCCCAAAGCCCTGAGTCCCAGAGGTGGACCAAGCCATTCAGGGCGCCCCTGCTGCCATGGGTTCTCAGCCACACAGAGGGGGTCATCGGCTTCCACAGCTACATCATGCAAACCGTCCGTGTTCTTCTTCTTAACCTGTAACAGCTCAGAAGTCACACTCCGACTAGCCCCTTCGAGGGCTCTTTCCTCCCCCCCAGCACCACGTGAATGACGAAGGTCACAGGCTCTGAGGCAGTGGGCACAGGCTCTGCCCCGTGGCTCTCGGTGACCTCGAGCAGATTGCTTAACCTCCCCGGCCTCAGTTTTCAGGGCTGTAAAATGGGGATAGTAATGTCTGATCTACCTCTGGCACTGGTGGCGAGGATTAGAGGATGTAAAAACACAAAGGAAGTGCTGGGGCAGTGTTGATATTATCAAAACTGGGATGATTTCCACATAGAGCTGGCCAAGAGTTCTTCACACCATCTGTCCATCCATCCAAGCTCTGGCCTGGGCACCACAGAAAGGGGAAAAAAAACTGAGAGAGAAAGGAAATTCTTGTCTCCAAGTAGGCAACGTCTTCAGAGGTCCGAGTCACAGAGAGAACAGGACAGCGCTGGCCACACTCAACAGCGTGACCCTGATTGGAGGAGAGATGAGGGGGAGGGGACAGTCAGCCAAGGCTGGCAGGACCGGGCGCAGCGGTGTCACCGATGTCACAGCAACGTCTCCGTGCTTGTGTCTGAGGACAGACATTTTTTTGGTTTTGTTTTTTTGTTTTATGTTTGTTCTTTTTTTAACATCTTTATTGGAGTATAATTGCTTTACAATGGTGTGTTAGTTTCTGCTTTATAACAAAGTGAATCAGTTATACATATACATATGTTCCCATATCTCTTCCCTCTTGTGTCTCCCTCCCACCCTCCCTATCCCACCCCTCTAGGTGGTCACAAAGCCCCGAGCTGATCTCCCTGTGCTATGCGGCTGCTTCCCACTAGCTATCTATTTTACGTTTGGTAGTGTATATATGTCCATGCCACTCTCTCACTTTGTCACAGCTTACCCTTCCCCCTCCCCGTGTCCTCAAGTCCATTCTCTAGTAGGTCTGTGTCTTTATTCCCGTCTTGCCCTTAGGTTCTTCATGACCATTTTTTTTTCTTAGATTCCATATATATGTGTTAGCATATGGTATTTGTTTTTCCCTTTCTGACTTACTTCACTCTGTATGACAGACTGTAGCTCCATCCACCTCATTACAAATAACTCAATTTCATTTCTTTTTATGGCTGAGTAATATTCCTTTGTATATATGTGCCACATCTTCTTTATCCATTTATCTGCTGATGGACACTTGGGTTGCTTCCATGTCCTGGCTATTGTAAATAGAGCTGCAATGAACATTGTGGTACATGACTCTTTTTGAATTATGGTTTTCTCAGGGTATATGCCCAGTAGTGGGGTTGCTGGGTCATATGGTAGTTCTATTTTTAGTTTTTTAATGAACCTCCATACTGTTCTCCATAGTGGCTGTATCAGTTCACATTCCCACCAACAGTGCAAGAGTGTTCCCTTTTCTCCACACCCTTTCTAGCATTTATTGTTTTTAGATTTTTTGATGATGGCCATTCTGACTGGTGTGAGATGATATCTCACTGTAGTTTTGATTTGCATTTCCCTAATGATTAATGATGTTGAGCATTCTTTCATGTGTTTGTTGACACTCTGTATATCTTCTTTGGAGAAATGTCTACTTAGGTCTTCTGCCCATTTTTGGATTGGGTTGTTTCTTTCTTTGATATTGAGCTGCATGAGCTGCTTGTATATTTTGGAGATTAATCCTTTGTCCGTTGCTTCGTTTGCAAATATTTTTTTTCCCATTCTGAGGGTTGTCTTTTCATCTTGTTTACGGCTCCCTTTGCTGTGCAAAAGCTTTTAAGTTTCATTAGGTCCCATTTGTTTATTTTTGTTTTTATTTCCATTTCTCTAGGAGGTGGATCAAAAATGATCTTGCTCTGATTTATGTCATGGAGTGTTCTGCCTATGTTTTCTTCTAAGAGTTTGATAGTGTCTGGCCTTACATTTAGGTCTTTAATCCACTTTGAGTTTACTTTTGTGTATGGTGTTAGGGAATGTTCTAATTTCATACTTTAACATGTAGCTGTCCAGTTTTCCCAGCACTACTTACTGAAGAGGCTGTCTTTTCTCCACTGTATATTCTTGCCTCCTTTATTAAAGATAAGGTGACCATATGTGTGTGGGTTTATCTCTGGGCTTTATATCCTGTTCCATTGATCTATATTTCTGTTTTTGTGCCAGTACCATACTGTCTTGATTACTGTAGCTTTCTAGTATAGTCTGAAGTCCGGGAGCCTGATTCCTCCAGCTCCATTTTTCTTCCTCAAGATTGCTTTAGCTATTCGGGGTCTTTTGTGTTTCCATACAAATTGTGAAATATTTTGTTCTAGTTCTGTGAAAAATGTCAGTGGTAATTTGATAGGGATTTCATTGAATCTGTAGATTGCTTTGGGTAGTATAGTCATTTTCACAATGTTGATTCTTCCAATCCAAGAACATGGTATATCTCTCCATCTGTTTGCATCATCTTTAATTTCTTTCATCACTGTCTTGTAGTTTTCTGCATACAGGTCTTTTGTCTCCTTAGGTAGGTTTATTCCTAGATATTTTATTCTTTTTGTTGCAATCATAAATGGGAGTGTTTTCTTAATTTCACTTTCAGATTTTTCATCATTAGTGTATAGGAAAGCTAGAGATTTCTGTGCATTAATTTTGTATCCTGCAACTTTACCAAATTCATTGATTAGCTCTAGTAGTTTTCTGGTAGCATCTTTAGGATTCTCTATGTACAGCATCATGTCATCTGCAAACAGTGACAGCCTTACTTCTTCTTTTCCAATTTGGATTCCTTTTATTTCTTTTTCATCTCTGATTGCTGTGGCTAAAACTTCCAAAACTATGTTGAATAATTGTGGTGAGAGTGGCCAACCTTGTCTTGTTCCTGATCTTAGTGGAAATGGTTTCAGTTTTTCACCACTGAGGACGATGTTGGCTGTGGGTTTATCATATATGGCCTTTATTATGTTGAGGAATGTTCCCTCTATGCCTACTTTCTGGAGGGTTTTTATCATAAATGGGTGTTGAATTTTGTTGAAAGCTTTCTTTGCATCTATTGAGATTATCATATGGTTTTTCTCCTTCAATTTGTTAATATAGTGTATCACATTGATTGATTTGCATATATTGAAGGAGGCTTGCATTCCTGGGATAAACCCCACTTGATCATGGTGTATGATCTTTTTAATGTGCTGTTGGATTCTGTTTGCTGGTATTTTGTTGAGGATTTTTGCATCCATGTTCATCAGTGATATTGGCCTGTAGTTACCTTTCTTTGTGACATCTTTGTCTGGTGTTGGTATCAGGGTGATAGTGGCCTCGTAGAATGTGTTTGGGAGTGTTCCTCCCTCTGCTATATTTTGGAAGAGTTTGAGAAGGGTAGGTGTTAGCTCTTCTGTAAATGTTTGATAGAATTTGCCTGTGAAGCCATCTGGTCCTAGGCTTTTGTTTGTTGGAAGATTTTTAAGCACAGTTTCAATATCAGTCCTTGTGATTGGTCTGTTCATTTTTTCTATTTCTTCCTGGCTCAGTCTCAGAAGGTTGTGCATTTCTAAGAATTTGTCCATTTCTTCCAGGTTTTCCATTTTTTTTGGCATAGAGTTGCTTGTAGTAATCTCTCATGATCCTTTGTATTTCTGCAGTGTCAGTTGTTACTTCTCCTTTTGCATTTCTAATTCTATTGATTTGAGTCTTCTCCCTTTTTTTCTTGATGAGTCTGGCTAATGGTTTATCAATTTTGTTTATCTTCTGAAAGAACCAGGTTTTACTTTTATTGATCTTTGCTTTCACTTCTTTTTCATTTATTTCTGATCTAATCTTTATGCCTTCTTTCTTTCTGCTAACTTTGGGGTTTTTTTTGTTCTTCTTTCTCTAATTGCTTTAGGTGTAAGGTTAGGTTGTTTATTTGGGATGTTTCTTGTTTCATAAAGTAGGATTGTATTGCTATATACTTCCCTCTTAGAACTGCTTTTGCTGCATCCCATAGGTTTTAGGTCGTTGTGTTTTCATTGTCATTTGTTTCTATGTATTTTTCGATTTCCTCTTTGATTTCTTCAGTGATCTCTTGGTTATTACATAGTGTATTGTTTAGCCTCCATGTGTTTGTATTTTTTCCAGAATTTTTCCTGTAATTGATATCTAGTCTCATAGCATTGTGGTCCGAAAAGATACTTGATACGATTTCAATTTTCTTAAATTTACCAAGGCTTGATTTGTGACCCAAGATATGATCTACCCTGGAGAATGTTCCATGAGTACTTGAGAAGAATGTGTATTCTGTTTTTTTTGGATGGAATGTCCTATAAAATCAATTAAATCCATCTTGTTTAATGTGTCATTTAAAGCTTGTGTTTCCTTATTTATTTTCATTTTGGATGATCTGTCCATTGGTGAAAATGGGGTGTTAAAGTCCCCTACTATGATTGTGTTACTGTTGATTTCCCCTTTTATGGCTGTTAGCATTTGCCTTATGTATTGAGGGGCCCCTATGTTGGGTGCATAAATATTTACAATTGTTATATCTTCTTCTTGGATCGATCCCTTGATCATTATGTAGTGTCCTTCTTTGTCTCTTGTAATATTCTTTAGTTTATAGTCGATTTTGTCTGATATGAGAATTGTTACTCCAGCTTTCTTTTGATTTCCATTTACATGGAATATCTTTTTCCATCCCCTCACTTGCAGTCTGTATGTGTCCCTAGGTCTGAAGTGGGTCTCTTGTAGACAGCATATATATGGGTCTTGTTTTTGTATCCATTCATCCAGTCTGTCTTTTGGTTGGAGCATTTAATCCATTTACATTTAAGGTAATTATCAATATGTATGTTCCTATTGCCATTTTCTTAATTGTTTTGGGTTTGTTATTGTAGGTCTTTTCCTTCTCTTGTGTTTCCTGCCTAGAGAAGTTCCTTTAGCCTTTGTTGTAAAGCTGGTTTGGTGGTGCTGAATTCTCTTAGCTTTTGCTTGTCTGTAAAGGTTTTAATTTCTCCATCAAATCTGAATGAGATCTTTGCTGGGTAGAGTAATCTTGGTTGTAGGTTTCTCTCTTTCGTCACTTTAAATATGTCCTGCCATTCCCTTCTGGCTTGTAGAGCTTCTGCTGAAAGATCAGCTGTTAACCTTGTGGGGATTCCCTTGTGTGTTATTTGTTGTTTTTCCCTTGCTGCTTTTAATAGTTTTTCTTTGTATTTAATTTTTGACAGTTTGATTAATATGTGTCTTGGTGTGTTTCTCCTTGGATTTATCCTGTATGGGACTCTCTGTGCTTCCTGGACTTGATTAACTATTTCCTTTCTCATATTAGGGAAGTTTTCAACTATAATCTCTTCAAATGTTTTCTCAGTCCCTTTCTTTTTCTCTTCCTCTTCTGGGACCCCTATAATTCGAATGTTGGTGCGTCTAATGTTGTCCCAGAGGTCTCTGACTGTCCTCAGTTCTTTTCATTCTTTTTTCTTTATTCTGCTCTGCAGTAGTTATTTCCACTATTTTATCTTCCAGGTCACTTACCCGTTCTTCTGCCTCAGTTATTCTGCTATTGATCCCTTCTAGAGTATTTTTAATTTCATTTATTGTGTTGTTTATCGTTGTTTGTTTCATCTTTAGTTCTTCTAGGTCCTTGTTAATTGTTTCTTGCATTTTGTCTATTCTATTTCCAAGATTCTGGATCATCTTTACTACCATTATTCTGAATTCTTTTTCAGGTAGACTGCCTATTTCCTCTTCATTTGTTAGGTCTGGTGGGTTTTTATCTTGCTCCTTTATCTGCTGTGTGTTTCTCTGTCTTCCCATTTTGCTTAACTTACTGTGTTTGGGGTCTCCTTTTTGCTGGCTGCAGGTTTGTAGTTCCCGTTGTTTTTGGTGTCTGCTCCCAGTGGCTAAGGTTGGTTCAGTGGGTTGTGTAGGCTTCCTGGTGGAGGGGACTGGTGCCTCTGTTCAGGTGGATGGGGCTGGATCTTGTCTTTCTGGTGGGCAGGTCCACGTCTGGTGGTGTGTTTTGGGGTGTCTGTGGCCTTATTATTATTTTAGGCAGCCTCTGTGCTAATGGATGCAGTTGTGTTCCTGTCTTGCTAGTTGTTTGACATGGGGCCTCCAGCACTGGAGCTTGCTGGTCGTTGAGTGGAGCTGGGTCTTGGCGTTGAGATGGAGATCTCTGGGAGATTTTCGCCGTTTGATATTACGTGGAGCTGGGAGGTCTCTTGTGGACCAGTGTCCTGAAGTTGGCTCTGCCACCTCAGAGGCACAGCGCTGACTCCTGGCTGCAGCACCAAGAGCCTTTCATCCACACGGCTCAGAATAAAAGGGAGAAAAAGTAGAAAGAAAGAAAGAAGGTAAAATAAAATAAAGTAAAATAAAATAATTAAAATAAAAAATAATTATTAAGAAAAAAAATTTTTAAGTAAAAACAAAACAAAACAAACAAATACAGACGGACAGAACCCTAGGACAAATGGTAAAAGCAAAGTTATACAGACAAAATCACACACAGAAGCATATGTATACACACTCACAAAAAGAGGAAAAGGGAGAAATATATATATATCTTTGCTCTCAACGTCCACCTCCTCAATTTTGGGATGATTCGTTGTCTATATATGTATTCCACAGATGCAGGTACATCAAGTTGATTGTGGAGCTTTAATCCGCTGCTCCTGGGGCTGCTGGGAGGGATTTCCCTTTCTCTTCGTTGTTCTCACAGCTCCCGGGGGCTCAGCTTTGGATTTGGCCCCGCCTCTGCGTGTAGGTCACTGGAGGGCGTCTGTTCTTCGCTCAGACAGGACGGGGTTAAAGGAGCCGCTGATTCGGGGGCTCTGGCTCACTCAGGCCGGGGGAGGGAGGGGTACGGGTGCGGGGCGAGCCTGCGGCGGCAGAGGCCAGCGGGATGTTGCAGCAGCCTGAGGTGCGCCTTGCGTTCTCCCGGGGAAGTTGTCCCTGGATCCCGGGACCCTGGCAGTGGCGGGCTGCACAGGCTCCCGGGACGGGGTGTGGAGAGTGACCTGTGCTCGCACACAGGCTTCTTGGTGGCGGCAGCAGCCGCCTTAGCGTCTCATGCCCGTCTCTGGGGTCCGCGCTGATAGCCGCGCCCGTGAGGCTTTTTAATTAAGTGCGGTCGCCTCCGTGGCACCATCACTGTGCCCCTTCCCCCATAGGTGACTTAATGGGGACACGGGCAGTAACCTCCTTATGGAGGTCCTTCGACAACGCCAGCCTGAGGCCCAGGGTCCTGCCTCCTCCTTTGATCTGGGTACAGGGACCAGCAGAGCACAGCCCCCGGGGCCTTAGGGCCCTGCGGAGAGACAGGACGACCTCACAGCTTGTTCACCAACCAACCTCCCTGTGTCCGTGGGTCCCTCCCTCTTCCACGGCCGGGTCTCCTGCGGGCTTGTCAGCCCCCAAGTCCAAACCCACCACCAGCCCGCCAACAGCCGGCCCCGCGGGGCAGGGAGGTCACCCGTCTGGTCCCGTGGCAGCGCTGGGAGCCCTGGCTGGTGAGGGGCGTCGGCTCAGAGGTGGGCTGAGAATTACGCTGCTTCGGGCGAAGCGCCCGGTGGCTCCGTGCGTTTGAGACGCCCATCGCCACGGTGCATCTGAGTTGAAGGTCGGAAGATAACGGGGCATCCGTTTCCCGACACTCAGCAGCCCTGGGCCCACAGCCCTTACAGGGGAAAGGCCTGGAGATTTAGAGGAGCCGCTCAGCCTGTCTGAATCAGGCCAGGCCAGCGTCCTCCGAGGCCGCCGCAAAACAGCTGTTTGTGTTGGCAGAGCTGCCTGTATCCGTTAGCCCGATGACTCCCCTGGCTTTAGCTTGGAGCCTGAACCCAAAGCAAACTCTCAATGAGAACCCTTCCCACAAGTCCTAAGCCAGCCACCCCGCGGAGCTTCTCAAACAGTCATTAAGCTTCCCAACTCCCGTCTGTACATATAATTATGCCCACCTCACACGCAGCAAACTGAGGCAGAGACCTCCACTGGCTCAGATCTGGGGACTGGGCGGTCACCCAAGTGATCTTGTCTCATTGTCTAGCCTAGAAGCAGGGGTCATCCTGGATGAACTGGGACGTATTCCCCCAAGCCTTGGATCTGGGTCAGTCATCGCCTGCCCGTGGCCCCAAGGCCACACCCCAAATGAAAGTGACAGCAGCAGCACGGGGCCCACAGAGAACTGGACCCCAGGGGTCCTATCCACGGGGACAGTGACCTCTGTCTCCAGCCAGATCTGTGCTCAGATCTGGAGATTTCTTGAGACTCTGAAAGTGCGGTATTTCTGTGAAAATATGGCAATGTTGTAAAGTTACTAATCAATTAAACTTTCTTTAAAACACTGCCCAGGCCAAATAAATCATGTGTGTGGAGTGGGTTTAGGAACACATCTGGACCGTTTACCTAGATCAGCATAGTCTGACGGAAATGTGATGTGAGCCACATATGTGATTCTGCATGTTCTAGTTGCCACTTTAAAAACATAAAGGTAGGGAGTTCTCCCTGGTGGCCTAGTGGTTAGGATTCCAGGCTTTCGCTGCCGTGGCCCAGGTTCAATCCCTGGTCGGGGAACGGAGATCCTGCAAGTTGTGCGGCGAGGCCAAAAAATAAGTTAAAAAAATAAAAATAATAAAACACAAAGGTAAATTACAGTTAATTGTGATAATATCTTCTATCTAACCCAATAATCCAAAATATTATCAGCGCAATGTGCATCAGTATAAGGACTACTAATGAGACGCTTAAGTCTTTGAAATTCTGGGTGACTCTTCCCTTAGAGCACGTCTTCATTTGTACTCGAACTATCTCAAGAGAGGGCAATTCGGACAAGCTCCCATGGGATCTGGGGCTGCGCAATGGGACAGCTCGGCTTGACAGCCTATCAGATTCTATGTGATTAGCATTTTCGGTAGCATTTCCATCGCCAGCACGTTATTTCCCCAGCACTCAGGCCAGAAACTCCACTCACCCAACCCCCATCTTATCCACCAGGCAGAGAGCATTTCCAAATAGCCCTTGAATGCATCCCTTAAAAGAAAATGTCCTCAACCTCTTTGACCTAAACTGTTTGAGTGGATACCTACTAAACCTCTCTACCTTCTGTCTGTACACCCTCTGCCCCAATCCCTTCACACCGCTGCCAGAAGGACCTTTTGAAAGCCAGCATCTGACCCTAGGGATGCATCTCTGCTCCCCAAACGTGCTACAAAGCTTTGAGACCCCGTGCCTTTGTGTGTGCTGTTCCCTCCACTTCGCATGCCCTTCCCCCTTTCTCAGTCTTTGGGATTCCTACCCACCTTTCTAAGACTGTTGAAATGTTGCCTTTTCTGGAAACCCCTCTCCTATCTTCCAAAACAAAACAAATCATCCTTGCCTTTATCCTACCAGCCCTTCTCTAGAAGACTCGTCACGCAGTCCTGAACTTTCACGTGTGTCCTCTCTTTCCTGCCGCTACTAGTTATTAGAGCACTCGGTAGGTAGTGCCGCAGCCTGCCCAGGGTGGGGTCTAAGTGAACTGCACCCCTAGGGCTGTGTGGTGCACAAGCCGTGTAAGTGATGGAGTGTCTTTGTATCAGGTACTGCCGTTCGCCTTTACATGTTACCGTTGCCCTGAGTCCTACTATTATTTTGTTGTTAAGAAAACGGGGGTTCGGAGAGGTGAAGCAGCTTGCCCAAGGTCACAGAGCACTTACGCGGTAGAACTAGACTCCAAACCCAGGGATCTGGTCCAACCACTATGTGAGGCCACTTGGGAATTCCTGAATGGTGACAGGGAACAGGACTTCGTAACATTCTAGCACCGTGGCTGGCACTCAGAATGTGCCACGTGCTTACTGAGTAAGAACTGCAGGAAGATGCACTCCGGGGCTCGGTGCCCAGAACTTTGCCTGCCGGGCTTGTTCTTGTCTTCCACATTCAGGACAGATGTCACCTCTTAAGAGACCATCCCTGACCACCCCATCAAAGCAGTCACCCTCCCGCCACTCAGAGGGCTCCAATATATCACAGAGCTGGGACAATCAAAGTGCAGTAAGACTGGAAAATCTGCCCCATAGACACAGGCAAATAGAATCACGTGTCCCTGTGATGACCCCTCTGCTCTGAGAGGCAGCAAAGGCTTTCTCCAAAGGTCCAGATAATAAATACTTTCCACCTTTCAGTCTGGACAGTCAGTTGCAATGACTCAACCCTCATTGTCTTGGGAAAATAGCCGTCTGCAAAATGTCAAGGAGTGGGTGTGTTTCGATAAAACTTTATTTACAAAAGCAGGCATTGGGTGGATCGCAGGACGTCGTTGCCAGCTCCTGCTTCGTTTAAGGAAAGAGTTGTCATATACATAAAAGAACCAGCAGACGGCTAGCACGGTGTTTAAACATTGTCCTGAAATATAGGGCAGAGGCATATTACGTAGAGGATTTGTTCACGAAGATCTTGCCTTTTGTAAATCTGCTGCATAATTCAAGGCTAATTTTTGCAAAGAAGTACATATCAAGTAGGACCTTGTCAGTATTTCTAGCTCAAAGGGGACAGAGCTGCAGCCATAAATGCAATACTATTGACTTAGTCTGCCGGGTTTCACATGATTTGATTTTCTCAATTGAATTTTAAAATTGGGGTGTAGGTGCTGCTATGTATAAAATAGATAACCAACAGGGACCTACTGTATAGCACAGGGAACTCTGCTCAATATTTTACAATAACCTATAAGGGGAAAGAATCTGGAAAAGAATAGCTATATATGTATGTATAACTGAAACACTTTGCTGTACACCTGAAACTAACACAACATTGTAAATCAACTATACTTCAATAATATAATAAAATAAAATAAAACTGGGGTGTAGGTGACATTTTTTCCAATTTTGTTTTAGTGAAACTCTATTAATATTTGTTGTACCAACCTAGCTGAAATTCACATAATGTGAATTTACACAAAAGGCAGCCACCTTTTGGTGGCATCTGCCTCCCCCACTGGCCATAATCTTCCCAAGAGCAAAATGTCATCTTCCCACCCACCCCTTTCCTCCAAGTGGGGTCCCATGCTTGCTGCGTGGCAGACACTCACACACACATGCACACACGCACACACCCATGATCTGAACGGAGGATCTGTTTTACCTCTAAGAGCAAATCAGGAAGGAATAAGCTTCAACTACAGTGGTGGCGATTTCAGGGAGATACCAACGCTTTCTGATTACAAAGAATGTTAAGCGCTGCAGCTTCCGGTGGTTCTGCAGTCTTTTTCTCTGGAAACTCTTTGTGTGTTTGTTTGTTTTGTAACAGCCATTCATGTTGGATGGCATAGAGACCCGACCAGGCAGGAAGCAGAAGGAGGGAGCAGGAAATATTCCCGATATCCTTCCAAACTTAGCATCTAGGATCTGAACATTCCTTCTCTACAAAGTATGGCCTGTGCCTTTTTTCCATACCCTGCACCAAGCACTTAAAATTCACATGTCACCGTGGCCTCGTAGCTTTAATAAACCACATCAAAAGCATTTTGCAAAGATGCTTCTTCCTCTATGAAACCTGAAGCCGTAAGTGGACCTGCTATTAGGCTGGTAATTAAGCCGCTCCCTGGGCCCAGTGGATATGCATTCAACCTGCCAGAAGATGATGCAACGCATGCCTTCCTCAGTGGGATCCTCAGGGCCTGACTCCCGTGTTCCCCCAGATACCTCGCTCCAACTCTGTGTGCAGCCGGGGAGGTACCAGCATGTGAAACTCGGTTTCAATCACAAAACCCAACTGACCGCAGCAAACAGCTCTCACCAAAGAGCCACGGGGTGACCAAAAAGACGGCTTTTCCCACTGTTCTCCCTGAGGAAAATGCAGTCACTGCAGTCAAAATGCCGTCTCCCTCAGCTCACTGCCTTGGCTGTCCTCTGAGACACCAAAACAGACCTTACAGATGCCTGTCCAACCCCTGTTATTTTCTCCCCTGCCGATGAGGCCTGGCCCTGCTTGGGTACCTGCCCTCCTCCCCAGGGCTCCAGGGCTGCATCCCATTTGGTCCACGCCAATCACAGGGCTCTTATTGCCCCAGCCTCTGTCAAAGCATCGCCCTTTAAAATCCCAGATAGAGGGAACTTCTCTGGTTTAAGCCAGCTCCAGTTGAGTTTTGTCACTTGCTAATGAGACTCCTAACTAATGCAATGAAAAACAAATGCTCTAATACTAACAGATACCAACGTTGATGGGTGCCCCGTGCTCGATACCATGATAAGCTGTTTGCATAAATTCTTTCATGTAACCCTCCCCATAACCTGTTGAGGACATAGCTCCCATATCACAGGTAAGGAGCAGACGTTCAGAAAGACTTAGTAAGCTATCTAAGGCTGTCTACAAGGTAGGCACCAGCCCTTGTGTGAAGTAGGAAAGGATGGCCCCTCTCAGCAGAGGGCACACACCTCAGTGGAATGAGATTTCAGGATGCTTCTGCAAATGGAAGAAGGGGCAGACACAGGCCCAGGCCAGGGAGCATGGTTTAGGAGTGAGGTAGTGGGGGCTGGATTGCAGCTCCCTTACCCCCGTAGCTAAGTGCCTTTGTGTGGGTCACGTCTGCACACCTGAACAGAGTACAGCGGATGACCCCACTCCGATGTCGCGCAACCAAGCCTGGAATCTCCATCCATCTGACCCCAAAGCTTCTTGACCAGTGTATTAGTTAGGGGCCAACCAGAGAAACAGAACCTACAGTAGGAGGTAGAGAGAGAGATTTATTGCAAGGTATCAGCCTACGTGATTTTGAGGGCTGCTGGCTGGGCAAACTTGAAATCCACAGAGCAGGCTGGAAACCTTAGTTCTCTTATGATCTTTCACCTCTTGGTACGAGGCCCACTCACGTTATTGAGGATAATCTCCTTTACTTAAACTCAACTGATGTGGATGACAATCACCTCTACTAAACACCTTCCCAGTAATACCTGGATGCAGGTTTCATTGAAAAACCTAAGTGTCCATCATCGGATGAATGGATAAAGAAGATGTGGCACATATATACAATGGAATACTACTCAGCCATAAAAAGAAACGAAATTGAGCTATTTGTAATGAGGTGGATAGACCTAGAGTCTGTCATACAGAGTGAGGTAAGTCAGAAAGAGAAAAACAAATACCGTATGCTAACACATATATATGGAATCTAAGGGGAAAAAAATGTCATGAAGAACCTAGGGGTAAGACAGGAATAAAGACACAGACCTACTAGAGAACGGACTTGAGGGTACGGGGAGGGGGAAGGGTAAGCTGTGACAAAGTGAGAGCGTGGCATGGACATATATACACTACCAAACGTAAAATAGATAGCTAGTGGGAAGCAGCCGCATAGCACAGGGAGATCAGCCTGGTGCTTTGTGACCACCTAGAGGGGTGGGATAGGGAGGGTGGGAGGGAGAGAGACGCAAGAGGGAAGAGATATGGGAACATATGTATATGTATAACTGATTCACTTTGTTATAAAGCAGAAACTAACACACCATTGTAAAGCAATTATACTCCAATAAAGATGTTAAAAAAAAAAGCAAAAAAAAAAGCTGGTGACAATGGCCTGGCCAAGTGGACACATCATGCTGACCGTCACAACCACCTGCGATCGCTGCTCTTCTCACCGTGTCACAGGTGTTAGGCTGGAAGGGTCTCTGGTCATCTCTCTCCATCTGCAGGGGTGGCCCAGACTTGCCTGGTTCCCCCTTCGTGTCCCAGCGTGATTAGTTATATGGTACGTTAATCACATATAAATCAAACCCTGCGAGCTTTTTGACCCTCCTGCAGGATCTGTAAAGCTGCCCTTTCCTTTCTATCCCACCTCCTAAGCTCTGGCATCTCTGCTTCTACCGTCAGAGGCTGAAGGGCAGCGGAAGGGAGTGATGCGGAGCCTGGCTTCAGGGTCTGCCTAAGGTCTTCAGGCTGCATGAGTGACTTAACCTCTTTGAACTTTAGTTTCCTTCTCCATAGCATGGAGATAACGATAGTCCCAACTAGGTGGGGCTCTAGCAAGGATGAAAAAAATGACAAAATTCCTAAAGGGCTGAGGACAGTGCCTGGCCGGTGGCAAGTGTTCAATAAACGAGATCACCATGGTGATCAGGACGCTGAGGATGCCCCTCTGGTTCCCTCACTTCCTCCTGGTCCAGGCAGCATCTCTCCAGCCATAGTCCTTGTGATGTAGCTGCCCAGAGTCTTCCATCACACAGGGGCATCCTAGGACGGACCCGTGCATCTCGCTGCCTGTATACACGGGACGGAACAGGAGGAGGTTCCTCAACGTCTTGAAATTATTTTCGACTTGTAATTATTACGCAGACTTTCAGGAATGAAGGGAAATAAATATTTTCTAATATTCAAGGAACAAAAAAAGGTTGAGTCTCCTCTTTCAGCTGCAACCTCGGGGATTTTGAGAGGGCACGATCTTTTGTGTAGGATGTCAGTGTGGAAAAAAGTCACCCACAGAATCATTGAAAAGACATGCATTGGGCATGGTTCTTGGTCCTGGGAATGCAGAGAGGATCGAGTTTGGAAGTTCAGCTTGAAAATTAGACTTTGAATACACATATAGATTTATATATCTGTATTTAGATTATATAATTAGATTATGCATTTAATACATGTATATTAGACAGAAAGAGAGAGAGAAGGGGAAAGACGTTGTCAGAAAAGAGAATCTTTATTCTTCAAGTTACCATTCTTAACTACAAGAACAGTCACAAAGACCTTCCCAAGTGTTATATTATGGAAAAAAAGGGTGAAATGCATGCAGGGACAGCAAAACTATCTTCCCTACCCTATTCTGGGCCTTAAAGAAAAATGGGATTTTGCATTTGAATTGTCATTTACAAGGAGGAGAGCGGAGCAGGTGATCTGAAGGAGTTTCTTTTCTGGAAGTGAAATTCACAAGAGAAACGAACTGTTTCTGAAAGCAGCAGAAATTCATCACCGCGTTTCAGATCTAGGCTGGAGGTAAAGGGGAAGCAGACGTCCTGGAAAGGGATCTGCAGCCGCTGAGAGTGGTTCCAGCAGGAGGATAGGGACTCCGCAGCTGTGCTGCGAGGCCCACCCCCATCTTTGCTTCCAACTTCTCAGCTGCTTATTCCTGGTTAAATTCAAGGAAGAAGAGGGAAGCTATAAGTGTAGCAGTTGGACTGGAAAGAAAAAGACTCGTAAATGATGCTATCGGCAGACTGTCTTGCCTTCTAACCAATGACGATAAATGAAGAAATTAACAAAGAGAAGTCAAAAGGCGACTGACCAGAGTTTATACACTGGTTAATCCCAGTGCCAGACACAGTTCGAAGCACTTTGAGTTGTCTCACTTAATCCTACCCCAGACCTTATAAAGGAGGTGTTGGTATTATCCTCATTTTATAACAAAGTTCAGAGAGGTTAAGTAACTTGCCTGAGATCACACAGCTGAGGCCAGGGGTAAACCAACACAGGAAACTCACACGTGGTGTTTCCTCTACCTTTTCCTCACCATTTGTGACCCTAAAGAATCCCTTCAAACACAAGAAAGCAGAACATCAAAATGATCAGAGAGTGGCAGATGCCTCCCAGTCCAGGAGGAAAGGAAAAAAAAGCCATAAACCAGGGCTTTGTCCTTCTACGGGCTGCTGACATGATACCAAAACAGGGGCCCTTTCTGAGAGTCGGCACTGAGTTCCTGCACACCTCCTACCCAGGGGCAGGCAGGGCAGTGGAGGGAGCTCGGAGCCCACTGCCCGGTTTTGAATCCTGACTCTGCCCCACCAGCCGTGTGGTCTTGGCAAGTTACTCAGACTCCCGAACTTCAGTTCCTCACTGGGAAGTGGGAATCTCCCCTGGACCTGCTTCATGGGGTCACGTGAAAGGCTTAGAACAGTGCCTGGCATGGGTCAAATGCTCAATCAACGTTTACTCTGGTTAGCACTTTAATTATTGACGTACATGATTATTGGCTTATATTATTTCAGGCCTAACATTGTCATTGCCCAAACCCCCTGCTCACTAATGTCACGCCCTGTTGCATCCTTGATGGTGCTCTCAGCTTCCACGGACACTGCATTGCAACCATCATGACAGCTGCGGTGAACCCTGCACTTGTTAGCATTGCTCTAAGTGCTCCGCGTGTATCACAGCACAATCCTCCCCATGCCCTGTGAGGTTGGAACCCCACTGCTGCCCATTTTTCAGATGAGAAAACTGAGGCATGGAGACAGGAAGGAACTCTCCCTAGGTCATGAGGCTAGAACATGGGGCAGGGGATTAAGACCCAGATCCTACATAGTCACCACCACGGGTTAGAGCTGCCCCTGCTTTTGGCAAAGTGGTTTCAGACTCATCAGGGCAAAACTGGGAGGTTGGTTCTTTTCCCTTTCTTCTTAAGGCAGGACCAGGCTTGTGGGTGTATCCGCTCTGTCCCTGAAGGGAAGGTCTCCCCATCTAATCCGCCCCCCTCACCTGTGCAGGGGCAGCGGCCTCTGGAGAGGGTGGTACTGGCCTCTTTCTTAGCATCCCATCTCAGGACAGGCAATGAAAAAGGGTCCCAGGGTGGAGGCGCAAAGCAGAAAGGAAACAGATGGGAAGGTGAGTAATTAAATCAATATACACCCAACAGCCAAGGGGGGGAGGAGGGGGCGGGGCAGAAGCAAAGCAATCCCATCCAAAACTGAAGTCTGAGCTCCTATCATGTGTGTTCATTTCCAAAAGGCCGTTTCTTAAAGCTGTTTGGAATATAAATGCAAAACAAAACAAAACACACACACCCCATCCCTGCAACACACACACGCACGCATACACACAAGGATGCCCTTTTGTTTCATTTTTCTGGAATTCTGATTTTTCTTCCCATAGAATTCTCCTCCCACCCCCCGAAGCAGCTCCGTACAGAATTACAGGTTTAAGTACTTTGATGGGGCCGGTTCTGTCAGAGGTGAAGGGTCAATTTGTTTGTATTTTAGAGCAGACGTGTGCTAAGCCTTCCTATATTTTAAACAGATAATGTCCTTGTAATCTGGAAGCACTTACATCGAAGGCCGGCTTTGTCCCCTTTTTCAGCGTGTGTGTCGCTCTCGCCCGTCTCTGTTGAGATGAAAAAGAAATACTGTATCTTTAAATTAGGAGGCGCCGGATAATGAATCTTGGGCAGTGAAAAGGCTAATGCCATGTGGAGGAGAAGGAGTTTAATCTAATTTAGTTGGAGGGTGTCTGTCTGCGGTGTTGTTTTTGGAGTGTGGGAATAGAGGGGAAAGCTGTCCCCTTGAATGGTCGCTCCAGCGCCAGAAGCAGTGGGGAGCCGCGTAGACGCCAGTGATCCAAAGCCGGGCCTTGAAAGGGGGATTAGAGACATGCTCTGATTTGCAATTCACACTAATGCACCCCGTGGAACCTTTGGTAATATTTCAAACCACGTTTCAAGGGAAGTGGCCTTAAAATCGCTGTCTAAATTGTGCTGGGGAGACAGAGTGCCCTCCAGTCATCCGTTTTATGATGTGGACGCTTTGCTGTTTGTTTCTCATCGCCCCACCCCCATCTCAACCTCTTCCGACGAGTGTTTTTAGGTGGAATTGAAACTTCTGTGCCCGCTGAATCTGCTGCAGCTCGCCTGGCTTCTCGGGTGGCGCACGCTGTGTGTTTAGTAAAGCATCCCTTCAGATGACCAAAGGTATTTTCCTTGGAGAAAAATGTGGGGCGGTAGGGGTGGGGGGAAAGGGCACGCTCGCTTGGTTAGAAAGCAGAATTCTCCATGCCTGCTTTTTTTTTTTTTTTTTTTAAATCTGATAATAAGTGTCTGCAGAAACGTAACCCAAGAGGAGGTCAGGGAAAATGGCGCCTTTTGGTATCAGAGATCGCTCTGCATGTCGGGCAATTATGAGCATCTCGTTCTTACTTGAAAGGAGAATCGGAACCGCGCTGATGAAATACAAATATTGATGATAGTAGGAGTTAAAAGAAGTAACACCACGCTCACTTCATGGGATCATCAAACATCAATGTGCCAAGAGAGATGCTCCCAGCAAATGTTCCTGGAAAACACAGATAACCTGAACCACTTTCTACCTTCAACTTTATTAACACCCTTCTCCTTTCCTAAACTCTGCTGATATGCTACAAGTTCACTCTTGCAATTAGCTTGTAACGTGCTAAGTCTATGGTTCAATTTCTTTCTATTGCTGAAAGAGCTAGTACTTTTTATCTGAAAGAGATTACTGTGAGTTTTCTCAAATCTCATTTCAGAAAGATCTCACACAGTGCTTATAATTTCCACTGACTAGAACACCGTAAGAGGAGATACAACTTTGATTTTTAGCAATATCTGTGTCAAAGTGTTTTCTACTTCGGACCTCGCTAGAACGAGATGAAACTCTGCCTCTCTCTCAATTCCCTTCCATCCCAAAATATTTAGTTTTCCATCAAAATATTGCCTGACTCCTGAAATCATATTCCCATTCAAAAACCTTATACTTTTCTGGGCAAACATTTGCAAGAACTTGAAGGTAGTTAATGTTTAAGAGTGTCTCTCCCATATATATATTTTTAGGCAGTTGGGGTGAAACATATATATATACAAATATATATATATATATATTCCTTGTCCCTGCATGTTATTTGAAATCATGTTTAATTATAAAGTTTCATTAAAAACCTTTGCTCAAAATTGTAGAGGCCTAATAAGATTTCCATTAATTTAAACATATCGCTATTCCCACGACAGCCCCAAATGCTTTCTTTTCCCTCTTTCATCCGTGGTTAAATATGTAAATAAAATGTCTAAAGTCATTCTTCAAAGAAGACAAAAGAAAAAAGAGCTGAGGGGAGAGACAGCCATAAAATTCCTCCCAATTCTCCATAACATTTGCCAGAGGGGGGCCAGTTGCCAGCCCGGGCTAAGCAGCAGGGAACCCGCTGCTTCTTAGAATCACACATCTCAAATCCCACACACAGGAAAATAAAATAAAATAAAATATCTTTTCAGCCGGAGCCATCAAAAGACCCTTTTCATTTATTAGTTACAGAGTTATCTTGCAGTTGGTGATTTCTCAGAGCCTCATTTTTCTATCATAATGTCTATTTGTTGGTTTCCATCTCAGCTGGGCAGAGCGAAGCACTTCTGCAGACATTTTTTCTAAAAAAAAACGAGAGAAGAAAGCAATCTGAAGTGGTTGTAGTGAAAATAATGGGTCTGAACATGGCCGAATTAAAACAGCACAGAAAAGATCAATTAGGAGGCACCTTCTCAAATAGCTAACACCCCACTCCCGGTGTTTGGCACTGCCCCTGACTCTCTCACATTTATATTTTCAGAGCTTCTGAGGGAAGGAAAGGAAAAAGAAAAGAAGGAAAATGATGTCCAAGGAAGGATCTTGGCAAGGAAAATTCTAGAAAAGCCAAGGGATGTCCACTGAATCTTTTTTAATGGAAAGGTTTGGAAAACAGCTCACTAGACTCAAAAAATATATACACACGCACAAAAAAACGCCCATCCCCAAACAAACAAACTATCATAAGAAAACTGGCAGCCTTGGAAAAAGCATCTCGGCAAACAATCCAGTTGAAGGCGGTTGTTCTGACTGCCTTAGCGTTCACCTCGACCACCTTTTTCTCCACTCTCTTCCTCACCCGAACCTCTTCCAACACCTCACACTGAGATCCAGGGACACTGATTCAGTGCCCGGTGCGATTCCCAGCCTCATTCGTCTCAGTGTTTGCTGGATGGATGGATGGATGGATGGATGGATGGGAAGAAGGAAGGAGGGAAGGAAGGAAGGAGGGAAGGAAGGAAGGAAGGAAGGTGGATATGTGAGTTCTCCCAAGTTTACTAGATGTACAATCCTACGACTTGTTTCAAATAAAAGCCAATACTCTAAAAAGCCTTCTCAGAGGAAGTGCCCCACTTCTGCCCCCGCCGACAAGAAGCTTCCTAGCAGTAGTGTTTCCTCCTTCGGCGCTTCCTAGAAATAGCCGGGGACCCGCAGCGCCCGCCGCTCCTGCAAAGCCCCGGGGGGGGGGGGCGGGGGGCGGCAAGACCGGGGGCCCCCCGCACCGACTCTCAGGGATGTCTGGACACACGGTACACCCCTGCAGAGGGCTAACCCCAGAAAGGCAGGAGGACAAAGGAGGCCCCGGTCCGCAGGGCCCGCTCCTCTGACCTCTCCTCTCGCCCCGGAAAGTCCTCCAACTGCCCCCGCTATGCGTGATCCTGGGAGTTTCCGAAAAACTTTAAGAGATCTTGATCTCGAGAGCGGCTAAGAGGAGAGAGGCCCGGCCACCCCCTAGGGGTCCTGTTTACTGAAGGGTTAATACGGGCAGCCAGGTGACGCGACGGGCAAGTTCTCTGGAGGTGGGGCGTGGGCGTGCGTGGCCGAAGTGACTTCGTCCCCAATTGGCGCCCCCCATCCGAGGGGGGTGATCTAAGGGCACTGGGCCAGGGCGCTCCCTCCGCACCTTTTAAGAGAACTGAGAGGCACGGGCGCCTCCCCTTGCCCGGGGAGTTGGGGACCCTCGGAGCGAGCTGACTCAGCGCCCGCCCACCTCCCACCCTCAACGCCGCAGCATCCCGCGGGTCTGCAGCCCAGGAGGGAGCAGTCGGGCAAATCACTGGCCAAATAATATAAATACCCGACGAGCGAATGACTTCCTATAATAAATAAACCCAGCCGCCTAGAAGAAATCAGCAGCCCTGCCTGGCGCGAGGCCCCTCAACTCCGCGGCGCTGTCGGGGGCGCGGGTCCCTCTGCTACACGCCAAGCCCCCCACGGCCCGAGGCGGGGGGGTGGGTGGGACCTAAAGAGCCCCAGGAAGCTGCCCGCCCCTCCCCTCCCCCTCCTCCTCCCCCTCCCCGCCTTCTTCGCGGAGACCGCGGAGGAGCGGTCCTAAAATCTGGATTCCCAGAGCCCTTCCCCCCCGGCCCTTAGCTCTACTCTTTGAAATTTCAAAGAGACCCCTCCCCGGAGCCGGAGCCCCGACGCAGGCCTGGTAACTCCGCAGCCTCGGGAAGATGCGAGCAGGTTTACAAGCTAAGGGGCCACTTTATGGCCGAGGCCATAAAACGCAAATCCCACCTCGCTTTGAAAGCGCCCTCCGCCCGGGACCCACCATAAAAACCGGGGGCGACGCGCCCCCAGCCTCGGCCGCGGACCAGCCTGCCCCTCCTCCGGCCAGGCTCCGAACTCCCAGTCACCCAGGCGTCCTTGGGCTGCGGGGGACGAGGCCGGGGGCTCCCCGGGAAAGGGGGCGCAGGCGGGGAGGCGGCGGGAGGCCAAGTTGGAGGCCGGCGCAGAGGGCGAAGGAGCGGCGGGAGGGACGCACGGGAGGGCGGCGGCGCGGGGCCGGGGGCCGGGGGCCGGGGGCCGGGGGCCGGGGGGCGGCGGCGGGAGCGGGCGGCCCGGAGCTGCGCTTTCTCATGCAAAGCAGCGGCGGGGCGGGGCGGGGCGCGCGGCCCGGGGGCGGGGCCTGTCACCGCTCGGCTGTTTCCCCCTTTGCCTTTTCGCTCGGCGGCTCCGGCCGGGACCAGATCTCCGAAAGGCTGCGGGCCGGGCCGGGCAGAGGCCGGCGCGGGGAGGGCGGAGCCGCCGCCAGCCGCCGGCCCCCGTGCGCCCGCGCCGCCCGCCCTCTCCGCGCGCTCCCACGAGAGGCCAAAGTTGGCGGCGGCGGCGGCGGCCCGCGCGCCGAGAGCTCCGGGGGTCCTGTCGCTTCCCGGTATTGTTCGCAAACTTTGCTCGTCTCCTCCGCGGCCTCACCTCGGCGGAGGCGGCGCGCGGAGAGCGGGGCCGGGGGCGCTCCGTGCGCATCGCTCGGGCTGAGCTGGGCGGGCATGGGCGGGGGCCCGAGCGGGGACGAGGAGCCGGAGCCGGCAGCCCGAGCCCCGGAGCGGCGGCTCTGAGGGCGGCCGACCTCCCCGCGGGGACACCTCCGACGCCACCATGCAGCGCCCGGGCCCCCGCCTGTGGCTGGTCCTTCAGGTGATGGGCTCGTGCGCCGCCATCAGCTCCATGGACATGGAGCGTCCGGGCGACGGCAGGTGCCAGCCCATCGAGATCCCGATGTGCAAGGACATTGGCTACAACATGACCCGCATGCCCAACCTGATGGGCCACGAGAACCAGCGCGAGGCCGCCATCCAGCTGCACGAGTTCGCGCCGCTGGTGGAGTACGGCTGCCACGGCCACCTCCGCTTCTTCCTGTGCTCCCTGTACGCGCCCATGTGCACCGAGCAAGTCTCCACCCCCATCCCCGCCTGCCGGGTCATGTGCGAGCAGGCCCGGCTCAAGTGCTCCCCGATCATGGAGCAGTTCAACTTCAAGTGGCCCGACTCGCTGGACTGCAGCAAACTCCCCAACAAGAACGACCCCAATTACCTGTGCATGGAGGCGCCCAACAACGGCTCGGACGAGCCCGCGCGGGGCTCGGGCATGTTCCCGCCGCTCTTCCGGCCGCAGCGGCCGCACAGCGCGCAGGAGAACCAGCTGAAGGACGGGGGACCCGGGCGCGCCGGCTGCGACAACCCGGGCAAGTTCCGCCACGTGGAGAAGAGCGCGTCGTGCGCGCCGCTCTGCACGCCGGGCGTGGACGTCTACTGGAGCCGCGACGACAAGCACTTCGCCGTGGTCTGGCTGGCCGTCTGGTCCGTGCTCTGCTTCTTCTCCAGCGCCTTCACCGTGCTCACCTTCCTCATCGACCCGGCGCGCTTCAGGTACCCCGAGCGCCCCATCATCTTCCTCTCCATGTGCTACTGCGTCTACTCGGTGGGCTACATCATCCGCCTCTTCGCGGGCGCCGAGAGCGTCGCCTGCGACCGGGACAGCGGGCAGCTGTACGTCATCCAGGAGGGGCTTGAGAGCACGGGCTGCACGCTGGTCTTCCTGGTCCTCTACTACTTTGGCATGGCCAGTTCCCTGTGGTGGGTGATTCTCACGCTCACCTGGTTTCTGGCTGCGGGCAAGAAGTGGGGCCACGAGGCCATCGAGGCCAACAGCAGCTACTTCCACCTGGCCGCCTGGGCCATCCCGGCCGTGAAGACCATCCTAATCCTGGTCATGCGCAGGGTCGCGGGGGACGAGCTGACCGGCGTCTGCTACGTGGGGAGCATGGACGTCAACGCCCTCACCGGCTTCGTCCTCATCCCGCTGGCCTGTTACCTCATCATCGGCACTTCCTTTATCCTCTCGGGCTTCGTGGCCCTTTTCCACATCCGGAGGGTGATGAAAACGGGTGGGGAGAACACGGACAAACTGGAAAAGCTCATGGTGAGGATAGGGGTCTTCTCCGTGCTCTACACGGTGCCGGCCACCTGTGTGATTGCCTGTTACTTTTACGAACGCCTCAACGTGGAGTATTGGAAAATCCTGGCCACGCAGCACAAGTGCAAAATGAACAACCAGACTAAAAACCTGGACTGTCTGATGGCCGCCTCCATCCCCGCGGTGGAGATCTTCATGGTGAAGATTTTCATGCTGTTGGTGGTGGGCATCACCAGTGGCATGTGGGTCTGGACATCCAAGACTCTGCAGTCCTGGCAGAACGTTTGCAGCCGCAGGTTCAAGAAAAAGAGCCGAAGAAAACCGGCCAGCGTGATCACCAGCAGTGGAATTTACAAAAAAGCCCAGCATCCCTCCAAAACCCATCTCGGGAAATATGAAATCCCTGCCCAGCCTCCCACCTGCGTGTGAATGGAGGGAAGGCCGGCGCGGAAAACTTTCCCAGGGAGGATGCAGTGGCAGAGTCAGAGCCAAACATGGTGCTTTTCTCCGTCGGTTGGTTGCTTGCTTGTTTTGTTCTGTTTTTTCTTTTTTTCTTTTTAAATAAAAGTAAAAGGAAAAAAATAAAAAGCTTTTACCCTGAAATTCAGGATGCTGTGATAACACTGAAAGTCAAAATGTACTTAAAGGGGTTTGTTTTGTTTTTGTTTTCAGTGAAGGAGAACCCTCCCAGTTAAGTAGCCTCTTGTGTAACTAATTTGTGGTAACATAGTTGATTCAGGCCCCCAGAAGAAAACTTTTGTTTAGAACCTTCCATAAATATACATCTGTGTGTTTGAGTTGGCTTTGCTATCCATTTACAAATCACAGAAGAGATAACTTCTTTGCAAATTAAAGAGCCTCTGCTGAGTTTCAAAAAGGGAGAAAGAGAGAGAGTCACTGTCCGGCAGGGGAGCCCAGGGCCACCCTCAGGAAGGCTGCGTGTAGACAGCAACTTCTGTGCCAACAGGAAGAAAGAGAAAGCCTGACAACTCAGTACCCTCCAGTGGATTTGGAGTCACTTAAAAGAGACTCCAGCCTCCACAAATGGTCTTTCTCCGACATAGAAACTTCCACCAAACCTCATATTGGTCAATGCCAACGATGTGCAATACATTTTTTTTTCTCTTTACGTGAAAATCAAAAGAGAAACAAGTATTTTGCTGTACATAAAGACAACAAAAGAAATCTCCTAACTAAAGAACTAAGAGGCCCAGCCCTCAGAACCCCTTTAGTTTTACAGTTTGTGGCTTTTTAATGGAAACCAAGCCAATGTGACACACGTTTGGACTGATTCACGGAAGGGTGGGTGGAGAGGGGGGAAGGATCCTTCAAAAGTGCCCAAAGGGCTCATTGACTCTTTCTATTGTTAAACAAATGGTCTCCATGAATAGACGCGGGAAGCCATCTACCAACCTTGGAGTTTATTCTCCTCACCAGGAAACGCCAGGAAAGAGTGGTCCTGCTGGTGTCTATCTGTAATATATGATATTTTTCATGCTTCACTATTTTATTAAAAATAAAAGATGTTCTTTAGTTTGGCGCTGCTCCCTTGTGCGTTGTTAGGTGACCCTTCTCAGTGCGTGGAGAGAACAGAGAAAACTTTCTCCTTCTGTTTGCTTTTCAAGCAAATCCTGCGTGTGCATCTCTCTCTAGAGGTCATTGGTTATCTATGTGAAATGGCAAATGGACGGATTCCAAAGTGGGCACAGGATGATTTAATTTCAGGCTTCCTCCATGCAGGAAGCGGCTGTGGTTGGAAGTTGTCTCTTGAGTGGCAGGATGCAAGGGCCCGGTTTAGCACAGTTCATTAAGGAGCAGCTTGGGTACCAAGCGTGGATACATTCGTGCCCCTGCACTAGGGTCCGGAGAATGGAGCCAGCCAATTAGGAGAATTAAATCAGAGTAGGGCTCAGTTGACCTGCTGGGGTCAAATTGTACTGAGATAGAATGGTATACAACCGTCCAAAGGATGCTGGCTTTACAGCAACTCCTGGACGCGTTTACAAAACAGACTGTAGATCTGGACAGGATAAACTATCTGCTAAGAGTGCTGAGTCATCAAGGAGAAGTTCATCTGCTTTGCACACCCTCGTACTCGCTTCTCCTCCCGTGTTTGCTGTCTGAGTTGTGTAGCTGTAGACCTGAAGTGGGCCTGGGTTCCTCTTGTCAGAGGCACCGCTAAACTCAAGTTCTAACCCAAGGGCACCGTTCAGACCAACTGCCCCGGGGATCTGATAGCACAAGCCCAGCCATCTGTGGGTCATCCTGATGCCAAGGTCCAGGTTGAACAAAGAGCTCTTAAGAATGTTGAGCATTGATTAAACACTTATTAAGGATGGACAGAAGCCTGAAGGACAGGGCAGCCTGTTTCCTGCAGATGGTGTTTAGGAATTAAGCCTGAGGACCCAGGCCACCCTTGCATCAATGACACTAGAATTGAACAATGGTATCAATCTTTTTTTTTTAGGGGGGCTCGGAGGGGGGTTTGCTGTAGCATATACAGGAGCAGGGACCTTGGATGATTTGAGAAACAGCAACTAGGTAGGTCAGGTAATTTAAGGTTAAATCCAGAATAGCCTTCAGTGCATTAAAAAAGAAAAAACGTTTAAAACAAAAATGCCCACAAAGAGAAACCTATTTGTCGATTGTTCCCATCTAGCTCCCGAAAAGACTAAAGATATTTACGTACGTGTGTATGTATGTCACGTACCCTTTCTGTGACTCCTAGGAAAAATAAAAAGGACATTTTGGGAGCTTGGAGAAGTCGAGGAAGGTAACTGTCAGAGCACTGCGGTGAGAGTCCAAGCTGGGTACGAGCTTAAAATACTCAGTTCTGAAATCATTAGACTAATTGGCGGTTTCGGGTCTGCCCGTGTTCAGGTACGTAGGCTTTTGACGGTGGGTCCAAGGGAAATCAAGGCATCCATGAGAGCCTTTGCTGTTGTTTAGAACAGCGGTCCCCAACCTTTTCGGCACCAGGGACCGGTTTTGTGGAAAAGAATTTTCCACGCACGGGGTAGGGGGCGGGGGCATGCTTTAGGCAGTCATGCGTGTGAGTGACGGGGAGCCGCTCACCTCCTGCTGTGTGGCCCGGTTCCTAACAGGCCACGGAGCCCTGGTTTAGAATGTGCAGGATTTCCAAAAGGACTGTTGACTTCCTTCGTTTGGAGACCTCCCCGCACCAAAGGCTGCGTGCGGCCTTTAGCTCCAGGAAAATGGAAACCTGCCTTGGGTGACAGACCAGAGGGGTGAGGTCCTGGTAAGAAGAAGCTCAAAGAAGGTGATGGGCCAAGGTCACGCTGCTGGCCACAGCTGTCCGCTCATTCTTTGATTCATTCCGTTATCCACACACAGGTATCCACCACCCAGTATATATGCCAGGGCCCGGGAAACAGAGAAGCAGGCTTTGGCTTCAAGAAGGTCACAGCCTGGTGGAGGAAACCTGCGTAGCTATAACGGGCGCTTGGGCACGACGCATCTTATATGTACTGATATTCTGAGTCAGGGACGCATCCCAGGGGTGGCTCGAAATTCACAGAAGGCAAAAGACTCCACGCGTATAATTTCACTGCAGGGTGAAATTGAAGCTACGTGTTGATGGCTGAGTTACACACAGGGAATAGGAAACGGCATGAGGACCTAGACTATGCCCGGCACCTCAGAGTCGTAATAATAACTACAACAGTAACAATGATAGTCACAGTGTAGCAGACCTTTCAGAACACTTCCTGTGTGCTGAGTGCTTGACAGTGTTGTGTCATTTAATTATCAGGACAATCCTTTCAGGTAGGTACTCTTATCAGCCCCACTTTATATATGAAGACCCGGAAGCACAGAGAGGTTACGTAAACTCCCAGCGTCATACAGCAAGCAATTAGAGCCGAAACAGGAACCTGGTAGTATGATAATAGATCGCAGTTCCGTAGGTAATTGTTGAATGAATGAATGATAGCTTAGCCCTTTTTTTTTTTAGCTTAGCACTTTGTACCAGCTACTACGCGAAGCACTTTACATGCATTCATTCAATTCTCTAGCAAATTTTGGTAGAGCTATTCTTATCCCCCGTATTATAGATGAGGAAATTAGAGCACAGAGAAGTCAAGTCACTTGCCCAAGGCCACAGGGTAGCAGGCAGGGAGCCCAGAATGGGAACCCTGGCTTTGTGCCTCCAAACCTGCCCCTCTGACCACTAGGCCCTCCTGCCTCTCTCGGTGGTTCTGAGGACTTGACGTGGATCAAATCATTTCGTCTTCACAGCAGCCCTCCGTGCCTTTGCTGCAGGCAAAAGAGGCCCAGGATCACGTTGGCGAAGTACAAAGCTCCCTTCGCCAGCATGGGAGGATGGAAAAGCAGGGGGTGTGACAAGCCGCCTCTCTGCACTAGTCCTGAAAGTGAGCTGAGGACATAGCAGCGGGGATGAGGAGAGGGTAGATCGAGAGGCACTTAGAAGGGAGACGCAGCAGGGCTTCGCTTTACGCAGAGAAGGAACAAGAGGAAGTGGATGGTCAGGGAGGACCGTGTTTCTGACGTGGGTGGTCAGGGGACCAGCGTGAATGTCCCCGGGACAGGAGGAGATAAACAGAAGAGAATGGAGCGAGGCGTGTGATGAAGGAGGAAAGATGAATGCGGTGTAGACACTTGGAGCGTATCTGATACCTCCATGTGGACAAGGCTGTGATGGGGGTGTCACACAGGTGGGTGTCCAGAGATGGTCAGGGCTGCAGGGGAGAATAGTCAGGCGGGTGGGGGTCTCTCCAGGGACAGAGGAGGGAGGAGGACAGAGTGCAGTCAAGCCTTGACTTAACCCCTCAGGCTCCAATTCATTTTTATAGTAAAAGGATCGTAGGAGATGATGGAAATGGTCTCATCCAGAGTCAGAATATGTGATCCAGATAGAGATAAGAGGGAGTTAGGGGGCTGAAGGCCTGAGACCCCTCCTCTCTTACCCGCCCGTGCCTGGGGCACTGCCTCTTTCTCTTTAACCCTTGGGCCACCCAAGCAAAATGGACGTGAGCCCCACAGGCTGGCATTCTTTAATCCTCGCACCTACTGAGCTGCTCCAAGACGGAAAACCAGAAAACAAAAATCAATACGTATTATCGAGACAATAGATATGATGCTATTGACCATATGATTTTTGAGAAGAGAGAGAGAGACGCAGAAAGGAATAACAGATCGGAGTGCAAACTGGCATCTTACACTTAAAGGATGTGGGGCTATAACACAGTTTAGGATTGAACAGTATCTGGCTCCAGCTATGCCCTGGTGTCCAGTCTGACTCAGCCCCTTGGGAAGTTGCTTTACCCTGGGCAAGGCTGCTGCAACTTTAATCCATAAAATGGAGGTGATCGTGGACCCCCTCCCTGGGCTGTCACTCCCTAGGTGCCCAGTGGTTTTAATAGCTCTCTATGCATTAATCTGTCCATTCCTCACCACAGTCCAGGAGATATGAGATTCAATAAAATCATATGTGTAAAGTGCTTCGAAGATTGTTGGCATTGAGTTCGTCTCAATAAACACTATTATTGTTTATTTCCCCTCCCCCAGAAAGTTCAACCCGGCGTGCTAATAAGTAATGATCTTTAAAGAGAATGAGTTTTTCTTTTGTTTTTCTTAGAGAAACACTTTTTCCAATGCCCGTGTTCAGGTTCCACAGAATACCCCGCTGATCTTTCAAGTTTAAAAGGCAGGCACAGTGCCTCTGCAGCAGTGGAAAATATTCTCTGTCTTTCTCTTTGAACACATTCACATCATAGCCGACTTCCCAGGAAATCAGACCTCACGCGTGGACGACGCCTCTGTACGCAAATGGATAAGATGGCTGTAATGTGGAGATGGAGAAAAACGGCCAGACTTCAGGGAAACTCGCTGAACACACTCTGGCAACATAGTGTGGAGTGTTTTTTAATGTTTTATTAAGAGTGTGAAGGCCAAGCTGGAGGGAGGAGGGAAGGAGATGCGTTTGAAATCTGCAAAGAATAAGTTTCAGTTGCCGAGGTTGTAATTGGGGACTTAAACAGTCCCACCCCTACGAAGATGATGCTGTTAGATCCTGCACAATGGCCACAGCCCAGTCGGACTTTTCCAAAGTCACTGAGTTTCACTTTGTTATTTTAAGACTTTTTTTGGGGGGGGGGTGGGGTACCAGGCTGGCATTCAGGGGGCTTCGGTTTATAGGAAAGGATTCATTAAAATCCATGCTTGGAACACACCCACCTCCATCCCACCCAAAGGAAGTTTTGCAGTCGGTGGCTTCAGGGGTTCTGTAATGGTGGGAGAGGATGTTCTCAGGGGGTCTCTGACGACAGGTGGTGTCTCAAAACAGATGTCCCCAAAGGGAGCAATTTGTGGCATTTTAGGGACTATTTGCACTAAAAAAACAAAAACAAAAACAAAACCCTTAAAAACCTATTCTAACAAAGTTTGCAATAGTTTAGGCAGAACTACAAAGTCATCAACCTGACAGATGATAAATCAGTGTCTGCTTTAAAAGGCGGGAGCCGGTGATTATGAGGTGCAGGTGCCGACTTTGATCAGAAGTGACAAGCCCTGGGGTTGGGGCCACTCTTCTCCCCTTCTCACCCCAGGGCAGAACAGCCCCTGTGTACCTTCCAGGGCCACCCCTCTCGTAAAACAGTTGGATTTTGTTGGCTTTGAGTAAGATACTTCATTTGCAAGGTGATTTTCTTCCTGCAGCTCATCTGAAGCCATATTCCTGAAGCTGTGTCAATATCATGTAGGTTTCATTGGCTTCCAGGCTCATAGCAGATGGCTTCAATTTGAACTAAATTCAGAAATAGTTTTGGCCAACTGAAATATTGTTGTTGTTGTTGTTGTTTCTGAAAGGGACTTTCTTTAAAAATTGAGAAAATAAAATCCACACACGGCGTAAAAAGAACATGAGAGATTTGTGAGGAGTTTGTACTTCTGATTTTGCTATAATGGTGACACAGGTCGATGCGGACCAAACAAAAACAATATGGAGGATAGAAAAAACCAATTATAAAGTTTGCCATTCTTTTATGGGTGTCATGATTGCAACCCTTTTTTCAGTCAGCAAAACCCAATATGCAGCAATGCTCAGAGTATTGGGTCACATCTCTTGGGTAAACAGAGGATATTAGAAAAAACAGGAGAGCATCAAACAAAGTTAGATGTATCATTTTTACTTTCAACCCACCTCTCCCTTCTAAAGGTTTTATTCTTACCAAGGCAAAATTTTCCCACGTATCCCAGGGGATGAACCAAAATTATCAATACTAAATCAGGTAAAATAATCCCACTGGATTAGGGGTGTGCATGTCAATCAGACCAGTAAGTGAGATGTAAGATAAGTTCTCCTGGTGGGATAGAAGAATGGGAATGTGCAGGTGGAAGTCAGGGAAGATTCAAGGAAAGATTTTCCTAGATGATAAAAAGACAGATGTTGAGGAAGCCTGTCATTTTCCTCACAGAATGTGGAGTGTGAAAGCCGTATGTGGAGCTACTGCAATCATTTTGTGACCATGAGGCAATAAACTCAATATTCAAGCCCACACTCCGAGGACGGTAGGTGCAAAACAAGAGCCAACTTTGTGATGACTCATTGAGCTACTGCACTTCCAGGCTTCTTGTTATTCAAGGTAATTAACTGCCTATATTCTCTGAATGTCAGCAAGTTTGGTGTTCTGTGACTTGCAGGAAAATATATCTATTAGAACCAAATAGTCCAGTGCTTCCCAAACCTTAATGTGCATACAAATCACCTGGAGCTTTCACTAAAATGCAGATCCTGATTCCATAGGTCTGGGTGGGACCCAAGATTCTGCACGTGTAATAAGCTCCCAGGTGAGGCTGACGTTGCTGACTTTCCTGACCCTACTATGATCTACTAATAACCACCACTTGGGTGTCCTTTCTTGGACTAGCTCTCAGTTTTGTTTTGTTTTTTAAATGGCAGTGCCACATTTTTTTTTAAAAAAATTAATTTATTTTTGCCTGCGTTGGGTCTTTGTTGCTGCACGCGGGCTCTCTCTAGTTGCAGCCAGCGGGGGCTACTCTTCGTTGAGGTGCGCAGGCTTCTCACTGCGGTGGCTTCTCATGTTGCAGAGCACGGGCTCTAGGTGTGCGGGCTTCAGTAGTTGTGGCTCGCGGGCTCTAGAGCTCAGGCTCAGTACTTGTGGCGCACGGGCTTAGTTGCTCCGCGGCATGTGGGAACTTCCCGGACCAGGGCTCGAGCCCGTGTCCCCTGCATTGGCAGGCGGATTCTTAACCACTGCACCACGAGGGAAGCCCTAGCTCTCAGTTTTAAGGCATGTCTTATATTGAGTCAAAATCTGCTTCCTTATGACTATTTCCTACTAGTTCTACTTTTATGACAGTGGTCCTCCTATAACACATCTGATGCATTTTCCATATGAAAGTACCTTATGTCTTTGAAGTTGGGTGTTATGTGCTCTCTGCATCTATTTTGAGTCTTAAAACTGCTGCCCAAATAACTTGGTTCTCCCTTTGCTGACTGTCCTCGGAGTGTGCTTACCTTGGTCTAAGCCCTTGCTAAGGAAGATGCCCACAAGTGGATGCAATTCTCCAGGAATTGTTTGACAAGGATACGATAGAGTGGGATCATTGGACACCCACAGCAAATATTATACATAATAATGGGGCACTAGAGGCATTTTCATCAAAGCTGGAACCGAACAGGGCTGTCAACTATGATTCGATGTTACCCTGGCCGTGCAAGACCATGCAGTAAGGCAAGAAGAGGTGAGACAAGGTAAAATCATTGGAAAGTGATTGAAAGGAGAATTAGCCAAAAGTGGAATTGATGAGAATTGATAAGGAGACTTAGACAAAACAGATCTACAAAAATCAGTAGCTTCCTTATATACCATCATAGCCAGGTGAAAATATATATAAATATACCATCATAGCCAGTTGAAAATAGAAACAAAATAAAAGACCACCTTTACAATAGCTACAAAAACCATAGGTACTATATATAAAATAGGTAACCAACAAAGACCTATTGTATAGCACAGGGAACTATACTCAATATTCTGTAAGAACCTATAAGGGAAAAGAATCTGAAAAAAATATATATATATTTCACTTTGCTGTACACCTGAAACTAACACAAAATTGTAAATCAACACTTAAATTTTTGAAAAAAGTGTAGGCAGACTACCTAGAAATAAACTTAACAACATGCAAACGTTTTGAAAAAAATGTTGCTATCTTACTAAAAAGCATAATTGGAAAAATTATGCCATGTACCTGGTAATATGTCAATTATCTGCCAAATTAATTCCTAAATATAATGCAATTCCAATTTTAAAAGCTGTAATTTTTGGAACTCTACAAAATGGTAGGAAATCCAACGTATTTGAACAAATACCCAAGGGGGGAAAAAACTGTAAAAGTGATGAGCAAGGGCAAAATCTATTAGATAGTGAAGTGCACTATAAACCTACAGTAACTAAAAGAGCATGGGACAGGCATTAAAACAGACAAATTAATGGAACAAGATATGGTGACCAGAAAGAATTGCGACTGAATTTGGAACTTTATTTCAAATAAGAAAGAATGGATTATTCAATCACTAGTGTTGAGGCTTGTTTTAGATTTGGGGATATTTTTATATTAAACCTTTACCTCATGCCTTTTATCAAAATACATTTTGGATTGTTAAAACATTTACATTTATAAGATTTAAATGTAAAAATAAGACTACCAGTAGGGGGGAAAAAAAGTTCTCTAAAATCTTCATTCAGTAGAAAGGAAAGGCAGGTGAATACTTTTATAAACTTATCAAGAAGCAGTTTTCTGGGCTTCCCTCGTGGCGCAGTGGTTGAGAGTCGATGCGGGTTCGTGCCCCGGTCCGCGAGGATCCCGCATGCCGCGGAGCGGCTCAGCCCGTGAGCCATGGCCACTGAGCCTGCGCGTCCGGAGCCTGTGCTCCGCAACGGGAGAGGCCACAACAGTGAGAAGCCCGCGTACCGAAAAAAAAAAAAAAAAAGAAGCAGTTTTCCTAGCATGACATCATAGCCAAAACTATTTTTAAAAGTCATGATTTGGCTACATAAAAATATTAAAATTCTGTATGGCAAAAAGTTAATAAATAAAAAATTTAAAGATGCAAAACCTCCATTACAAAAAAAGCAAAAACTGTAGTTTCCTGTCTGGGTCTGTGCATCACCAATTCAAATTACAAGAAATACTACTCACCCATAAATCTGCGGAAAGATATTTAACCTCACTCACGATAATCACAGGATACATGTGTAAAAACAAGATTTTTGCCTAACAGATTGGTACTTTTTTTAAAGGCTGTTAATATGTAGATTTGGCTTGGGTGTGGAGAAACGGGCTCCTCATACCATGCTAGTGGGAATATAAAATGGATCATCCTTTCTAGAGAGCAAATGCAACATGTAGCCAACATTTAAAAAATATATATATATCTTCCGACCCAGCAATTCTACTTCTATTAAATGTGTTGAAAATCAGGAACAGCCTAAATGTACACCAGCAGGCTGACTGTTCAATTACAGTAAATTCTTAGAAAATTGTGTAGTCATTGAAGTAATTATGTAGAACCATGTTATTAACATGGGAAAACGGCGACCACATTTTACTAAGGCTGCTAACGTCAGCCAGGATGGACCAGCACAGCCCGCTGGCTGTTTACGTTTGGCATGTTTTCGGATTTGTTCATATCTCTGCCATATCAGTGGTTAAACATTTTGAATATTATCCCTGTTATAAGTTGACAAAGCAGGTTATATAATGCATTCTGTGTAGCAGCATTTCAGTTTTTGGAAAATGTGTGTATGTACCTGGAAAGGCATAAAACGTTTACAAAGGATGTTTGGTGCAATTCATGGATAATCTTTACCTTCTTCTTTATACTTTCTCAATTTCAGTTTTTGTCAATAAACATGTATTAGATAGATAGGTAGATGATAGGTGATAGACAGATAGATAGATAGATATAGTAGATAGATTAGATAGCTAGCTAGATAGATAGAATGTTAGATGAGAGATGGATGGATGGAGAGAAAGATGAGAGAGAGATTGCAGAGCAATAAAAAATAGTGGAATAGGGCTTCCCTGGTGGCGCAGTGGTTGAGAGTCCGCCTGCCGATGCAGGGGACCCGGGTTCGTGCCAGGAAGATCCCACGTGCCGCGGAGCGGCTGCGCCCGTGAGCCATGGCCGCTGGGCCTGCGCGTCCGGAGCCTGTGCTCCGCAACGGGAGAGGCCACAACAGTGAGAGGCCGCGTACCGCAAAAAAAAAAAAAAAAAAATAGTGGAATAACAAGGTACGACTGTAGAGCACAGGGAACTATATTCAATATCCTGTGATAAACAATAATGGAAAAGAATATTTGAAAAAAGAATGTATATAAATATATATATATATCTGAATCGCTTTGCTGTACACCAGAAATTAACACAACATTGTAAATCAAATATACTTCAATAAAATAAATTTTAAAAAATAAATAATATTTTTGATGCAAAAAAGTGGGATAATCACCTACTTTCTTCTAGATCAGGGGATGCAAATTAAAATATCTATAGGGGCTATAGGAAGACAGTGCGTGAAACAGTATCAGACAATAGACAAGGAGTGTTATAGGGACTATGGGATCTATGTCTAAAAGGGAACCTACAGCTAAGTTCCAGACCATTGTTGCCATTGAAGATTTGAGAGCTTGGTGTTAATAGAAATTCCGATTTTTCTTTTTTTTTTTTTTTCTTTTTTTTTATTTACGGTACGCGGGCTTCTCACTGTCGTGGCCTCTCCCGTTGTGGAGCACAGGCTCTGGACGCGCAGGCTCAGCGGCCATGGCTCACGGGCCCAGCCGCTCCGCGGCACGTGGGACTTTCGCGGACCGGGCCACGAACCCGTGTCTCCTGCATCGGCAGGCGGACTCTCAACCATTGCGCCACCAGGGAAACCCTAGCATGCTAATTTTTAACTCAAGGTTTTATCCTTGAAAGAGGCAGCTTAGGAGCGATTTTGTCAACCGTGCTGACAGGTTTGGACTCCGGGTCTGTTCACCAGGCCGGTGAGGGACATTTTTTGTGGGCTGAGTTTGTTTACTTCTGGAAAAACTTGGCTTCCTGTTTCTAAGGGGGAACAGGTTTAAAAGGCCTCATAAAGAAGGGCTCTGAGCCTCTAACCATCCAATGGCTCTTAGAGAGCAACACTTGATGAGTTAAGTGTAAAGGAATCAGCAACATAAGGGTTGAATTTCCTCGCAGATACACAAAGGTTATAAATTAAGGGGGGAAGAGTCATGTCAAAACATGTTCCAGCTCGGAGCCAGAACTGAAAACATTTGGAAATTGATTTGGAGATGGTGGAGGGACCCGTGTCCTATCTCAGGACATCCTTCCTGGTTTGTAAGATTTATTTATTTTTTACAGAAACGGCACAGGAGTTTCAGACACAGGGGTGGTTCTCGTGTAAATCACCAAGGTTTTTTGTTTTGTTTTGTTTTTTCTTCCTGAAAGATAGTCCTGCATGGGGACGCTAAGCATTCTTGATTTGTGTTGGTTTTAATTGAGGTTTCAAAGAAAGGACTGTAGCTTTTATAGCTTTCAGTGTGTTTCTTATTTAGATGAAGACCTCAGGAAGCATAAGGCTCATTAAATTCAGGGCTCTATCAGAGTGACTACGTGGCCTTTCTTTCACCTGTTGTCAGACTTATTCATCGACAACCTTTACATTTGATTGTGGGTAGAGGAGATTCTCTCACTTGGCACGTGAACGAAGAAGAAGTAGAAACCCCAAGACTGAGGGGGCAGATGCCCATGAAAAGAGAGATGTGGGAATTTCTGCTTGAGACAATATTCCTGGGGAATGTTTAATGATCTAGGACTGCAAAGACATGAACACATTATTTTTTTCTTTTAAGATTTTTATGTAAAAAAAAAACTTTGAAAATCTCACTGTTATGAAAAATGGATATGCTACTGCTGTCCAAAGTGGACTTTTTAAGCACATACATGTCTAGCGTGCTTACATAATTTCTTGAATTCATTTACAAAGGGTGGTGTGAGCTCTGAGCAGATTGAAAACAAAGCCAGGATACCAAGGGGTCCACACCAGAGACATTTGTTTCCCTCCCATCTTTAAAAAATAAAATTGGCAAGAAGAATGTTTTCCTAAGCCAGTCCACCTACTAATTATGTCGCACCACCAGCTCCGCTCAGCAGAGACCAGAAAGACTGGTCACCAGGACCTGAAAAACAGCATAGACTTGTCCTCCTAAACCACCTTTGGCCAAGGTGCCGGCCGGTAAGATGCTCACGATTCCTAGAACTGCCTGTTAGTTCCTATTCACAGGGATGCCTAGCAGGGATGACACAGGGCACAGACGACGTCACGAGCGCAGCTGAGTTCCTTAAAGTGGCAGGTAATTATTTGTCACCGGCTGGATACCTTTGTCCATGCTTGGTGCTGTAAATACAAGAAGACTAGGGACTTCCCTGCCAGTCCAGTGGTTAAGGCAGTGCACTTGCACTGCAGGGGCATAGGTTCAATCCCTGGTCGGGGAAATAAGATCCTGCATGCCTCGTAGCACAGCCAAAAAAACACACACAAAAACACAAAAACCAAGAAGAATGGAAGGAACCACAGATGATGTATGCATCCATCACTAACTCTATCTGGGTTATTTGGGAAGGTCCAAGTCCCTCTAAGGACCCCCCCCCCACACACACACACACATTCTCTGCTGCTTCTCCATTTGCTCGTTCAGATTCACTCTCCTCCCTCTCTGTTCCCTGGGAGGCTGACCCCTGCTCTCTGTGTCTCCCAAGGCTCCTTGACCTCTGGGTTGGGTCACTTTTGGCCAATGGGAGAGCAGAGGATGGGAGAAGGGTGTGCCCAGGTCCAGCGTATTTCCTCTTGATCCTGGCAGTGGAGGGATTCCTTGCCCTACAGCCCCACTCCTGTCTGGCTGCGGGTCCTCTTCAGGGCTCCATCCATTGCAGGGTGCCCTTGCTCACCTCTCCTCTGCCCCATCAGACCAGAGGCTTCATGGAACCCCTCTTGGCGGTTCTCTCAGGGCCCTGCCATTCACTTTTGGTTCTTTTAAGCGTTGCCACACTTCCATCAAGAATCCCTCCTTGGGCTTCCCTGGTGGCGAGGTGGTTGAGAGTCTGCCTGCCGAGGCAGGGGACATGGGTTCGTGCCCCGGTCCGGGAAGATCCCATATACCGTGGAGCAGCTGGGCCCGTGAGCCATGGTCGCTGAGCCTGCGTGTCCGGAGTCTGTGCTCCGCAATGGGAGAGGCCACAACAGTGAGAGGCCCGCGTGCTGCAAAAAAAAAAGAATCCCTCCTTTAAACTCTCCCCAGGTAAACCCTCTCTTAGCTCAGGCTGCTATAACAAAATACCATAAATTGGCTGGCTTCAACCACAGACATTTATTTCTCACAGTTCTGGAGGCTGGAAGTCCATGGTCAGGATGCCAGTGGATTTAGGTGCAGGTGACGACGCTCTTCCTGGCTTAGGGATGGCTGCCCTCTGGCTGTATCCTCACACAGCCTTTCCTCTGTGTGTGCAGAAATCTCTCTGTTTTCTCTTCTCATAAAGGCACTAATCCCATCCTGGGGGCTCCACCTTCATGACCTCATCTCAACTGAATCACCTCCCAAAGGGCCCTCCTCCAAATACCATCACATTGGGGATTAGGGCTTTAACATGTGTATTTTGGGGCGACACGAACATTCAGCACATAACATCCTCTGAGTGCCATCCGTTTTCTTCAGAAGCTATACTGAACCACGTCTCCTTGCCATGTAAGAATTTAATTCATTTCCATATTCATTGAATATCTATCTGTGGGTAGGCATGGGAGAAAAAAGGCAAAGCTTACAACTGAATGTGCATTAGGGTTATAAAGTGTTTGAAAGACGTGATCTCCTTCCGTTCCCACAGAGATATGGTGTTATCCCCATTTTACAGGAGGGGAAAATGAGGATTCAAGAAAAGAAGGAGAAAGAAAGGACACAAATAACAGAGCAGTCACTGGTTGCCTAAGAGCTCCTGGCATGGGCTAGATCGGCTCAGTCAATACGCAGAATTTTTTGAGACAGCAAATACACAGTAGAAAACAGTGAGTGGCGAGAACTGGGGAGCCCTTCCCGGAAGTCAAGAGAGAACAAGCATTTGGTTCAGGCAGTAAATGGATCTGCAGTGTCATCTCCTAAATATAGCGCCGGCAGCCAGTTGCCCTGGGGCTGCTTACAGTTTGCAACCTGATGATTTCAAGGCTTTTGCCCTGGAGGTGGAGACGGTACTCCTGCCAGGAGGGGGTATGTGTTTCCCCTGAGGTTTCACCTGTCAGAGGGGTCTGCAGCCATCCGCACCTGCCCTGCAGAGCCCCAGGTATGTGACTGCAGAGGTCAGGCTCTCCCCAGCTCTGCAGCTCGGGGGGGGACACCCGGTCACAGTGGTGGTAGCGTTGATGGATCCCCTGGAATTCCTGGGTGACCCGATTGGTCCCACTGCACACTTGCTTCCCTCCCTGCTTCGCTTTTAGGTGGATTTTTCTTTAAATAATTATTGAGGTGAAAGTCACATAACAGAAAATGAAGCATTGGAAGTGTACACGTCAGTGGCACGTAGGGCATTCACTGCGTTGTCCAGCCAGCACCTCTATCAAGTTCCAGAGCATTTCCGTCACCCCCCAAAGAAAAGCCTTTGTATTAAGCAGTCGCCCCCATTCCTCCCCACCACCCCCACCTCCTGGCAGCCACCCATCTACTTCCTGCCTCTGTGGTTTAGTCAGTCCCCGGTATCTCACGTAAGTGTGAGCGTGTAACACGGCCCTTTGTGCCTGGCCTCTTTCACTTAGCGTTATGTTTCCAAGGTTCGTCCATGGCGATCAGAATTGCCGTCCTTTTCAAGGCTGAATAATGTTCCAAGTACGGACGGGCCACCTTTGTGTATCCACTCACCAGTTGGTGGACACTTGGGTTGTTTCCACTTTGGGGATACTGCGAATAGTGCGGCTGTGAGCATTGCGTACGAGTCTCTGTGTGGACGTGTGTTTTCGTTTCTTGTTAGGTTGATATTTTAATCCAGTTGGATGGTAGGTTTGTTTCGTGTAGAGATTAGATGGTTCCAGGGAGAAAGTTTGCAAAGAGGAGGGAAACATTTCTCTTACTTTAGGACAGATGGGCTATAATAGAAAACCATGCTCTCCCGCGCTGGCTGGGTCCCTTCTGCTCCTCTGGGGTCTTTCTAGCCCCTCTGATTGGCAGCCCCGTGTCATGGAGTGTCATCCTCCCCAGACCCTGAGCTCCGCCGGGTGCTCACATGCTCATCAAGACCAGCCACGCTCCTCCCTGCAAAGCTCGAGGGCATGAGGCCGCCGTGGATCCCAATACGTGACAACTGTCATCACCCTTCTCTCACTCCTGCCTTAAACCCAAGTCTGTGCCCTTGCCTAAGGTGGATCCCATGTGTTCCCTCATTCCCAGCCCCTCCTGTGTTTCTCACGGTTCATTTCTTTCATTTCCCCGTCCCAAACGGAATGAATAAACTCCCCTGTAGGGTTTTGAATTGGGTCCTTCAGAAGACACGTCTGAGTCCTGACCTCTGGTTCTGGGAATGTGGCCTTATTGAGAAGAAAAAGGTCTTCTCAGATGTAATCGAGTTAAGGATCTTGGGATGTGATCATTCTGAATTTAAGATGTGCGCTCAGTCCAATGACAGGCATCTTTATAAGAGAAAGGAGGGGACTTCCCAGGCGGTCCAGTGGTTGGGACTCTGCGATCTCACCGCCGAAGTTCCTGGTTTGATCCCTGGTCGGGGAACTAAGATCCCACAAGCCACCCCCCCCCCAAAAAAAAGAAAGGAGTGGGAGATTTGAGACGCAGAAACACGGGGCAGAGGACCAGGTGAAGATGGAGGCTGAGATTGGAGTGATGTGGACACCAGCCGAGGAGCCTGGCATCACCAGGAGCTGGAGGAGGGAGGAAGGAGGTCCGTGGACAGAGCACAGCCCTGCCCACACCTTGGCCTCACACTTCTGGCCCCCTGAACAGTGAGAGAACAAACTTCTGTTATTTTAAGCCATCGACTTGGCGCTTATTTGTTACGGTAGCCCCGGGAGGCGAAAAACAAAGTATGTTTAACGAGTGGCTGTGACGACACAGATGCTCGAGTTGCCCGGGCTGAGTCCAGACCCCGCCTCCTGGTATCCACGGGCTGCATGGCCCCGGGCGAGTCATCGCACGTTCGCCGGGCTCACTGGAAAATGAGGACCCGTGGCCGTGCTTCTCGGGGCAGTGAGGACCGCAGTCCGTGCACCTGTCCAGAGCATCGCCTGTGACTCAGGGCCAGGGAGACTGGCAGCTGTGGTCCACCCCTGCCGTCTCAATCCGTGAATAGCACATCCTTATCCAAACCCAAACCCTTGGCCACCATTTTTAAAATTCGAGTATCATTGATTTACAATGTTGTGTTAATTTCTGCTGTACAGCAAAGCGATTCTGTTATACATACATACATATATGTATATATATTCTTTTTCGTATTCTTTTCCATGATGGTCTATCACAGGATATTGAATGTAGTTCTCGATGCTCTACAGGAGCACCTTGTTGTTCACCCATCCTATATATAATAGTTTGTATCTGCTGACCCCAACCTCCCACTCCATCCCTCCCCTGACTTCCTCCCCCTTGGCAACCACCAGTCTGTTCTCTACGTCCATGAGTCTGTTTCTGTTTCGTAGACAGGTTCATTTGTGTCCTATTTTAGATTCCACATATAGCTGATAACACATGGTATTTGTCTTTCTCTGTCTGACTTACTTCGCTTAGTATGATCATCTCTAGGTCCATCCATGTTGCTGCACGTGACATTGTTTCATTCTTTTTTATGGCTGAGTAGTGTTCCGTTGTACACACGTACCACATCTTCTTGATCCTTGGCACCATCTTGAATCCCTCCTTCCCTGTCCCTGTATCCAAGGAATATCTGTTCTGCACTGGTCTGTAAGAGCGCTCTCCTGCTCTGCTTTTCCGTGATCCACAAGCCAATTTTTCAACCCCCACCCACCATCTGGACCAGTGTAGTTGCCTCCAGATTGGTCTGGTTGCCAGCATTCTCTCCCGCCCCAGTGCGTGCAATGGAATTTGCCCCTCAGGGATTTTTGGAAAGGCAGTGAGTGTGGCCTTTTCCCAAGTCCTGCTCCCATGGGAGGCACGACGCCATGTCTTTTTTTGGCTTAAGAAATGTGAAATCTGGGCTTCCCTGGTGGCGCAGTGGTTGAGAGTCCACCTGCCGATGCAGGGGACACGGGTTCGTGCCCCGGTCCGGGAAGATCCCACATGCCGCGGAACGGCTGGGCCCGTGAGCCATGGCCGCTGGGCCTGCACGTCCGGAGCCTGTGCTCCGCAACGGGAGAGGCCACAACAGTGAGAGGCCCGCGTACCGCAAAAAAAAAAAAAAAAAAGAAATGTGAAATCTGTGGGTACAATGATCTGAACAGGGTGAAGAGTGGGGCTCAGAGAAGCACCCTGGGGTGGGCACAGAGCCTCCAGGCGGTACCCAGTGCACCTGGGACGGTCCCAGGGGACACCTTTCCTGTCTTCCCCCCCAGCCCTCCCAATGGCAAGTCACTCTGGGGACGAAGGGCTTTCGCTGTGTCAGCCAGTTGTAGCCACTTCAGAGACACAGCAGAAGCAGGACAGCATCAGGAGGTAATGGGTGATGATGACCTGCTCCCAGGCCGGCCACCCTAAACCCTCTCTCCACGCCGCAGTCCCTCTGGGAGCAGAGTGTGGAGTCTTGTCACGTGACATCAAACAAAACAGTCACCAGGGTCCTGTGGCTTCAGGATTTAGGCTCTGAAATGCAGGGCATGTACCGCCATGTGCCGCCTGTGTTTGTCTCGGGGTTATCACGTGTCTGCATCTTCTGGAGAGATCGCAGAGGGCTCTGCCTGCCTGGTCCCGCCCTGGCTGTCTGCAGTCTGGGGGGCGGGGGCTAGAGGGGGGCTGCACCTGCTGAGGGTCCGTTGATGGATGTGGTCCACCCCGCTCCTCCCTTTTTCCTGGACACAGGGGGCAACCCTGATGATTGAAGGCACGGAACACGGAGGTTCGGTTGCTCCAGCATCAAGGAGGCAGAGCTGTTTCTCCAGTGACGTCATCTTCCCACGAACTGCGTCCCGAATTCCAGATGAAACGCAGCAGACAGCGCCGGGCCCTTCCCCCTCCCCACCCCGGCCACCCCTCGTGCTGACTCAGGCGTTTGGGGACAAGCGGGCAGAAACAACTGCCCCCGGGCCTGGAGTGAAGCGCCGGCTTCAAAAGTCTCAACAGCTGTTTCCCGGGACCTGGCTGCTCAACCCCACCCCCCTCCGAGCTCGTCCAGGGTCGTCCCGGCCAATGCCTGGCCCGCTGGCCGCGGAGCGGAGTCTGGGGGCCATCTGACCATCCTGCGTCCAGGAAAGCAGAGACGGCGACCTTAGGTCATTTGTCATGATTTTCAAAAATCCCATTCTGCTGGCCAAGCCTACCCGGCTGCCATCCCCAGGCTGAGCCGGGTCAGAAAGGACAGGAAGCTCTTTGGGCTTCTGTAGTGGGAAGTAGGTCTCCAAGACAAGCTCTCAAGAAGGCTGAGGGATGCTTTCTTAGGAAAAGAGGGCTGGATGGTGGTAACCCCTCCCCACGAGAGGGCAAACCTCAGCGGTGCGGCACAGCACATCCTGGGAGACACCCAGGAGGGCAGTAAGTAGGCGTGGGCTGGCCCTAACTGGGCCACGGTGGTATTTTCCTCTCTCTGTGATGCCGGGCTCCACCTGAGAAGCCCTGTACCATCCATGCGTCTATGGGTGTCTCCCCTCCCCCTCCACACCTCCCCTGCCTGGCCTGCCTTCAGGGGTCTCTGCAGAGGGCAGCCCAAGTTCACGCAGCTGGGGCTTGGGGTGGGTCTGTATCTGGTAAGAGACGGGGCCTCGACACAGGCTGGCCTTACATCCTGGGAATAGGCAAGCCAGTCCCCTAAGAGAGCGATGGGAGCCCTCTCCCCTGCTCCGGCTCAGACTGCAACCCCGCAAAAGACACCAACCTGGGGACTCTGACCTTGACGCGGCCTTCCCAAGTGCAGGAAGCCGGGCACCAGACACCCGATCCAGCTTCAGGCAGATCAACAATGCTACGTCCTGAGCACGCGCTTCTCTCCCCGGCGGCATAAGTCACCGCAGAGATTTCCTCTCTGACCGGTGCCGGGTTACCTAATAGGCCGACTAATAACGTGTCTGAGATGCCAAAACAGTGGGGCCGCCAAAAATGCAACTTTAAGAGTCTGATATTTCAAAGGGAGCATTAAAGACCAGTCTGCATGGGAAATCCTGGACATTCGCTGGACCTTTACTTACCTTTTGTTTTGAACTGTGTCCAGGGGCAGGGGGTTACTGTAATGTTTCCCAGCGGTAGACATCTCTGAAAACCTATCCAGCCTGGCTCACCAAGAGAAGGGCCAGTGAGACTTCACAGCGTGACACTTGAAGCTGATACCAAACTTCTTCTGTTCTCCCCTCGTTGGGGCAAAATTAGAAATTACTTTGTTGTGGTTCTTTGCTTTCCGCTGGTGAAAATTCATTTGGGTAAGTTTCCACTGATGTTTAGTTTTCCTGCAGCTGAGACCGTCCACTGACTTAGACCCCTGGTTCTCAAAGTGTGGTCACTGGGCTGGCAGCATCAGCATCGCCCAGGGAATTGGGTGCAAGTATAGAACAAGCCTCACCCCAGACCCGCCAAATCAAAGACTTGGGAATCACTGACTTAAGTAAAATAAATCGAGAAATCACACCACTGTATCTCACAAGGATAGCATTCCTCCAGTCCACACAGGCCACTCACTTCTTCCTAGGAGGATCCCAACCACCCTGGTAGGGGGGCTGGTAAAAGAGGAAGCCGATAATAATTGCATGGAAAGTTTTTATTAAAATGCGTTTCAGTTTTTAATGAATTTGGCTAGTACTGAGAGCTTTACTTTATTCTTCCTGAAGAACCTGTACATTTATTGAGGTCCTTTTTAGATGAGCCTCAGAAAAATATTTTAGTTTTCTCCCTGGTTTTATACATTATTCCTGGAAAACAAAATAAGAACAACAAATATATAAAGGGTGTGTATGTGTTGTGTATTTTTAAGTATATTTAGAAAATGTTTGTGTTTCTTGTATCATCGATTTGTTTCTTTTACTTCGATTTATTTCACCTTTTTACTTTAATTATTTTTCATATTTGCATTTATTCCTCATTTTATTGTATTATATTCCTTGGAGAAATATGTGTGTGTATAAATCACTTTGATATATTATTTGTTACTTTTGTTAGATTCTTGATTTAAATGGGTGTCTCTGTTTTGCTCTTTTTCTCTGAAGTATTCTTTCTTTTTTAAAATATTGAACTAATTGGGGATTAGTAAAACTTCCCGTGAGATCAGCTTTGGACATATCCAATACATTTTAATATTTCATGTTTTTGTCATTATTCTTCTTATGTCTCTAATTGAAACCCTGTTTCCTCTATTCCTCAAGAGACTTTTAGAAGGTACATTTTTATTGTTAGAAAACTGGGTTTCTTATTTAAACCTTTATAATTCCTCTTGCATTCTGGTCAGAAAACATGGCCAATGTCAACACTTTTTGAATGTATTAAAGCTTCTTTGTGCCCAGTTGTTGTTTCGTCATTGGTCTCCAGGTACATGAGTAAAGGGTCTATTTCCTGGGGGGCGTAGAGTTATGGCAGTGAGTTGTGGTCAGTCTTAGCATTAAGTGTTGGATGTTTCCTCTTTTCCCCGTCTTCTAGAATTTAATTGGGAAGTCTGGGGGAGTCACAGGGGGTTACTGCCAGTGCTGTTTTGAACAAGAGGGTCAGCAGAAGGAAGACGAAGGGCCTTGCTGCTGGGATGTGTTGATGCATCTAAACAACACCTTAATTGGAAAATGGGGAGAGGAGGAACAAAATAGTATTAATAGTCACATATTTTTCTCATCAGTGTAGCTATTGTTACTTAAATACCTACAGCCATGCCATGTTGCCATCTGAGGCAGTGACTTTATGTACTAGGTGGGCAGGAACTGTCTTCATTCAAGGAGGCATTTCACGGGGAAGCTGTGGGCAGAGAAATCTCCACCTGCTCTAAAGGAGAAAGTCAGACACGACTGATCGTGTGTGTGTGCGCGTGTGTGGGTTGTGTATGTGTATACGTGGGCTGTGATATAGTGAACAGAGAAAAGCAAATCCAAGGCGTTTCTGGAGACCCTTGACTTACAGTAACACTTCTCAAACTTTGGGTCTCAAGACCTGTTTATACACTTAATAATTACTGAGGACCCCAGAGAGCTTTTGTGCATGTAGGCTATATTGTATACCTTGTTGGAAATTAAAACTGACAGTTGTTAAAATAATTATTTATTCATTTAAAAATAACAATAATAAAACCATTGCATGCTAACAAAAATAACATTTTGTGTTACAAAAAACATTTTTTTACAAAAAATGTCATGTCAACCCTTCCCTACCATGTGTGTGTCATGAACACATTGTGTGGTTTCAGAAATAAACCAAGACGCGGCCAGAGGCCCCAGATCATATGCATCCAACCAACAAGTGCCTGCTGACTATACTTTCCTGGGAGTAAAGCAGAATTATCCAGGGCCGTTCTTAGTTTTTTCTATATTTTAGTTAGGATGCAGGCAAAGCTGCAATAAGAGGCAGAAGTGTACTGACTGATGAACATTTAATTTATTTCTGCCACTTGTAGAGTCACAGAGGTGTGTGGCCCAGGGTGGGCAGGTCTGTCTGCTCCACGAGCTTATCCAGTGACCCAGGTTCCTTCCGTCTCGTGGCTCTTCCAATCCCCAGAGACTCACCCACATCTGCCTGGTAGCAGCTGTTTCACCAGCACCCCATGGGCGCTCAGCCCGCCGGAAGGGGAAGAGGCATAAAGGATGAGCAGTTAGAGCCCTTCCTCAATACCAGATGGCTCCAGAGCTGCACACGCCACCCCATGTGCAGACTCTCCCTAAGTGTTCACTTCAAACCCAGTAGGATCTATTTCTACAAAGAAATAGGGAATCGGGGAAGAACGGATTCTTGGGAGCCTCTGCCACATCCTGAGGCCTTTGCAATTTTAGTCATTCTGCCTTTGGCCTTTTGCCCTGGGTCCCAGGAACCCATCCCAGTGGTAGGCAAGGTTTAATCAATATGGACATTTGTTTCTGAGAGAGGCAACTCATTTACTGAGTGCCTTAGTGGGTTCAGGCTGCTACAACTAATTACCATGGGCTGTGTAGGTTAAACTAGAAATATTTATTTCTCACAGTTCTAGAGTCTGGGAGCCCAAGATCAGGGTGCCGGTACCGTTGGGTTTTGGGTGACAGCCACGTCTCACTGTGTCCTCACTTGACAGAGAAAGCAAGCTGGCTCTTCTTTTAGGGCACTAATCCCATTCATGGGGGCTCCACCCGCATGACCTGATCGTCTCCTGAAGGACCCTCCTCCTAATACCATCTCACTGGGGATTAGATTTCAACACTGAGTGTTGGGGGGACACAAAGCTGTGCTTAGCAACATTCCTCTTGAGGTGACTTTCTTGATCAAGAAAGGTGGCTTCTGGTGGAACAAGGCTCTTTTAGAAGATTTTCCCCATTTGGTCTGGTTTGGTTGGACTTTTTTTGGTTTCCATATTTGGTCTCTGAGACCTTTGACCTGCCGTGCCTAAAATCTCCATTCTCGTGTGGTCGCCTCCTTGTGAACCAACACAATATGCCATCTCCAAACAGGGCAAAGCAAAAACAGAACAAGACAATAACCCAACCCCTGCATAATCACGTCGGAGAACACCGAGCGTGGTGTCGGTCAGCTCACGTTCTGATTTGTCGTGTGGCCTAACCAGTATTTCATTGCCAGGAGCCGCCTCAGAGTGTCTGAATGGACAGGCAGCTGCACACAATGAAAGCGGCTCCTTAGAGCTATTTTTGTCACAAGGAGTCTGCAGGAGGCAGCAGTGCGTTCATCCTGACCCACTTCCCTTGGTCCCCTCCCAGGTGCACGCACAGCCAGAAGACATCATTGGAAAGGATTTCCCATCAGCACCTCACCGGCTTCCCCTCTTCCCCTGACTGCCTGGGATGGAGAGGCTGCCTGGCTCCTATTAGACTTTCAGGTTATTAGACAGCCTTCCTAAAAGAAAGGAACGGGACGTAGGGACACTGGGTGCTTCACAGTCTTGCTAACCCTGCTGGCTCCTGCAGACGTATATCTCCATTTACGTCTGAATCACGTTTCCCCGTCTCACATCTATGACCTCAGCTCAACACCTTCACTGAAAGGCTAGTTTTAGGAAGGAAGATGCAGAATAATTTTGGGCAATGAGTTAAAGTGCTGAGAAGGAGGGAAGAGGAGAGAAAAGCATGAGAAGAAAGAAATAGTGCTCAGGAAATAGTTCCACACTCTTTTCTAGAAACAGAGGCAACCTCAGAGGATTTAGATCATGAAACTTAGGCATGCAGCACAAAAACTAACAATCTCTTAGAAAATCCGTTGTTTAGGAAGTCGGATAAAGTACAGAGCCTCTGAAAACCAAAGGAGCATTAAGATGTTACATAGCCCATGCCGCCGTCTTTGAACAAAAACTTGTCCCTCCTCGAAATACAGCTGCTTCCAGGAAATACTCCAAGGGCAGGAGTCTGTAACTTATCTTGGTCAGGTGCTCATTTCTTGAGACCATATTGTTGATAAGCTCTTCCAAATGTATATTTCCCCTGTTCTGATTATAGTTTGTGATGATAACAAAGGACCACTCCTAATCCGTTATTTCACCAGCTTTAAGGTGGTTAATTAGGTCTCCAGACGCACCGTTAGATACTTCCCAAACTCTTCCAATCAAAGGGCTACTTCAGTACAGCAAAAGATGCCTCCCTGCCTCATGCTGCCATAAAATAATAATCATTAATTGGAAAACTATTGCTCTTGATAAATGAGTACTTTATTAAATATCATAAATTTGATATGACATTTATTAGAAATTATAAATAAAACGTTATTTCATGCCAGCACTGGAGTGTAGAAATTACTGTAAACATTATCTTGTCAAAGGAGCTAACATAGTAAGATGATGAATTGGGTGGATTCACACTCCATCTGAAGGACTGTCACACGGCTGTGTCACCCACGCCTTTAGTTATCCCATTGGAAATTTTAACTCAGAACCACACTCCAACCCCTTCATAATCATGTCAGAGAACACCGAGCATGGTCTCAGCAGTAATTCCTAGAAAACTGTTCTCCAAAAGTCCTTGCATAAGGGCACATAGGTGTAAGGACACAGAGGTTCATTGCATTATTTTTGTAATTGCAAATAAAATAAAATAAAAAGGAAGCCAGATGTTCACACGTGGTTAACGAACGTATTTCATATTTCGGATGAGTATGGAGCCATTAAAAGAACAGCTAAGGTTTACAGAAGCTCACAGAAAAGTCTCCAAGACATATATTTAGTGGAAAAAAGCACGGAGCCGACAAGCAAGCAAATCATGATCGTACTAGTACAAAAATAGACGCGTGTGTTCATTCACTCGCGCGAATATTGGGTTGAGGAAATGGCGGCACACACAGAAATCTTAATAATGGTAACTTTATGGCACAGGGAGTGACAGTGAATCTGTGTGGGCATAAGCTGTGTAAAGAGGGGCTTTGTGTCTTTTCCTCTGTATTTTCTTCTGTTTTTGTTTTTGGTTTCATATTAATGATACAAAAATACAAATTTATAAATGGTGGGAAAACCAATAGTCTTTAACAACAACAAAAAAACCTTCAGCAATAATTGAGGAAATTGAACACAGTCTGGGTATTATATTAATGAATTACTGATCATTTTGTTGAATATGACAGTGGTATTGTGGTATATTTCAAAAAAATTCTTATCTGTTAGAAATACATAAGTATGTGCAGATGAAGTGGTACATGTGGCTTTAAAAACTCTCTCTGAAAAGGAGCCCTCCTACACTGTTGGTGGGCATGTAAACTGGTGCAGCCACTGTGGAGAACAGTATGGAGGTTCCTCAAAAAACAAAAAATAGAGCTACCATATGATCCAGCAATCCCACTCCTGGGCATATATTCAGAGAAAACTATAATTCAAAAAGATCCATGCACCCCTGTGTTCACTGCAGTACTATTCACAATAGCCAAGACATGGAAGCAACCTAAGTGTCCATTGACAGATGGACAAGAATGAAATAATGCCATTTGCAGCAACATGGATGGACCTAGAGGTTACATACTAAGTGAAGTAAGTCAGACAGAGAAAGACAAATATCATATACTGTTTATATGTAGAATCTAAAAAAAAAAAGATACAAATGAACTTATATACAAAATGGAAATAGACTCACAGATATAGAAAACAAACTTATGGTTACCAAAGGGGAAAAGTGGGGAGGGATGAATTAGGAGTTTGGGATTAACATATACACACTGCTATATATAAAAGAGATAAACAACAAGGACTTACTGTATAGCACAGGGAACTCGGCTCAATATTCTGTGATAACCTATATGAGAAAAGAAGCTGAAAAAGAATATATATGTATAACTGAATCACTTTGCTGTACACCTGAAACTAACACAACACTGTAAATCAACTATACTTCAAAAAAAAGTGAAAAAACATAAAAACTCTCTCTATATATATATATACATATATATATACACATATATATCTATATATATACATATATATCTATATATATACATATATATATCTATAATCTATCTATCTATATATATACAGATATATATATACATATATACATATGTAACATGTATATAATCTACAAAATGTACATAAAATATATATTATATAAAATTTGCAACTATTAAATAAGTATTTTCAAGATGACCAAATAAAGAAACAAACAAAATGCTATGCAGTTTTATCCTGAGAAGGGGCAGAATTACAAGAGCCTCCAGGAGCCAGGCAGGTGATGACAAAGAGGAACTATCAGGTATGAGGTCACAGTGGGTGGAGGGGTCCCCTCTCCATTTCCAGGGCCAGGTCCACCTCAGAACCAGCCTCTGGGTCCACCTGGGGATTCCGGTCTCATGTGGTCAAACCTTCTGAGTTCTCAAAAGAAAGTCGACGTCCAGACACTGGGGTCTGACTCAGGGGAGGTTGCGAGGGGCTTGGGCTGCCAAACTGAAGGCAGCATCACTCTGGGGGTACCCCACCCTTGCAGACCTCAGACTGAGCCCCACTCAATGATGTTCCAGGCTTCCGCTCGCCCCCAAATCAGGCCCTGTCCAGGCAGGGTATTTACTTCCTAATATGTAAATACTGAAGATGAATACAATTCTGTGTGTGTGTGTGTGTGTGTGTGTGTGTGTGTGTGTGTGTGTGAGTCTGTATATGTGTGTGTGTGTATATGCGTGCACGCCTGTGTATGTATATATGTGTATGTGTGTATATGTACATGCATGTGTATATATTTACATGCGTGTATCTGTGCATCCGTGTATGTGTGTATCTATGTGTATATGTGTATGTGTGTGTATATGTATATGTGTGTATATGTGCGTATGCGTGTGTATATGTATGTGTGTGTGTGACTTGTGTGGTGAAGGAGACCGTCTCTGAGGGCAGTAGAAGACCAGAGTGACTTCTCAGCTAAAAGAGTCCCTGTGAAGGGGCCCTTCCCTCCCACAGGAATGAGACCCAGCAGCAAGTGGCTGGGTACTCAGGACCAAGTGGGTGGTTAAAATTTTGCCCAGAGCTCCTATAACCAGTGGCCAGAGGGAAAGGTCACTTCCGACCTCTTCAAGGTTGGTCTGCACTCATCTCGTCTCTCTAAATGTGTCCTTTGCAAATATTCTGTTCAACAGAAGTGTTTCTTACCCCAGAGACAGCTACCCCATCCAAGTCACTCATGTTTGAACCCCCTTACTGGGTATAAATGCCTTTATAATTTTTTTTTAATATAAACTGGGGACATGGTCCCAACACTTGAAACACTTTCTGTTACCTCTTCTACAATCTGAAACCTGAACATCTAGGCCTTGTCAGATAAACCTCAGGGGAGAAAGGCACCTTCAGTTTGGAAAGAGACGTGGCCTTCGAGTGGACCCAGTGGGAAATTACAACCCAGGATGAGTGCAGGCATGTGGGGCTGTGGGCCCTGCGGGGGACAGAGGTGCACTGGGACCATGATACAGGAATACCACATCCCATGCTGGCCAAGGGGCTGGTTTGCCATCGTTCAAGACTCAGTTTCCTGAGTGCACGGGACAGGCACCGTTCTAGGCACGGAAGATGCCACTGTGAACAAGACAGAAAAGGTCGTCCTTTTTATCATGGGGATTTTAATCTAATAGGGCTGCAGAAAATACACGTGGAAAATACAAGTCCACAAGGAAATAAGCTAGATCATCCCAGGAGGCACTCAAAGAAACTGAAACAGTCTCGTGTGAGGGGAAGTGATGAAAGGCTGGACCCAGGGCAGAGTCAGAGATCTGGGGGTGGAGGGGAGAAACGGTCCGGTGCTCTGCCCTTCTTAGTAACTCCAGGCTGAATCCCCGCTCATCTGGTCACTGCCACGTATGCCATCGACAAGGAAAGTTTCTCTAGTGCACGGGGTGCAGGATCCATAACAAAAATCCCCTTTGCACTCACCCTTTCTTCCCTTTGCTCTCTGATTTATTTCCACCCTCATTTCTCTCCTTAACTTGCTCAGCTAACTTGCTTCCGTGCTTGTCTTCTGCATGAAAAAGATTCGGGCTTATGTTGCTTGCTGTGTTTGGGGCAAAGTGGTGAGAACAACGTACCTTGGGATGGATGTCCACGTAAGTTGAGCAGGTGATTGTGTTCGATTCTGTAACACTGGAGCAATAAAAAAAATCTGCCTCATGCAAAACGAAGGGGCTTTTAGAAGCTCAAGCAGGTGGCTTCCCTTTTTCTTTAACTTTAGGCTTGGAAAATGCTGGGGGAGGGGCGCCTTTGGAAAGGTGGGGAAGCCTTTTACCTCAGGTTTGCCTGAGTAAGAGGTTCCCGCGGAGACACTTGAAAGCCCGACAGACACGTCTGAATTTATAATACACCCTTGAAGTGTTCATTCATAATCCTGAAGGGATTTTCAAAGCCATGAAGAGGATGGATGACTTTTGACCGGCTCACGTGTTGGGGAGTGTGTCTACGAGGCTCTCAGTGCAATGGTATTAAACAGATTTGGGGGAAAAGGGCAGCCCTAGCTATGAATACTGAAAACTCCCTGGCACTTAATTTGATTCAGATACTTAGTGTGTGCTGTCTGTGGAGTACAGATTTAAAGAGGGCAAGAAATACTCCAAGGTGCATGTGACTCAGTTCCTTATCTGAGTTGGAAGGAGCATCGGATAATCTTTCCATTCTCTCTGCATGTGTATGTGGTCCCTGCTACGTCCAGAGCTCTCTGCTGAGCGCTGGTGTCCAAGAGCTTCCCACCCGGGGAGTGGAGAGGAAGATGCGTACTAGTAAGAATGCTGATAACTGCCTCTTACAAGGGCTGCCATGCGGCAGGCTCCGCTGGCGGTGGCTTACTTACGTTACGTCATATAAACAGATCATTACAAAAGAACAAGGTGTGTGAATGGTAGGAATATGAGTGAGGTATTATGGAAACATCAAAGAGGAATTCCAGGGCTTCCCTGGTGGCGCAGTGGTCGAGAGTCCGCCTGCCGATGCAGGGGTCGCGGGGTCGTGCCCCGGTCCGGGAAGATCCCACATGCCGCGGGGTGGCTGGACCCATGAGCCATGGCCACTGAGCCTGCGCGTCCGGAGCCTGTGCTCCGCGGCGGGAGAGGCCACAACAGTGAGAGGCCCGCGTACCGCAAAAAAAAAAAAAAAAAAAAAAAAGAGGAATTCCAGGTTGGGGTGAGTGTGGGCTGGGCTGGGGTCAGGGAAGGCTGCTTGGAGGAGCCGATTCTTGTGGGAAAAGGCAAAGGGCTGAAAGAAGTAAGTAATGCTAAGAGGAAATTCATTCCACAAACATTCACTCAAAAGGTTATTGAGCCTCTATTATGTGCCATGTGCAGTTGTAAACCCTGGGGATAAATGAGTGAACAAAACCTGCTATCATGAAGCTTACATTTGTGGACGGGTGGCATCAATGACCAGATGGTATGTAAACTACAGAATTTGTTACTGATGAGTGCTAAAATGACAAGGAAAAAACAGGAAAAACAAGGCTGGGGTGTCCCCTTTTTAAATAAGGTTGCAAGGAAAGTTGTCACTGAGCAGGTGGGATTGGAGTAAAACCCTAGAGGAGGTGATGAGGTGAATCGTAGGGATGTCAGGGAGAGGAGTGCTGCAGATAGCAGACCAGACAGTGCAAACGTCCTGAGGCAGGGACTGCCTGGTGAATCCAACAAAAGCAGGCAAGAATGCAGAATGAACGTGGGAAGAGGAATGGAAGAGGAAGTCATAGACGGGATGGGGGATCCACCATACTGAGCTGTAGTGACCACTGAAAATTCTTTGGTCTGCTTCGAGGGAGGTGGGAATTGTTGAGGTTTCATGAGCAGAGGCTGGGTGTTACTTGCCTGATGTTTTAGCAGCCTTTCTTTGGCTGCCGTGGGAGAAACAGACTCGGAAGGAGCCATGGTGGCAGCAGAGAGGTCAGTGATGCGGCCAAACAGGTAAGAAAAGTGATGGTTGGACCAGGCGCTGGTAATGGAGGTGGTCAGATAATGACGCTGTGTTGAAAATATTCCTGGCGGGATTGGCTGGCCAATTAGTTGTAGGATTTGAGAGAATGAGAGATGTGGAGAATGATTCCAGGGTTTGGGGGGGGTGAGCCAACAGAAGGCTGGGATTGCCTTATGTTGCCATGGGCGGGACTGAAGGAGTGACGGGTCTGAGGGTCAGGGCAGGCACTTAAGAGAGTTCATTGCGTACAGACCAAGCCACGGGGATAAAGCAAAACAGCCAGGATCATGCAGTGTGGCGTGGAGGGCCACAGCCCCTAGAAATCACAAGAGCAGCCGTGGGGTGGGTGAGGTCAGAGGTGCCATTCCATCCATCCCAGCTTGGAGTGTTGCTGGGCAGGTCTGGCAGGCAAGAGCCATGCAAGGACTCAGGGATGCTGCTGAGAATCTGTGTGTCACCCCACCTACGACGGCATCAGTGGTAAGACCTGTCACTATTTTAGGTTCCTTTAAGAAAGGAATGATGCCAACACTTAAATTGTGGTCTGAATACTGTGTTATCACGTAGAATGTGCATTTTGTGCATAATACATGCATATTAAAGGCATTCTTTCAGACTTGTTTACATGTAGAGATTCATATCTCTCTCTCCATGTGCATATGCAGAAAAGGAAAACACAAACAAAGTTGGCGAGGGTGTTTGCGCACTTCGTCACATTCAGAGTTCAGCTCCACCGAAACGTTTTGAGACCAAATCATCAATTTCCAGGTTTTCCCACACACCTGGTAACCACGTGTGATTGGGGGCCGTGGGTGAGGCTGCCTTTCTGGAAAGAGTTCTCGACGATGGTCTCTGCTTTTTCCCCAAACCACTGATAGCCATCCTGCAAGTGTTAAAGCTTTGTAAGTACTTGCTTCTCTAGGACAGATCAGGAATAGCAAATACATCACTGTTGCAGCTGGACACAATCAACTGTAAGATATCCTGAGATCAGAGATGTTAAAGTACAAAAAGTACACGTTATGGAACCAATGGCATATGGTTGGATCCAATGCCTGATGAGAGCGTCCAGACTAGGAAGGGGAAAAAGAGAACTCAGAAGAAATGGATGTAATGAAGCAGGTCTTGAAGTTGTGATCTGGCTAAGTGTGGTAATGCTTAGCCACAGACCTTCGCAAATCCCGGTGACCAGCAAGCGTCTGCAGCTCACACATCTGGGGTGGTCCATGGCCAAGTGACTCTGGGGGAGTCTGCCAGGCTGGCTCACGTGGGTGGGCTGGGTGTTGGCTGATGTGGGCTGGCCTTGGTTCCACGTGTTTTTCACTGTCCGGCAGCATAGCTCAGGCTTGTGCCCTCATGGTCAGGACCACCAGGGAGACCCAGTGGAGACGCACAAGGTCTCCTGAGGCTTGGGAGTAACATACTATCACTTGTACCACATTCTATGGTCCAAAGCAAGTCCTGGGGCCAGCCTAGACTCAAGAGGCAGAGAAATCGACTCTGCCTATCTCATGAGAGGCACTGAACATTCACATGACAAAGGGAGTGGATACAAAGCTGAAGAAAATTGGGAGTCATCATTCCCATATGTCACTATAAGGTTGAAGAGAACTTGTACTTGGAATAACATTGTGACAAGCGCAGGGTAGAAGGATGCGGTCAGACTCAGCAAGGTTCTGGGGTGAGATTATTCCAGGTGCTGCTAAGATGAGGGTGTGTCCCTTGGTGTGGGTGACTGAAGCAAAGTGGACTTAAAGGGGAGTCAAAAATCTCTAGCTGTGACTGTTGGAAGGGTTGTCTTCTTGGAAGGTTAAGTCTCCTGGGATTGTGGTAGGATACAGGATGGAGAGGGTATTAGTGTATTAGTTTCCTGCAGCTGCTGTAACAAAGTACCCCATGCTGGGTGGCTTAGAACAAGAGAAATTTATTCTCTCACAGTTCCGGAGCCCAGAAGTCCCAAATCAAGGCTTCAGCAGTGCCGTGCTTCCTCTGAAGGCTCACAGAAAGGGTCTGTTCCGCGCCTTTCTCCTGGCTTTTGGTGGTGGCCGGAAATCCCTGGCTTGTAGGTGTATCACTCTAATCTCTGTCTCCATCTTTACATACTGTTATCTGCTCTGTGTCGTGGTGCCTCTGCTCTTCTCATAAGGACACCTGTCACACTGAATTTAGGTCCCGCCCTCATGCACTAACTCATCATCACAAATTATATCTGCAAAACATTATTTCCAAATAAGACTGCATTCTAAGACTCTGGCTGGACGTGAATTGGGCGGGGTGGGGGGACATTATCCAACCCAGTGCAGAGAGGAAGACTGAGTCAGCTCTCCAAGTCATCAGTGAGAGGGAGGGATGGAACAGGAGGTTGGTAGATGACAGAGATGTGAGAGGAAGAAAATAGTACGGCCAGATGGTGTAGGCCGGATGCTAGGGGGCCTCGGGCTTGGTGATGTCACAGATCCCCTCTAGTCACTGGCTCAGCCTGAACATCCAATTAAAATGCTCTATTCCCTCCATCCCATCACCTTGGTGAGCTCAAGATGCTCCAGGGCACTGGGGCTGGCTGGCTCTCTGCTGCCATCCCTCCGTGTCCACTCCAATCCTCGCTCTCCGAACACTCGTAGGATCGGTGCTTCTGACCTTCCCTTGATCCCTGGACCATCCTTGCCCAGATACAGGCTCTAGCCCAGCATCCCTTGGCAGAGCTCCAGGCACACTTACTGCTCAGGAGAGAATATTACACATCAAAGGAGTATGAAATTTCACACGAGAGGAGAGGAGAAATGGTCCGGAATTGACAATGGAGACCAGGGAGATGTTCATTCCCAGCTGTCCCTGGATCGAGAGTCGGAACAAATGGTGACATCTGAGGACACAGCTCCCTCATCTGTGAATGCTACGGTCTGGTTTAGAAGATCGACCATTAAGGGTACCTTTATAGCTAACATTCTATCAGTTTAAAAGCAGGAGTGGGCAAGGGAGGCATTGGACAGGCATTTCTGATTCCTTGTCTGTCTTTACAAAGAGTATTTTTCCCACGACGGCTTTAATTACTCACCTCTTCTGTGGAAGTAGCTCTCAAATCTACAATCTGCAGGCAGTAACTCGGTTTAATGGATTCTACTGCAAAGAGAAAACAGCTAGTATAGCATAGATGTTTTAAATTCCTCTGTAATTCAGTTTCCATTTTATTGGCACGCTAGTATCACTAGTTTTGTATATACAGGTTGTGGGCAGGATAATGAAATTATGGCCCCCTCCCAAAGATGTCTGTGTCTTAACCACAGAACCTGTGGATATGTTAGGTTATGTGACAAAGGGGAATTATGGTAGCAGATGGAATTAAGGTAGAAAGCATCTGACCTGAAATAGAGCATTCTGTATTCTCCAGGTGAGACCAGTGTGATCACTCAGGGCCAATCTGACTCTATGTACACCTCCATCCACTTTCCCCAACACTTTATTCTTTTATTCATAAATATTTCAGAGCATATCTCTAAAAGATAAGGATTCTTTCTTTGACATAACTATGATACCACTGTCTTAAGGTAACAATAAGTCCTTGATATCATCAGAAATCCACTCAGTGTTCAAATCTCCACCTGCCTCCCCTACATCATGCGTCATCCAACCACATCTCTATGGTTTTATTTTTTAATATTATGTGTTTTGGTTTGAATTGGCAGCTGAAATATCTCCTCACATGGCTGCTGGTTCCAGTATCTCTAAAGTGTCTTTTAATCCCTACAGCCTCCCTCCATCTTTTTTTTTTCCTTTAATATTTATGGAAAAACTATTTTGTTCCTTTTTATGGCTGAGTAATATTCCATTGTATATATGTGCCACATCTTCTTTATCCATTCATCTGCTGATGGACACTTAGGTTGCTTCCATCTCCGGGCTATTGTAAATAGAGCTACAATGAACATTTTTGTACATGACTCTTTTTGAATTATGGTTTTCTCAGGGTATATGCCCAGTTGAGTTATTTGTAGTGAGGTGGATGGACCTAGGGTCTGTCATACAGAGTGAAGTAAGTCAGAAAGAGAAAAACAAATACCGTATGGTAACACATATATATGGAATCTAAGAAAAAAAAAAAAAGGTCATGAAGAACCTAGGGGTAAGACGGGAACAAAGACACAAACCTACTAGAGAATGGACTTGAAGATATGGGGAGGGGGAAGGGTAAGCTGTGACAAAATGAGAGAGTGGCATGGACATATATACACTACTAAACGTAAAATAGATAGCTAGTGGGAAGCAGCCGCATAGCACAGGGAGATCAGCTCGGTGCTTTGTGACCACCTAGAGGGGTGGGATAGGGAGAGTGGGAGGGAGGGAGACGCAAGAGGGAAGAGATATGGGAACATATGTATATGTATAACTGATTCACTTTGTTATGAAGCAGAAACTAACACACCATTGTAAAGCAATTATACTCCAATAAAGATGCTAAAAAAAAAAAAGATAAACTAGTTTCTTTTATCCCACAGTGCTTCCTAGTTTGGCTTTTACCAATTACGTCTTCGTGGTACCCGTTTAATAATTTTCTCTGTCTTTTGTGTTTTCTGTAAACTGGGAGTCAGATTGACAGGCTTGATCAGTTCTGATTTGAGTTTTTGGCAAGAAAACGACCCAGGGCATGTTGTTCCAGCAGGAGATCAAAGTCCAGCTGTCCTTCCTTGAATGATGTCAGGAGACACCGTGTGCGATGCCGGGTCCATTATTTCAACAGGGGTTGTGGAATGTTAATAATCTGTTCTTTCTTCTTCCTCTGTTTGGCAGAATAACTCTACAAAGAGAAGATTCCCTTCAACTGCTCTTTGGTTATTCATGGTCAACCTTCTTAGAGTTGTTTTTTCATGAACAAACATCACCAACAAACTTAAGATTTGCTGTATGTGTGGAGCCTGAGGGCTCCATGTGTTGAAGACTCATAGCGCTGGCTCCCTGACGAATTCCACCAATACGTCACTCATCGTCATTGGGTCATTGGTTGGGGACTGGGAGATAGCGGATAAGGGGATGACCACGGTCCCTTTGAAAGGTCCTCTGCCTCCAGAGTTTTTCTTCCTTAAGACTCCTCAACTTTTCCATCTTGGCTTGTGTTGAAGTGTGTCCCTCCTCCCCCCAAATTCATGTGTTGAAGTCCTGCCAGATGAGGTCACATGGGTGAGGCTTAATCCAATATGTCTGTCCTCCTTATGAAGAGGAGACATTTGGACACAGACACACACATGAGGAAGGTCACGCGACAGGAAGGCAGAGGTTGGAATGACGTATCTACAAGCCAAGGAATGCCAAAGATTGCCAGCAACCACCTGGAGCTGTGACAAAGGCAAGGGACAGATTCTCCCTCAGAGTCCTAAGGGACCGGACCCCAGCACAGTTAATTCATGGCAGTGTTTATGGACAAGATAAGCTATACCTACATCTCTCTGTCCACTTCTCCTCACGCACCCTTGTTGCATCTCCTGCTTATATAGCATTTTGCATCTACACAGCATTCACTCAACAATATTAATCCAACAAATATTTATGGAGATCTTAGGTGGTGCTCCTGAATGATGAAATCAAGCATGTCCCCTGCCTCCATGCTGCTCACAGAATGCTTGGGAAAATAGGCACATAAATAAATATACGCCACGGTCACTCGTGACTCCTGCATTTTCATGTGAGCATGAGGAAAGGACGACGCGCCGGGTCTGGGAGGCAGGGTTTGGGGATTTGAATGGGGGAAGGCTGAGAAGAGGGAGGGGGTGAGACTCCAGGGTCTGCAGCCCAGGTGCTTGGAGACACAGAGGTACCAGCCCCCAAGATGGAACTACAAGAGGAAGAGGGGTTCAGATTCAGACTTGTTGGGCTGTAGTGCCTGAAGGATATCCAGGTGGAGAGCTCTAGCAGACACCTCCATAAATGAATCCGCAACTCCAGGGAACAGGCTGGGTGAAGCTCTGGAATGAGGCCCCTTGCGCCAAGGATGGAACCCTGGGGACAAAAACCTCTTAAAAGCATTCTTTTAACTTCAGAATATATTAAGGCCGGGGGTGGGGGGATGGTATTCAGATGATTCAAAGACTTCCCTGTGGTTTCATGTGTCAACTTGTAATCCGTTAAGGGAGAGAATATTAAGTAAAACCCCTGTAGTCTCAACAGAGCTCCTGAAATTGGAAGAGGAGCCAGGCATGATTACTTTTCCTGCATGAGCTGCCTAGTTTTGCTTTTTGTTTCTCCCGTATTCCTTTCCAATACTGGGATAGGAGTAAATTTGGTAGCAGCCGTGGGCACACCACCAAGCCAAAACCACCAGCAGGAGAGCAGCGGAGGAAGAAAGAACATGGGCTTTGCAAGTAAACAGGGCTGAATTATCATTCCATTCCCATCACTTACGAGCTCAGTTTCCACATTTGCAAACTGGAAATAATCACAGGGACTTCATGGTCTCATAAAGAGCGTTACATTAGACTAGGTTATGCCTAGCTCCAAATCATTCCTTCCTCTCCTATTTATATAACCACCCTTACCACATTACATATATTTTTTTCCTTTACCAAAATTGGGAATAAGAACACAAGGGTCTGTGAAGACGAAAAGTGGTCTGAGGTATTTGCTGACGTCCAAAATACCAAGCTCCCAGATGAAAGAGCAAAAGGGACCCTCTTCATCTTGTGTCAATCAGAAAAAAAAAAAACTAAATTTTCATCAGAGGACATCATTTTGCTTTGTGGCTCAAAAGTCCCAGATTGTGCGGATGGCGTTTGTGTCCATATCGTAGTTTCTAGATCCACTTAGAAACGCTTCAGATAAAGTTCTCAGGAAGCGAGGAAAGTGGAGGCGTAGTTTCTATTCTCACAGCTAAATACATTGTGCCTAACAGGAGAAATATGTTTAACATATGCGAGCTGAAGCACGGCTCCCCATTTGTCCACTTAGCTCTTTTGCGGAAGTCCCTGAATTCTAGCAAATTCTCCAGGAAAGACTGGTCATGGTGGAGGAGAAAGCACGTTCCTGGCTTTGGGTTTTTGTGGGGGATTTTTTGGTGGTGGCAGAACGAGACGTGTTGGAGAAACACAGCACATGTGAGTGTGTAACAGGGAAGAACAGCTCTGACTCCATATTAGATCCGCTCTGTTGCCTGTGCTGAGTCGTGCTGGCTCCGCCCCTTGTGTAAAAGAATGTTGCCTTTAGCCCGAAATATACAGGAGAGCCCATTCTCAGGGCTCTGACCTTTAAGAGTTGATTCATATAGAGATAAAAAGTTGCAGAACAGAGAAGAATACTTGTTTTATTGGAGGTTTACAGGAACATCATGACCTGACCTACATGCACAGCTGAGAGAACAAAGGATTCCCGACACCAAGAAGTTAGCAGCAACCAGCCACAGCCCTGCCCTCACCTGGCCTTGAAAAGTGTTTTGCTGAAACCCTTCGAGGAATTTGAGATTTTTTTAGGCGTGAGCCACCGGTCTCCTTGCAGGGCCCTGCAATGAACCTTTCTCTGCTCCAAACTCTGACGTTTCGGTTTGTTAGGCCTCGCTGTGTGTCGGGCAGACGAACTTGGGTTTGTTGACAAGCGTAGTTGGGAGAAGGGATGAAAGGGCTGAGATGGCCCGGGCAGCACAGCTTGGTTGACAGGAAGGTAAAAGGCCCCGTAAAAGTCCAGTTGCCTGAAAATAGTTGATAAAACTCTGCAGTACGCGATGTCATGCTGTAAACATGCAGACCTCTGTAAACATTCAACACGGATAGGAGAAAAGTCCAACGTTTTGTTTAGAGCCTGCTAATTAAATTTAACCCTCCTTCAGGACTGGAATATGTGGGAGGGGTCCTGCTTTGTCAGAATCAAAGCAGGTGTCCCGAGTGTGAAGGCTGTCTCTGCTTCCTGCGCACTTGCAGTGATGGGCAGGCAGTGAGGCTCTTGATGGAGTCCAGGGAGGATGTACTGAGTAGAACATCCCACAGCCGGTAAATAGAGCATCTGAAGAGAGGTGCAGTCTGGGGCTGGCCCAGTGGGCCCGTGGCTGCCGGGAGGGACACGGGGAGAGAATTCTGTGGGCAGAGTCTGCATATATTGGACGTCCCTTCCAGACTCCAAGCATTCAGCTGTCTGAACCCTCTCTGGGAAGGACTCCTTCCAAGGTGGGAACCACAGGGCTGTATCATAAATGGTGCCTGTTTAAAATAAAATGCAACCTCCACCAGGGGGTTCCTACCTGAGCTGGCATGTGCAGCGAGGGTGACCATTCACCCTGGTTTGCCTGGAACATGGGACCTTTGGTACCCGAACCTGGCAAGTCACCCTACCTGGGACCGCCTCTCCTGTGCACTGCCCTCACACACTGGGGGCTTTGGGCATGTTTCTGGAACACTGGCCCTTGCTCCTCCCTCTGTCTAGAACACTCTCGCCCCCTAGTCTTCGAGTAGCAACCTGATTGTTGTCATCCAGGTCTCAGTTCAAAAGTCACCTCCTCTGTGAAGCCCTCCTGGATGCCCCCACCCCCTCCTCACTCTGCTTTACTTTTATCATAGCAGTTGGTTATCTCTACCGGGAACGACTTCATTTAGGTGTTTGTTTACTTGTTTAATGTCTCTGTAATCCTCTAGGAGGTGAGCTCTTTGAATATTCAATGAATGAATGAAAAAAATAAATGAAAACATAAATCGGAAGTAGTATTTTGGCTGGTATTGAAGCGAGGGGAAGGGACGAGGGGAAGAAAGGATCGAAGAAACCCCAAGCCCTCAAAAGCACAGGTTTCCTTCGTCCCCACTGGTACCCTGCACACGCAGGCATGCCCACAAGTGTAATTGCACGAAAGCGGGCTGGCAATCATGCATGGGGGGTGGGGGGATGGTGTTTTTAAGTGTGTGCATTTCCTGTTTGTGCCAGGGCAGCTCTTCTTCTGACTGAGGCTCTCAGTTTACAGTTTCACCGTCTTCCGAGCTCTTAATGCTGCTACATCTTTATTTCACAACTGGGCTTTTTGAGATTTATATCCACCGATGGCATTTTTCACCACCACCACCATCCCCTTTCTGTTCTGCTCCCTCCTGCTGGCAAACCCATCCCTGCCCCCCCGGTCTCTCCCACTCTGCCCATCCGACCCATCACGTCTTCATTTGCTCGATTTCCTCCTTTTCTCCAAAAATAACTTGGGCTCTAAAATGTAGGTCTCAGACCCAAAATTTGCTTAGGTTTAAAAAATTTTATCAGTATTCCTTTTTCCTTTTTAAATAGGCTTTTTTTTTTTTTAAGAGCAGTTTTAGGTTCACAGCGAAATTGAAGGGAGGATCCACAGATTTCCCGTATCCTCCCTGCCCCACCCATGCACAGCCTCCCATTATCCACATCCCCACTGGAGTGGTGTTTGTTACCACTGATGAACCTACAGTGATACATCATCATGGCCCAGAGCCGTAGTTTACATCAGGGCTCACACTTGGTGTTGGTTGCTCTGTGGGCTTCGAAAAACTGTGTAATGACACGTATCCACCATTATAATATCACACAGAGTAGTTTCACTGCCCTAAGAACCCGCTCCTCTCTGCCTATTCATTCCTCCCCTCTAACCCCCGGCAACCACAGATGTTTTTACTGTCTCCGTAGCTCTGCCTTTCCCAGCATGTTGTATAGTTGGAATCATACAGTACATAGTAGTCTTCTCAGATTGGCTTCTCACACTTTGTAACACGCATTTAAGGATTCCCCATGTTTTTTCATGGATTGGTCCTTTCTTTTCTGTTTTTTTTTTTTTTTTTTTTTGGTACGCGGGCCTCTCACTGTTGTGGCCTCTCCCGTTGCGGAGCACAGGCTCCGGACGCACAGGCCCAGCGGCCATGGCTCACGGGCCCAGCCGCTCCGCGGCATGTGGGATCTTCCCGGACCGGGGCACGAACCCGTGTCCCCTGCATCAGCAGGCGGACCCTCAACCACTGCGCCACCAGGGAAGCCCGGATTGGTCCTTTTTGATTTTCTCCCTATACCGTTTGTCCTCTCATAGAGCATCTAGATAACTCAGCAACCCGGATGGGGTACAAACAGCTGCTCAATCCAGTGCAGTCTCAATCCAAAGAAGTGAAGGAAGAATCCTGGAGCTTCAGAGTCTGAACCAAAAGGATGTTTTGGGAACTTCCATCCTCTCCCAGGTCCTCACTGGATGAGACTCCGTCCCCAGATTCTCGTCTCACTCACAGTCACCCCCCAGCAACCCATCAAGTCCCCTAAAAATACCAAACGAGAAAGTAAAATTTCTCTCCGTTTTTCAAAAGCAAATCTTTAACGAAGGGTCTTTGATCCACAAATGTAATTAGCATTAGAATTGGAGATGGAAAGGATATTTGTCTAAAAGCATTAATTTAATTCCTGGCCCAGTTTTTTTGCTTTTTTGTCTTATCAGTGCTCTAATTCTAGCAGCGCCTGTGGCAGAATCAGAAATCAGAGGGAGAGGACAAGTGGGTCTTCACACAGCAAGAGCACAAATAGAAATTACATTGAAAATAGTTGCCAAATCAAGACAGATGGGGGGACCCAGGGAAGTGAGTTGATCTTGCATATTGTCGACCCCAACTTGCTCCCAACATATGAGTGACTGAGCGTGTAACTGTCTTCATACTCCCTGCTCATATTCAACAAGTTCGAAAATAGAGCAAGGAGGATGCTGAGGACAGAAATTTCAAGCTATTGTCCGTTGGCCCCCAAAACCATGTGCCCCCAGGTTTCTTTGGCTGGAATTTTAGGAGTCACTTTGATTTATCATCTAGAGTTTACAGGCCATTATCTTACAGCCCAGGTTGTAAAGTTCCAACGAGGACTGGGGGGATGGAAGGTGCTTTGTATTATTTAAAGTGGAAATACATGTGAATTTAAAATCCAATTCTTCTAGCCACCTGCTGTATCACAAAATATCACAGACATTTATTTTTTATTTTTGGCTGCGTTGGGTCTTCGTTGCTGCGCGCAGGCTTTCTCTAGTTGCGGCGAGCGGGGGCTACTCTTCGTTGCGGTGCGCGGGCTTCTCATTGCGGTGGCTTCTCTTGTTGTGGAGCACGGGCTCTAGGCGCTCGGCTTCCGTAGTTGTGGCTCACAGGCTCTAGAGCGCAGCAGGCTCAGTAGTTGTGGTGCACGGTTGCTCCGCGGCATGTGGGATCTTCCCAGACCAGGGCTCGAACCCGTGTCCCCTGCATCGGCAGGTGGATTCTTAACCACTGCACCACCAGGGAAGTCCTCACAGACATTTATTGTCTCACAGTTCTAGGAAGTCCAAGGTCGAGGTGTGGGCAGGGCTGTTTCCTCTGAGGCCTCTCCCCTGCACTTGCATGGCAGCCTTCTTGCTGTGTCCTCCCATGGTGATTCCTCTGTGATCACCCACCCCTCCTGCCTCCCCCTCTCATAGGGACACCAAGGACATTGGATTAGGGTCCAGCCTAACAACCTCCTTTTAACTTAATCACCTCTTTAGAGAACCTCTCTCCAAATACGGCTGCATTCTGGGCTCCTGGGGGTTGGGACAAATGAATGTTCAGCCCATAACATCCGCTCAGATGAGCATCCTTCAAGGCCCAAGTACGCGTCTCACCAGCAGGAAACCCATTTCTGTCTCTAACTCATGAGTCCTCTCTGTGAACCTAAGTTCATACAGTACAGGGGGAAATGCAGAGTGTTCACAGCCAGCAGAGAAGCCAGAAGCCGCCCAAATTAAGCCACCCATCCTCTGCCCATCTCAGATAACCGACCGCTCCCTAGAAGCTGGAGTATGTGAACTATCCCACGTATTTACACCCAGTTTTCCTTTGCTCCTTAGAACGTACTGCAAAGCCTGCAGTTCAGCCCTCATCATCCTGATGTCTCTCTCCTTCGGCTAGAGGATTAACGGTTTTTTAAAGGTTAATAACTTGTAGGTGTTTCTCCACTCCCTTGATGGTGTTGTGTCATCTTCCATCTTTTTTCATTTCCTAAGGAGGAAAATAACTTTGGCGGAACAAAGGCTGAGTGACTGAGCCAAAGGCGGCCCTCAGAACTGTATCAAAGCCCCACCGAGTGGGAATAATTACTCAGGCTCAGCTGGGGGTGCCAGTGACACCATCTGAGCACGAGGATCTCTCACGCCTTTCAACGAGGAGAAATTAAAAAGAAAACACAGGAGAGATTCTGGGGAGCGGCCAGCTATTCAGAGACAACCGAGGCTGCTGGTGGTCGCCCTCCCCCGAGAGCTCCCCACGGGCCCTGTCGCATCAGCTCTAAATGGTGTTTTTTAAAAATTGTAATATGAGAAAGAAAAAGGACAAAATCTTCCTTTATCTTCCATCTTGAAATCAGAAAATCCAAAAGGTTGACTGGTGAGGACATTGTGGGTTAGTTGGAAAACTTTCCCTTCTTTAATAATTGGTCAGGCAGCTCTTCAGAAAAGTCGGCTCTGATTCCACTTTTATTTCAAAAAATGTATAAACTTTTGTAAGAGGACAGCTTGAAGCCCTCTCTGGAAGTCATGGGGTCCACCTCCAGCCCCCGGCTAGACCCTGTATTAATTTGCCAGCACTTCGACCAGAGGATGGGTTATGTAAGTCCCCACATCAGGTCGTGCTCGAAGGCAAATGATGTCACATCCCTCCATCCTTTGAAATCTCTGTCCGAGGGGCTGCACCCTTAGAAGAGCACAAGATGTGAGCAGGGACCCTTAGATAGAGACCTGGGGTGTCACACTGGGTGAGGGCGAGGGCCAGAGTGTCTGTGCATGAGTGAGAGTGTTTGTATGAGCAAGTGAGTGTGTGCACGTGTGCACACAGTGTGTGGGAGTGAATGTGTGCGGGTGTGTGCGTGTGTGTATGAGTAAAGTGTGTGTGTATGTGTCTGAGTGTGTGCACACGTGTGTGCATGTGTGTATATGCATGTGTCGGAGAGTGTTGCATGCACGCATCTATATGTGTCTGAGAGTGTATGCACACATGTGTGTATATGCATGTGTGTGAGAGCGTGTGCATAGGCATGTGTGTATGAGTGTGTGCATGCACGTGTGTATATGAGTATGTGTGAGCATGTGCACGCATGCATGTGTGTGAGAGCATGTGCATGCATGCATGTGTGTGTGAGAGCGTGTGCACGCATGCATGTGTGTGAGAGTGTGTGCACGTAAGTGTGCATAGGCATGTGTGTGAGAGAGTGTGTGTGTACGGTGTGCCTTCCACCTCCACAATCACTCTGGACCTGACTGTCTCAGCGCGGGTGGACCCGACGGCCTTGTCCGCGGTGGCAGCTCCTCTCCTCTTCCGGGGCTGGTGACGAGCAGCCAGCGAGCAGAGGCCGGTCTCTCTTCCTCGTGCTTTGTTCATGTGGATAATGACCCTACCGCTCATGGAAATGAGTCCCACCCGCCTCTCGGATTCCCACTCCTCTGGAGATCAAAAGCCCCGCGTAGTGGGCTGCACAAAATGGCAGGGGAACTGGGATGAAAGTCACAGGGAAGAACCTGGGAAACGGTTGGACGGCGGACCTGCTCTGGGGCACTGACGTAACCACTTGCTAAAGGGGTCCCTGGTCACTACCCTTAGAGATCTGGTCAAACAGCCGACTGCCAGCATGACGAGAGAGGGCTCGCAAGCTTGAAGGGTGGACGGTCTGACCTGCATGCAGAGAGAGGGAAAGGCGTTTCCCTCCCAGGAGGAGGCACCCCGTTCTGCAGGAGGGGCGGCCCCTGGGGTTGCGCATCCCCAACCTGGGGGCCACGCAGTCGCCAACGTCCAGCATCTCCATTCAAAGCTGAGCAGCGAGCGCCCTCTATCGCACGGCTATCTGAACTGCTAGAATACAAAAAAAGAGATCTCTGGATATTTCGTAATCCCTCAAGAATAACAAAATACGGTCCTCGTTCTGATAAAGACAGGCGAGGGCAGTCAGGGAATACGTGGAACGAAGCACCTTTTCCTTTTCACACGCAGCCTTTGTAGCCAATGTAGACAAACCCAAGGCAACTAGAGAAATGGTGGATTACGTGGGCAGGAGAAAATGAAGCGAGAATTCCTTCAACCAACGCTTCTAGCCTTTGCCTACTTGTGGAAGGCGCTGGATGAGCCCCTGTGGCCCATCCTAGGTTCTGCTTTCTGTCTTTTGAAGTGATCCAACGGCAAGGCTCACCGCACGAAGGCAGGTCTCAGGTGGTACTTCAGAAGGGGGCTTCCTGCGGAGGTCGGGGTCGTGATAAAGAGCAAAGCCCACGCAATTGTGAGCTTGGGACGTGCGCGGGATGAAGACTTCCTTTCTGGAATAAACAAGTTGATGGCTCTCCTCCCGCGTCCCCTCGGCTGCCAGTCTGCTTAGATTTTCTGTAACAGAAATAGTCCGTGCAGGGCACGTGTTCGGGAAGGCTGGTAGAACCGTTTTCCAAATGAGTTGAGTACCAGGGGAAAAAGTGCTCTCCATTGTCGAAAAGAAATGGTTGGTAGGGCTTTCATTTTTTTTTTTTTTTTTTTCCCTTCAAAAAAAGCAGTAGCTACTTTCAAAGTCAGGAGAGGCAATTTTTTTTTTAACACAAAGAAAGAAATAGTCACAGCGGGGTGTTGCCTCACTCTGTCCCTTTAACATTCCAGCTTCAGGAGATGCTATTAATTTTCTCCTTTCTCTCTGGCACGAGGTTGTGAAAAAGGCCCATGGTGCTTGCAAATCTCCAGGCAAATTATCTTAAGAGGGCTTCCCACGCTGGATAGGGAAGGGGGAGGAATTCCTTCACCAGCTGCCCCCTGCCCCAGGCGCTGGCACCCCAGTTCCACCCCAGGGGTGACTGGTGACCACATGGCCCGAATCCTGCTGACTCCCCCTTACAAGAGCAAATGATAAGTTCTGTGTCTGCTTTGCCCCAAGAGGCAGGGATGTGTCACACGGAAGCAGGTCAAAGTGCCAAACATCAATAACCACCATCCTGCCTAGCTACCCACCCTCTGCCAGGAATGTAAACTGCTGCAGTGCGCTGCTCACCTTTGCCCCCTGCCAGCCTCATGGCTCCTCCCTTCAAAGGATGCTCTTGACGGGGAAAACGCTTTATGGAGAAAACAATGGCCATCGCTACACCATTATTTTAGAAGCTCGACATTGTATTTTAACAGAGGGCAGACGGCCTGGCTGAAGTCTGGAGGGCTTTCAAGATTGAGATCTAAATCCCGAGGTTCAGAAATATGCAGGTCAGAAGTACAATCAGCCCAACATACGAAGCCTATTCTTTGCTCCTTGAAATATATTAAATTAAAGACTGAGTCGCGGTTTGACAACTCACCTCACCGTTTTCAAATAAAGAGGACAAAATCCCAGTGCTAATGAAGCCTTTTTTTTTTTTTTTTGAGAGTTGGATTACACTGATGATTATTTTATAGCTCTTCGAGCCTTCCAACAACAGGCACTTTGAAATGTCGGCTATGCCAGGAGAAGAGGCTGTTGACCTCTCTGTACGGGGATTTCTCTTCTGGATTTCACAGCCTAACCCTTTCCTTGGTGAAGTATAATATGAAGATGCTACATGTCAGCTTTGCAAAGAGGAACATGGAGGACAGCCCAGAGCAGAGAAAGTGAACGGCGCAGAATCAAAGGTACCGGTGGGCTCAGTCCCGACATCACCTGAAGCTCAAACACGTCATTGGGGAAAATGTTAATTCAACAGGAGGGTTACAACAGTAACCACAGTAGCACACCGTACAAAATGGGATCCCACAACTCAAAGAACCCACTTGTCACCTAAAAGAAAACATCCAAGGATAGCCTCCAAAGAGAGATTTTGAATGATTGAGTAAAAGAACGAAGGAAGGCATAGAAAACACAAGCGAAACCAGGGATCTTCTCCCTTGAAGCCAGAAAGAAGCACATTTTAGATCAAACCTTTTGAAGGATTTTGCTCTCCCAGTTCTATTTTAAAAGATTATCTATAGAAGTTGGAACAAATGCTTCTTTTTCTCTTAAAAATTTCCGTCAGAATTCTGGAATGGGAAGTGGCATGGCACTGTTTTTAACTCTCAGAAGTTCCTCGCGAAAATATACAGACAGATAGGAAAACCAAAGGCTCATGGTAAAATCTACAATAAAACCGATGATGAGAAAAGCCCCACGAACCTCAGAATACACACGGGAAGCATGCATGGGAGGGGGCAGACCACCAAGAACTACCATACGTGTCAGCAGCCGTGCAGGAGACAGAGAAAGAATGGGACATCTGATGGACCTGAGGGTTTCCAAAGAAACTGGAAATCTTGGAGGACTAACTAAGACAAGACGCTGAAACTGGGAGGGATTTTGCTCCAAGAGGAGGTGAGTTCAAGGGGTCCAAGTGTTACCGAACTCAGGTCCGGCTGCTAACTGCTCAAAAGTCAATCATTTGAGAGGCAAGTGCCAGTACAAAGGAAAGGTGCTTTAAAAGTTGGCAACCTAGGGAGAAGGTGGACTCGTGTCCTGAGACCAACTCTGAAGATTCTGCTCAGCCATGACAGTTTTTAAAAGGAAAAGGGGGGCTTCCCTGGTGGCGCAGTGGTTGAGAGTCCGCCTGCCGATGCAGGGGACACGGGTTCATGCCCCGGTCCGGGAAGATCCCACATGCCGCGGAGCGGCTGGGCCCGTGAACCATGGCCGCTGAGCCTGCACGTCCGGAGCCTGTGCTCCGCAATGGGAGAGGCCACAGCAGTGAGAGGCCCGTGTACCGCAAAAAAAAAAAAACGGAAAACGGGAGGAAAATCTCAGGGAATCGTAGAGGCAGGAGGGTGGGTTCTGCATCCTATTCTGTTGTGTGCAGACTGGCTGACTCTTTCTTCAGATGTTATTTTGCCCACGTGATCCCCTGCAGGATTGCCAAGGGAACTGCTGGGGGTAGAGAGTCTTGTTTAACTACTTAATTCTTCATTCTGACTTCTTTTAATCTAGGAAAAGAATCAACAGGTTAGGCAAGGCATGAGTGCATTCAGGAGAGAACACGTCAGAGTTCAGTTAAATTGCCTAGTGATCTCTTTCCTATAATTAGGTTCTTTTAAGGTCAGAGGGGAACAGAAATGTGCAGACAGGAAAGAGGCAAACATGCTGCTTTTACAAGGAAGGTCGGAAGGGACAGAATCACACTGGACCCCACGAACTCTTGAAACTTAGAACTCCCCTACAGGGCAAAGCTTTACACCAAGAAGAAACTTCTGGAAATAGAATCCAAACTGGGGGCACTGGGACACTACAGAGAAAATGAAGAGGGGTCCGTCAAAAAGTGTGCTGGAGAACAGGAGACATGTCATCTCAGAAAGTAGGCTGCCGTATAGTTAAAAACAGAAGAGAGAGCTCGGTAACTTGGCGCTCAGAAGAGGGCCTCTAAGACATGCCTCCTTCTCAAATTTTAAGAAAACTATGTTCCCATGACACTGAGCAATAGAAAGGATTGGGATTAAATCCTATAAACCGTTAATATAAACGAAGACAGAAGAGGCAGAAAAGTAACCTTACGGACAGTGAAAGCACAGCGTAAGTCAGAAGAGAATGTGGCTCTTTTAAAATCAAATGACACAAGACTTTTAAAAAAGAACAGTATAACTCAGAAATGAGATGAGAGAATTTAGGAAAGAATTATAAATAAAAGGCAATATTATTTTAGTAATGAAAACTGTACTAGAAGGAACACAGAGTGAATAAATACATCAGAATGCCTTAACGGATATGGAAGTGGAAAGGAGGACATTTTTGAAAATTAAAACGGAATGAAAGAATATTTAAGAAAAAAGATTTTCGAGAAAGTGACAAATTTAGAAGACAGGTAAAGCAGATGCAATCAACATAAAATTTAAGTCCCCAAAGAAGAAAATCCAAGCAAGGGAAGAGGGTCAACACTAAAATTATGAGGCAACAAAAACATTCATGAGCTAAAAAAAAAATAAATGAAGTGATGTATGGAGAGCACACATCCCTTATTTGAGAAATTTGCCCCAGAACATGAAGTCACTTGTAAAGAAAAGTTAAATTGTCATCAAACTTTTAAATGCCAACGTTCCTTATTCAAGAAGAGGAAATGTAATCCAAGGGTTTTATATCTCACCCGTCGACTTTTCAGGAATAAATGTTGCCGTCAAATTGTTGTCACCCGGTAAGAACTCAGGCAGTATCACTCCGTGGAGTCCTTCTTGAGAATCTATAAGAATACAGCTTCAGACAACCAAAATGATTAGAGAGATGTCAGTATAACTGGTGTGACCTATGAATATGTGTTTATTTGTAGGTGAGACTAATTAAGGGTCATAAGAAAGTAGAGTACGTAATCACTGCACGTGCTGACAAAGTTAACAGAGGACACCCGTGCAAATCAGGAAGTGGACGGGAGAGCAAAGACAAAAGGGTTTTACTCTCTTCAGCGGAGGGGGTGTTTGCTTCGTGTTTCTGAGACTCATGTGTGTGATGTGGGATAAAACAAATAAATAATTACGTGATACACTTATCTGGGATTGAGAACCAGGGTCATCTCTGTGGAAGGTACGTGAGACAATGTAAAATAGAACATGTTAAGTTAAAAACCTATAGTCCTGAACTTGAACTGGACGGATCAGTATGAACGCAGGAGAGAGTTTTTTTCTTTGCAGAGCTAGATATGGAAACATACAGTTCCTAACTCTGTCCATTGAAAAGGCCTAGAATTAATGAACAGACTCATAGAAATGAGCCTAGAATTAATGAACAAACTCATAGAGATGAGCACCCTTCGTGTCCAGATTGTGGTTTCCAGGATGGGGGCAAGATAAGTAAGGACGAGCCTGGAAGGTCTTGTCATTCTAGTCGGCAATGAAGGTATGAAAGTCTTCTAGAGTTAAGTAAAAATATCTCAAAAACCAACTTGAAGAAATCCCCACTAACTAAAGGTGAGAGAAGTTGAACATTAATAAGAAAAATAAGTGCAATGAATTGAAACCTATGACGCATGTTTAAATCCATGAGTTCATAACGATGATCCGAAAATAGAATTGGTTGTCTTTGAATGTTAAATTAACTCATTATTTTGAAAATAAGTAGCAGAAGAGGAAGAAGACAGTACTATATGAATTGTCCTGTAGGAGACGTATCACTAGATAATCCAATAATAGATGAGGGAAATTGCCTTCTTATGAAATGATTCCTGCTAATAAAGAAAAAATAATAGAATTAAAATATCATCATTGTGTTCTTCTAATAAATGAATGGTTCTCGGCACCGAGGATCCATGTCTGCTAACATCAAAACAAGGAGACAATCCGTTATCATGTCTCCTGATGGATAACCACCACGCCACCTCTGAAGTAGTCTTACTGGAAAAAAAAAAATTGAACCGGAACCTTATTAAGTTTATGTATTCAACTACTCACTTACAGGAAATACAAAGAACAGAAGAACGTGTTAGATCACACCACAGGGGTGCTTTCAGGAATATTCCAACCATGGGAGTAAAACATGTCAAACAACTTGGTTTCTTCAACAGATAAATTACATCGAAAAGAAAAAAGGAATAAAAGAGAAATCTATAGGTTTTTTAAAAAGACTTAAAAGACATATTAAATTGGACAAAACCAAACTACGGTGTTTAGAGATGCACACTAGAGTGATAAAATTATAAAGGGAAGTCAGGAAGCGATTATCACGTGATCAAGGTGGTGGTGATTTCCAGAGTGGAAGAAAGGGCTGTGAGTGGGCCAGTGTGTACAGACCCTTGTGGGATGGGTGGGGGACAGGGGAAGGGGGAGGCAGCAAAGTTCTATTTCTTGTCCTGCACGGTAGCTACAAGGTTTCAGTTATAATATTTTATTAGGCTACATGTTTTCTTCATGTAATGTTCTGTGTCTATTCTATATTGTATACTACACTGTAGACAATAAAAAGAAAAAAATTTCACATAACAAACAAACATGTTCAAATTTATTCTGCAAATTCTAAAGCTGCACTTGAAAAACATCCTGTGATTCTCTATTGATAACACCCTTGGGATGTGTTTAAAAAGAGACCATTTTGCTAGTGAAGATGGTGAAAAAGGAAACCTAAATGAAGCAATATAGCGTGAATAGTGCTGTAAGTTGTGAAGTGGTAAAAGGTAAGGAGTGAGTGTGTGTGTGTGTGTGTGTGTGTGAGATCAGTCTGGTGAAAACCCCCAGTAAGAAAGAACAATTAACTGCTCTGCTGCACGTATGTCTAGTCTCAAGGCAATTTATTTATTTAAGGTGTTTTGTCTTGATCAGAAGTATTATCGCATGAGCATATCTGATGAGCCTGGCTTCCTGATGTACAGGGCAAGAGCTGTTATTGTCAAATACAGATGTAAAGGTTGGGTGGCTTCATTCACTAAAGGAAGAACTCTTTATTTAAGTCAATATATAAACAGCTTTGGGAATAAAAGTATAAATAAAATCTGTGAATGTAGATGAATAAGAGTGAATAAGTGCTATGAATATTAATCAGGGCATTTCCAAGACTAGCTATGGGACCTTCAGCCAGTTTTTCCTTCGTCTTAGCTGTAAAATGGGACAAGAGTACCAACCGTGAAAGGACATTTTGAGCATTCAGTGAGATGATACATTTCCAGATGCATGGTAGATATTCTTTGAAAAAGCCTGCTAGTGATTCTGATGCAAGTTACTGGAAAAAAAGATGAGCTGGAGGGAAAGTAAATTTCTACCTGGAGATAGATTCAGGGCTGTTGTATCAGTGCAGGCAACAGAGTGTCCAGGTGCAGGAGGTGAAAGACACAAGACTTGACATCCAAGTGGATAGGATTGGGAGACACTGACATCAAAAATGACCCAAGAGGAATCAGACTTGGGTCATGGGAGAGTGAATTTAATAGTAGACTTGTTACATTTGACATTCCTAGATACCACTTAGAATGTGACATTCAGGAAGCACTTGGGAAATAGCATTGTCTCAGAAGACAGGCTGGAGTGCAGTAACAGAGTTCACAGTGTGGTAGCAACTCCAGGAGCAGATGCGATGCTCAGGAATGGTCTGCAGAAGAAAGAGGCAGCAGACTGACCAAGAATGGGACTCAGGGCAAATGTGTCTGGGGACAGGAGGGACGGAAAAGGCGTAGCAGCCAGATGGGCAGAAGGATAATCCCCCAGAGATCAAAGAAAGGAAGAATTTTAAGAGTTGGATCATCACAGTGTCAAAAGCTCCTAGGAAATCCGATAGGATGAGAACTGAAGTTACACATGGCCCCTGATCATCAGAAGGTCAAAGGGGACCTTCAAAACATCCATTTAAGAAAACTCTAATTTGAAAGGATACATGCGCCCCTAAATTCACAGCAGCACTATTTACAATAGCCAAGACATGGAAGCAACCTAAATGTCCATCGACAGATGAATGATAAAGAAGATGTGGTGTATATATATACAATGGAATAGTACTCAGCCATAAAAAAGAACAAAACATTGCCATTTGCAGCAACATGGATGGACCTAGAGATGATCATACTAAGTGAAGTAAATCACACAGAGGAAGACAAATACCATATGATGTCACTTACATGTGGGATCTAAAATACGACGCAAATGAACTTAGTTACAAAACAGAAACAGACTCACAGACATAGAAAAACTATGGCTACCAAAGGCAGGTGGGGAAATAAATTAGGAGTTTGGGATTAGCAGATACAAACTACTATATATAAAATAGATAAACCACAAGGTCCTGCTGTATACACAGGGAACTATATTCAACAGCTTGTAATAAACTATAATGAAAAAGAATATATATAGGTACACCTGAATCACTTTGCTGTATACCAGAAACTAACACAACATTGTAAATCAACTCTACTTAAATAAAAAAATTTAAAAGTCCTGCAAAATCTCAAAAAGAAAAAAAAAAAACCCACATCAATTTAATTAGAGGACACTGGGAATGGAAACCAGGCTCGTCACGGGTTGAGGAGTGAACAGGAGAATGGGCGTTTGGGCTGCCCTAGGTGGAGGGTAGTACCCGCTTGACAGGAAGCAGCAAACAGGGAAGAGTTTATTTAGCTCAGAAGCAGGTGGAGGTACATTCGGTGCCTGAAGGGAAGCAAGGGCGTAACCATAAGAGCATCAGTGGGGGGATAACACGAGGAAAGAAGAGGTATTTTGTTTTTCTCCGAAGAAGAGATTGGGTACCACTGTAGAAGTGTTTATAACCAGAGGATGCGGAAGTAGGGGGGCATTTTGGCTTGAGGACCTGTATTTTCCCTGCGAAGGAGAAAGTCGAAATAATGGATTTTGTGGGTGGCCAATTTGTACAAATTGGGGGCAGCCACCCAGAAACACACAGAGAAATGGTGTCTTATGAATCCATCTTTAGGGTGAGCTATATGTGTTCTTTCTTAGAAGATGGGGGTGGGTATTTTGGCCCCTGAGGTCCATTTTTACCTGCTGATTTGGGGAAATGCCTTTTAAGAACTCTGGAGAAAACAGGATTAAAGAAAATGGGGCTGGTACTGTGAGGGCCTATGGCCCTGGGGTGTTTGGTGCTTTATGGACGTAACTAAAAATTCCACTTCTGAAAATATGCCAACGCTAAACTCAGGAAAAAGAAAACGCATTTGTTGACAAAACTGACTGTTAGACACTTTAATTTGGAAAATATTTTGGAGTAGGGATTTCCTTTCTGGTCCCTTAAGAGGTAATAGAGACAGATCTGAAACATCTTCCCCCATGTTCTGAAACAAGGCTGAAATGCTTTCATCGTTAATTGGATTGTGGTTGGGTTAACAAAGAATGCATTTTGGTTTTCTCTCTCTCTCTCTCTCTCTCACACTGTGTGTGTGTGTGTGTGTGTGTGTGCGCGCGCGCGCGCGCGCGCGTGCGCGCGCGCGCATGCGCACACGAGCTTGCTTCTCTCTTCTCTCTCTTTAGAAAAGGCATATGGCCCAACTTTATTATTCATTAGACATTTTGCTTCATCCATTAAATTTGCTCATAAAATGTTTCTGAGATTCTAAAATGAGACGAACACATGCATTCTCCCCATTCCCCTCCCCTACCTCCTTTTCTTCCTTTCCGGGATCACAGCTTCCTTTCACTTCAGTCCTGTTTGCAATCCTTCCTCCTTTTGACACTGCACATCTTTGCAGCTACGGTGTCTAGAAGAGGGAAAGCATTCCAAGCTGAATTCAACTCAGCCTACAGATTTTAGCGTTTAACCACTTCTGGGAAAGCAAAAAAAAGAGTCAGGAGAGGTTAAAAGATGAGTGAGATGAGAAATAGATGGGTCCCACAGCAAAGAGGAGAAGGAAGGTCGAAGGAGGACCATACTCCGGTTTTGACTCTTTTCTGCTGGAGAAACAGGTGGGTCTAAGGGCCAGAGACAAACACCTACTACGTTCTGGGGGAATCTAAATAGGGCAGGTGGAGGAGGTGGCAGAAACAGAGTCGTGAAGGTGATGAGCTTTTTCATTTCAGAGCACTAAGCAGAAAAGAACCATTCAGACAGGTAACATCCACCTATGAAGATATCTTATGAATAGAATTGTCCTGGGGGGATGCGAAAGGACAGGTCATTCCCACCAAACCTGAAGGCTATTATGAAATCAGGACTCTTCCAGTCCAGGCTGTGGTCTGGCCATATTTTATATTTCATCTGCACCAAATCATCTTTGTGTGTATAGAATTTCTGCCCCCAAAACATTCCCATGAAAACCTAGAGGTCAGACCGAATCAAGTGACAAAGTGTAAAGTAAAAGTCACCTGCCCAGCCAGTTCTCACCTTGGTGCCTTTATTTCTACTCCCTAGTGGTCACTCCTCTGAACAGATTGCGCATATCTTTCCAGAAATTTCCTAGGCATGTGCGAGAATGTATATAATATGGATATCCTTTCTTTTTTTAAATTGAAGTGTAGTTGATTTACAATATTGTGTTAATTTCTGCTGTACAGCAAAGTGACTCAGTTATACATATGTATGTATAACTGATCCACTTGGGAGTTATTATCAAGAGTCCAGAAGAAAAAGAAAATAATATATTATTTTAAATTACAAAGTTTTACCTACATATGTAGGTAAAACTTGTCCAATATCCATCCATCCATTGACACGTCTATCAATCATCTGTCTATCTATCCATCCATCCATCCATCCATCCATCAGTCAGTCATCTATCTATTCGGCCATCCGTCCATCAACACATCTATCAATCATCTATCTATCCATCCATCCATCCATCCATCCATCCATCAATCAATCACCTATCTATATAATTGAAATGACATAGAATTCAACAGTGCTCACTTCCACTGCCACCCACTGGTCCAGACTGCCTTTATCTCTCACCTGAATTATTACAGAAACTCTCTGACTGGTTTCGCTGCTTCTGCTCTTACTAACTCCCTCAGTTTATTGCCCATACAGCAGCCAGAGTGACCCCATAAAAGCCAAAGTCATCACTCCTCTCCTCTGACCCTTCTAGGAATTTTCCACCTCACTGGGAGTAGAATCTGAAGTCCCTAAGACTTCTCCGAGGCCTTTTGTGGTCCTGGTCCTCTTACCTCTTCAACTTCATCTCCTGCTCTAGTCTCCACACATCCTCAATGGTCCATGTTTGCCCTACCTCGGGGCCTTTGAATTTGCTGTTCCCTCAGCCTGGGATGCTCTTCCTTCTGATAGCCACTTAGCTCCTTCCCTTTCCTCCTAAACTCTCTGCTCAAATGCACTAGGTCTCTTCTGGAATCACTGTCCAAAGTTGCAGCCTGTAAGCCCGGCACTCCCTATCTTCCTTCATTGCTTTATTCTTTCCACACCCTTGTCACCATCTAACACACTGTATACGTTAACTATTGATCTTCTTTAACCCCTGTGTCCACCCACTAGAAGGTTAGCTTAGGAAGGCAGTCCTTTTTGGTGTGTCTTGTTCACCACTGTGTCCTCAGCATTGGCAACAGTGTTGGCACGTAGTAGGTGCACAGTAAATACTTTTTGCATGAAATGAATGGATGAAATTATAATTTATAAATTGGGTTCATAAACAAAGTGAAGTCATGATAATAGATTAGGAGTTTCTCTTTTAGGATAAAATAAAGATGGTGCATTCAATGGACTTTTGTGAGCTTAGCACCCCAGGGTGCTGAAAAACCAAATAAAGAAATGTCCTATTCCTTTACGTACCGTCTCCTTTTAAAATATCATCAAGAATCCTGTTGTTTGGGGAAGCTGGAAAGTTCAGGCACTTTGATCGTGATCCGTTCATTGATTTTTCAGGAAGAACTTTAGGTGGGGTTTTGACTGTGTTTTATGTAGCTGATTAGAAAGCAAAGGCTCTCCCACCTAAATTTCTGTTTTAAAAGCCTAGATCTCTATGTAGATGCTCACAGAGGTGTATTCTGCAGACTTCAGTGGGTTCATCCAAGGATCAGGTTTTGTTCATTCGGAAGGGAACAGCATCTAAAGGATTTTGAGATTCACTCCCACTTCTTGGCTAAATTAATTTTAGAGTCAGCCCGCTCTAGTCTTGAAAGTGGGAGATGTCTTCCTGCATCTTGACTTAGAGCTATTCTTAGCTGGGGCATAGCATGGGTACCTTTGAGCAGAATCCTATATTTTTCACTCTGCAGATTGCTGTGGTCATGGGGTAATGACCCAGGTTTTCTCATCCTCTTTGGGCTCTTTCCTCTTCCTGGGAAATTGTCAAACAATCCCTGAGAGTCAATTACTATTATTATTCCCAACCTACAGATAAAGACAATAAAGTTCAGGGAGTGTAAGTAACATGCACAAGGTCATATGCTAAAAAGCACTGGAGATATTGAGGGGTGTGTGTGTGTGTGTGTTTTAACGCATAGTCATATTTTAAAAGAAACTGGCGAAATCACCATTTGGCAAACTGCAGTAATGATCGTTTCAGACAAGAATCATCAACGGATGCTAAAATTAGTGGGCGAAGGTTTGATGAGAAACAGCATTATTCACGTAGTTTCAAAGTACCCTCCTCATAAGATACTTATTCCTTACAAAGGGAAGAATAGTAACTTTACAGGAGAGAAGTCTGGTCGACCCCATCTTAGAGTTGCATTATTCATTCATCCAGCATTTACTCCCTGCCTCAGAGGATGTAAAGTTGAATAAACCGCTATCCTCGACTGAGAAGTCGCCGAGAGGAACAATCGATCATCTCTATCTTTCTTCTGCCGTAAAGGATGTTTGAGGTCAAGGCAACTTTTATTACTTGTTGAAAAGATTAAAAGAGTAAGTGTGAAGGGTGGGGCCAATGCTGACAGGATGAGGTTGTATAATGGACATGTTGTATGTCTCTACTCCCACCAGGCACAAGTCAGGAACCTGGAGAGAAAATCCAGTGAAGTCGTGTTTATGTCAAGTCCTTCTTCTGTGAAGCGTTAAGCAAGCAATGCTTCTCCATTACGCCAAGAACTGTCCTTTCACAGAATGCACACATTCACAAAGAATTCCATGTTTCTCCCACCTATAAAATGTGAAGATTAATAACAAGGACTACATTTTAATTATCTCTGTGTCTTGACGAAATGGCACACGGTATTTGGTGTCCTATAGACTCCATGACTATCTTTGAATGAATTGATTGATAAAATCATAGGTGTTCCCTTAATTTTGAATCTCAGCTTCTTAATAACAACTCTTGTTGTGGTGGGAATGTAGATATCAGCCATTATTTAGGATAATAAAATGATGTAGTAAAGTTGAATCCAAGTAATCGATTTTTATTTAAAAATGCACAGAAAGGGGCTTCCTTATACTAGATAGTTAAAATAGAGCAAGACGCTTTTCAACTGTGTTCTGTGAAACCAAAAGGTGTTTTGGAGGACACCAAGTCATCCTGTCTGGGTATTTCACTAGTGGAATTAAGTCTCCATACTTTAAGTGTTTTGAAAGCCTAGTTTCCAGCCCAGTTTCTTCCCGCCTTCTATCTTCAGGTTACCTTCTCAGACTTAGATTGTCTCCTCTGCAGCATTCATTTGTAAACACCTCCTAAGCGCTGACTCACTTATTTATTGAGTTAATGCTTACTGAATGCCCACTCTGTCTCAGGCGTGTACTGGGCTCTGTGGGAAACCTTAGTAAAACCAGGTGAACCTGCTCACGGGAAGCTTAAAGTCAAGAGGAGGAAACAGACGTTGGATAAGCGATGGCAAATGTGGGCATCGGGCCAGGCAGGAGGCACAGGAAACGCCTGGGGAGACATCCAGTCACTGCTCCCCAAGGGACTCAGGGGTTCCTCCTGGGTAAAGAAATGAACAATAATCATGACAATAGGAGGAGATACCCAGCTATATGCCATTTACAAGTGACACATTATAGATATAAAATGTGTGAAAATAAAAGAATATGAGTGTAATATTAATATTAGACAAGTAAATTCACAGGGAGAGTCCAGAGAAGAAAACGGTAACCTTAGATTATCAAAGGTATAATTAGTAAGAAAATGTGACAACCACAAAATCTTAAGCCCCAGAAGTTATGGGCCAATCTTGCACGTGAATATAAATACAAATTTCCTAGATAAGTGTTAGCATCCTGGGTCAGCAACACACTAAAAGGCTAACACGTCATGCCAAAGTTGAGTTTATCCCAGAAGTCTTTAAAATGGTGAAAGAAATAAAAGAAGGAACGAGAAAACCAGAAACGAATAGGACACTTTTTGTTTGTTTGTTTTTTAGAAAAGTATAGATTTGCAAAAGAAGCCCATAGAGATTCTAAGGTGAAAAAATACAGTGATTGAACCAAAACACTTCATGGATGGATTGAAGAGCAGATCAGATTCAGCTGAAGAAGGAATTATGGAACTGGAAGATAAAGCTGAGGACATACCCACAATACACCATGGAGATAAAGGGATGGGAAATGTAAGAGAGAAGTAGAGTTGTAGGATCTGCAGGCATATATACAAGTCTGGTACTTAGTCTGATGTGACTTTCCGTTCTTTTATATTGCTCTGATCTCCCATCTGCCCTTTTTCTCATTCCAACCTCTTTGCACCTCATAGCTTTCTATGTGCTGTTCCCTGTGCCTGGGTCTCTTTTCTCCTGACTCTTCACAGCAATCATTTCCATTTTGCAGGCGTCTGCTCAAATACCACTTAATTCACCCAAAAAATATCTGCTGTGTACCTACTGTGGTCCAGGCACTATGGATACAGATCCAGAGAGCGTCCTTGTTCTCATGAAGCTTGCATTGAAGATCTGGAGGTGGGGTGGGGAACAGATAATACACAGAATGTAAATTAGGAAGTACAGTTTAATTTGTGATGAGTGAATGAAGCAAAGAAAACAGGGCCTTTTCAGGGAGGCTTTCCTTGCCCATCTGATCTAATGTGGCCCCACTACTCTCTAAAACATTAGCCAATTTACTACATCTATTGAATAATATCTTAATACCTGATAATTCAGCTCCCTGAGAGCAGAGACCTCAGCACTCTGTCCATGGCTGTATCCCCAGTACTAAGAATGCACTATGTGCTGGTCCAACAAAGGAACTTTCAAACCAGTAAATGACTTTCTGGCTCTCAGATGCAAGTGCTGGCTTCACGTGGCTACATTTTAGCCCCAGCATCTCTTGAGTCATCCATCTCCCACCACCGGCCCCCAACATGGCCAGTGTGGTGCTGGTAAATGTTTAACAACCAACTCTTCAGAGAAACAAAGCAACAGCAAAAATAAGTACATTTTAAAATAACCTTGATTTACAACGTTTGCCAATTTCCATGGTTTAAACACTCCCACCTTGGTCAATTTCAAGACACCAACAGGACATCACCAATTAGAGCTAGAAAGAGATACACTGCAGCCCTGCATCAGGTAGCACTCCCTCCCTAGGGATAAACCAGATGTAATTAACCTCAAGAACATAGGTCATAGTAAAATACAGCAAAATAATTAGGAGCTGATAAATGTTGAGGATTTATCACCTTTGTTTCTAATACACTTTACGTAATTGTAAATATAAAATTAAGTTTTTAATAATGGCTACATTTAACAACTGGCTTACAAAATTCCTGAAAAGTAACAATCAGTTCTCACGAGCCAGCATGAACCGATTCCATCACACCACTGCCTAACGCTGAGAATTACCAGAAATTTAAGAGAGTTGAAGAGAAGAAGCCAGGCGGTTAACCCTCGTATGGCTTAATATCAAACCACACGAAGCATCTTCATTCACTGACACAGTGAAGGACAAAGACACGTTTTAGTACAGAGGAGGGGTGCAACATGCCATTTGATTGTATTAATGGAACCCAAATGGAACCCAATGGAACCCAAAACCTCCTTTTGTGAGCCCCATTCTTGCAGAATCTGAAATAAATGGGTTCCGTCCTCCAGAATCCCAGCTAATTCAGCTAATAGGAATGCAAACATTGATCTAAACTGAGGCCCAAGAATGGTCTCTTACATCTTCCTCGCCCCGGGGGGGATGAATGGGAAAGATTACTTGCGGATTATAATTGCTTAAAATAGGTTGTGATGTAAAAATCTAATCCCGTCTCCTCTTCAGTAGTAAAGTTCTACAGACAGAGAAATTATGCTTAATGCCAGTGTCTTGAAGGTAAAAAGAAAATTCTGTTCTCCCTCTGGGGGATGAGAAAGGACATCTTTTTAGAGCTGTCAGAATTCACAAGCCATAATAAATTATTCTTTTTCATTACTGATTTATTAAGCAGGCTGCTTGGTGTAAAGGCAGAAAATTTCTGTTTAATTTTCAGAGTATTAGACTACTGTGATTCCTGATCTGAAATCAGCTTGAGTTATTAAAATAAGGGAATGTACTTAACATGATGCGTTAGGGTTTGTCTTTACTAAATTCTTCCAAGTGCAGGGTTTAAGCATTTATGTAATATGGTCATTGTTTGGCTGGACGCAAGGCATCAGCCGTGTTCTTGGGACAGTCTCCATCAGGTGTGAACACCTCAAGACTCTGCTCTTACAGTGACTGGCAGGTAGATCACCTATAAAATACTAAAAGTGTGTCTGGAAATCCCAAGGCAAAGAGTCCTAGGAGCCAAAGAATTCTCATTTTCACTGGAATTAGAATTGTTTTTAATGACAAGCGATCGACGACAACGTTAGAATCATGTAGCTAGAATTTGGGTAAGTGTAGGATGTTTCAGAAAACTTTCAAATGCATACATAAAATTATAATTATGTGAGCAATGTGTGAAACCATGAGAATCAAAATTTATTGTTTCCCTGTATACATCGCCTCTGCTGATGAGATGGTCTCAGACTGAATTTTCTTCCTTCCACTCACAGATCTTCTATAAAACAGCATTCACCAAGCTCTTACTAAGGAATGCTCCAGCCCACCAGGAGGTTTTGAAATATCCTGGGGAAGACGGCTGTGTATAGGAGGTCCAGATGACATACGAGCTGTACAGGGCAGGTGTGGGGAGGCGTTGAGGAATCAGTGACCCATACCCCCTGGGAGGATCTGCTGATTCTCACTCACCAGGTGCATCGCAGCTGTCTTTATGGATTTTGTGGAATTTACCTGAAATGGAAGTTATAAATAAATCTGGTAGCTTATTGCCTTTTTTTTTTTTTTATTGCGGTACGTGGGCCTCTCACTGTTGCAGCCTCTCCCATTGCGGAGCACAGGCTCCGGACGTGCAGGCTCAGCGGCCATGGCTCACGGGCCCAGCCGCTCCGCGGCATGTGGGATCTTCCTGAACCGGGGCACGAACCCGTGTCCCCTGCATCGGCAGGCAGACTCTCAACCACTGCGCCACCAGGGAAGCTCTGGTAGCTTATTGCCTTTTACAATGAGATATAACTATATTTTACTGAACTGGCAGAATGACTGAGTAAAAGGGTACTATCCTATTCCAGATAGTATAATTTCTAGATTGTTCTACCAGGGCTCATTTTGTAATCCACCTCTAAATTTGCAGAAACTGGTCAGGTATAAACTAAGCGTATGATTGTATCCAACTGAATGAACTTGGGACTTTTAACCACATTTTAAATATTGCCTTTGGGTATGCACGAGAATATTCACCTTTTTCTGATTTAGTTGGCCAAATGGTAGAGACCGTTCCTGGCATCCTCTATGGTGCTCTGCTCTTGAAACAAACTTTAAACATGATGCTCTTTTAAAAATTGAAGTATAGGTCTTCCCTGGTGGCGCAGTGGTTGAGAGTCCGCCTGCCGATGCAGGGGACGCGGGTTCGTGCCCTGGTCCGGGAAGATCCCACATGCCGCGGAGCGGCTGGGCCCGTGAGCCATGGCCACTGAGCCTGTGCGTCCGGAGCCTGTGCTCCGCAACAGGGGAGGCTGCAACGGTGAGAGGCCCGCGTACCGCGCAAAAAAAAAAAAAAAAAATTGAAGTATAGTTGATTTACAATGTTGTGTTAATTTCTACTATACAATAAAGTTGTTCTGTTATATGATCAAGAAGATGTGGTGTATATCTATATACACAATGGAATACTACTCAGCCATAAAAAAAGAATGAAATTTGCAGCAACATGGGTGGAACCAAATGATGCTTTTTTATTACTAGGGCCACACTGAGGACAAATACCACTCATTCTCTATGCATAGGGGGACTCTGTCTCAATCACTGTGGATCACTCACCACCTAGAAGCATGCCTGGCACACAGGGAACATTCAAGAAGTAAACACTGGGCTTCCCTGGTGGCACAGTGGTTAAGAATCCGTCTGCCAACGCAGGGGACACAGTTTCGATCCCTGGTCCGGAAAGATCCCACATGCCGCAGAGCAACTAAGCCTGTGCGCCACAACTACTGAGGCTGTGTGTCACAACTACTGAAGCCCGTGTGCCTAGAGCCCGTGCTCCGCAACAACAGAAGCCACCGCAATGAGAAGCCCGCGCACCGCAACGAAGAGTAGCCCCCGCTCGCCGCAACTAGAGAAAGCCCGTGCGCAGCAACGAAGACCCAACACAGCCCCAAAATTAAAAAAAAGTAAACACTGAGTGAACAATACCATCTGGGCGCCCAGTTTCCTGCAACGTGCGCTCAGCGGCAGGAATTGGCTCATCCACAAATAAGTTAATTCAGGTAAAGATAAATGCTTTGAAAAGAATAAAATGGGGATGAAGAGATAGAGAGGAACATCGTGCCAGACGATTGGGTGAGTGAGGAGGTGCGTACATGGATCCTTGAGGGCTGCGCTTGGCCGAGGCCCAGCTGACCAAAAGGGCTGGTCTTTGAAGAGGGATAGAGACAGCAACCAACATGGCGCCCGGCGGAGAGGGATGGCAGAGCAGAGTGCATGAGAGCTGGGCAGGGCCAGGCCGTGCAGGGCTCTGCAGCCACCCACTAAGGAGTTTGGATTTCCTTCTAAGAGAACTAGGGAGCCACTGAGGGTTTAAGCAAGACAGTGACGTGAGCTTCATTTTAGAAGGATCCCACCGGCGGCAGAGTTAGGAGGGCCAGAGGATAGGAAAGGGAAGGCAGGAGACCCTGAGACTCAGATTGTCCTCCAGGCAAGAGATGAGCCAGCCAGGACTTGAGCGGGAGTGGACAGGAATAGAAGTGGTGTCCTTGGGACATATTTTGGGGGTTGAAACAACACATCTTCCCGACTGGCTGGATATGGGTGAGAGGGAGGGGAAGAGTTAGTGTCAAGAATGACCCCTACATTTGGGGGACATAACACTGGTGGATGGACTTGCCATGACATCGCATGAGGAAGACAGAGAAAAGAGCAAGGTTCGGGAAGGGGTGGATAAAGACGGAGGAATCCTCTGCCTGTGGGATGATTCTGTGCTTGTACTTTTCTGCCTCTGACCAGCACGATCCCCCGGGCCCGGGACGTGTAACCACCGCATCGGTCCGTGGCCGGCCTCCCAAGATGGTGCCAAAAAACACAACACTGAATGTCCAAGGAAAGAGAGACGTTCCCTGCCAAGGAATTCCAGGCCGTTTCAGAGGAGGTGAGGTTTGTTTGAATAAAACCCAGTCCTCCTGGGTTGTCACCATCTGTCTGTTCCCCAGGAGCTCCGCCTCCGTGGACACCTGGATGCTTTGGTCTTGGGGTAGGTGGTCGAGTTTGCAGATGGCGGAGAAGGGGTAGGAGTTGTATTCACAAAACCCAGCGATCCAGAAAACCATTGTGAGGCAGGATTTTCAGTTTCAACAAGGGTGGGGGGGAGAAGAAGCAGAAACAAAAATAACAAGGCCATTAATCTTTCATTAAGTTAAAGGGATGAAAAGGAACTCCTTTAAAGTATCATTCTTCCCTTGCACCACAAGCATGTTGCCCCCTGCTGACTTCAAAGGCCCTGACGAGAAGTTGGTTAATGTTGTTGGCACAGTATCAGGCCGTGGTTTACTTTTGCTTAAGTATGATCTTTTTTTTTTTCCTTTTCAACAAAGAAAGCGTCAGGGTCGGGCACTCTGATGGGAGGAGGCCCACCACGGAAAAGATGCCTTTGTGCTGCGTGCAGGGGCCTTCCGAGGTTGGCCCTGCCGACACGTGCTGTTTGCACACTGTCTGTCACAGACCCGAAAAACTGCCACACACATACACACAAAGGCCTGCCAGAAAGAGCACAGAGAATAAGACCATTGTCCTCGTTCACTCTCTGCTTCCTGCCTCTGGAGAGTCAGGCCTGTTCCCCAGCTCGACATCTGGGCTCCCGGTGGCCTTGATGGAGATGCAGTCTGCAAGAAAGCAAGCCAGCAACCCCACTGCTTCTCAGCCCAGCATCTCTCACCTGTGCGGGGGCAGCGGGGAGGGACCGTTGCTGCTTTGGGAGGCTGTGTTTTTCTCCAGGGTAGCGCTGTTGGTACTGAAAGCGAAGCTAATTGGCGGTGAGTGGCAGGGTTTCGTGGTCAGGCCCTGGCTCTGTGCTGCCAGTTGCTGAGCGTTTAGGGCAAGCTGTCCTACCTGGCAAGTGCAATGCCCTGGAGCAGCAAGAGAATGAGGAGGGGGTGTCGGGAGGGTCTGACGACCTGCTTGAAGACTCCATTGCTGGAAGCCCACCAGAGGGCTCCTGCGATGTGAGGAAGTTGTTTCCAGGCCCTTTTCTTTTTGTTTTCATGAGAAAGGCAGGGAGAGCGTGAAGGAAACCAGTTGCTTGTCTTTTTTTTTTTTTTTTTTTTTTTGCGGTACGCGGGCCTCGCACTGCCGTGGCCTCTCCCGTTGGGGAGCACAGGCTCCGGACGCGCAGGCTCAGCGGCCATGACTCACGGGCCCAGCCGCTCCGCGGCATGTGGGATCCTCCCGGACCGGGGCACGAACCCGCGTCCCCTGCATCGGCAGGCGGACTCTCAACCACTGCGCCACCAGGGAAGCCCTTTTTGTTGTTGTTGTTGTTGGCTTGTCTTTTAAGAAAGATTTTGCGAATTTGATTCGCTAAGTGCAATGTTTGTTGGGTGCCATTGCAGGTAAGCGTTAAGTCTTTCAGTCCCAGAGAGGGAGAGGTGACCAGTGGTCCCAGTTTTCCCAGAACTGTCTGGAATACACAGAATTAACAGTCTCTGCAATCCTCGACTTTTGCTTTTTGAAGCACCTTCCCCCGGAGTCAGATTAAGCCGGGTGGGGTCCCGGCTCTGTCCTCACTCCTTGTGAGATGCCGAGCAGGCTCCCCACACTCCAGCCCTGCTCTCCACTTGGTAAAGGGACAGTAACTGTCCCCAGGGTGACCGTGAGGACCGATGGGGACAGAGTGCGTGAAAACAGCCGGCACCTACACGGGGTTCAGTGAGTGTGGCTGGTTCCCGCCATCATCACAAACATCGACTGCCCCTGCTGAATGCCCGTGCGAAAGGGCACAGCCCGTGTTAGCTCTGCCCCCAAATATTGACTTTAGAAAAGGGAGGGAGGGTATGGTTTGTTCTTTAAAAATACCACACGTAGAGGCTTAAATAGGATTTCATGACAGCTCCCCTCTGCATAGAGAACCAAAGAGGGCACCGTGGGGAAGCAGAAATAAGCTATGGGGGAAGGGAGGGGTGGAACAAAGGTCGATCCCACCGCGCGGGCTAGGGATGCAGCATCGGAGCCCGCAGCCACTTGGGAACCACACGCGGCAGGCTCCTCCCAGGGCTTTTGTGAACAACAGAGGCCAGGGCGCCTGCGCCCAGCACCACTCAGGGTGAGCGGTTCACGTCATCAGCACTTTTAATAAGGGAGCTGACCCAGCTCAGGCCCTTTGGAGCAGAGAGCTCCTAATTTGGAGTTCTACGGGAGGTCTGGATTATTACCATTTAAAAAAATTTAAAAACTTTTTTAATGTAAATTTTTTTTAATTTTAAAAAAAATTTTTAAAAATTGTAAACTTTTTATTGGGGGGATTATTAACAGCAGCACGGTGAGGAGTCCTGTTCTGCTAGGTCCCTTTTTTCCCGCTGGAATCCCCGACCAGCGTATCCTCACAGGTACGGCTTTGCCGTTGGGATTGTCAGGGCAGAATCAGAAGCTGAATGGGGTCTCTGTGCCCCGGTGAATTCTGACCTGCTGCTAACTTTCTGCACCGGGTCGAGCCCTGGTTGACCTTTAAAGGCGCTCCAGCTGTCCTTGTGTCTTTGCCTGGTGTCTTCCTCCTTCAGCTGTGTCCGCGTGCCGTGTCCTCACCTGGATCAGATGGTCAGTAAACATTTGATCCATCGGGCTTCAGCAGGACAGTCTACCTGGGGCCGAATGGAAACAACCAACACCGATAGGCAGGTGGGTAGGCAAATGGGTATGGGCGTGGGTATGGGCATTGGCATGAGTATAGATATGGGTATAGATATGAGTACGGGTATTGATATGGTTATGGGTGTAGATATGGGTCCGTCTACAGATATGGGTATGTGTATCGATAAGGGTATGTGTATTGGGTACGTGCATGAGTATGGATGTCGATACAGATATATAGATATAGGCATAGGTACAGATACAGATATATGGATAGAGATATAGATACAGATGTAGATATAGCATGTTTTTTTCAAAACAGGCCACTGGTGGAGAGTCAATAGCCTTCCAAGGCTCGGGGGATGCTGACAAGAGAGGCATTTGGAAAGCACTGAGCATTTGAGAATTTTATAAATAAGCGATTCCAACGCTGCTAGTAAAATAGGCATTTTTTTAAAAACCAACTTTCTTAACTGCCGGTTAACTTCTCTTCCTTTCAGTTTGGAGAATGGAAGTATTTCCCAGCCCATAGTGTCTGTAAGATAATCACCGAAATACCGAATTCCCCACCCCTAATCCCGGACGCTATAATTCAACCATGAGCATCTAGATCTATATTCACATCTGTGTGTCTGTCGGGATAGGCTAGGTCAATTGCACTGATAAACAACTGCAAGACCAAAGTGATGAAAGAAACCAGGTTTCTGTGTCGCTCAGGCTCTGAGCCCATCATGGATCTCTGGGGGTCCTGCTTGTCTCGTCCCCAGTCGGGGTGCAGCTGAAGCACCCACCACACAGAAAACAGCGATGTGAGGGGACCTGAAGGTGACCCGGGGCCTGGGAATGACCCACACTGTTTCTATTCAACACTCAAAGGTCAGAACTAGACACGGTCCCACCCAGCTGCCGGGGTGGGGGTGGGGTCAGGAAGTGCAGTCATACCCGTATGTAGCATCCGGTGTACCAGCCTCAAGATTCGGAATACTACCGATACCCAAACACCACCAGCACTCCTAAATTCATCCAAAGTCATTTCTCCAGGCTGAACCTCTTCCCCGAACTCCAGACTCACATATCCAACTGCCTTCTTAACATCTCCATTTGGATATCTTCAGGGTAGCGCTGTTTGTACTGAAAACGAAGCTAACTGGCGGTGAGTGGCAGGGCGGTGAGTGGCAGGGTTCAAAGATCTCAAGGGTAACATTCCAAAACCCAAACCTCTGGTATTTCTCTCCAAACATGCTCCTCCCACAATGTTCCTCAATTCAGCGGATGGTAATTCTATTCTTCTAGTTAGTTGTTCAGACCAAAACTCTTCAGCTCATCCTTGACACAACCCTTTCTCTCAAAACTCACACCTAAACGATCAGCAAATCCTGTAAGCTGTCTCCTCAAAATACCCAGGACCTGGCCTTCCACTGCCCCTGGCCTGCTCTGAGACACCATCTCTCTTGCCCAGATTATTGCAATAGCCTCCAAACCAATCTCTCTGTCTCCATCCTTGTAAATCTTCAGTCTAATTCCTGACATGGCAACAAGATGGTCCCTTAAAAGATAAGTCAGTCCAACACCTCTGCTCCAGCCTGCCAAAGGCTTCCCATGATAAATCAGAGTGAAGGGTTTTGTGTTGACAATGACCTTCGAGGCTCTCCATGTTCTGGTCGCCTGTTACCTTCATAACATTATGTGCTCTGTCCCCCACCACTCACTCCTCTGCAGCCACACTCTTCTTTACACCCAGCAGGCACTCGTCCACCCAGAGGCTCTGCGTGTCCTGTTTCCTTTGCCTGGTGTCTTCCTCCTTCAGCTGTGTCTGAGTGCTGTGTCCTCACCTAGATCAGATGGTCAGTAAACATTTGATGAATCCAAGAATGAATGAATGAGCGAAGGTTTATATTCACTGGTAGTTGAAGCCTGGGCCATAGAAGGTGCAATTTAAGAGTCAGCGTTAAAACTACTAAATCTTTCGAGAAGCAGTATGTATTCGCCACCGTCCCCTAGAAGGGGGACAAGCGATTGTACCACATGAGGGCAAACTCTGATGGAGAGGAGGTGAGTGAGCTTGACACACAGTGTGGAGCACAGGTGACTCAGGGGCTGTGCACAGACTGCTAAACGATCTTATCCCCAACTATCCCCCAGTTTTACGTGGGCACGTGACCACCCACCTAGAGACGCTATTCTGTGGCTCTTCCTGCAGCTTCGTGTGGCCAGAAGCTAAATTCAGATCGATGGATGTGAGCAGAAGAGGTGGAGGCAATTCCGGGTTCTAACCTTCCAAGGAGAGCCGGCGGACGGGAGGCTAGTGCAACCAGCTTGGCCCCGGGATAGAAGGCATGTGTCCAGGTCAGCAGAGCCCCGTCCACCCCAGACTGCCTCTCTGCACTGAATGGTGAGAGAAAGAAGCTTTGTTCTTGTCTCTCGTTTGAACCGGTCTATCTTGCGGTCCCTTTGTGATGTTGCAGTTAAACCTATACCCTTAACGGTATTAATACAGAGCTAGGGGTAGGGCCAGGGTTGGCCTTTTAATGACAGTGGCAGATAAAGAATGAGGGTCACCAAGGGGGAAATCATGGCCCAGGAAAGTGGACATTGTCCCCTAAAGTGTGCTGAGAGATATTTTATCAAGCACACATATTTTCAGAACAATTAAGAGACCATGGTCTTTATGTCAGCAGAAAATAAGAAGAGGCAATACATTGAAATTTGGGGGAAGATAGCCTTCTAAGAGTTTTAGCACAAGCTTTCCTTCACCTAGTTTCCTCGACTGGCCTCAGGTTTTACATGAGAAAGGCCTTTGGAAGGCAGAACAAAGGAACTGCATGCCTTTAACCTGTGCATTTACGTATCTATATACTTATACATTTTCCCCTTTACCCCGTAGCCCATGTTACTAACGTCAGATGTTTGTCCATTTCAGAATTTCATAGATCTGAAAATTGGAAGTCCTACATATCTTTGTTTCCTGGTCTGGTCACTCTATTCTAGAATAATATCTTCCCCGTTATCGAAAAAGCATTTCTTTGAAACTGTCTCCTTAGAGAGTTGGCTTACACATGAAGAACTGTGCTCATACCTACCGGGCTGGGAAAGGCATTAGGGTACAGAAGTGATATTGCATTAAAGTAGCACAGGAGAGTGGGGTGTCTTGAAAATCACAGAATCAAAGGAAAATGATCCAATATTTCAAACAAAATCACGTCTCGTGTATTTCTGCTCCATTACAATAGGGTAAGTTAGATCTAGTCTTACAGAGGCTGCTATCTTAGACGTGGAACTCTGTAAGTGCTTGAAATGTCTTCTATTTTATTACATATACAAAGGAGCTCTTTAATACAGCTACTGTCTGTGACACGGAAGTCATATCTCAATTTTCTTTTTCAACTAAAACCACTCTAAACTGGAAAGCTATCCCACTACTGAAGAAGTTATCTCCCCAGTATTCCCCACAGGCGAATAGGCAATACACCTTACCCTTTTTTAAAAAGGAAACTGTTCATTGGCTAAATTACCCAAATAGTCATATGTGAGTTGCATCTTTTTATGAGTTTTAATATCTTCAAAATATTTTTTGGTCAAAACTTAAATCTGCAAAGTAAGCGTTTTCTCTAAAATTAAAAAGTAAGCCCTTTGTAATTATAAATCGTTTTTCCTCTCTCTTTGTTAAGCTTTGAAGAAATTAAAATGATTAATGGTTTTAGAAAGTAAACTTTCTGGGATGTAATTACTTTTTCATAATTTATCAATAAGCAGACCGTCATAAAGGCTCACTGTCTGCTCCATAAAAACAAATCTAAAGTTAGTGAACCAAAAAAATGTTGCAAATCTAAGACAAAGTTTATGAGACACGTGACAAATTTATCCTTATAAATGACTAGTTTTATGCCCACACTCTGACGATCATGGCTTTGGTCGTCCTCAAATATATCAATACAGGAAGTAACATGCGACAGCTTTCGAGAGCTGGCTATAAAAACGTGGTGTGGAATCTCAGTCTTTTCATATTCATTCAACGTATGCTTATTGAGAATCTGCTATGTGTTGGCAATAACACTGTCTCTGTTCTCATGAAATTAACCATCAAATGAGACCGACCACGAATAAACATGTATAAGAGATCTGACGGTCCTGCACTAGATCCTTTTTTACTGGAGGAAGCACAGAGCATCCTGGGACTGTATAAAAGGGTACCTTGATAGTGATGTTGGGAAGATTTACCACAGAAATGACATCTAGACAGATTCCTGAAGAAGACGTATGAATTTTCCGAACTAAAAGTAGAAGTTACTTTCACCACACTGAGCAGAGGAAATAGCTTGAGAAGCAAGAGAGAAGAGCAATTTCCAGGGACTGAAAAAAATCTCGGTGTGGCTGGAGTGTAGACCATAAGCCAGGGATGATGTTAGAGAAACAGCAGGGGACAGGCGATAAAAAACTGAGCACGCCCATGGGGATGGAGGAGCGACTGCTGTGAGAGGTATTTGGGTGTTGGGATAGATAGAACTAGATGCTTGGTTAGACAGACGGGGGGTTGGGGAAGAACGGAGAATGACACAGATTTCTGGATGGACAAAGACAGGGAACCCAGGGGAGGGAGGGAGAAAGTGAGTTCCAGGTTGGATCTGTTGAGTTAAGGTGTCTGGAGATCTCTAAGAGAAGATAGACAGTTCCCAACTGGACACATGACTCTATAGCTCAGAGACCTAAAAGTCAGTGAATTGAGTACCATCACCAGATGGGATGGTGCCCGATGTGATGAGAGACAGGCTTGCTTCATTTGCTAACCAGGGAACCCAAGAGGATCCTTTGTCATCTCATCATTTAAAGGCTCAAAAGATTCTGAGATGGGAGACTGTAAAATGAGACAAGACGAAAGTGATGGAACCACGAAGGTAGACAACCTCTAGCAGATGCGCAAAGAAAAATGAGTCAGCAAAAGGGACTTGGAAGGTAACCAAAATCTAGGAAGCGGCATCTAGAAAGAAGGGATAGATTGGACACCAGGGAGCAGGAGGAACAGGGACCGAGGGTCATCCATCAGGTAAGAACAGGGACAGGACAGCAGGGAGGAAGGAAAGCAGGTGGGATGAAAAAGGAGGAGGAAAATCTACCCTGCTTCTCGAGGAGTTTGCTGTGTGGGGAGAAGAGATTGTGCAAAAGGGAAACTGTATCGCGGGAGTGTTTTGTTTTCTATTGCTTTGTTTCATTGTGTTTTAAGACGGGAGGGACTGTAAGGCTTTCAACTCACGTCTGTGAGATTCCACAGGTGAAGGTATTTTACACTTGCATTTCCTGTTCACTGTTTTAGATCCTAGTTACTCTACAGAGCCCCCCAGTGAACTTACACCTCTCAGTATGGAAACTCACCTTTAACCATCCAGGTTAAGTTACTACAAAACCCTACCCAGGAATATCCAGGCAGACAAGGCGTCAACTCACTCACCCTCGTCCCTGTGCGTGTTGCCGCTGTTTCACTTTTTCTTGCTTTTTAACTGTATTTTGTTAGACACAGGCTTTGTCGACTCCCCATTAGAACCATAGAAAACAAGCTTTGTAAGAAATCTTGAAAGTTAATCTTCTCCGACCTGTATATCCTTCATGTAACCCCATCAAGGAGCCCCCCAACCTCAGCCTGAAAATCTCTGGCGACTAGCTAGTCACAATTTCCAGAAGCAGCCTGGTCTGTCTTGGAGCACTTATGACTTCCAGAAAGTTCTCCGTTACATGGAGTTCAGACTGGTCTCCTGACAAGTTTCTTCTGCTTGGGAATGATGAGTAGAAATTTTCATGTCAAACTTGATAGGTTCCAATTCCTGCTCTGCCAGTAACAGGTCATGTGACTTGGGCAAGAAACTTGACGTCAGCTGCCTCAGTCCATTCATCTGTAGAATGGGCATGAATGTCAGAACCAGCGTCACAGGGCTTTTGCTCAGAGGAGTCCAGGTGGTCCACGCAAAGAGTCTGGACCTGAGCTCAATAAATGTTAACCATTTAACATTTGGTTTAAATGTTAATTTAAAAAAATTTTTTAAATCAAATAGCCTTGATATGCCCTAACCTTTGAAATACTTCAAGGAGACTTATGTCAACTCTGCATGTTTCACTTTTAAATTCCATGAGTTTCTTCACATCTTCTCATCTGACACAGCTTGACATGCCTTCACCATCCTGCTGCCTTTCTTCCGGACACTGGTTTATTTATAGCCCCTAAATCCAGTTTATTTATACCCCTCCCCTCAGAGAGAGCAAGGGCCTGGAATAGGATCGAATACTCCAGGATGGTATGTCCTGAGCAAAATGGAGAGAGCTTATCACTTCCTTTTTTCTTTATGCTGAAGTACTATGAAGGGCACCCGAGGTGCCGTTAGCTTTTGTTGTTGTTATGGTCACGGCACACAGCTGATGCCTGTGGGACTCGGTACTGAGTACGCTGTAATCCCCGAGCATTCACACACGTGCTGCGCCTGTCCCAGGTGGAATACACAGCAAACTGAGGCAAGTCCTAGCTCCGTCCCACCAGCTGTGTGTTGGTGAGCACACTTTCTGTGCCTTAATTTCATCACGTATAAAATGGTATAATTATAGTTTTCTCCGTATATAGGCCCAGGAGTGGGATTTCAGGATCATATGGTAAGTCTATGATGATGCAATCCCACTCCTGGGCATATATCCAGAGAAAACTATAATTCGAAACGATGCATGCACCCCAATGTTCATTGCAGCACTATTTACAATAGCCAGGACATGAAAGCAACCTAAGTGCCCATCGAGAGATGAAGGAATAAAGATGTGGTACATATATACACCATGGAATATTACTCAGCCATAAAAAAGAATGAAATAAAAATAATGCCATTTGCAGCAACAGGGATGGACCCAGAGATGATCATACTGAGTGAAGTAAGCCAGAAAGAGAAAGACAGATACCGTATGATATCACTTACATGTGGAATCTAAAATATGATACAAATAAACTTCTTTACAAAACAGAATGAGACTCACAGACACAGAAAACAAACTATGATTACTAAAGGGGGGTGAGCAGATAAACTAGGAGTTTCAGATTAGCAGATACACACTACTATCTATAAGACAGGTAGACAACAAGGACCTACTCGATAGCACAGGGAACTCTACTCAATATGTTGTGATAACCTATAAGGGAAAAGAATCTGAAAAAGAATTTATGTATATAAATATATACACGCTGTACACCTGAAACTAGCACGACATTGTAAATCAACTCTACTTCAATAAAACTTTTTTTAAATGGCACGATGATAACTACACCGACATCACAGAGGCCGTTGAGATCGAGAAGGGCTAATACATGCCAGTTCTTGGCAGTGTGCCCAGCAGACAGTAAGCCCGGCACAAATGTTAGCTATTATTATTGCCCTTTAAATTAGGTTTTCTATCCCACGTGTAGGATGTTACAGAATTCTGCCCTAACGCGTGTTTCAAAAATACAAATTTGTTCCCACGCAACTGGTGTATTAGGGGACAATTTGAACATAACACGGAACTCGTATTTGCTCAGGGGCGATCTCGTCTTTGAGAAATGCTAGGGGAACACAGAAAACGGCAGGCAGCTGAATCAGGCATGGAGAAGACACACAACGCACACACGCACACACGTCAAACACCCACCGGCGACCCCAGCTCTCTGAGGTTTCGTGAGGCACTCCTGACCTGCCGGCTGACATCTCTTCCTTCGATTTCAGGGAACCCTTCCCACCATTTCACGATAACTCACCAGTTACCACGCTTCCGAGGCCACAGGCAAACGTCAGTTCTTTTCCCAGGTAAAGTGCCACAGTCATTGTAGTATTGATGTATTTTTTAACCATTTAACATGCATAAAACCATGCTGGCATTTTTACTCTGTTCTTATTTTTTTTAAGCGTCACTGACGAAGTTTTTGAGTGCTGTGTCCCAACCCCATTTTTCTAGTCAACCGTGAGATTTTTCATAGCACCGTGGTTTCTCGCCAGGCATATGACCCATTACAGCAGAGCTGCCTATAATTCTCTCTGTTAAGTTTTGCAAACTCTCAAAATCTTTAGCTCCTGATTTTGCTATTTCCAGTCTTCGTGTTATGCATGAATTTGATGTGACTATGACACCAAATATCTGTAAATCATCGAAGGGAGAGGTTATGTGCTGGGGGAGAATCTGACAAAAAAATGAAACAGGCATTTCCTGCGGGAGAAAGTATTTTCAGGATAATAATGAAGCTTAAAGAGTGTTATCAAGCACATAAGCTATTCTCCAATTTAGCTTGAAAAAGGAAAATCTGAAAACCTCAAGCCCTGTGGGACTGGACTCTGGATGGCTCATGAGGAAACATCTAGTCCAAATCTCTTTGCTCGAGGTGAGTCAGCGTGGCTCTGGGAAACGAACGCCTTGCTAAGTTCGCCCAACTTTACTGGTAGTGATGGAGCCAAGTTTCACGGCTGTTCTTACGATCCCAGGCTGACTCCCAGTTACATGTTGTACAACTTTATATCCTTGTAATAACACGACAGCTTATCCCAAACCAGACCTGCCCATTACCGCAAGGATGGTTTCGTACAGTAGGCAGCTTCTCAGACTGTATGGGGAGCAAGAGAGGTGACAGCCTTCAGAAGAGGACAGACAGCCTGATGCTGCTAACTGGGCAGCCACATCCCTGCCCACGCCATCTGCCGGGGGTGGGGCAGTCGCCCCAAGACGGAGCATTAGAACCTCAAACCTATAAAATGAGGACAAACCCAGCTCCTCCAAGTAAATCTCCTCAATTTCTTCCCCTGTAAATTGGGTTCGTCCTTTTTTTTTGTGAATTTTTTTTTTTATGAATTTTTTTTTTTTTTTTTTTTTTTTTTTTTTGCGGTACTCGGGCCTCTCACTGTTGTGGCCTCTCCCGCTGCGGAGCACAAGCTCCGGACGCGCAGGCTCAGCGGCCATGGCTCACGGGCCCAGCCACTCCGCGGCATGTGGGATCTTCCCAGACCGGGGCACGAACCCGCGTCCCCTGCATCGGCAGGCGGACTCTCAACCACTGCACCACCAGGGAAGCCCTGGGTTCGTTCTTTTCGAATCACTGGCTTGAATTGTTCATTCATTCCCTTGTTTGTTTGCTTAGAAGAGGTAATGCCTGCACAAGGCACAGATTTTAAAGGTATTAAAGCATATACAAGGAAAAACAGATTACCTTTCATTTGTCAGCTGGAAAAAAGAGAGTACGCATGCTCTATTGGTGTTGCTTATAAAATGGTAGAATAAAATCAGACACAATGACCTCAGTCACTTTCTATAAGCATACCCTTGTTTTTACTGGAATAATTCGGATTAATGCTATGTTTATACCATCAGAGTTAGTTAATTGATTAATCTCTTTATAAATCTATTAATAGAACTTGTAGGGGGCCTCAGCATAATATCTTAGCCATTCATGTACTTGTTTACTGATTCATTAATTTAGCTCTTCCCTTATCTCTGGGAAAGCTCCTGGCGTGAATTTTCCATTCATTCATTCGTTTGTTTGATTACAAGAGGTAGTGTGCACACAAGGCATATGATTTAAAAGGCATTAAAGGGTGCACAGGGCATAAGAGATCAGATTTCCTCCCCTGTTTCCCCTTCATACTTTTTACCAGATGAGAATTTTGTGTTCCTTTCAGGATGGTTCCTGCATTCACAGTTGTGTGTGTGTGTGTGTGTGTGTGTGTGTGTGTCAGAGAGAGAGAGAGATGCAATATACTATAGATACATGTCCCAGTGGTCTCACCTGGGGTGGCTCTGCCTCTCAGTGACATTTGACAATGTATGGAGACATTGTTCATTGTCACAACAGTAAGTGGGCTGTCGTTGGCATCTGACGGGTAAGAGACCCAGACGATGCTCGGCACCTACAATGCACAGGACTCCCCCCAACAAAGGATGGTCTGACCCAACGTGGAAGGAGTGCTGAGGTTAAGAATATCCCGCTTTTCTCACACCCGTCAGAATGGCCATCATCAAAAAATCTACAAACAGTAAATGCTGGAGAGGGTGTGGAGACAAGGGAACCCTCTTGCACTGTTGGTGGGAATGTAAATTGATACAGCCACTATGGAGAACTGTATGGAGGTTCCTTAAGAAACTAAATATAGAACTACCATATGACCCGGAAATCCCACTACTGGGCATATACCCTGAGGAAACCATAATTCTGAAAGAGTCATGTACCAAAATGTTCATTGCAGCTCTATTTAAAATAGCCAGGACGTGGAATCGACCTAAGTACTTAGTCTATCAACAGATGAATGGATAAAGAAGATGTGGCACATATATACTATGGAATATTAGCCACCAAAAGGAATGAAACAGAGTTATCTGTAGTGAGGTGGATGGACCTAGAGACTGTCATACAGAGTGAAGTAAGTCAGAAAGAGAAAAACAAATACCGTATGCTAACACATATATATGGAATCTAAAAAGAAAAGAAATGGTCAGAAGAACCTAGGAGCAGGACAGGAATAAAGACACAGACCTATTAGAGAATGGACTTGAGGATATGGGGAGGAGGAAGGGTAAGCTGTGGCAAAGCGAGAGAGTGGCATGGACTTATATTCACTACCAAATGTAAGATAGATAGCTAGTGGGAAGCAGCCGCATAGCACAGGGAGATCAGCTCGGTGCTTTGTGACCACCTAGAGGGGTGGGATAGGGAGGGTGGGAGGGAGGGAGACACAAGAGGGAAGAGATATGGGGACGTATGTATATGCATAGCTGATTCACTTTGTTATAAAGCAGAAACTAACACACCATCGTAAAGCAATTATACTCCAATAAAGATGTAAAAAAAGAAAGAATATCCAGCTTTTATTCTTATTTTTACTTCTCAAGCTATTTTGACTATTGTTCCTCTAACAATTTAGCCACAGGTTTCCTTGGAGTGTGGAGAGAAGCAAGTTTTAAAGTCGCTGGAGAAGAGAAGCTTAATTTCGTTTTTGGACACCCAGCATCTGGCAGAGAGCTCGGCTGTCAGTGAGTATACTTTGAATGCATAGATGATTAATTCGTTGTGGGTGGAGACCTTTGAAATAAAATAAAATAAAATAGAATAAAAAAATAAAATATCCCGTAAGCTGCGCTTTCTTCAAATCTGAAATACCCACTTGCTCCGGAGCATTGATTAGAATTTGACTCAAGTGCCGCAGAGGACGTTGCAGCTCTAGAATATTCTTTGGACCCTGAGAAAACAGTGTGGGTTCCAAAGGAAAATTTCTATTTTGGAAACAAAGTTTGGAGAAATTAGCTGCCTCATCGAAGCCCCCCGTTCCTTCCCCTGTCCTCATTTACAAAGACAAGTTATTAAAATAAACAGAAAGCTTGCCTGACTTTTTAAATGACGAGGCCAGCCACCCTCCATAAAAACGTTAGAACATACATCACTGAGAAGGTAGAAGGTGTTTCAACTTCATCAAAAGCCTTGAAAAGGAGGACATCTTTTGTATCTGTGCTTTCGAAAGTTTTTCAGGGCTGATATTTATTTTAAATCAGAACCACTTACAAAGCGAACCTCCTTTACAAACGGCGTTGGATGGAGTCATCCTAGAGATGACCTCTATCATTCGAGGCTGGACGGAAATATTATTTTTATAGAAAAAAAGAAGGATCTCTTTAATCAGCTTTAAAAAAACATTGTGAACAGTCACTTCTCTTATTTAAAAGTTTAACTTTACTTTCATCAATTTATAATCAGAGTTCCTCTGGTATGTTTGATTCCTGACAAACAAGGATAAAAGTCTTGTGCCCCCATTGCTAATGAGATGATAAAACAGCAGGGATCAAGTTTTTAATTACTACAGGCAATGCACTGGAGAGGTACCGATGATATTTTCTATTGCATGTCTAAGTTGTAACTTCAGGCTTATGACAGTCCTGCTGTGCTCCACTGCCTTTGATGATCACTCGTTTTTGTCTCCTGAGAGCACACAAAAATTTCTGAGCTAGGATCCTGGGGGGCTGGTAATTATTGGCGTAACCTGGTGCAGGTTCCCCTCTTCAACCAGGATGTTCAGTAAGGATCCAGGATCTTAATGCAGGCCTTTATCCCAAAAGGGAAATTGGACATTTGAAATATCTGTGAACTTTCCTACTCAAATGATACCCATTCTCATTCTACCAGCATGGGCTTCCCATTAATAATAAAATGTTTAATTGAATTGGGAGATTTCTAGTACGTACATTTTCCTTTCTTTTCAAAGTCATGCTTGAAATTTTTTCAAAAACCTTATTTTCATACACTTTTGTAGACGTGTATTTGTTACTGTAAGCTCTTTCAACACATTTCTGACAATGTTCTCTTTGTTACTGCAGACAGTTGATAATTGACATTTTTAATGGTGTCATTTGCGATCAAGTGTGTGTCACACCAAGGTCACATGCTCTTATCCTGATGGAAATGGATTCCATTAATTCTCAGTTTCACAAGACACACACACACACACACACACACACACACACACACACACACATCCCTCTGAATGGCCATAGTACTTGACAAATAAAGCTTGCTTTATTTTTAGCTATAAAAACTAGAGCAGAGAATTAATCTGACTTGGGGATAATCACTAACCCAATCTGAATCCAACTAACCAGCTTATCAATCAGCTACTCAGAGGGTCAAATAACTAATCTCTGATCACTCAAGTCATTTCTAAATCGTAAAGTAAGATTGAGTGTCAGAATCACAAGCACTGACTGAATCTACCAAGTGGTTTAAACTTCTAAGATTTTGAACCATAAAGATAAACATGCAGCCTCAGCTCCTACATTGGGAAAAGCCCACAAGTGAAAAGAGATTTCCAAATAATAAAAGGAAATGGACCTTCTTTTGGTCCAACACCTCTCAGAATCAAAATGAACCCTATCCATTAGAATTCCTATTTTTATCAATATGACTTACTTTGGCCTTTAAAACTATCATATATGTGGAATGTAAAGGCCAGATACTTGCAGTTTATTTTCTTCTCAACAAAGAGCAGTTTAAAATGTTCTGATTGTGTAATTTATATGGAATACAGGATTCATCTTCCTTGGATGAGTCAGGATGGACCAAGTGTTGAAATGAACAGTGCAGAGCCTCAGGCGCTGAACACAGTAGATGTTTGTTTGTTTCTCTTTTTTCCTGGAGTTTGTAATTTAAAAATTTTTATTGGAGTATGGTTGATTTACAATGTTGTGTTAGCTTCAGGTGTACAGCAAAGTGAATCGGTTGTACATATGCATATATCCGCTCTTTTTAAAATTCTTTTCCCATATAGGCCATTCCAGAGGACTGAGTAGAGTTCCCTGTATTACACATTAGGTCCTTATTAGTTATCTATTTTATGTATAGTAGTGTGTCTATGTCAATCCCAATCTCCCAATTTATCCCTCCTCCTCTTCCCCCCTGGTAACCATAGATTGTTTTCTACATCTGTGACTCTCTGCTTTGTAAATAACTCATTTGTACCCTTTTTTTAGATTCCACATATAAGCGATATCCTACGATCTTTGTCCTTCTCTGTCTGACTTACTTAGTACGACAATCTCTAGTATGACAGCCATCCATGTTGCTGCAGATGGCATTATTGTGTTCTTTTTTATGGCTGAGTAATCTTTCATCATCTTGCTTCTTGTTTGTGGACGTCCATGTGGATGGGCCTGGCTGGGCAGTGTTCCTGGGCTGTTGTCCCCAGGCCCAGTTCCTCCCATCCAGTAACGTTCCCGTCTTCTCAGAGGGCAGAGCGCGATGCTGGACTCTTCGTACTGGCTGGCAGCAGAGGAGGGGCTGGTTTGAAGACGTCCCGTGGGCTTTAGGAGCCATGCCGAGAAGTGGTGGTTTTCCTTTGCCTCCCTTCCATGGATCGGAAGGGGTAGCAAGGTGTCCCTCAGGTGGAAATGGGCCCAGCAAGAAAATGAATTGGTTTGGCAAGCAAACTTAAGGGACTTTTCTGCATTAATTATGGTGATACTTTACCTGTAGTAGGATGCTTCCTAGCTGTTGAGAGTTTGATGCAAACTCATTTCATCTTCAGAGTCTTGGAAATTATCTATTATTACTTACAGATAAGAAAAATGAGGTTCAAAAATATTCATTTTCTTGCTAGAGGTCAGACAGCTGCTAAGAGCTAGAACCAAATGCTGGTTTTCTTATTTCTCTTCTCCTCTGATATTTGGTATAACATTTGCTCACCTTGATTTAGGAAGTCTATTGTTCTTTAGAAATAGTTATTATGAGGCAATCAAAGATTCAGATAAACAGTATCAAAAGACATTTAATCCTCTGCATAACATAGCTTGTTGTGAAATTGACCATAAAATTCTAGTAATCTAAGCTACAGGAATCATTCTCGTTTTTAATGTTCTACTCATTCATGTAATATGAAGACTACAAAATTTGGTAAAATGCGTACACAGAGAAAACAAGTAACCCCAGCTATCGAAGTGATGTATCTTGAAATTTTGTTTACAGATCTTATGCTATTTAGGACCATATCAGTCTTAACTAGTGCGTGGCTAACGTTTGCATAATTCTAGTGACTGTGGTGTAGTTAAACCTTCATATTCCTTTCATGATGTTAGGCGGACCAGAGAACAAGGGATAGATATTTAAAGTAAAACAATGATCTAACATAATGGTCAGGATTATTCGTACAGCTGACTAAGGTGGTAAAAACATGAGTGGAGACTCTTTCTGAGAAGTTTTTCCTTTGGAAACACATAGGTCAGAGCCCTGTAATTAGTCAAACTGCTCAGCTGTGACAGTATTTTTAGCAAAACCGTTTATGAAACAATTTAGCTTTGGGGAAGGTAGGAAGGTTAAAGCAGATCATTGCTGGGATAGTTCAAAACCGGGGTTGAAACCGTGAATGCCCCAGGGTGTAGCGGTGATGCCAATAATCGTAGACATTGGCTGACTCCTGCAGAATGCCAGCCACCGTACTCAGAATCCCATGCACGTTATCTCGAGAACATACAACAAAAAGGCAAGGTAATAGTATTATTCCTCTCCTCTTTCTTTGCATCAAAGGCACACGAAGGGAAAATGATAGGTAGAGCCTTATTTCAGGTCAGATCTGGCTGGTTCCAAAGGCTGTATTGGGCTTATCGAAATTTACAGTACAACTCTCAGCAGGAGAGACAACCCTGCCACGTGCCTCTGCTGCAGAGTGGCCGTACAGCCCAGTGGTTAGGGGTGTGGGCAATGGTGCCAGACCTCTGGGTTCAATTCCCCCCAGCCTCCTGGCCAGATTACTTAACTCTTCAGTGCGTCAGTTTGCCTGTTTGCAGAGTGGGGGTGATAATATCTCGTTGTGTGGATTAAATGGGGAAGATGCACATGCCAGGTACAGAGGAACCAGGCTGGCTCATACTATTATGCCTCCCAGCTCGCCAAAGTTCACCAGGAGATCATGAGTCACTTCAGGGGCGTGTTCAAAGCACCACCACCAGCTTGCACATCGGTCCTTGGAAATCCGAGGAAATCGCATCATCATTTATGGACTCACATTTTCAGCAGCAGGCAGTGTCCTCATCCGTCCTCTAAATAAAGATCAACTTTGTTCACAGCGACAGATATAAGCAGTCCACTCCTATCGAGATGTCGGTCGGGACCAAAGTCGACCTATGACGTCAGAAAGGAAAGCTCTTCCCAGTAGGGTTCACATTCACTTATCTGGGCAGGTTCTCTCGAGCCCCTTCCGGTGTACCAGACCCTGTACTCGTCATCAGGAGCCTGGTGACCTCACACCCAGCAGAGATGGCAGAAGCAATTGGAAGTATGTCTGCGTCACATGCGTGGATTTGGGTAGAAGCTCACTTCGTATACAGTTGGCGCCGAGACACCCACACCTGGTCCCTGTCACCCTTCTGTGCATTTAATCCACGCAGGGCTCGATTTGAACAGGAGTGAAGTCAGGGCAATGGCTCTGAACTTGCCGAATTTGAGGCACGGGAGAGAATCACATCTTTGGTGTAATTTCCTGATTCCCTCTCCCCACCCTGACTATAAAGGTTGCTGTCTGGCCCACATGCTAAGTCCCCTCTTCTATCACCCACCTCCATCCCCTCCACTGGAAGGTGGATGAGGCTGTAACATGGGACTTGGGCATGAAACCATTTCCAAGCCAGGAGGCCATCGGTTTAAAAATGTTAAAAAGTACTGATTTCCATGAAATATAAGCTATGAAATTGAAGGTATCAATAAGCCGCTTAGTACATAAAAATTACTATACCTGGCTACATTATAAAGTTCTCTACCACCTCTAAGGATGACAGGAAAACATCTTCTTTATTTGATTTCTTTTTGTAATACAAAGTTGACTAAGTAGGTACTCCCAGCAATCATATTTGTCCCTAATACTATAGATTCAAGAGGAAACCGCTTAAAATGTCTTTTGAACTATCGTCAATGGTGTGATGGCTAATGTTGCCAGCCAGTTGACTGGGCTAAAGGATGCCCAGAGAGCTAGTAAAACATTATTTCTGAATGTGTCTGAGAAGTGTTTTTGGAAGAGATTAGCAGTTGAATGGTAGACTCAGTAAAGAGATCCCTCACCCACATGGGCAGGCATCATCCAATCCTTTGGGGGCTTGAATAGAACTCCCCCCCGCCAAAAAAGGCGAAGGAAAGATGAATTCTTGCTCTCACTTCTTGAGCTGGGATGTCCGTCTTCTCCTGCCCTTGAACTTCGGAGTTCCTGGGTCTTGGGCCTTGGACTCTAGGACTTAAACCAGCATCCCTCCGCCCGCCCCCAACCGGCTTCTCAGGTCTTCATTCTCAGACTGGAAGAGACACCATAGGCTCCTCTTATCTCCAGGTCTTTGGACTCAGACTGAATAATACCACCAGATTTCCTGGGTCTCCAGCTTGCAGACAGCTAACTGTGGGACTTCTCAGCCTCCATAACCACATAAGCCATTTCCTATTTTATATATACCTCCTATCAGTTCTGTTTCTCTGGAAAAACCTGACTAACATTTATGGTTTACAACATATCCAGCCCAATGTCCTACATTTGGTCAGAACTGCATTATGACTCACGGGTGCTAAGTACTTTTGCTTCATGGCCTCTTTCTTCCATTAAAAAACTGATAATATTTATGATTGTACTGGTTTAAAGACTAATGTAATCCAGGCCAGATTATATTCATTTTTTCCTTCTGATTTTAAAAGAAATTAAAATATTTCTGTGGGCTTCTAAAGGAGTCAGGGGTCTTGTGCCTCCTGTACATATGGCCCAGTCCACTCTGTATCTGGCCCTTAAATATTAGACAGTAAACATTGTCACTGAAAGTAATAGCCCTCCAGAATTAGAATGTTTAATAGTTAAAGATCTGAGTTATTCATTACCTGCATGTAATAAAATAAATGCTTTTCTAGAGCTTACTGGGTGCCAGGCATTTTTCTAAGTGCTTTTGTATTTGCAAAGTCTTTTAACGGTTGGAGCTACATTATGAGGTGGTTGCCATCAGCATCATGATCACCATCACCACCACCAGCCTCACCACTGCCACCATCTCCACCATCATCATCACCACCTTGGCGATCGTCACCATCTCCACCATCATCATCATTATCATTATCATCATCATCACGATCAGCATCACCACCATCACCATCATCACCATCAGCATCACCATCATCATCATCACCATCACCATCATCACCATCAGCATCACCATCATCACCACCAACATCACCATCATCACCATCACCACCATCATCACCACCATCATCATCATCACCATCACCATCATCACCATCAGCATCACCACCATCATCACCACCATCATCATCATCATCACCATCATCACCACCATCACCACCATCATCATCACCATCACCATCACCATCATCACCCTCATCATCACCATCATCACCACCATCAGCATCATCACCATCATCACCATCATCACCACCATCACCACCATCATCACCATCATCATCATCACCATCACCATCATCACCATCACCATCATCACCATCACCATCACCATCACCATAATCACCATCACCATCATCATCATCACCATCACCATCATCACCATCACCATCATCATCACCATCACCATCATCACCATCATCATCATCACCACCATCAGCATCACCACCAACACCATCATCTTCATTTCTATCGTCATCTCCATTTTACAGGGACGTAGAGTGACTTGTCCAGGGTCACACACCCATTAGTGGCAATGAGGTGGTTTAAGCACAGGCCACGTGACTGCAAAGTTCACACTTTGAACCTCTCTGCCACACCACCTCTCACTCGCATACTACTTGGTAGAAACAGCCAAAGTAGACTTATTATTAATATCTTCCTACTGTAAAGTGTGAATATTTAACAGAAAGACATTGCATGCAAAAATAAACAAGGAAAATACTTCAGTCATTGGGTTATGATCAAGAATTTTTCACTTTAATGAGAATTTTAAAATATATGCAGAACATTTTGTAGAAAATATTATTTTAATAAATATCAACTTTATCTGTGTTCTCTTTTTGTACTATCTTGTTAGACTTACAGCAAAATATAGACATAATTTTTCCTGCTTTTTACTCCTTAATGTTACTTTTATGCAGTGTTCGCCTATAATAATATGACTGCTCTACAAGAAAATCTGAATATTTATATCGTTTTCAATCTTTTAAAACTATTTTATTGAAGCATAGTTGATTTACACTGTTGTGTTAATTACTGCTGTACAGCAAAGTGATTCAGTTGTGCATATATATTCTTTTTCATGTTCTTTTCCGTTGTGGTTTATCACAGGATATTGAATAGAGTTCCCTGTGCTCTACAGTAGGATCTTGTTGTTCATATTCAATCGTATTGATAAGCGATAATTTCCCTGAACTTTCCCCAGTTCTTTTCCAATTGATCACCATTATAAATACTCAGGCTATAAATACTCTGGATAAAATATTTTGAGATGAGTGGTTTCCTTGGTTATATTCCACAGAGTGGGATTTTTAGGTCAAACATTTTTAGGTCAGAGTTTTAGCTGATTTCACATATTTCCTTCTGAGGGTGTTGATTTAAGTTTTCTAGCATATGGAATATACAATTTAAAATGACTTTTAAAATGTAATTATATCAGTTAGGATGCCTTCAGCTACAAGTAACAGAAGACTATTCAAGATGACTTAACAAGACATTTGAAGGAAAAAATGGTATCAGATATCCGTTGGAACCCCAATTTTTCCCACCTCTCCCTCTGCCATCCTTTATATGATGGTTTGTCCTTTTGAACTGACTCTCATCAGGGTCCCAAGATGGCTGCCAGAGATCCAGAAGCAGAGCAAGGGGTTGGGGGGGAAGCATGGCATCTGGTTGTCATCACCAGCAGCCTCTATAGCAACAGTTTAGGTGAAAGATCGTTGGTGCTCAGGCCAGAGTGGGAGCAGTGAAGAAGTAGTCAAATTCCAGAAACTTTGTTTTTTTGACCACACCGCGCAGCAGGCGCGATCTTAGTTCCCCGACCAGGGATGGAACCCGCGCCCCCTGCAGTGGAAGCGTGGAGTCCTAACCACTGGACCACCAGGGAATTCCCTCTAGAAATATTTTGCAGACAAAACTGAGAGAATTTTCTGATGGTTGGATGTGGGTTGTACGGGGGAGGCATTGAGTAGGATTCCGAGATGGAGTTGGTCCACCCGGGCCCCTAAGGAAAGACCAGCAGGGAAGATTGTTACATGAGAAAACAGAAGTCCCAGACAGCACCTCTCTATGGATGTGTTTACACAGATCTAGGCAAATAGATAGAAACAAATATGGAGGCAGATGACAGAGCAATGACTGCCATTACCCTTGGGAAGAAAAGTTGGACGTGGGTGTGGGAGGAGGGAGGGAGATGAAGGACTTAGAGTTTTTACACGGTATATTTTCCTCACATGTTTTGCTGCAAACATTAATTCCTCTACTACCTACGTAATGTTTTAAAATGTTTGAAACAATTTCCAGAAATTAAAATTTCAGAGTATGCATAATAAAAAAATAGAGAGCAATTCTAGGGTGAAGATGAGCTTATACTATGATGCTATTGGAGTACTTTTTTAAAGGACACATCTGCAGAGACAGACAGATATATGGCCAGAGATGATCTCTGGGAAAGCCCAGAAGAAACTGGTAAGAGGACAGCCTCAAGGCAGGGGAAGCGGAAAGTTCCAGGTCTGGGGTGAAATGAAAACTTCCTTATACTTGGTACCATTTGAGTGTGCACATATTAGCTATTTAAAGTTAATTACTTAAATGTTAAAATAAAAGATAGAAAAATGTACATGCCCAAGTAATAAATTAACACACATAAAACAAAAATGAAACCATCCCAAGAAAGGTTAAGTTCCTGTGGTCACTATCATTTCTTGAGATTGGTTTTAGGTGAAGTCTGAGTGAAAAGGTGAATAGAATAGGTAGTTGGGGAAAGTTTCCATGAGCCTAAGAGATTCTATAATCTCTCTTTTTCTTTTTTTTTTTTTTTAAGCTGTACACAGGCCTTTCACTATTGTGGCCTCTCCTGTTGCAGAGCACAGGCTCTGGACGCGCAGGCCCAGCGGCCATGGCTCACGGGCCTAGCTGCTCTGCGGCATGTGGGATCTTCCCGGACCGGGGCACGAACCCATGTCCCCTGCATTGGCAGGCGGACTCTCAAACACTGCGCCACCAGGGAAGCCCTATAATCTCTCATTTTAAGGCATGGTAGAAATTGATTTGGATAGCTCAATTCCTAAGTTAAAAGAGGAAATGGACTAATTCAAAAAGTATCCAATCAACAAAGATCAGTAGATATTTACTGAGCTATGGCGCTGAGTCAGGCATTTGATTGCTTTCTAAGGGGAAAGATGTAACACTAAGTTATTTTGGTGGAAAATAGAAAGAAAACACTTCAAGTAACAACAGTGACAACAAAAACACCAGCGGTTTCCATAACTTGGGAAACAATTTGTGTTGTTCAGGATACAACTCTTTGCCTACAAAAGGACAGCAGAGGATCTAGTAATCGCTATTACCTGGTGGGCTTGTAATTTCTGAATATGTTTAAATGTTTGCCTCTTTGACTGGTTAGAAGCGCTACCGTCGGTCTACTTGCATTTGGTTTCTCTTCTTATGAAATCACAGATTAATCCTCCCGTTTCCCTTCAGCATTACTGACAGCAGCTATGTAAGAGATGAGAAGGAAAACTATGGTTTGGTAAGAATTGCCACAAAACTACGGTGGTGCTGGTGAATGAAGGAATCGGGGCGAACACCAAATGATTCACATTTCAACAGTCTGAGATCCTTTAGAAGCAAACTTGTGTGCCAACGGCCCAAAAGCAAACACGGAAAAATCCATCTCACGATAAGGGGAGGGAAAGGGTTAAGCTGTTGACAAGATCTTGGCTTTCCTTCCAGATTGGACTGCGGTTTGTATGACATCAACACCTTCTGAATGGCAGATTAGTCAACAATTTCAAAAAAATATTAAATTATCTAGTTAGCAAAAGGTCTGGTGTACAGACACGGGTCAATCTACCCCAGGGCTAGGAAGATGAAAGCGCTTTTCCCAGCCATTTGCAGTGGAGTTAGCACATTACTCCTATCTCTCCATACCCGCCCGATATTCACACACAGTGATGCTCTGGAGACAAACGCGAAGCCGTGTGATTTCCCCCTGCTATGTTAAAAATGCTTTTCTATTTTTTCAAGCGTGCTTCCGTGAAAGAGGGCACATCTGTTTTAAGTCCCCTTTTATGAAAATTACTAAGCTTCCTCAGTGTGCTTATCTTTTAATTTTGAAATTCTTTGTAGCAATAACTTGAGAAAATAACCAACCATATTTCTGGTCCCTTTACAAAATAAAGGGTTGGAGGCGGGGAGGAAAAAAAGAAAGCACGAACGAGCCATTTTAGAGCTTTGAACTCCCTCTTCTAATCCTTCCCCTTTAGGCCTGGGTGGAAAGGGCCCCCTCATCTGCGTTTAGAATGGCTGAGTCCCGCCTTGATGGCTGTCGGCTCGGTCCCCCAGCCAGACCCAGGCTTATTCATCAACTCCCCTGCAGGGGGGAGCGCTTCTCACGCCAGCGCTTAGCCGCCAAAGTTCAGCTTCCCTTTATAAGCTTCTTTATTCCTCCCTTCGTCCACCCAAAACCGTTTTTTTACAAAGTTTCTCACCCTTTCCCTCCCTCCGGAGGGGTTCCTTGAATGGACAGGACGCTGGGTCACTGTTTAATACCTCAGCCTCCCACCCCCAGCATTTTTGTTTTGAATAGCACATAATAGACAGGGGTTTATTGGCCATATGGCTTTCTGCTTTTAAACTGGGGTTTAAGGCTCAGACATAATCAGCGATGGAGCAGAGAGTTGGATCCAAAACCTTGAGATTCCTCCTCTGGACTTCAGGTACCAATTCTTTTCCTTGCTTTTGCTCTAAGCAGTGATTCAAGGAGAGGTTGGAGCGCACGGTGGGAAATAGGACAGGACGTGAGTCAGGCAATTAAAGAAGAGATGGGGCATCTTGTAGGTGTCTGTTCTGTGGCTGACCCACTTCTCGGCTTCAGTTTGATGACTCTCTGCAAGAGGCACAGTGAAATTCTCGGTTTTCCTCCCTGTCAGGTGAGGCTGATGACATGATAATACATCCAACAGTCTTATAACAGTCTTACCATCCAAAGCAAGGGATTCCTGAACAGCCAGAAAGTTTTCCTGCGTGCTCTGTTGAGAGGCTGAAGATAAAACAAGAGGAAATAAGAGGTAATTGAGCGCTTCTTGTCCGCCCACTTAGCGAGCCCAAACACCTCCGTCCCGGAAGCCCTGGATCGCGTTGCAATAGTCACGTCCACGACATTGACTTGGAAGTTTCCTGGCTCCTTGACCACGTAAGGCAGGAGATGTTGGTCCCATTTAGAGAAATTCTATGGCGTTTGATGTTTTCCTCCTCCCGTACAATGTCAGGGTCTTTCCATCCTTATCTTGGAGGAAAGGGTCAAAAATAGAAATGAAATCTAAAATTATTAGTTCTGCTAGGTGAGCAGCTCTGATGACCAGTATTTGAACGCGACTGGTGGTAACTTGTGGCTTCCGCTCACAGCACTTACTTTGCTTCATCATAGGATGTCGGATGTTAAATTTATACACTATTTAGAAAATGAACTGAGTCAAAAAACCTTGCTCACCATAAATAGCTATTTATTGTGCACCTACTATATACAAGAAACCTCTAGGCTAGGCACTCAGGAGAAATGCAAACCAATAGAGAGATGGTTTCTGAAGACTCCAAATCTAACAACAAGGACCTACTGTAGAGCACAGGGGACTCTGTTCAATATCTTGTAATAACCTATAATGGAAAAGACTCTGAAGAAGAATACATATATAACCGAATCACTCTGCTGTACGCCTAAAACGTTGTAAATCAACTATACTTCAATGAACAAAGACTCCAAACCTAGTTGGAGAGAGGAGGTCTGTAAAAAGAAAAAGTACAAGCCCTAATTCAGGATATTATTTGATCAATGTCAAAAAGAGGTTCAGGAGGGCTTCCCTGGTGGCGCAGTGGTTGAGAGTCCGCCTGCCGATGCAGGGGATGCGGGTTCGTGCCCCGGTCCGGGAGGATCCCACATGCCGCGGAGCGGCTGGGCCCGTGGGCCATGGCCGCTGAGCCTGCGCGTCCGGAGCCTGTGCTCCACAACAGGAGAGGCCACAGCAGTGAGAGGCCCGCGTACCGCAAAAAAAAAATAATAATAAAATAAATAAAAAGAGGTTCAGGAGCATTTATTCGGAAAATAATGCACAATGTTATTCTTGGTTCTGGGAATATAATAATAAATAAGACATGCAACATTTCTGGTGTCATGCAGGCTACATACTAACTGGGGAGGAGGGTGAGGATAGACAGTAAACATGCAAATAAATAAAACAATAATTTCAGATAGAGATACAAGTGATGAAAGAAATAGAGCGGTGTCATGAGCTGGGGGGTGGTAAGTGATACTGCCGCCACTTCCGGGAAGGTAACACTGAAGCTGGGGTCAACCAGATGAGGAAGTAAAGCCAGCAAGGTAGGAAAGTCAGCCAGCCAGGTGAGGAAGGTAAAGCTGGGAACAAGCTAGAAGAAGAGAAGAGGCAAGGAGGTTGGAGAGAGGCAAGGGCTGGATCATCTAACGCTGGGTTTTGCATGCTTTGCTGTGCCTATGAATCGCTTGGAGACCTTGGCCAAATGTGGATCCTGATTCAGGAGACGTGTGTTTCAGGGAGGGTGAGATTCTGCATTTCTAGCAAAGTGATGTGATGCTCCCCCTCCAACCACACTCAGAGTAGCAAGGACCAGAGCCTTGGTCTTCCACCTGGAGAGAGAGAGAGAGAGGGAGAGAGAGAGAGAGAGAGAGAGAGAGAGAGCGTTCACAAGACACAGGTGACTGTGATGAGCATCCCGGCTGGGCTAAGTGTGAGGGTTGTATTGTCTCTGCCACTGGAAGGGCTAAGAGCCACCCACTGGCCTCCAGAGAAGGTTTTCAGCAGTAGACCAGAAGTCTAGTTTGAGCTAGACCATGACAGGTGTCACGTTCAAAGATGTCCATTTGAAATGGATAAAATGCATAACCAGGTTTCTCAACTTATGCATTATTAACAGTTTGGACCACATGATGCTTTGCCTTGGGGGCTATCTTTGTATGGTAGGATGTTCTCAGCATCCCTGACCTCTACCCACTAGATGCTAGTAGAACATCCCCTCTAGTCCAGAAATAACTAGAAATGTCTCCAGACATTGTCAAATGTCCCCTGGTGGGGAGATAGACCCCAGTTGAGACTGGCATGAACAAAGATGAAGAGTCAAAAGTACACCCATCATCTGACCGACGTTCAATAAATATTTGTGGTTAATTGTTCTGGAAAGCAGTGAGCTTTGGGAGTAAGTCCCTCTCTCTGAAGCCAGATGAAACACATGTTTAGGGCATCAGCAAAAGCAAAAAATTTTTAAAGAAAAAAAATTGACATTGAAAAAGGAAAAAAGGCTCCCAAGTAGACAACGTGGCAAGAATCAAAATTCTGCTAGTCTTCGTTATACTGACTTTATGCTTTCATAGTTCCTTATTTGAAAGAATGAGCTACACGCAACAACATGGGTTCATTCAACAATGTTGACGCCAGACACAGAAGTAAATCATATTTGAATCCACGTACGTGAAGTTGGAGAACAGGCAAAAGCAATCTGGGGTTTTTGAAGTCAGATTTGTGATTCCCCTGGTGGGATTGGGGTACTGACTGGGATGGGGCCCAAGGGAGTCTTCTGGGTGCTGGAAATATTTGCTGTCTGGAGCTGGGTGGAGGTTATATGAAAGCATACGGATGTAAAATTCACTGAGTTGAATCCTTGAGGTCTGTGCCCGTGATGTATGGTATATGTACATAGAAGACCTCCTTTTTACTGAGCTTAGAGCTCCTCAAGGTATTTCCCAGTCTGACCCAGGGAACGCCTGGTTTATTTCTGGCTGGATGAAAAGAGCTACGCCGTATGGTTGTTAGCTGGGTGCAGAGCTTGGTGGAGGAAGCTTATGATGAAAAGGCAAGTGTCAAGACGGGCAACACTGTCCAACCCATGAGGGTGGCTGGACTTCTGCTGGGGAAATACAATGCACTCTTCCAGCCACTGGGATGTCTTACCCCAAACAGGCTCGAAGGAGATATGTCCTCAAATCCTCTCCCTGGCAGAGAGCAGCTGACAGCAAAAATTAGGTTCTTGGCGTCAAAAAATAGAGATGGATTGATGGCTAAATAGAGACATGGAAAGACAGGGAGATTGAGGATTTTGCAGATCTAACCTTCATGTAGCACCTAGGACGTAGGCACTGGGTGTCCACTCTACAATTCTTCCCATTATTCTACATGTTTGAAACATTTCATAATGAAATCTTGGAGAAAAAAATCAGACCCCTTGTCTTTCTGTTTCTGCCAAGCGAAAACAGCCTGAGAGCTTATATAATGGAGCAAATATCATTTTAAGACTCCATTATCGTTTTTAAACCGTTGTTAAAATCACTAGCAATGAGGTGATTTAGGGACGTAATCTAAAACAGAATATCCAAATACATTTCTGGAAATACATTTTTTTTTTCATGTGGAGATGCTTTCTCAAGAAAAGACTTTTGCTATCTCCTTGGGGGCAATATATATAATTCTTTGAAATTCAGTTGTCTAGAAGAAAATGCCCAGAGTCTCCTTCCTAAAGATGCCCAATTAAGGATGAAATGAATTGCTGTTTTCTTTCCTTGCACAACTTTGTTATAAATAGCTGAGTTGGGATGAGACCCCTGTGCTGTAGCCGCTGGGATCCTGTGAGGTCATTGGTGAGAGTGAAAAGAATCTGACTGCCCTCAGGTGTTGGGGGACTCTGTCCTCTTGGGAGGGGGATTTAACAAAGGAATACATTTCAAAGGAGACACTGTGTTTTCCACTCTTTTTCTGAAGTGTTTTCAAACACATTTCCAGCTCAAAATTCTTAGAAGTAAGAAAAGGAGGCAGCTATCAGACGACCCCTGAAGCAGCTGACAATTCAGAGAGAAAGAAATAGGGTCAGATTTGAGAGACGAGAATCCCAGTACATTCCCACCGTAGGAGGGCTTGATTTATTTTTGCTCCACCCACTGGGGTCTCAACTTTGAAATGCTCAGTACAAAAGATTTTTACTAATGCCCTACTTGCATTCATTCTCTTCTAAAATGTGACACGTCTTACTTCCATCTTATCCCAAGCCGGCGCACAGCATCTTTATTATAAAAAGATATTGCATCCGCTTAAACTCACACACCTCTGGAAGGTGACAGAGAAGGTAAATTATAAAACAGGTTTGTTTCTTTTTCAATGGGTGTGTGTGACGTGTAAAGCAGTACACACATCTCTATTAAAAGAAATCAAATCAAACATTTTTAAGGTAAAAAGTAAGATTTCCCCCACCTCTGATCTTTTCTCCCTTCTGTCTCTTTCTCTGGAGATAGCGGTTGGGTGTGAATATTTTAGGATGTGTAGGAAGAGAAATTAGCTAAACTGGATTTTATGCATGTGCATGTGACTATTTTAAAAGAAAGTTTATAGGGCTAATGTAATGCAAAGCATTTTTAAAATTTTATTTATTTATTTTTTGCTGCTTTGGGTCTTCATTGCTGTGTGCGGGCTTTCTCTAGTTGTGGTGAGTGGGCGCTACTCTTCGTTGCGGTGCGCGGGCCTCTCATTGCGGTGGCTTCTCTCTTTGCAGAGCACAGGCTCTAGGCGCGCAGGCTTGCGTAGTTTTAGCGCTCGGGCTCAGTAGCTGTGGCTCGCGGGCTCTAGAGCGCAGGCTCAGTAGTTGCGGCACACGGGCTTAGTTGCTCCGTGGCATGTGGGATCTTCCTGGACCAGGGCTCAAACCTGTGTCCCCTGCATTGGCAGGCGGATTCTTAACCACTGCACCACCATTGAAGTCCCAATGTAATGGAAAGCATTTAAATTAGGTTTTGGCATGAAAAATACCTCTTGTTCATGATTCATCCTCAGACTCCTGGGTCTTACAAAGGGGTAGAGATGATGCCTGATAGGTTTTCAATTTAACTGGTCTTTATTTGCTCACATTTTGTTAATCAGTTAAATTTTTCATAATTTAAATATATTTAAATCTTATTTTCATTTATAATATTTAAAATCATAGGTACAGTTTATACAGTCTATATAATATAGGTTTTACATGGTATAGTATGTAACATTAATCTATACTATATAGAAGAGTACTATTATATTATTAAATAATCTATTATTATATATAGTAAAGATGATTTGTGATGTTACTAACATTATCAAGCCAAAAAATAACCTAAAATATTCAGACTTAGGATTTCGAATTACCGATGTTTATAGGCACCAAGGTAAGGCAATCTTTTTTGACAGTGAGATGATCTCAAACTTTTATTTTGAAAAAACCCAAATAATATTCCTCCAGTGATAAACTTTTTGCATCAGCAAGATGTCAACTTGCAGGACAGGTGTAACTCGGTCACTAGCGTTTCCAAACACCACCACGCAGTGTGGTTGCCCATTTTCCTAGAATAATTGGAACAGAGACTTAAGCTTGACCCGGCGCCTTGAATTTCCACCCAGTGTCCAAAGCCTCCACCCCAGTATGTCAGTCGTGGGAGCTCGGACTTCATTTCTGGAAATTCTGTCAGAGAATCAGACGCTCCGATTAGCAGTAGTGTGAAAGCCAGCATCCCCTGTTATCCTTTCTGTTGTCCTGGAGAAAACTGAAACGGAATAGTTGTGGTTCTTGCACGGTGTTTGGCTGAGATAGGAAGCACACTGCCAGGAAGATGAACGCTGACATGCATGAGTTACGGTTTATTAAAAAAATCTACCTAGTTTGAGGCTCCCTATGTTTCTGTATTTTTCCACTAGTCCACCCCAGCTAGCATTTCTGTGGCATTCACTATACGGTTGTGCTTGACATGGATGGCACCTTGACCCTTCTCCAAACTCCTTAAATATGCTTTGAAACTGGGGTAGCATATTGTAATAACAGTAATATCTCTACTGTGGCATTGCGTGTGTTCACACTGTGTAATATCCTGTGTAAGGCTATAGAGAGCCTCAGTTCTTGTTGCCAAATGTAGGGTTTCTATTTGGATTTAGGCAAAGAGAGAATTATGGGTTTGGATTAACTCATTTAACTCTTAGAACAGCCCTATGCAATAGATACCATTTCCACTCAGTGGATAAAGAAATTGAGGCACTAAGAGAGTAAGTTATTTGCCTGAGGACACATGGCTGATGAGCGGTGAGGCTGGGATGTGAACCCAGGCGGCCAGTTCCAGGCTACATGGTCTTCACCACTACACCACACTGCCCGGCACTTTACATATATTGTTATCTGTGAAAAAAACAGAAAACAAAAAAACCAGAGAATTCCCATATGACCCAGCCATCCCACTCCTGGGCATACATCTGGACAAAACTATAATTCAAGAAGACACAGGCACCCCTGTGTTCACAGCAGCACTATTCACAACAGCCAAGACATGGAAGCAACCTAAGTGTCCATCGACAGAGGAATGGATAAAGAAGATGTGGCACATATATACAGTGGAATACTACTCAGCCATAAAAAAGAATGAAATAATGCCATTTGTAGCAATATAGATGCAACTAGAGATTGTCATACTAAGTCAGACAGAGAAAGACAAATATCATATGATATCACTTATATGTAGAATCTAAAATGTGACACAAAGGAACCTATCTATGAAAGAGGAACAGACTCACAGACCTAGAGAACAGACTTGTGGTTGCCAAGGCGGAGGGGGTTGGGGGAGGGATGGATTGGGAGTTTGTGGTTAGCAGATGCAAACTATTACATGTAGAATGGATAAGCAACAAGGTCCTACCGTATAGCACAGGGAACTATATTCAATATCCTGTGATAAACCACAATGGAAAAGAATATGAAAAGATATATATACATACACAACATTGTAAATCAGCTATACTTCAATAAAAAAGAAAATAACCAATGCACAACAACAACAAAATACCCCCTGCGTCTTCAGGTCTTTATTTTAATGAGCATCACATTACATTGTTCTGTGCAGTTTTTGTCAAGCTGTCACATTCACCCAGACATATATGAATGTAAATGTCATGTAATGTGAATATAGTGGAAAGAAAAATTTGATGGCAAAATGACATATTAGACTTTAGAATCTCTCACCTCAATGTGTATGAACGTCAATCAATTTGTCCTTTGAATTCAAAAGTACATTCATGGCAGTGTTGTTGTAGATGTGTTACAGACACGCCTGGGCTACAACCTTGTCCGGGTAACTAAAAGTATTTTGTAACACACACACACACACACACACACGCACACACACACACACATGCCCACACAAACTATTCTCTGCAGATTCCTAAAAGAGAGAGCCTGGGTCCAAATTCTGCTCTAATGTGAACCCACATGTTCTTGAGTTATCTATACAGTATTTCTATGCCTCAGTTTTCTCATCTGTGAAATTGGACTAGTACATGTACCTAGATCATTGTTATAATAATCACACAGCGTTTTCTCCATGGCCTTGACGTCTGCACCTCAGCCACTTTCGGAGAACTGACTACAGCTGTATGCCTGGCTTCATGGGAATGTGCCTTCCTCCAGTTTATTCAACCCTGGAAGCAGGACCATGGGAAGTGAGACAGAGATTTCCTGTCCAGGTGCAGGCTGCCCTTTCACCTCCAAGCTCACACTGCCAGACCACAGCCAGTGGGCAGTCAAGGACCCCTCCTGCCATCCTCTCATTGTTTCTTTTTGTCCTTCTCTCTTGAGATAAGGACTCTGGGGGCATAGGAAACATGCCACATTCGAGGGTAAATGAGGAAATTCTGTAAACCTCCCCAGGACCCTAATGATGAATCCTAAACCAATAATCTGCTTTTAAAAGGGTTCCCCTAAGAGCAAACAATGCCTGACCTGTAAGAGCCAGGTCACTGCCAGCAGACTAGCCGACAACACTATCACCCAGTTCAGACAGACAAGTTGCGTTCCACGAACTTGGAGCAAGTTCTTACTGAAAACAGTTTAACAATTTCAAAATCTTCTGCATTCTAAATTGGGGAGGAGGGTCATTAAAATACTATTATTACTGCTCCTGCTAACACTCATATTGGACACTGAATTAATCATTTGGAATAAGTAGAAATGACATTGCTCAACTAACATTTCTTTACCAGGAAAAGCTTATTTTTAGCAGTTTTCTGTACCACTGGAAGCTTACACTATTCATTTGTGATTCCTTTGGGCTCCTGTATCAGTCAGGATGGTCTAGGTTATGCTGCAGTAACAAATAAGCCCCGATTCTTAGTGCCATAAAAGAACAAGAGTTTATGTCTTATTCTTGTTGTGAGTCCATTGGGAGTTGGCTGCAACCATACCAGAACCTGGTAGCGCAGCCCTCATTTGCATTGGAGAGGGGTCGCTAAAGCAGAGAGGAAGAGGAGAAACACAGGGGACCAAGCCTGATTTGAACGCCCTCTGCAGGAAGTTTCATGTGTCTCTTCCACACTTCCTTGTTGAAAGCCTGTCGCAGGGCTGCTCTCGATCTCTAAGGAGTGAAGAAGTACCTCCTACCACATGCAGAAGAAGGAACGTGAAAGCGTGGGGTGAATAGCACAGATCATCACATAGTTATCCTGCATCTTCAGAACCCCTGGCTGAGGTCTGAGGAATGCCCCACTTGCTGCAGCAAGGACCCACCTCCCACTACGGATGCCAACAGTGGCAGATACACGTGTCCTCAGACCCTCCTGCAGGTAGGTGACCCAGGCTCTGATAATCAGGGACATCCACCAGAGACTTGGGATCTGCTGCTAGTGTCGCAGAGAAGGAGAGATTGCATGCAATCCACACTGACAGAGAGGGATGGGGCAGCAGTAGGATCCAGCCTCCAGAGGCCGTACTGGTGATGATATCATCAGGACACACTGCGGCATCCACGCCTAGTGATGGCTTCAGCTCTGCAGTGGAACCTGCACTGCGCCCCTGCCCGTGGACCTCTAAGCCTCATGCTCTGGCTGTCCTAGAAATTCTAGTTGCTATCAATATCCTTTTTAAAAAACTGGGGTAAGATACAAATAACATATACCATCGAAACCACTCAGTGGCATTAAGTACATTCACATTGTCATGCAACTATCACCCCCATCCATCTCCAGAACTCTTTTCATCTTGCAAAACTCGATACCTATGAAGGAATGACTCTCCAGTCTCCATTCCTCCAGCCCCTGGCAACCACCGTTCTCCTTTCTGTCTCTGTGGATTTGTCAATATCCTTTTAGTAAATCCCTTTTCTGCTTAAATTATCCCAAGTGGCTTCCCGTGCTTAGAGTGAAGAACTTGAGTGGTGTTGACTGTAAGTGCCCAGAGGGCAGTGGTTATATCCCTATCCTGTTTGTTTCCTCGCTGCCTGGTAGACAATTGTTGAGCTGAACAGTTGAAATTGTTAGAAGCCCATCATTTCAAAATGAGGCTGCTCAAACAGGACGCTGAATAATCCACTTCAATGCTGAACACATAGCTTTTATGTTCTGCCTGTAGGATTAAAAAGAAAAATCCTTTTTTTTTTAATCAAGAAAGGCAAAGTGAACAGTTAATAAGCATTTGGTTTTCTGAAGAGATGATACATGAGAAATAGAGAATATATGTCCTTGTGATGTACTGATGCTTTTAAGGGACTTCAAAATACATCTATTTGGCATAATAATCAGGAATGTGGGTATGAACAGCTGGTGTATTGCCTCATTCGAGCTATTGCTGTCAGATTCCACACTGGCTTCACAACTATTGAATCTGCAGGGAAATGTCATTTGATCTGAGATGCATTCTTTTTTAAAGAGGTTCAAACATCCAATAGAATCAATCCAACAACTAAAGAAAAAATGGGAAGGAACACTGAATGTGCCATTCAACAGAAATCCCTAAAAAGAAAGAGGGAGAGAGAAAGAACCTGCTGTAGATTGAAATATGTCCCCCCAAATTCAGATGTTGAAGCCCTACTTCCCAACGTGGTGGTATTTAGAGTTGGGGTCTTTGGGAAGTAATTAGGGTTGGATTAGGTCATGAGGGTGGGGCCCTCATGATGGGATTAATGCCCTTGGAAGAAGAAGAAACACCAGAGAACTTGCTCACTCTCTCCACCATGTGAAGAACCAGCAAGAAACTGGCCATCTGCAAGCTAGGAAGAGAGTTCTCACCAGAAACTGACCATGCTGGCACCTTGGTCTTGGGCTTCCAGCTTCCAGAACTATTGTTTACAACCCCCAGCCTCTCGTATTTTGTTATGGCAGCTTGAGCTAAGAACCTTTATATGTATCTTTTCTGATAATGGATCAGAAGCCTAACCATGGGGGCCATACATGACATTGAAGGAGTTCTACACCTTGGTCTATTGATACCTTGGACAGGACAGTTGGTGGCCGTGGACGAGAGTCAACCCAACCTGTAGACTAGCTCTTGTCCAGGGAGTGTCTCAGAATAGCGTAGCTGTTGGAGGATTTCTTTCCTTGCTGATCACCTGAGCAGGTAGCATTTTTCTCATAGGTGGAAATCATTTGTCCATTCAAGATACATTTATTGTGCCAAGCATTGCCCTAAGGGCTAGGCATGTAGCAGCGAACAAGTCAAAGCAGGTTCCTGCTCAGGAAGCTTGCACGTATGTATTTGGGTTGCCCAAAAAGTGCCTTTGGTTTTTAAGTAAAAATAAAAGACACATTTTTCATTTTCACCAAGAACTTTATTGAAAAACGTATTCACCCTTTTGTTCCACTACCTTCTGACATTTTTCAGGCAACTTCATAATTCCATCTTCCCAAAACTTTTTATCTTTTTGAGCAAAGAACTGTTCCAGGCGCCTTTTACAGTCTTCCAGCGAATTGAAAAATTTTCCATTAAGAGAATGTTATAAAGATCTAAATAAATGGAAATCCAAAGGTGCAATGTCTGGTGAATACAGCAGATGAATCAGAACTTCCCGGCCAAGCTGTAACTGTTTTTACCTGGTCATCAAAGAAACATGCGGTCTTGTGTTGTCCTGATGGAAGATTATGCGTTTTCTGTTGATTAATTCCGGACGCTTTTCATCGAGTGCTGCTTTCAGTTGATCTAATTGGAAGCAGTACTTGTTGGAATTAACCGTTTGGTTTTCTGGAAGGAGCTCATGATAGAGGCCTCCCTTCCAATCCCACCATATACACAACATGACCTTCTTTGGTTGAAGACCGGCCTTTGGTGTGGGGCCTGTTGGTTCATTTCGCTTGCCCCACGATCTCTTCCATTCCACATTATTGTACAGAATCCACTTTTCATTGCCTGTCACCATTTGTTTTAAAATGGAATGTTTTCATTACATTTAAGTAGATAATCACATGCAGAAATATGGTCAAGAAGGTTCTTTTTTGCTTAAATTATGTGGAACCCAAACATCAAAGTGACGAACATAACCAAGCTGGTGCAAATGATTTTCAATGCTTGATTTGGACATTTTGAGTATGTCGGCATCTCCCGCGTGGTATAACGTTGATTGTTCTCAATTAATGTCTCAATTTGATCGCTATCAACTTCAACTTGTCTACCCGATCGTGGAGCATCGTCCAGTGAGAAATCTCCAGCATGAAACTTTGCAAACCACTTTTGACACGTTCGCTCAGTCACGGCAACTTCTCCATACACTGCACAAATCTTTTTTTTGCAATGCGGTTGTGTTTTTGCCTTTCTTGAAATAATAAAGCATCATATGCCAAAAATGTTGCTTTTTTTCCTTCCATCTTCAATATTAAAATGGCTACAAAAAATTCACCAATTTTGATAAGTCTTTTATTAAATGCACGCTGACATGACAGCTGTCACATACAACCTAATAAAATTGCTTCGAATTGGACTTCCCTGGTGGTGCAGTGGTTAAGAATATGCCTGCCAATGCAGGGGACAAGGGTTCGATCCCTGATCTGGGAAGATCCCACGTGCCGCCCGTTCACCACAACTACTGAGCCTGCGCTTTGCAGCCCGCGAGCCACAACTACTGAAGCCGAGTGCCTAGAGCCTGTGCTCTGCAACAAAGAGTAGTCCCCACTTGGCTGCAACTAGGGAAAGCCTGCGTGCAGCAACGAAGACCCAATGCAGCCAAAAATAAATAAATAAACATTGCTTCAAATGAAGTTAAAGACAACTGAGTGCTATCAGAGCCATATTACGGACAAAACTGCATGAACCTTTGGGCCAATCCAAGTGGAAAGTCGAGATACGTGTTATGGAAAATATTTAGCTGCAAGGGGAAAGAGAAGGACAGAAGGACGTTATTTTAACTGGGCCGTCAGGGAGGCCACTCTGTGGAGGCATCACTTGAGTGATGTATCAGTGTAGGTCCAGTCAAGCCACAGAAACTGCAGCAGACACTTCCACAGGTGGGATTCAATACAGGAAATGGGTAACATAGCAGGGGTTGGGGGCTGACAAAAGTCAAAGGCACATGGAGGAACCCAGCAGTTGTAACTGCAGAAGCCACTGCCATGCTAGGACTGGGGACCAAGAGAGCAAGGTTGGGGTGATCAGTACCCAGAAACTCAGAAGAGGGGGCACTGCCCAGCTGGTGCAGGTATATCAGGAGCCTGCAGGAGGGACTCTGCTGCTGGAACACGTGGGGCCGCCTCTGGGAGTACAGAAGAATTTCCGGTAAACCAACTGCTTCTGTGGGGATGAAGGGTCCCCAGCTGGATGCAGTGCCATGGCTGGGGGAGTCTGACCATGACAGCAAGCAAGCAGGGAGGAACAGGCTCATCTTCCTCCTGGCCACCTCCCTCTAGCGCTGACCCCCTCCCCCTCACTGGCTGAACCAGCTGGCAAAGGAGAAACACACTCGAAAGGGGCCCAGCCCTGGCATCACTGGGCAGAGTGTGGCAGGAGTGTTTGCAGCTGATTGAGGATAGCTCCGTAACCAGCATGAGCAGAGATCCAGATGAAGTGAGAGAATGGACCATGTTGATGCCTGGGGATAAAATATTTCAGACGGTGCAAGACCCAGAGAGGGGAGTACACCTGGTACCTTCAAGGAATGGCTCGTGTGGCGTGACCGGGGGTTACCTCTCTATTTTCCTTATATGATGGCTCACGTTTGCCAGGTAGAAATGCAAAGTCATATTTCCTTCTTTATTCCCCAAGTAAATTAGCTGAGTCCCGCTATTGTCTGATTCTCTAAAGAGTTTCTTAGAACCTGTCATTAAGCAATTATTATACTAGTCGCCTACATTTTATGGCCCTCCTGAAGATGCTAAACACTAGGTGTGGGTTATTATTTTTTTTTAATGTCAAAAAGTTATAGAGACTGATACTGCCATAAGCACTCACTTTCTAATTTATCTCTCATCTGGGATCTTCTTTCTCTCTCCTGCCTGGTACAGATGCAAGTCCAGACCATTGGCAGCCATCTTGCAACCATGAGGTAACCATGGAGATGAAAGTCACTCTCTAAGGATGAAGGAGCCGGAAGATGAACAAAGGATCAGGAACAAGTTAAATCATGGAGTTGAAGCATCGCCTTGGCTTTCCTCTCTCTCGACTTCTTGCTATCTGACCAAATAGATGATTGTTGATATTTTAACTCAGTAAAGTTTGAAACTGGTTTGTTAGCTACTAAGAAAGAAAAGTCCTGCCAGATAAAGTAAGGCACAAAGAGTTCATGATAACCTCCTGTGACACATGAAATGGTTGTATCATCTCCTCTTGGCTGTGAAACTCCTGTCATCTCTTCAGACAGATTTGCAATCCCTTTTGCCATGAGCTGCACTGCTTGGCGTGTGGTAGCCAAGCGTTTTGCTCTTATCTCCGCTTCATCTCTGTGTGGGTGTCTTCTTTACTTGGATCCCTGAAAGCACTTGGATGTTGCTTGGGAAGAAAAATGTGGACCTGGAGTCCTTCCTCTAAGACAAATATTTGTGATATCATATCTAGTCTCACTTTCCAAAGCCAAATCATAGTGTCGTTTTGTCGATAACATTTCTACCACCGCTAAACTCAACACAGGGAGAGTGCTGACAACGTGCGGTAGTCAATGCAGTAGTAAAAGGGTGAACAGCTGCAACCAACTTTGAGCCCAGGCAGGAATAATGACAACCATGTCACAACTGCCATCTGCCCCCTCTCCCCTCCCCTCAACTCCAAGACACCCTTGAGCACAGAGCAAGTGTAGATTTCATGGATGACAAATGTGTCTTAGAATCAATGAAATACAGACCAAGTCCTTAATGAAGGTTGCTTTAACCATTGAAATTGTTATTTTACCACCACTGAGGGCAGGTGTGTGACTATTTCATGACTGAATTTGAGATACGCTTGAAAAGGAACAACGAAGAGTGGGTCTTTAAAAACCTAACTGTTAGATTAATTTGGTTTTTTTCTTTCTAGAGGCACTTTGTTATTTTTTTAAATTGAAGTATAGTTGATTTACAATGTTGTGTTAGTTTCAGCAAAGTGTACAGCAAAGTGAATCAGTTATATATGTATTCTTTTTCAGATTCTTTTCCCTTATAGGTTATTACAAAATACTGAGTAGAGTTCCCCGTGCTATACAGTAGGTCCTTGTTATTTCTCTATTTTCTAGATAGTAGTGTGTGTATGTTGATCCCAAACTCCTAATTTATCCCTCCCTCCCTTTTCCCTTTGGTAACCATAAGTTTGTTTTCTTTTTTTATATAAAACTATTTTTTATTGGAGTACAGTTGATGTACAATGTGGTGTTAGTTTCTCCTGTCCAGCAAAGTGAATCAGTTATACATACACATATATGCACTCTTTTTTAGATTCTTTTCCCATATAGGTCATTACAGAGTATCGAGTAGAGTTCCCTGTGCTCTACGGTACGTCCTCATAAGTCTGTTTTCTATGTCTGTGGGTCTAATTCATTTTAAATTAGCATTCATACCCCCAAAATTGGGCGGGGGGGTATTTGAGTAGGGTAAACAATCTAACCATGGGTAAACCAATCAGTGAAATTACCAAACGCATGAGAAAACATTTCAGCTGGTTACATGGATTCTGCGGAATTTGGTTTTGAGGACAGGGCCAGGGCCACCTGCATCTCCGTCCTATGACCTTGTCACTCATCTCTTGTTCACTTCTGCCCCCGCGTGCTCAGCGACCAGCTCTGAGGTCCCTCCGCCGAGACCCTGACTGTCCATCCAGGCTTCCCCTCCTGTCCCCCTCCTTTGCGTTGCTGCCCAGGTCTTCCTCCATCCATGTCGTCTTCCCTGAATCACACACCCTGCGTGGCTCTGTCTGCTGCTCCCAGCACCACCACTCCACACCCGTGTGGGATGAGCAGTTCGACCCTGCCCAGCACCCCCACTGTATCCTGGCCGCCCCCCCCCCCCCCGCTCTGGGCCCTGCCCACCCGCCTCCCTCTAGCTCCTCCGTGGACTGTGGCCCGTCCTCTCCCATACGTGCAGTGCCCTCGGGGGACCTGCGCTGCTTCTCCCCCTCCCCCTGGGGCCATGCTTATTCATCCTCGAAATCAGCGTTTTTCAAACATTTCTGACCACAGGTTTTGGTCAGAGAAGCACTTGATGTCATAATTGTATAGCATTTGACCTATACATATATCACTCTGACATGCCCTCTGATATTATGATATTTTTCATTCTGTTTTATTTATCTTGATAAAAATGTATTAATTAAAAAAAAGACTTCTGGGAGGACGGCTGACTATGGCATGGAGTTAGCATGAGAGGTTTTTTGAACCCACTGGATACTGGTCCAAGCCACCTACGATCCCCGCCTGGACAGTAACAATGGCCTCCCCTCCTGACTGGCCTCCCTGCCTCCCTGCCCTCCCCCCAACCCTCACTCACTCTCTTCTCAGTACAGTGGCCCTCTGTGTTCTTGCTTTCACTCAGCTTCGGAGCCAAAGTCCCCACTCAGCCGCAAGACCCTGCCGGCTCTGTCTTCCCCTTCTGAGGGCAGCACCCACACTCCCTCATCCCCTCCACTTATCCGCAGTGCCTCCTGGGGGGGGCTCCAAACCCACTTCTGCCTGGAGTTTTTTGCATTTGCTCTGCCCTCTGGCAACCGCGTGGCTGGATTTGAAAGCTATTTAAGGAGGTTTCGTAGCTAGGACTTAGCTATGAGTGAGAGTGAAAAGCTGCTCCGCCCCACGCGTGGGGTGGAGGGTGCAGGGCCTTTTTCTGCAGTGGCACCACTGGACGAGGCCCAGGTTGGGCGGGGTAAGACCGTGACTTCAGTTCTGAACGTGTTGAAGTTGAGATACCTGTGAGTCATCCAAAAAGAGACAGCAAGGAAGCAGACAGATATTCAACGACATGACAATCAGAGGAGAGGTCCGGAGGAGAGATGTGAATTCACATCTGTTTACTTACGTGACCTCCATGCGGGCGTTAAGTGAAGCCAGGTGGGTGGATGAGATGAGAAAGAGTGTAGTGAGGTGGCCAAGGACCAGCCTTGAAGAACTGCGACAGAGAGTGACCTTGAAGAACAGGATGAGCTTACAGAGGAGAGGCGGAGAGAGGCCCGGGGCGGGGTGCCGAATCAGAGCGGAGGGTGGATGAAGGAGGACGTGGCCAGTGGGGAGGGAAGCAGCAGACCTGTTTCACAAGCTTCCCCATCTTAGGTGGAGATGGACAGTGCCCACTTTCTAAGGTTGTCTCGGGAAGTAAATGAAACATGACATACGCTAAGGGTCAGCATCACGTGTGGCACATATCAGAGGCTCTTACATGGAGATGGCTCTTCTGATGGGCGTGTTCCCTAGGACTAGTGTAGCTATTCATCCCAGTTTGCCCAGAACGGTCCTGGCTGACACCTACGGTCCTGGTGTCATTGCGAACAGTACCAAAGATCATTCTCCAAAGATCCCCATTTGGCCTGTAAATGATATGTTCACCCCACCTATGATGTGGACCGTTAGAAGCACAGGGATAGCACAGCTTAGATGAGTTACAAAATAACCCCCAACAGGAGGATCCCATAGAGAGCCTGCTTCAGGACCAAGAGTATCAAGTCAGGCTCCCAAATGAGACATTCCCAGTTATTCACGCAATAAAATAAATAAAATCCAATGTCAAATAAAATCCAATGTCAAGGTTTTAAAAACAGATGACATTTTTTAGCCTAAAACCACCTACAGATATTTTCACATTTAAATAGCCTTGTAAATGAAATTCCATTGTGAAATGCAGCTTTAATAGTCTAGCCTTGAAGAAAAAATATCCTATCATGGAGATTTCTTTCCACTCGTAAATGAGACATGCATTTATGGAGCATGCAGACTTTTTATTTTTAATTTATATTCCTTTGATAAATAGCTATCTATGGTGACGAATATTCTATCCCTTTCTCCAGAGCCTCAGAGATCACATCCTTTTCACAGGATGCGATGTTATAGATCTTCTTACACTGATTGATTAATTCTCAACCAGAGGTATTAAAAAAGATTTATAGTATGTGAGAAGCATAAGATTGTTTAAAAAGAGCCTTTGATGTTTACAAACAAAAATACTTTATTTCATCGCTGAGAGGTAATTTTTTTTAAAGTTGAGATACTAGGACATGTTTAAAAGAGGAGAGAAAACGAAGATGAGAGTGACAGCATTATTCATTTAAAAATAATTTGTTACATTTTTTAAAGAAATTTGACCATTGTGCAAAAAAAGGAGACACCTCCCCCGCTGAGGACACCCCACCGGAAAATAAACACAACTGACCCAACTTAGAAAGATATAAATTGTGTGGTAAAGTGACAGTAATATGGGTTGATTCTCAAGGGAAATTCCAAGACGGCCAAATAATTTTGTTAAAATATAGATTTTTTGTTTTACAAAGATCTTGGCAAGATCTGAAGAAAATAAACTATTCTCAAGGATCTAGAATCTTAAAAATAAATGTATTGAGCTATCACTCACAGGCAATAAAATTCAGCCTTTTTAAGTTTACGATTCAGTGGGGTTTAGTATTTTCACAGAGTTGGGCAACCATCACCACTATCTAATTTTGGAACATTTTCATCAGCACCGAGAGAAGTCGTGTAACCATTAGCAGCCACACGCCCTTCTATGCCTCCCCAGGCCTAGGTATCCATTAACTTCCTTTCCGTCTTTGTGGTTTTGCCTCACACCTCATACAGGTGGGATCACACACTACGTGGTCTTTCACTCCTGGCTTCTTTTGCTTAGTGGAATATTTTCAAGGCTCGTCCATATTGTAACAGGTATCAGTATTCTAGTCCTTTTTTTTTTTTTTAGTTTTGTGTAGTTTAGCTCTTTCATATCATGTCTTAACTTTCAAAACTTAAAGAGACAATACTTTAAAGAATATTCTTTGATTTAATTATTTTTTTGAATTTCATTTTATTTTTTATGCAGCAGGTTCTTATTAGTTATCTATTTTATCCATATTAGTGTATACATGTCAATCCCAATCTCCCAATCCATCTTCCCCCCCACCCCCGGTTTCCCGCCTTGACGTCCATATGTTTGTTCTCTACATCTGTGTTTCTATTTCTGCCTTGAAAACTGGGTCATCTGTACCATTCTTCTAGATTCCATATATGTGCGTTAATATATGATATTTGTTTTTCTCTTTCTGAGTTACTTCACTCTGTATGACAGTCTCTAGGTCCATCCACATTTCTACAAATGACCCATTTTCGTTCCTTTTTATGGCTGAGTAATATTCCATTGTACATATGGGCCACATCTTCTTTATCCATTCATCTGTTGATGGGTATTTAGGTTGTTTCCATGACCTGGCTATTGTAAATAGTGCTGTGATGAACATAGGGGTGTATGTGTCTTTTTGAATTATGGTTTTCTCAGGGTATATGCCCAGTAGTGGGATTGCTGGGTCATATGGTAATTCTGTTTTTAGATTTTTTTTTTTTTTTTTTTTTTTTTTGCAGTACGCAGGCCCCTCACTGCCATGGCCTCTCCTGCCGCAGAGCACAGGCTCCGGACGCACAGGCTCAGCGGCCATGGCTCACGGGTCCAGCCGCCCCGCGGCATGTGGGATCTTCCCGGACCGGGGCATGAACCCACGTCCCCTGCATCGGCAGGCGGACTCCCAACAACTGTGCCACCAGGGAAGCCCTAATTTTAGTTTTTTAAGGAAGCTCCATACTGTTCTCCATAGTGGCTGTATCGATTTACATTCCCACCAACAGTGCAAGAGGGTTCCCTTTGTTTATAGATTTTCTGATGATGCCATTATGTTGAGGTAGTTTCCCTCTATGCACATAAATGGGTGTTGAATTTTGTCAAAAGCTTTTTCTGCATCTATTGAGATGATCATATGGTTTTTATTCTTCAGTTTGTTAACAAGGTTTATCACATTGATTGATTTGCATATATTGAAGAATCCTTGCGTCCCTGGGATAAATCCCACTTGATCGTGGTGTATGATCCTTTTAATGTGATGTTGGATTCTGTTTGCTAGTATTTTGTTGAGGATTTTTGCATCTATATTCATCAGTGATAGTAGTCTGTAATTTTCTTTTTTTTTGTAGTATCTTTGTCTCGTTTTGGTATCAGGGTGATGGAGGCCTTGTAGAATGAGTTTGGGAGTGTCCCTTCCTCTGCAGTTTTTTGGAAGAGTTTGAGAAGGTGTTAGCTCTTCTGTAAATGTTTGATAGAATTCACCTGTGAAGCCATCTGGTCCTGGAATTTTGTTTGTTGGAAGATTTTTAATCAGTTTCAATTTCATTACTTGTGGTTCATCTGTTCATATCTTCTATTTCTTCCTGGTTCAGTCTTGGAAGCTTAGACCTTTCTAAGAATTTGTCCATTTCTTCCAGGTTGTCCATTTTATTGGCATAGGGTTGCTTGTAGTAGTCTCTGAGAATGCTTTGTATTTCTGTGGTGTCCATTGTAACTTCTTTTTCATTTCTAATTTTATTGATTTGAGTCCTCTCTCCCTCTTTTTCTTGATGAGTCTGGCTAATGGTTCATCAATTTTGTTTATCTTCTCAAAGAGCCAACTTTTAGTTTTATTGACCTTTGCTATTGTTTTCTTGGTTTCTATTTCATTTATTTCTGCTCTGATCTTAATGATTTCTTTCCTTCTACTAACTTTGGGTTTTCTTTATTCTTTCTCTAGATCCTTTAGGTGTAAGGTTAGATTGAGATTTTTCTTATTTCTTGAGGTAGGATTGTATTGCTATAAACTTGCCTCTTAGAACTGCTTTTGCTGTATTGCATAGGTTTTGGATCTTCGTGTTTTCCTTATCATTTGTCTCTAGGTATTTTATGACTTCCTCTTTGATTTCTTCAGTGATCTCTTGGTTACTTAGTAACGTATTGTTTAGCCTCCATGTGTTTGTGTTTTTTATGGTTTTTCCCCTGTAATTGATTTCTAATCTCATAGTCTTGTGGTCAGAAAAGATGCTTGATATACTTTCAATTTTCTTAAATTTACCAAGGCTTGATTTGTGACCCAAGATGTGATCTATCCTGGAGAATGTTCTGTGCACGCTTGAAAAGAAAGTGGGATCTGCTGTTTTCGGATGGAATGTCCTATAAATATCAATTAAATCTATCTGATCTGTTGTGTCATTTAAAGCTTCTGTTTCCTTATTTATTTTCATTTTGGATGATCTGTCCATTGGTGTAAGTGAGGTGTTAAAAGTCCCCCACTATTGTTGTCTTACTGTGGATTTCCTCTTTTATAGCTGTTAGCAGTTGCCTTATGTATTGAGGTGCTCCTATGTTGGGTGCATAAATATTTATAATTGTTATATCTTCTTCTTGGATTGATTCCTTGATCATTATGTAGTGTCCTTGTCTCTTGTAATGTTCTTTATTTTAAAGTCTATTTTATCTGATATGAGTATTGCTACTCCAGCTTTCTTTTGATTTCCATTTGCATGGAAAAACTTTTTCTATCCCCTCAATTTAAGTCTGTATGTGTCCCTAGGTCTGAAGTGAGTCTCTTGTAGACAGCATATATATGGGTCTTGTTTTTGTATCCATTCAGCGAGCCTGTGTCTTTTGGTTGGAGCATTTAATCCATTTACATTTAAGGTAGTTATTGATATGTGTGTTCCTATTACCATTTTCTTAATTATTTTGGGTTTGTTTTTGTAGGTCCTTTTCTTGTCTTGTGTTTCCCACTTAGAGAAGTTCCTTTAACATTTGTTGTAGAGTTGGTTTGGTGATGCTGAATTCTCTTCGTTTTTGCTTATCTGTAAAGCTTTTGATTTCTCCATGGAATCTGAATAAGATCCTTGGTGGGTAGAGTGATCTTGGTGGTAGGTTCTTCCCTTTCATCACTTTAAATATATTGTGCCACTCCCTTCTGGCTTGTTGAGTTTCTGCTGAGAAATCAGCTGTTAACCTTATGGTAGTTCCCTTGTATGTTATTTGTCGTTTTTCCCTTGTTGTTTTCAATAATTTTTCTTTGTATTTAATTTTTGCCAATTTGATTACTATGTGTCTTGGCGTCTTTCTCCTTGGGTTTATCCTGCCTGGGACTCTCTGTGCTTCCTGGACTTGGGTAGCTATTTCCTTTCCCATGTTAGGGAAGTTTTCGACTATAATCTCTTCAAATATTTTCTTGGGTCCTTTCTCTCTCTCTTCTCCTTCTGGGACCCCTATAAAGTGAATGTTGGTGTGTTTAATGTTGTCCCAGAGGTCTCTTAGGCTGTCTCCATTTCTTTTCATTCTTTTTTCTATTCCACAACAGTGAATTCCACCATTCTGTCTTCCAGGTCACTTATCCGTTCTTCTGCCTCAGTTATTCTGCTATTGATTCCTTCTAGTGTAGTTTTCATTTCAGTAATTGTATTGTCATCTTTCTTCTTTAACTCTTCTAGGTCTTTTTAAACATTTCTTGCATCTTCTCGATCTTTGCCTCCATTCTTTTTCCGAGGTCCTGGATCATCTTCACTATCATTATGCTGAATTCATTTTCTGGGAGGTTGTCTATCTCCACTTCATTTAGTTGTTTTTCTGGGGTTTTATCTTGTTCCTTCATCTGGTACGTAGCCCTCTGCCTTTTAATTTTGTCTATCTTTCTGAGAATGTGGTTTTTGTTCCACAGGCTGCAGGATTGTAGTTCTTCTTGCTTCTGCTGTCTGCCCTCTGGTGGATCTCCCTTCCTTTTAATGACTGAGTAATACTCCATTTTATAGGCATACCACATTTTGTTTATTCATTTGTCCATTAATGAACATTTCGGTTGTTTCCACTTTTGGGCTATTTGGTACAAGTTTTGAACTAAACATAAATTTTCAATTCTCTTTCAGAATGTATCCTCGCACAATTCAGGAGTCCGGAAGTCTGAAATCAAGGTGTTGGCAGGGCCAGGGTCCCTCCAGAGGTTCTAGGGGAGGACCCTTCCTTGCCTTTTCCAGAGGCTGGTGGCCACCAGCATCCTGTGTTCCTTGGCTCATGACTGTATCCCTCCAATCTCTGCCTCTCCCTTCCCACAGCTTTTCTTTCTGTGTGTCTCTCTGTTCTCTCTTCCTGTGATAAGGACACCAGTCATTGGATTTTGCTCCACCACCACCCCCAAATCTAGGATGATTTCATCTCAAGATCTTCAACTGTGTATATCTGCAAAGACTCTATTTCCAAATAAGGTCACATTCTGAGATTGTGTGTGGATACGAATTGTGGTGGTGGGGGGGTGGATATTACTTGATCCGCTAGGTGGCATCACCCAGGCCTCCTGTCTGACTGCTTTTGAGTTGGGTTCAGTCAATGGGGCACCGGCCAGAAACCAGCGGGCAGGAGGAGATTAGGGTGGGGTGTTTCTTTCTACAGCCTCTCATCTCTGCATCCTAGGGGTTTGGCAGTGGCTGTGTCCCCGCCCACCTGCACTTCCTCCGACCAAGCCCACCTCAAAGGCTCTAGGCCCCAGTGGACCCTGCCTCTCTCCCCCTCTTGCCCCTGAAGGTCTGGGGTGGTAACACTCTGTACTGTTTTGTGCCCCTCGGTGGCCCCCTCTCTTCTGCTGTTTCCCTTAACCCTAGGAACCTTTGTAGGAACTCCCTTTGCTAAAATATCCTCCAATGAACATCTGAACCAAAGAAATTCTTTTCCTGCTGAGACCCTGACTGATACAAACATTATATTTACTTACTTTTCCCAGAGGAAGAGATAAAGATCATCCTTACTGGGATGAGTGACTTTTTTCACTTTATCTACAAAATAGCAAAATGTGAGTGTGCTGTGCTCAGCTCTGCACTCTAGCAATACTTCTAAATTAGAGTTAGCTCTAAAAAAGGGGAGTATTTTTTAAATTTTTATTTTATATTGGAGTAGAGTTGATTAAAAATGTTGTGTTAGTTTTCAGGTGTACAGCAAAGTGATTCTGTTATACATATACATGTATCTATTCTTTTTCAAATTTTTTCCCATTTAGGTTAACACAGAATATTCAGCAGAGTTCCCTGTGCTATACAATAGGTCCTTATTGATTATCCACTTTAAATATAGCAGTGTGTATATGTCAATCCCAAACTCCCAATCTATCCCTCCACCCACCACTCCCCCCGATAACCATAAGTTTGTTCTCTATATCTGTGAGTTTGTTTCATTTGTATCATATTTTTAGATTCCACCTATAAGTGATATCATATGATATTTGTTTTTCTCTGTCTGACTTACTTCACTTAGTATGATCATCTCCAGGTCCATCGGTGTTGCTGCAAATGGCATTATTTCATTCTTTTTTATGGCTGAGTAGTATTCCATTGTGTATATGTACCACATCTTCTCTATCCATTCCTCTGTCAATGGATGCTTAGGTTGCTTCCATGTCTTGGCTATTGTAAGTAGAGCTGCAATGAACACTGGGGTGCATGTATATTTTCAAACCATGTTTTTCTCTGGGTATATGCCCAAGAGTGGGATCGCTGGATCATATGGTAGCTCTATTTTCAGTTTTTTTAAGGACCCTCCATACGATTCCCCATCATGGCTACACCGATTTACATTCCCACCAACAGTGCAGGAGCATTCTAAAGAAAGGGGTCTTAAAGGACAGATGTTTTAGTTAAATCAGCTGTGATTTTCACTCTCTTCCCAAGCTGTTTAGTTCTTCGGTGTCTCTCCCATCCTGGGCACTATCTTCCCCATCAATCCTTTTGGTTTGCTGACCAAGCACTGTTGGTGTCCCGTTTGGTAATATCCCTCTGAGGAACCAATCCTACACACCGTCCCTTTGCTGCCACTTTCTGCCATGCTCGCTGGGCCTGGAAAAGGGAAGGAGCTCTATGATTCCAGTTGTGAGGCCTGGCTGCCAGAGACCAGAGCACACCCATCTGGGAGACACGGATTCATTTCTGAAGGAAGAGGGTCTTATATTTATAACCCCCTACGGAAGTTAAGTGAGGAAATAACCTTGCCTGAACCAAGAGACCGACAGATACCGTCTCTCCCAGAAAAGTCATTTCAGAAAGACACAGCTGAGAACGAGGACCTCTAGAAAGGGGGCTGTTCATTACATGTTGACAGTATGATACTGGCCAGACAGTTCCTCAGAATGATTGGGTAAATCATTCATATGTATGCTGTTTGCTCTTATATGCCACTTTTTTTTTCATTAAAAATGTACTCTGACCTTTTCACAAGCCATGAAGGATCCTTTTGTGACTTATAGATAATTATTGCACAGATTTCCATTCAATGTCTGTTATTAATTAGCCAGTCACTTCTCATTGGGCATCTGACTTGTTTGCAGATTTTCAATACTATGGGTAGTGCTGTAACATCTTTGTTACCTGTACATTTTTGAGCTTATTTTTGGCTGTTTCCTTAAGCCAAGTTTCTCATGGTAGAATTCATATGTCAAAGGTTTGCATGCTTTCCATTTTGATATACTTTGCCTAAATACCCTCTGGAAATATTGTGCTAATGTAGATACTCACTAATGGGTTATTACCTTTCTAGACTTTGCAGTGTGATGAGTATAAAATGAAATACCTTTGTTCTTGCATTTCTTTGATTACTAGTGAAAGTTACTATTTTTTTTATATTATTATTAGGCATCTGAGTGAATATCTATTCTTTTTTTTTTTTTTGTGGTACGCGGGCGTCTCACTGTTGTGACCTCTCCTGCTGCGGAGCACAGGCTCCGGATGCGCAGGCTCAGCAGCCATGGCCCACTGGTCCAGCCGCTCCGCGGCATGTGGGATCTTCCTGGACCGGGGCACGAACGCGCGTCCCCTGCATCGGCAGGCGGACTCTCAACCACCGCGCCACCAGGGAAGCCCTGAGTGAATATCTACTCTTTACCCAGCTTTTCTATCGGGTATATCAGCTATACTTTGTTGATTAATAAGAAGTGTTTATATTTTCAAAAGTTTAAACCTTGATCAGAAATATTTTTCCTTGTGAGTCATTGGAGTTTTCAGTTTGCTCTTAAAATTCTTTAATTTTATGGAAAAGTTTAAATGTTTTTGTGATCATGTATATCAATTTTTTCTTGATATCCTTTGAGAGAATTGCCTTTTTTTATCCTTGGAAAAGTATTCTTCCCCATGGAAACACAGATATATTCATGTGATATTGTGTCCTAGTATTTCCTCGGTTTCATTTTTTACATTTAAATATTCAGACCATCTAAAATGTATTTAGAGAAAGTTATAAATTGGGGGTTTCCATGAATTAATGTTGTTCTAAATGGTTATCTAATTGTGCCAAAACAAGTTATTAAGTAATTCACCCCTTACCTCTGATTTGAAATGCTATCTTTATCCTTATTTGGTCTTGGTCTTGTGCTTAACTTTGTATCCTGTTCCAATAACTGTTCAAAACCTTGCCAGTCCCCCTCTATCTTAGTTACTAAAATTTTTTAAAAAACTCTATCTCTATCTATCTACCTATCTATCTATCTATCTATCTATAAAATCAGTAACGCAAGTTCTTCCTTGTTATTCTTTTGCAAAACACACTTAACTTTGTAACAGTCTGTAAGTAATATGGACCTACTGTACAGCACAGGGAACTCTACTCAATACTCTGTAATGGCCTGTAAGGGAAAAGAATCTAAAAAAAGAGTGGGTATATGTATATGTATAACTGATTCACTTCACGGTACACCTGAAACTAACACAACATTGGAAATCAGCTATACTCCAATAAAAATTAAAAGAAATAGAATAAATAAATAATTTTGTATCAGTCTGGGTATAATCAGGAGACAGAAACTGCACCATGATTTAAAGAAGGAAAGTTTAATATGAAGAATCATGTAATTATGATAAAAGATTGACTCTAAGATACAGAGTACCTTAGCACTGCAAGAGAAAGGGCAAGGAAGGACCCATCAGAGGGCCCCTCCTCAGCCTGGGCTCAGACCTCACTGGAGAGAGTGCAGGGGGAGCTCTTTGGATGACAGAGAGGTTGCCTGGTTTGCAGAAGTTGCGAGGCCAGTCACTGGGGTGGCAGGAAGCCCCCTGCTGAGGCACAGGTGAGTCCCAGCCGGTGCCCAGGTGCACGGCATGCAGAGAGAGGGAGATGCCAGTACAGGCAGGAGACTGGAGCCCACAGTGTCTATGCCAATGGTTGTGGGAGCTGATTGCTAGGTTGGGCCAGGGTTCAAGGGTGCTGAGGAACCGTGTGTTCTGGGGGCATGGCCGAAGCAGAATGTCACTACCCATTACGCCTTGTGCCACGTTATTCTTCTACATGCAGGTTAGAATCATTTTTATCTAGTCCCAAAATTGATCCCATTGGAATTGAATTAAATATTTTCATTATTTTAGAGAAATTGATGTCCCTGTAATTCTCAGTATTCTTGTCCCGGAATACATATTTCTCTCCATTATTTTTATAGCCATCAGCAAAAATTCAGGGTTTCTTCCTGTATATTGTTTATTCCTTTTAGTCTCTTCCTTTTTGCTACTTATATCTCATTTCTATTTCTTGTCTTCTTGTATTAGCTAAAGCATGATCAAATATGAAGAGTGATATTTAAAATCTTTGATTCTGATCCTATGGGAATGTCCTCACCTTAGTTTAAGGTTAATATTCATTATCATGTCAAGGCCGTATCTCGCTGTTCCTATAGCTTCCTCTGTGTTCTATCAAATGCCTCTCTAGCATTTATCGGGCTGATCAAGTGGTTTTCCTTCTTTTACCCATTTCATGGGATGAATTACATTAATAGGTTTCTAAATAATGAGCTATCCTTGTTCCATCAAATTCAGACTTAATCGGCCATGGGGCATGATCTTTCAGCTTAGTACTGATTTTGATTTTCTAATATTTTGTTTGGGATTTAGAGATCTTTCCCTGTAAAGGGGAATAATCTCTATTTTCTTTCTTGAACTGTTAGGTTTGGGAATTGGGATTAGGCTGGTTTGTGAAACACTCTGGGAAGGAGTCCATCTTTTTCTACGTGTATAAACAAATGAGTTTTCAAGTTTTGGAATCTGAACTCAACAGTCTTTCCTATCATTCCCTCTTCCCAATCCCTGTGCACCCTCCTGCTTCTGGTCCATGCCACCTCAGATTCCTAAGCAGTGTCTCTCAGCCTCCAGTCTCTGCCCCTGCAAAGCTCACTGTAGGTGTTACGCTTCAAAACCTGGCCCCAGACCCATGCCTTCAGTCACCAACCTGCACGAGGATCCTGTGTCCAACAGTGAGTTTCAACTGCCTGGCCCTACCACTTGCTGTGTGACCAAAAGCAAGTTGCATAACCTCTCTGTGCCTCTTTCCCGATTTGTAAAAGAGAATCATAGTAGCCCCTTTGTGTTCATTTCCTGTGGGTTTATTGCGGAGAGATGAACACAGAAATTACAAGTAAGCATTACAAGTAAGCATCACTGCTGTTGGACAGTGTTGCTTGCTGACTCTCATTTTTTTAATTGAGCTTGTATTTTGTATATCTTTGTTTTTCCCATTTCACTTTTCTGGGAATTTATTTTTATCCTGTTTTACAAAAGTGGCAGTCTGTTGCACATTGGAAGTAAACACTTACACAACGTTCCCCCACTACTGATAGTGTGGGAAGACTACGTTAAAGAGCCTGGGCAGTTCACCTCTCCGGAAACTCCAGAGTCCTGCGGATCACGCTTGAGACAAAGTCAAGACCAGCAGGGCTGTGCCACACTGCTCGCCCATCGTATGTGAAATACGTCACATTTAAAGGATCTTGTTAGGTATCTAACATCCTCAACGCCAAACTGAGGCTTAGACATGTATTTGCATAAACCACATGAGGGCTCAGATCTGCGAAGCAGCAAAGACAGTTCAAACGTGGAGCTCTCAAGTGCTGAAGCACACACTCTTGCCATGTGACTGGTGAACTTGGCGGGGGGCAGCGGAGGAGGGACAGGAAACAGGGTGGAGATGGGAGATGATCTGTCTTGATGACTGACGAGCAGATGCCGCTCTCTCCATCGCCAGCCTTCTTCTCCGGGCACAATTAGATAGATTCCTCATCTAGGCACAGTGAACCCACAAGCGCCCTTTTTTTACAAAACCAGGGCACTATCTCAAATACTAAGTAAGAATCAAGAGGTGTTGAGCCATTCCGTCAGCCCACAACCAAAGCACCAGAATGATGGCAGTTAGAAAAAGCAACCTTTCAAACCTGATCCAGGGTGCCAGTCATCTTTTTATTTTTTTTTTAAAAAAAATGACAAAATGTAGCTCCACGATCCAATATTTCAGATGCTCCGATTCATCCTGAGCTGCAAGACAATATTTTCTCCAGCATAAGCCTGTCTGCGGATTAAAGGCAAACATTTCAAAAATTATTCTGTAGCTTAAGAAAACATACTTCAACAATTACTGTTTCCTTTTCCATGTAACCAAATTCACTGTACATTACAACTTTAAAGCTGAGATCTAAGGTTTTGATCAGCCCTTTAATCCTGCCTGTGGCTTCGAGTCCTTCCTGCTCTTTATGAGAAGGGCTCCAGGCCAGCAGCTGTCTGTGAACTAAAAAAAAAAAAAAAAAAAAGGAGAAAAAGAGGGGAAAAAAAGAGGAAGAACTTAGCTGACTGGGAACAAAGTTCTAAGGCATTAAAAAAGGTTAAGCCATGGCATTTAAAAATCTGACACTTGAAGAAGACGTAACTTAATGACATGACTCCACCTCTGTGCTCTTCAGAGAGCTTTAGGTCAAATGAAATCACGAAAGAGAGAAGTGGCATTGAATCTCCTTCTTGTCCAGTTAAGTTGAAAACATTTTCCATACCAGGACCACCTAACATCGTTTTCAGAAATTGAATCTGCGTTTGTCTTTATTTGGTATGCCACGTTCCAGATTTACCCAACTTTTCTTCTTTTTCTTCATTCATTGCTCTTCCTCTAGGTCAGCTTAGTTTCACTCCTGTGTATTAAGACGATGCCATCATGGGGGGCGGGGCAGGGGATGGAACCCAACAAGATTGCTGAAATCGTAGCTCATGATTCAATGCAGATGCTTCATAAAACACGGATTCGTGCACAGGCATTTGAATTACGACTCATAACTTACTAGTACGTGACCTTGAGCAAGTTGATTTATCTCTCTGGGCTCTCCACGCTACCATCAGTAAACTGGTCCCAGGAATATCTACCTCGCAGGATGACTAGGAAAACGAAGTGAGATGAGAAAGGTCCAGTGCCTACACCACCACCTAGCACTCAGGGTTTGCTCATGACACGTGTTGTATAGACCAGGGCTCCATGCTTCAAAGTGCAGCCGCCAAGTTTATTGTCACTCAGGCAAAAAGTTGCCTTAGAAGCTCCACAGAGAAGGAGACTTACAGAGCCAGACCCTCTTAGAAAAAGAGAAAACGCCCTGATTCTACATCTGTCCCTCAAAATCTACCTTAGGGCGTCAGGAGACTTTAGTGTCAAACGTACCAGCTGAAAGAGGAAGTTCAGGTTCAAGGGTGTCCTGAGAAGTCTCTCCCTTTCCTTTTCCTTATTCCCCTCCCACTTTCACACCATTTGCATATTCATCAGAAATGTTGATTTCCTGCTCAGGATCTTGGAGAATGGATTTAACACAAAATCTGAGACCCTGCTGTCTCCCAATAAAAATCAAGTGAGTAACAAGATTACGGTTCTGAAACAACTCCTGACATCCTAATGCCAGCCTGGTCCTGTTATATGTTCCAGATTTTCTTAAATAGGTCCAGGCCGTGTCAAAACACGGCAACATGTAAAGATTCTCAAATGAAGGTCAACCCGACACTTAGTGGCTTGGGAAGGTCTTCCATTCCTGCGCCTTCAGCTCAAGTCATCATATCTTACAAATCACACAAAGAGGTGGTGTTCAGACCCGTTCAAAAGTCCACTTCTATTTACCTGAGCTAACGCCTCCTGGGAAAGCTGAATAAACCAGATGCTCGCTGGATTCTGCTAATATAGATGTAACTTAAAATAGAAAAAAGAAAAGGCAGAGTTTTCCTCTCACCCTCTCCTGCCCTGTAAGTCCTTCCTGTACAAATCCACTGACGGCCCCATCTCCCCAGAGCTCCCGACTACACGCGTTAACAGCTGTCTACCCAAGCTATTCCGGTCTCCCCAGGCATCTCTTTTCCTGTTTATACTTGTACATCAAATGTGCCTTTGGAAAATTCCCTGATTTCTTTTGTCCTGTTTTCTTTGTTCTGTTTCCATTTGGAAATGACATGTAAGGGAAATGGTTTATTTCAACAACTGGAGATGATGGAAAAAGCCATAAGAGTAGGCAAAAGAAAACGCACACACATACACATACATACACACACACACACACACATACACACACACACATACACACACACATACAGACATACACACACATACAGACATACAAACACACACACATACACACACACACACACATACACACACATACATACATACGCACACATACATACACGCACACGGAGGCTATGAGAAAGCAAGTCTCCAATGCAAGCCTTCCTAAGTAAGCACTGTCTGCTGCTCCTTATATAAGATCAGGTATGATAAGGTGTGGACTCCTTTCGGAGGAAGTTTGTACAAAATGACATAAGAGCACAAGCTTCTCTGGAACTTTCAGCTTCAAAACTACTTTGTTTCTGCAGATAAACAAGGTCCCACTTTATAGCACAGGGAACTACATTCCCTGTGATTACAGGGATTGTGACATGATTACAGAATATTGAGCCTAAATGGGAAAATAACTTGAAAAACAATAGATACATGTGTATGTATAACTGAATCACTTTGTTGTACACCTGAAACGAACACAACTTTGTTAATCAACTGTACTCCAATATAAAACATAAATTAAAAAAATAAAAGGTGAAAGAAACATTTAAAAAATCCTGTAATGGAAAAGAATATGAAAAAGAATATATATGTATATAAAACTAAAGCACTTTGCTGTATACCAGAAACTAACACAACCTTGTAAGTCAACAATACTTCAATCAATCAATCAATAAAAATAACCGCAGTTAATTATTTAGCATTTAACCTTTAAGACCTTAATATCTTAACAATGTTTTATCCTTATAAAAATATACCCTTTTGTTTTGTAAAAAAAAAACTAGTTTGTTTCTGATTATCACCAGGCAAACCTAAATACCAGGCTGTTGGATGCTTCCAGATACCCCTTGACTTCCGGTCTCTTTGTCCCACAAGAAGACCTGGGTTCACAGCGTGCAGACAGCCGTGATGCTAAAAGATGAACGACTTGGCAGTGGAGGGAGGGGTTCATCCTCTTCAAAGTCACCCCAGGGACTTCCCTGGTGGCGCAGTGATTAAGACTCCGTGCTCCCAAAGCAGCGGGCCTGGCTGGGTTCCATCCCCGGTCAGGGAACTCAATCCTGCATGCATTCCCCAACCAAGAGTTCACATGCCACAACTAAGGAGCCCGCATGTGGCAACTAAGGAGCCCGTCTGCTGTAGCTAAGACAGGGCGCAACCAAATAAACAAATAAATAGATAAATATTTTTAAAGAAAAAGTCACCCCAAATGAGCATTAACACTGAAGTTTTTACTTTTTAGGGCTTTTGCTTCCTATGCACGGGGGCAGCCCCGCTGCCCCCAAACACATGGTCATCCCTGATCGAAAGGAAAACGGGGAGCTGTCACCTTTTGCTCCAGCGCTGTGACAGTTGAAATCCCTAAGAACATTCGCAGACATTTATTTTAATCGGTAGAGTTGAACAGATTAGGGAGAGGCCAGGAGAAGACAACCTGGAACACTTCCAAACTAAAGATAATCCATGTTGTAAATGTAACTTTGGGGAGCGGCGTTTAAAACCCTTAATATTTCATGGAAGTGATACCGGTGCTTACAGGTTTGGTTTTGATTAAACTTCCCAGCCCTGCACCTCTCTTCCCTCTCCCGTGGCAGGGCACTTAAAGAATATTGTAAAGAAGGCTTTGATAATCTTCCTGTTTATCTTTGCAACAGAGCTGAGCTCAGATGATTCACAAATCCTATTTCTGCGGCTTTAGCCCCCTGACCCCCGCGAGAGCTCGGCAGGCTACCATATAATAAAATTCCCCACTGTGAGGAGAAGAGCCCAGTGCAAGTTCAGCGCTAATCAGGAGAGGGCATGCCTTGCATAACTGTGCTCTGTTTTGATGAAATATTCATCTATATTGATATCGAAGCAATAAAAATTAGGGTTGAAAAGTTCCATAGCCTCTTTGTGAGCTCAGTCCCGACATGTGAAATGTCATCCTTTCCAAGGGTCACCGAGATCGTGATTTGGTGGGATCTGTCCCTGACCTTGACAATGAAAACGAACCCACGATTGAAACCTTTTGAGCCGCTAGGGTAACGTCAGTTGCATATACGGTCTGATTTTCTTTTTAATGGAAAGAAGCTGCTGTTTTTATCATTTTCAAAGGAATGTATGTCCACAAAAACTCAAGAAAATGTGTGTGGTAGGAAATAAAAATGGTGTATGCTGTCAGCATCCAGGAGATCTAACCTTCCAGACTTAGAGACTCACATGCAACACACACACACACACACACACACACACACACACTCACAGGACATAGTTCTAAACGTATGGAGAGAAAGAGAAAGAGATAAAGGAGAGTAAAGAGCAGAAGGGAGATATACTAAAGAGAGGTCATCTTACACGGAACTAGCTTTTACCAGTAACGATGAACTGTGTACGTTTTTTGCAGGCCAGGGAACATGGGCCTGCACATAATTTTTAACAACTCTGTAGATACCCTCCATGCCGTAACTTATTCAAGCATCCTCCACTAAAGGCCATCTCTGTTAGTTGTCGCTTGTTCTCTTCATGGAGCCTGCATTTCAAGGACGTTTGTTCTTTATGGTTTTTAGGTAGAGGTGGTTCACACCAAACTCTTCTTGGAGCGCATGAGGAAAAGTCATGTTTGAACAGAACGATCAGTTATCTCATTCTCAGCTGTTACCAGCTTAGTGTGTAGGAATCGTTCCCTTCGTTTTTTAGGTCAGATCTCCTCAAGGAACCAAAAGGATTGGCATAGAGAAGAAATGAGCCTGAGCTAAAAGAGAAGAATAATGACAAGAATGAATGAGGCCGGATTTGGGAACGACTCTCAGAGCCTAACAGGAGTTGTATATATAAGTACTGTAAGTATATCGATAGAATGTACATCTATAAAATTGGTGTATTTTGATATGTTAATAACATTGTCAACCATCTTCTTCATTACGGTCTCATATACCTCGAAAGTGTTTCATTTCTCAAAACTGTGCCAAACCCCCAATCCAGCTATTTGTCTTGGGAAGCAAGGAACACACGAGCAACATTAATTACTTTATGCGAATCTAAAAATATCTTTTCTTTGTATTAATAGAATCATGCAGAACTTGATGCCCATCAACTATTACACTGGGAATTGTGTCAACATGGTTGTAATGTCTTGATGTGCTGTGCACTGAAATATGCGTGTATTTATTTAAGCAGATAAACACATGTTCGAGCTCTTTGTGCTCCAAAGGATGTATCCCTTAGCCATTGAGAGCATGCGCTTTAGGCGCAAAGAGACACAGACTCAAACATCTCCAGTTGCTAAATATGTGTCTTTGGACAAATTATTTCTTGGTCTGTAAAGCAGAGATAGTAACACTGCTTACCTGGCAGAGGAGTGCTGAGAAGTAAATGAATAATGTTCTTAAACCACTTAGCATAGTGCCTGATGCAAAGCAAACATTCAATAAAAAATACCATACGGTAGGGCTTCCCCGGTGGCGCAGTGGTTGAGTGTCCGCCTGCCGATGCAGGGGACGCGGGTTCGTGCCCCGGTCTGGGGGAATCCCACATGCCGCGGAGCGGCTGGGCCCGTGAGCCATGGCCGCTGAGCCTGCGCGTCCGGAGCCTGTGCTCCGCAACGGGAGAGGCCACAACAGTGAGAGGCCCGCATACCGCAAAAAAAACCCAAAACAAAACCAAAAAAATACCATATGATCATGATGGTGATGATGAAAACGATGAAAGCATATTTTAAGTGGAAGCCAATGATAATAAATTCTGGACACGCTGAAAGATTTTCAGGTGAGCAGTGACATGGTCCATCATGTATGATCTAAATGAACTAAAGTAAAACATGTATTGGAGTGCCACGTCCTTCTTTCAGATGGGAAAATTAAACCTTATAAAGATGTCAGTTTCCCCCAAATGAACACGTAGGTTTCTTCCATCACCAATCACAATAGGACTTTTCCAGGAGCTTGATGGTGGTAGTAGCATCTTTACTAGTCATGGCTGTCCTTTAATGAGAGTTCAGGATATACCAGATACTGTACATTTTTCTACATTATCTCATTTTATCTCCACCACAGCTTTGTTGGGGTACCATACAATTTGCCCATTTAAAGTGTAAAATTCAATGGCTTTTAGTGTATTCAGAGTTGCGAGGTCCCCACAAGTTTAGAACATTTTCATTATCCCCCAAACGAACCTTGCATACATTAATGGTCGCCCCCAATTTTACCTCGACCTATTGAGCCCTAATAGATAATCTCCTTTCTGTCTCTATAGATTTGCATATTCTGGACATTCATATAAATAGAATCCTATAATTTGTTGTCCTTTGTGAGTGACTTCCTTCATTTAGCATCATGTTTTCAAGGCACATCCACAAAGTAACATGTGTCTACGCTTCATTCTTCATATGCCCAGATAATATTACATTGTCTGGATAGACCGCATTTTGTTTATCCATGCATCAATGGATGGACATTTAGGTTGCTTCCACTTTTTGAGTTTTGTAAATAATGCTGTTATGAGTATTCCCATACATGTTTTTGTGGGATATTTTTTTATTTCTCCTAGGTTTAAATCTAAGAGTAGGATTGCTGGGCCATGGATCCCTCCATGTTTGGCCTATTGAGGGAATTTCAGACTCTTCCAAAGCAGCTGCACAGTTTACATTCCTGTCAGCAGTGTATGAGGGGACCTATCTCTTCACATCCTCATGAACACTTTTCTTGTCTATTATAATCATCCCAGCGACTGTGAAGTGGTATCTATATCTCATTGTGAATTTGATTTGAATTTTCTTGATGACTAGTAATACTGAGTATCTTTCATATGCTTATTGGCCATTTCTAAGTGTTTTCTCTGTATCTTCTTTGTCCATTTTTAATTAGATTATTTGTCTTTTTATTACTGAGTTGTAGGAGTTCTTTATATATTCTAGATACCGCTCCTTTATCAAAAATACAATTTATAAATATTTTCTTTCATTCTGTGAGCTGTTTTTTTTTAACTTCCTTGATGGTGTCCTTTTTTACATAAATTAATTTTATTTATTTATTTTTGGCTGCATTGGGTCTTCGTTGCTGCACGCGGGCTTTCTCTAGTTGTGGCAAGCGGGGGTTACTCTTCGTTGCAGTACACGGGCTTCTCATTATGGTGCCTTCTCTTGTTGTGGAGCACGGGCTCTAGGTATATGGGCTTCAGTAGTTGTAGCACGTGGGCTCAGTAGTTGTGGCTCGTGGGCTCTAGAGTGCAGGCTCAGAAGTTGTGGTGCACAGGCTTAGCTGCTCCACAGCATGTCGGATCTTTCTGGACCAGGGCTCGAACCTGTGTCCCCCGCGTTGGCAGGCGGATTCTTAACCACTGCACCACCAGGGAAGCCCTTGATGGTGTCCTCTGAAGCGCAATTTTTAAAAGAATTTTTGATGAAATTCAATTTATCTATTTTTAATTGTGTTTGTGTTTTTGGTGTCATAGCTAAGAAACCATGGTTTACTCCAAAGTCAGGAAGATTTACTCCTATGTTTTTTCTTAGATTTTATAGTTTTAGCTCTTACATTTAGGACTTTAATCCAATTTGGGTTAACTTTCGTAAGCTGTGTGAGATAGGGGTCTAATTTCATTCTTTTGCATGTGGCTATCCAATTATCCTAGCATCATTTGTTGAAAAAACTATGCTTTCCTCATTGCATTGTCTTGTTAACCTTCTCAAAAATCAGCTGACTATATATGTAAGCGTTTATTGCTGAATTCTCCATTCTATTTCATTGGTCAATGTCATCCTAACATCAGTAAAAAAACAATGTCCTGATTAGTGGAGCTTTGTAGTAAAATTCGAAATCAGGAATTATAAGTCCACCAACTTCGTTCTACATTCTCAAGACTGTTTTGCCCATTTGGGGTCTCTTGCATTTTCATGTAAGTTTTAGGGTTAGCTCGTCAATTTGTCCAAAGAAGACAGTTGGGATCTTAATGGGGATGGTGTTGAATCTGTAGATCGATCGGGGGGTATTTTCATCTTAACAATATAAGTCTTCTGATCCATGAACATTGCACGCCCTTCCATTTTTTTTAGATCTTCTTTCAAAAACTATAATACTTTTTAGTTTTCAGAGTATGTATTTTGTACTTCTTTTTTTAAGTTATTCCTAATTATTTTACCCTTTTTGATGCTGGTGTAAACAGAATTGTTTTTTAAATTTCATTTTTGGTTTGTTCATTGCTGGTATATAGACATACAACTGTTTTTTTGTATATTGATATTGTATCCCATCACTGTGCTGAACTTGTTTACTAGTTCTAATAGTTTTTGCGGGATTCCTTAGGATTTTCTATATACAAGATCATGTCATTTGCAAATAGAGATAGTCTTACTACTTTCTTTCCAATCTGGAGCCTTTTGTTTCCTTTTATTGCCTCATTACCCTGACTAGAACTTCTACTACATCGCTGGACAGAAATCGTGAGAGCAGAATTCCTATCTTGTTCCTGATCCTGGAAGGAAAGCAGTCTTTCACCATTAAATCTCATATTAGCTGCGGGTTTTTCATAGATACCTTTTATCAGATTAAAGAAGTTCCTTTCCATTGCTAGTTTGCTGAGTGTTCTGTCATGAAAGAATATTGAATTCTGTCAAATGCTTTTTCTCCGTATATTAAGATGACCCTGTGTTTTTGGTTCTTTAATCTATGGATGTGGTATATGACATTAATTGATTTGTGGATGTTAAATCTGCCCCATCCCTGGAATAAATCCCACTTGGTCATGGCATATAATCTTTTCTATATGCCCTGGATTCAGTTCGCTAGTATTGAGGAATTTTGCACCTATATCATAAAGAATGTTGCTCTATATTTTTCTTGTGATAGCTTTGATTGATTTTGCTATCAAGGTAATGCTGGCTTCATTAAACACACACACACACACACACACACACACACACACCCCTCGGCAAATGTTCCTTCCTATTTTGTTTCAAGTTTGTGAAGAATTTATATTAATTCTTCTTTAGGTGTGTGGTTAAATTAACCAGTAAGGAAAATAAAGCAAGTGGGTAAAACGTTTCATCAGATATTAAACTACATTAGAAAACAATAGTAATTAAAACAGTTTAGAACTGACACAGTTTTATATACAGTTTATTGGAAGAGATTCAATAACCTGGAATACACACTGACATATATTTATTAATATATGATTGTAGTGGTTGGAGCAGATATTGTCCCTGGCCTAACCAGCATCCCCAATACCCTTTTCCCCCTGCCTAACAGAACCTGAATTTGTTCAAGACTGTCCCCACCTCCACCCCACCCCCATTGGGCTATGGACCTCAGACTGGCCTGATCTTAGGGAAATGTCACATCCTTGCTAACAATTGGTTCATAAAAGCGTGTGTCACACATTTCTGGCCAATGAGACATGAAGAAAGGTTGCCACTACCTCTGAACCAATGGGTCTTCAAGATTACACAACCACTGTGTCTCAAGACCTCCTTGAATTATCATCCTGGAATTTCCCTTAACTATTATCCTATGTGGAACTTTCTCTTCCTTGGTTCATCCCTTTATTGTTTTGGTGAAACGCATTCTGCAGTGGCTTCCTGAGAAAGGGAAGTAAATTATTAATTCCCTGCATTTCTCAAATGTCTTCATTTTATCCTTAAACTTGATCCATGGAGAGAGTTAGTAGAACATTCTAGGTTGGCAATCACTCTCCCTTGGGATGTGGAAGACATTCTGCCCTGACTTTTAGCTTTCAGTGTTGCTATTAAATAGTCTGACGTTATTTTGATAAAAGCAGTCCTTGATTTGTGATCTCTTTTTCTTCCCTATAGATACTTTCTTTTTATCCCTGATGTTACTGTCTTTTGCATCTTACTACTTGAGAGATTTAACATCTTATTGGCCATTTTAATGCTCCTTCCTGAAATATCTATTCATATCCTTTTCTTGCTGTTCTAATGGATTGACGAGTTCTTCATATGTTATAGCTGTGAACACTTTATCTGTCATCTGTGTTCCAGATTGTTGTCCCAAAATGTCATTTGTTCATGTGCTTTATTCATGGTACCCTTTGCTGTACAAAATCTTACATTCTTAAATATATATATATATATATATATATATATATATACACACACACACACGCATACTTATACATACATAGTTTCTGGGTTTTCTAAGTTATAAAGACCTCCTTAACCCATAAGCTGTAACTTGCAGTCTCCCAAGGTTTCTTCAAATATTTGTATTGTTTATTTTTTACGTGTAAATCTTTAGTCCATCAGTAATTTGATTTTGTATACACTGTAAGCTAGAAACGCAATGGGGTTTCCTCTAGAATCTGTGTTTGTTGTGTCAGCCATTTATTAAAAAACCTTTTTCCTACCAAATTAAAAAATCACCTTTGCTCTATCAAATTCCATTTACACTGGGATCTATTTCTTATCACCCATTATTCTCACTGGTCTATTTGTCAATTCCAATGTCAATACCATATTGTTTGGAATTAAGTCTTCATAGTTGGTAAGAAAAGCTACTGCCTTGTCATTATTTTCCTTTTTTATGAGAGCTATTCTAATGTATCCTCCCATACAAATAATAAGACCATTTAAAAAATCTCCCCAATACAAGATTTAATTTGAATACTTTCAATTTATAAATTAATTTAGAGGAAACGACATTTAAAATTTTCTTCCCATCCTAGAATGTGCTATGGCCTTCTATCTATTCAGATCTTTTTTTTTATGCCCTTCAATGTGACTTTATAGTTTCTGCCTGTAGATCCTACATTTTTTGCTGAATGATAAAACCCAGCACTGGAGAGGATGCAGCGAAACGTACATCTACTTGGCTAGTGGCAATGAAAAGTAACCCAATCAACTCTTTTTGAAAAGCAATTTTACAATATACAAAGGGTCCTAAAAAAAACGAACATTTGATTGGGAGAGAATACATGGATTAGAGAATTCATCCTAAAGGTATTTCTAAAAGAAAGAAAAAACTACATGTGGGGTGACACATTGTTTACAATGTTGAAAATTTAGAATCAATATAAAAATGAAGTCAAAAGGAGATAGTTTTTCAACTTATGACAAGCCCACTTAATAGCGTGTCATTAAAATGGCATGTGAAATTTACATAACAGGATCGTTATATGATAAGAGGGAAATGGGATATAAAATTCAATGCATAGCTACAACTGAAAGAAACATACATATAATCATAGGGGAAAGCACAGATTAGAATACACCAAAATGTTAAATGCATTATTGGTTTCTTGAGATGATAGATGAGATTTTCCTACTGTTTTCCAAACTTTCAAAACATTTTATTTTTAAAAACATTAAGTGTTACAAATCAGGATTAAATGGAAGAGTAACAGGTTTGATTGGAGGGGGGAAGGAGTTTTGGAATGTTTTCTTTAAAAGGCAATTTGACTAATTTTAAACATACATAGCAACAAGGATAAACTGCTAACGATGAGTTTACAAATAGAGGTTCACCTTAAACAGATAAAAGTAATGTACTAGAAGCAGTTTATATGCAATACATGATGCAGTTTGAGAACAGTTTTCTCTCTTAAGCAGGTTAAATCTGCCTCTGTAACCTTGCTCACACCACTGCTTTGCATCTGACACCCTCCTTGAAGTTCAAAGATAAACTTCAACCCAATTAAGACTACCTTATCCCTGGTTCTTATTAACAAAATTTAACATAGCAAAAATTTCTCATGCATCATCACTTATCACATGAATAAGGTTTTGTGTTCATTAAAGCAAAACCAAAGTACTGTAACTTTGTCTACCTGTAACTCTGATTTCTAGGTCCCCATTCTCAGCCCAGCACTAAGATCTATTGTGCACCTGCACTATAGGAGGAATGGTTTTAGGCGTTTTAAGTATATTATCTCATTTAATTTTCATGATGATCCTATGAGGCTGGAATTGTTTGTTCTAATATAATAATGAGACACTGGGTATCAGAGAGCTGTGATTTTCCCAGGGTCACACACCCGTAGATATGTATTCCATCATTTATTCATTCAACAGATGTAAACTGAGCCACTATTATTTTTTAATTGAAGTATAATTGATTTACAATGTTGTGTTAGTTTCAGGTATACAGCAAAGTGATTCAGTTATACATATATATATATATATATATCTTCATCAGATTAATTTCCATTATAGGTTATTACAAATACTGGATATAGTTCCCTGGCTATACAGTTGGTCCTTCTTTTTTTATCTTTTTTACATAGAGTAGTGTGTATCTGTTAATTCCTAATTTATCCCTCCTCTCCCCATTTCCCCTTTGGTAACCATAAGTTTGTTTTCTACTTCTGTGAGTCTATTTCCGTTTTGTAAATAAGCTCATTTGCGTCATTTGTTTTAGATTCCACATATCAGTGATATCATATATTTGTCTTTCTCTGTCTGACTTACCTCACTTAGTATGTTAATCTCTATGTCCATCCATGTTACTGCAAATGGCATGATTTCATTCTTTTTTATTGAACCACTAGTTTTGTGAGGTTCTAACAGTGGCAGCAAATGGTGGCGGTAAGGGAGGGCTTAGCTACCCCCATAATCTATCAACCATGACCCAAGCCAGCTCGTGTACATCTAAAACTTAGTCGCAGCAGTGTGCTTGCCATGCAGACGAGCTTCCAGACAAGGGCCCCAGTCCCCTTCCCCTCCGTGTGTCCCATTGCCCCTCCTAAATAGAAATGCTATTGGTGTCACTAGTATAGGCTGGGCACTTAGGATGAAAAAATACCCAGTGTATTTGGGCTTCCCTGGTGGTGCAGTGGTTGGGAGTCTGCCTGCTGATGCAGGGGACATGGGTTCGTGCCCTGGTCCGGGAAGATCCCACATGCCGCGGAGCGGCTGGGCTCGTGAGCCATGGCCGCTGAGCCTGTGCGTCCGGAGCCTGTGCTCCGCAACGGGAGAGGCCACAACAGTGAGAGCCCCGCGTACCTCAAAAAAAAAAAAAAAATACCCAGTGTGGTCAGCCTAGCCCACAGCCAGAGTAGAGCTAGGGATTCATTAGGGTCCAAAACATCCTGAAAATGTGTGGGAAATTGCGTGCACATTCACGTATATACATGTGAGTTTCTAAAACCAGGTCCACAGCTTCCAGAGTTCCAAAGGTTTACAACCACTGATCTCATATACTCAATGCAAGGTCTGTCTACTGCTAAAGTCCAAGCTCTGCTCAACGTATGGTACAAATCGCCCCAAACTTACACTTTCAGTGTAATTCTCTATGACCCTTCTGACCAATGTAAGAAGAAATCCTCACCACGTGCATTTCTTCACAATAGATCAGTGATGCCTCAGGTCACAGAGCTCAAGCTAACTGATCATAATTTTGTAGCAAGCAAAACTGTAAGGGTTTGGTTTTTGCTCTTTGAATTGAAGAGAAGATGGATGAAATGAAGAGAAGATGGATGAAATTTCAAAGGGACCAATATGTAAATAATTAATAGTATAGATTGGGTTGACCCATCATGACCCAAATCATTCCTGCCTCTGCTACTGGTCAGTTCATATGCTGGACCATTTCCAAGAGAGACGTATTTATACTAGTTAGAAACCCAGAGTAACTATACTATTAAACATAGGGAGAACCTGAAATTTCTACCAACAAATTTAATTATGTGTATGTAATTTTATTATTGTTATTCAAGACAACCTGAACCTTTTTCTGAATGATATTTTTCAAAGTATTCTCTCACACGTGGGCTCCACATACTACAGATGCTGAAACGTGACAATTTTTACTAACATACAAAGTAACTTGGATATCAGTGGAGGTAGACGTTCAGCTTGATTCGGAATAGAGATTAATGAGCAATGGATGAATATAACAAGAGCATATATTTTAGGGTCGTTGTTTACTTCAAAATAGTCACCCTTGAAGTTTACCAAGATAGGCAACATGTTTGTCAAAATGGGATGTTTTCCCAACTAAATTCTAAATTTCATTTCTGCTTCAAAATTTACTCAAAAACATAACGTGGATCCCAGAATTTGATCTTATCTACTGACATGAGAATCAATTAGAAAGCCTTCTAAAATTTGAAATCCCTGCAACCTACAGGCGCCGTTCAATTCTATAGGATCATTGTTCAGGCTTGGAGCTGGGACTGCTCACATGCAAGTTCCTTGGGAGCAGTGACCCACGTTTTGGGGTGGGAACATCTTGACTTAGGGTGTCTTGGGTGGCAAGATCAGCTTGACATCCTTGATTCAACTGGCTTCAGCCCTGAAGAAGAACTCTCTCGCGTTATGTTGCTTGGACCAGCAGCTCTGGACATCATCTACTTCAAAGTCTGGAGCCAGGATGGATCATCTCTTTGTTATGCCTTCTTTTTATTTCTTTTTTTTAGTGACCCCAGCTGACAGCCTCTCATGGGTCTTTGGCCAGAATTGTTTCACATGCCAATGTCCAAAAGCATTCACTGGCAAAGGTTTGGGAGTCATCATAAGTAGTTGAGACTAATATAAAACGAAACCCAAGTTGCTGGGGGCGGGGTTATGAGAGCAAGGAGGTGGGAAATGGCCCTTGGGAGTCCCAGGTATGAGGAAATTGCACTTAATCTAATTTGAGAGTAACACAGCCAGTTGTTACTGCCACTTCCAAACAAAACAGCACAGCCCAAAACAAAAAACCCACAGCTATTAGCAAAAGGAAAAAAAAAAAGTTCAGAGAGAAGGACACGTTATTTGAAGGAGAAATAAACACACGTGTTAGAGAACTTAGAAGCCAACAGTAAGTGACTTACACCCTCCGGCTGACTTCTGAAAGGCACATGAGAATGGAAATGAGTAAGGTGCCTAAAGGCTTTCAGTAAAGCCAAACATTGCCAGCTGGGCTCATTTATTCAAGAAACATTTCCTGAGTTCCTACGCTTGCGGGAACTGGGCGACGTGCAGTTGAGTGACTCGGGGATTCTGTCATCAGTGAGAGTTCAAAATAATGAAGGAAACTAACATCCATGCACTTCATTGACAGTACAGAGTGGTGAGCGTGATCCTGGATGCATCACAGAGACGAAGGGCCCCGGATAGGAAGATGCTAATCCAGCGGAGAAAAATTAGGAAGACACCTGGGAGGCGCGCCTCGGAGCTGTTTTGAAGTTCATTGCCACAGGAAGTCAGAGCTGGGTCGTGGGAGAGCAGTGGGAAGGGACAGAGCTGCACAAGCAGCCAGAGGGCAGGTACACCAGGCTGCAGATGTGGACCTCAGCTTGCAGCCCAGTGGCCTCCAAACACGCACCCATAACAGTAAAACTTGGAGCATGTGTTTATTTATAATACACCATTACACATGTTTACAATATACCACTACGTTAGGCACATGATAAAATACACTCCAAAATAAAGATCAAAAATTAAAATCTGGATAAAATATACTCCAAAATAAAGATCACCTTTCATCTTAAAGATGAAATTTTTATTTAATAAAAGCTTTTATCACTGAAATAATTATTATTAATAATAATATTTGTCAGGAGAGCAATGTGATTGTCAAATCTGAAGAATTCAGCATTTAGGACTGCCAAGAGCTTGCACCATGAATAGAAGTATTAGCTCTACGACGCTTTTGCTGTTCCCTTATGTTTGCATTTTTTTTTCTATTGTTGTTTTTGGCTTCTTTTATTCAACATCATTTTTTTAAACAACTTTATTGGAGTATAATTGCTTTACAATGGTGTGTTAGTTTCTGCTTTATAAGATAGTGAATCAGCTATACATATACATATATCCCCATATCTCCTCCCTCTTGCTTCTCCCTCCCACCCTCCCTATCCCACCCCTCTAGGTGGTCACAAAGCACCCAGCTGATCTCCCTGTGCTATGCGGCTGCTTCCCACTAGCTATCTATTTTACGTTTGGTAGTGTATATATGTCCATACCACTCTCTCACTTCTTCCCAGCTTACCCATCCCCCTCCCTGTGTCCTCAAGTCCATTCTCTACATCGGCATCTTTATTCCTGTCCTGCCCCTAGGTTCATCAGAACATTTTTCTTTTTTTTTTAGATTCCATATATATGTGTTAGTATACGGTATTTGTTTTTCTCTTTCTGACTTACCTCACTCTGTATGACAGGCTCTAGGTCCATCCACCTCACTACAAATAACTCAATTTCATTTCTTTTTATGGCAGAGTAATATTCCATTGTATATATGTGCCACATCTTCTTTATCCATTCATCTGTCAATAGACACTTAGGATGCTCCCATGTCCTGGCTATTGTAAATAGAGCTGCAATGAACATTTTGGTACATGACTCTTTTTGAATTATGGTTTTCTCAGGGTATATGCCCAGTAGTGGGATTGCTGGGTCATATGGTAGTTCTAGTTTTAGTTTTTTAAGGCACCTCCATACTGTTCTCCATAGTGGCTGTATCAATATACATTCCCACCAACAGTGCAAGTGGGTTCCCTTTTCTCCACACCCTCTCCAGCATTTATTGTTTGTAGACTTTTTGATGATGGCCATTCTGACTGGTGTGAGGTGATACCTCATTGTGGTTTTGATTTGCATTTCTCTAATGATTAGTGATGTTGAGCATCCTTTCATGTGTGTGTTGGCAATGTGTATGTCTTCTTTGGAGAAATGTCTATTTAGGTCTTCTGCCCATTTTTGGATTGGGTTTTATGTTTCTTTGATATTGAGCTGCATGAGCTGCTTGTATATTTTGGAAATTAATCCTTTGTCAGCTGCTTCATTTTCAAATATCTTCTCCCATTCTGAGGGCTGTCTTTTCATCTTTTTTATGGTTTCCTTTGCTGT